>NW_024543088.1:8602083-9232500 GCF_018167655.1 Microtus oregoni | reverse complement strand
ACAATGGTCCCTATAGATGATGTCTACACCCAAGCGAGCCAGACAACTCTTAAGGAAAAAGTAAGATTTTTAGCCTGGATTTGCCTGACTTCTATAGGATACATTTCTAAGCTTGGCTACCCTGTCTCTTGAAGAACCAGTCTGTCTCCATTTTGGACTTAAAAGTCATAAGTAAAGACAATCTAGGTTCATTTCTGTTTATGATCAAACCTCAGCTTCTTAAGGATTGGGCTATGCCCACCTGTCTCCTTAACTACAGATGCCTCATCAAAGAAACGGAAACCATTTCTTTGTTTGAAAAGCTGTTTAGAACCATCTTGCATCTTCTGTTTCAAACGGTTGTGAGACCACTTATGACTATGACCGTCAACTGTTATGATTCCCTCGTGTTGCCCACCCTGCAGCCACGGCTTTGTTTCAGGAAGCACTAACTTGTTATCCTTATGGTCTGCTCCTGTATCCCCGCCTATCTTGTCCACCAACCTCCCCCCCCCACACACACACCTTTGGAAACCCGACTCCAGAGCTATAAAAGCCTTGTTTCTCACACATCCTATGCTGACTTCTCAAACATCTTATGGGGAGGCAGCCTGTGTCTATGAATAAAAAAGGTTGCTTTAATTAATTGCTTGCTTTGGATAATTTGGCCATGATGATCTGGGGCAGTGGTCTTTCTCCTCCCATCTTTGGGGTTAACACTGTCACCGGTGCTGGCTTGAGAAAGCATGGATTTCCATTGGGAAGTCATGGCTACTGCCTCTGGCCTTCTTTCCCCCCATGCTTCCTCTTCCATTCCTCACTAAATGCCCACCTTCATCACCTCCCTGGCCCTTTTGGGATTTCACCTGTATTCTGTGTTGGACCTAACATGTTGTCATCTTCTTGGGTGGATTTATTCCAGGAGTTGTGTCTGCTATTCAGCATCAGTTCCCACTGCTGGAGAGCTGTCTGAACATACTACAGCAATATCCATTTCAGGGCTTCTTCTATGCCACTCTTGGTTTCCTGGATCCTGACTGGGCCCTGCGACCGACCTTCATGTGCCTCTCAATCGGGGTCAGCTTGACTGTGAGAAAGTTCCCAGTGTCAAGGTCTTCCTTATCAAACCCAGACCACACAGAAGCTGAACAGTTGCAAAGAGGGGGATGCAACCAGACAGTGGTGGTGCACGGCTTTAATCCCAGCACTTGGGAGGCAGAGGCAGGCAGACCTCTGTGAGTTCAAGGCCAGCCTGGTCTACAGAGAGTCCCAGGACAGCCAGAGCTACAGAGAGAACCTATCTTGGAGGCTGGGGGAGGGGGAATGCATGCCTGTCTATCTCAGATAAGTTCTTTCTCAAGAACTTTCTTTTCTTTTATCTAAGTTTTTTTTAACTTTATTTATTTATTTAGTATACAGTGTTCTGTCTACATGTGTGCCTGCAGGCCAGAAGAAGGCACCAGATCTCATTATGGATGGTTGTGAGCCATCATGTGGTTGCTGGGAATTGAACTCAGGACCTCTGGAAGAGCAGTCAGTGCTCTTAACCACTGAGCCATCTCTCCAGTCCTCTCAAGAACTTTCTAAAGCCCTAGGAGAAATATACATTCTGTGCTTTGCACAGCATGCAGATGTCCATGCCAAAGTTTACCATTGGCACTTGAAGAGAGCGGCAGTTCATTCTGAGCATGGCAGGTTGCACACCCCCGGCATTCAAGAGGCTGAGTCAGGGGCTGGAGAGATGGCTCAGAGGTTAAAAGCACCGACTACTCTTCCAGAGGTCCTGAGTTCAATCCCCAGCAACCACATGGTGACTCACAACCATCCATCATGAGATCTGGTGCCCTCTTCTGGTGTGCAGGTATACATGCAGGCAGAGCACAGTCTATATAATAAATTAAAAAAATAAAAAAGAGAAGCCGGGCGGTGGTGGCGCACACCTTTAATCCCAGCACTCGGGAGGCAGAGGCAGGTGGGTCTCTGTGAGTTTGAGGCCAGCCTGGTCTACAAGAGCTAGTTCCAGGACAGGAACCAAAAGCTATGGAGAAACCCTGTCTCGAAAAATCCAAAAAATAAAAAAAAATAAAAAAATTAAAAAAAAATAAAAAAGAGGCTGAGGCAGGTGGATTGGTAGTCGTATACATAGCAAGCAAGAACCAGCTGCAAAAAAAAAAGGATAAAACACAACAACAACAACAACAACAAACTCAGAACTTTAAGAGGGGGCTGACTCAAGGGTTAGAGTGCTTGTTCTTCTTGAAGAGGTCCCTGGCTCAGTTCCTAGCATCCACATGGTGACTTCCAACCATCCTTAACTCTAGTTCCAAGGTGTTTGGTGCCCCCTTCTGACCTCCATGTGTACCAGGCACACCCACAATACACATACATTCAGGCACAATATTCTTACACAGAAAATTTAAGGAAAAAAAGCTCCAGGGCTGGAGATGGCTCGGTGATTAAGAGCACTGGTTGCAGGGGACCCAAGGTTGACTCTAGTCTCCCTACCAGTGACTCACAACCATCTGTGATGCTAACTTCAGGGGGTCCAATGCTTCTAGCTGGTACTCACACATATAGACCCCCACACACAATTATTTTTATATAAAAGGTAAAAAAAAACCCTCAAGATAATTTATCTGTGAGGGAAAACAGAGTTTTTTAGCCAAGAGTTCTGGAGGCTTTAGCCTGAGATGAGGGAACTCAGATCTCTGGTGGGTGTACTGTATGTTGGGGATATGGTGAGAGTACTGTATGTCAAGGATCTGGAGGGCATACCGTATGTTGGGGTTCTGGGGGGGTGTACTGTATATTGGGGATCTGGTGGGAGTACTGTATGTTGGGGATCTGGGGGGCATACTGTATGATGGGGATCTAGGGGAGTGTACTGTATGTTGAGGTTCTGGTGGGCCTACTGTATGTCAGGGCTCTGGTGGGCATACCGTATGTCAAGGATCTGGGGGGCGTACTGTATGTCGGGGTGGGATGTGGGTGGCAGAACAAACTACTCACCTCGTGGCCAGGGGACAAAAGAGAAGAGCAAAGGCTAGGCAGAGTTCTCAGCTCCCTCCTAGGGCGTGTCTCCAGTGACCTCACTTTCGAAAGGCGAAAGGCACCAGGACCTTCCAGCAATGCTATCCAGAGATCAAGCCTTTACCACTTGGGCCTGTGAGGAACATTCAAGATTTGACGTGTGAAAACAAGCTTAAATCCTCTCTGCCTCGAACAGCAGGTGGGGCAATCTCCTCTCTTCTTTCCCCAACTGTCTGCCACCACCCCCCCTCATATCACCCTGGTTTCCTCAGTTTCTTTCTGCTCCCCACTTGTGACCACAGACTGTCCAGACTTCCCCTCTACTCTCAGTGTGTACTCTGTCCTCTGAGAGTGAACACCCTGTGTTGCGGCAGAGACTACACCAGGCTGGGCTGTTTGCTCCGATCCTGCGGGCTGACCTGAGACAAGGACCAGTCAAGGGAAGAAGGACTCAGTCCCAGGAGGCCCTGGCCCAGCTATTAGCTATAGCAACAAAGGCATTTCCCAAAGCAGCTCTCTGGCCCTCCTCTCTCTGTCCCTGAGCAGGGCCGAGTCTGGTGCACGTGGGGAAAGGAGGGAAATAGGAGCTGGAAGGAAAGAGCTAGAACGTGTGGGTTGCCCCCAGCACCTCAGTGGTGCAGATCCCTGTGGCTTCTCCTCCAAAGTGGCTCCCAAAGATCCACCCACTTCACAGCGTTGTAGTCAAGGACCGTCCTGTACAGCCAGCCTTATGAGGGCACCGGGCACCCATGCCCTGATGCCTTGGTCCCTGCTGGGCTACTGTCCCATGCCCCTACTTGCTTCAGGCAATGCACTCCTAACTGCATTACCAAGCTGTAGGAGAAAGAACTCATGAAAATGACCTACCTAACAAAGCCACACGCAACAAGGACTAAGGGCGATATCTGGGCAGGGCAGATGACAACGGCTCTGGGAGAGGAGGTTTAACTGGGAACTGAGGCTACACAAAAGTGGCCATTAGGAAAGCCAAGGAAGAAAGCTCCAGGCAGAAAGAACAGCATAAATGCTGGTTAGTTCTTTCTTTTTTTTCTTTTGTCAGCTTGGCACAAGCTGGCATTTGGAAAGAGGGTGGACTCTTAATTGAGCAAATGCACCCATCAGATCGGCCCTCAGGCAAGCCTGTGGGGCATTTTCTTGATTGATGATTGATGGGCGTGAGGGGGCCCAGCCCGCTATGGGCAGTGCCATCCATAGCTGGATGATCCTGGGTTGTATAATAAAGCAAACTGAGGCCTGGAGATGGTGCTGTAAGTCTTTAATCCCTGCACTTGCGAGGCAGGCAGATCTCTGTGAGTTCGAGACCAGCCTGGTCTACAAGAACTAGTCCCAGGACAGGCTCCAAAGCTACAGAGAAACCCTGTCTTGAAAAGCAAACAAACAAACAAAAATCCAAAAAACCAAAACAGAAACAAACAAACAAAGCAAACTGAGTAAGCCATGGGAAGCAAGCCAGCAAGCAGCGCTCCTCCGTGGTTTCTGCTTCACATCCTACCTCCAGGCTCCTGCCCTGCTTGTTTTCCTGCCTTAGCACCCCTCAGATAAGAACCATGATTGGGGCACACAAGCCAAACAAGTTCTTTCCACCCTAAAGTGCTGCTGATCATGGTGTTTTATCAAAGCAAAGGAAAAGCAAATTAATGGAACCGGGAAAGGCCTTGAGGGGAGACAGGGCTGGGCTACTAGTGTGGCTGGGGAAATACAGGGGAGTCAGGGAGGGTGCTCTGAAGCGATGGCCTCAGGCAGGGGTGGATAAGGCCGGAATGGAGGAATCAAGAAGGAGTTTGGAATTCTTTTCTACCAAGCTAGTTTGAGTCTGAAGAAGGCACTGCTGAACCGCATCCGCGTTTCTAAGCCCGCTGGCGCCTAGAAACAAGCGACTGCCCAGGAGCCAATCCGCTCGCAGGGGAGAGATCACTTTCCTGCCGCCTGCCTTGCGGTCAGCTCATCCATCACCTACCTCCATACACCACCTACATCACCACCTACAGTACAGTGTGGAGTTCTGCCAGGGACCTGCTGTTAGGTTGCTCATCCTGCCGGCCTACCTGTCACTCCATCCGCTACTCCTCCCAGCACCGGCAGGTTGGGGATCCAGCTGAGAACCCCAGGACCCCTGTGAAATTCAGGAAACCTGCACAAACCTCTGAGATAGGCAGAGCGAATCGTCTAAGCCTACAGAAAGTCACTCTTAGGCTCAGAAGTTGCACCTATTCCTAGCTGAACTGATACCACTTCCTGGAGTTGGACTTTCTTCATCCCGCCAGCTCCAGAATAACGGCATGACAATTTATTATTAATTATGAAAGCTTGACCTTAGCTTAGGCTTGTTCCCAACTAGCTCTTAAAACTTAAATTAACCCATGTATATTAATTTATGTTCTGCCAGGTGGCTCCTTACCTCTCCTCGGTACAGAATGTCCCACGTCTTCAGCTTCTCATTGGCGAAATCCCTATCTGTCAGATCTGCACCCCCCCCTTCCTCCCTCTCTCCCCACAAGTCCCGCCTGATCTCTCCTGCCTAGCTATTGACTGTTCAGCTCTTTATTAAACCAATCAGAAGGTGCAGAGACACATCTTCATAGTGTGCAAAGAGGTTATCCCACAACAACTTCTGATATACCATTCATACACAGAGTGGCCCCGGGACTGCACACGAAGCATAATTCAGCAGGTGTGCACCCTGACAAGGTGGAGAAACAGCCATCAAGAATCCAAACAACCATCCAACGAAAGGGCAATATCCACGCCTAGGAGCACTACCAATAACTTGAGTCCAGACGCCTAGGCCCAGCCACAAAACCCCAAGTAATATGAATCCCCAAGGTACTCCGTCTCCAGCAATGAGCACCCTCACCTGAATCTTCTCTGAGAAAAACGAGTTAGCTAATGCCAGGGCAGTGATTCCAGATGAGAAGCTATAAGTACATCCAAGGGACTCCAAGAGGACCCAGACAAAAGCCAAGTGAGGAAGCACAGTGGGAAAACACCAGTAGCTTTCAGGAGGGAGAAAAGGAGGTGTGGACTCGATTTATTTTCCGGAAGTGTTGATGGTGACTGCCGTGATGGACTGCCGCCATGATTTTCTCTCTGGGCAGCTGGACCGTGACGGGAACTCTGTTTCTCAAGAGGAATGTTAGATATGGCATCCACGGGGCTCGGGGAGGGTTGAAACTCTGTGAGCCTTCTTTGGACGGTGCACTAAAACCTCTCCCTATGCATAAAGTCCTCTCTCTGCCATTTAGCATGCTTGTACCCTAAGCTACCACCTATCAGGCAAGGCTGACTACTAAAACCTGCAGCATTTTCTTTTATTTATTTATTTATTTATTTATTTATTTATTTTTTAAGATTTATTGATTATGTATACAGTGTTCTGTCTACATGAATACCTACAGACCAGAAGAGGGCACCAGATCTCATTACAGATGGTTGCGAGCCACCATGTGGTTGCCGGGAACTGAACGCAGGATCTCTGAAAGAACAGTCTTTGAGCCATCTCTCCAGCCCCCCTGCCATGTTTTTTAAGCTCCCCAAAGAGTGTTTACTGCGTTCATCCTGTGACAGCACCCTGTGCATACCCCCATGCAACATTGGGTGCCTCCTGTAGAGACACCTTCACATCGCCCCAGGGAATAACACCCTTCTGTCGTACATAACCCTGCCTTCCTCTCCTGAGAAAGCGCTCCCATTGCATGCAACAGTGGATCTCGCTCCTGAGAACACACCTCACTATTCCACACAACATTGCCTCTCTCTTCTTGAAGCCCGTGATCCCCACTCTCAGCGGCTCTCATTTAAGGTAAATGAATCCCAAAACCTTCTATGTGGATTACTGATTGCCCTGGAATTTGGGTTCCAGAAAGGGGTGACCTAGGCCTGTCTTCCACCATGGACTAGGCCTGATCCTAGTTGCCCTTCAGAGGCTTGATGGATGGATTGAGGTCTATAGCTTGGGCTCCTGGGAAGGCTTGAGACTGATGGTGGTGAGGAGTCCAGGGTTGAAAGCTGACAGTCCTCAAAAGACCCAGCAAAGGCCTGAGAGGAATTTCCTGCAAGGCAAGGAGGCAGCAGGGACACATGTCCTCATAGAGGTAGAGAGAGAGAGACCAAGCTGCTTTCTAGTTAGTGACTTTTCCAGTGTCCCCTTTGGTCTTGTCACTTTTGGCTTAATTTTTTGTGTGGTTTCTCGTCAACCTCAGGGGACTCCAAGCTCCCTCCCATGGTAGTCTCTGGCCTTGCCTTCCTTCCAGCATTGTGTGTGCCGTGTTCCCTCTGAGAGTGAGGGCCTCTTCTGCCTTCCGCATAGTTGCAGACATCGATGCTCCTCCTTCCTAGCCCAGTTCAGCTCAGGCTTCCTCCAGCGGAGCTCTTGGATTTGTCTGCGGCACGGCTGCCCTGCAGGCATTCACATGACCAGTGGCTGCTTTTCTGCTCTGGAAGTCTTCTTCCACTTAATACATCCTGGGTGCCTCAGGCTGTGCCCAGGGAGCTTAGAGATATTTGAGGGATGTGGTAGAGTGGGAAAGTGTGGCCAGAGGGGTCTTCATTCTTTTTTAAAAAATATTTATTTATTTATTATGTATACAATATTCTGTCTGCGTGTATGCCTTCAGGTCAGAAGAGGGCACCAGACCCCATTACAGATGGTTGTGAGCCACCATGTGGTCGCCGGGAACTGAACTCAGGACCTTTGGAAGAGCAGGCAATGCCCTTAACTGCTGAACCATCTCTACAGCCCTGGGGTCTTCATTCTTGCAAGCTGTGGATATCTCTCGTGCCATGTTCCGTCTCCTCGGGGGTCTCCCTTTCCCTTGGTCCCTATTGTCCTCCTTTCTGCCCCCAAAACTCGAATACCTACGCTAGCTGCCTGCTCCTCCTTTAGCCAAGTCTGACAGACATCTTTGGAATAGCCATTGTTGGGGAATTGAGGCCCTTCCTCCCGGAGGGTGAAGAGACGTTCACACATTGGCCAGGCTCTCGAAGCTCTGAGAGTTACAGATTCACCAAGGCCCTCCCCAAGGTTATAGAAGAGGTAGCAATGGCTGGAGAGAGTGGACGCTCCAGCTGGCCCAGCTGGCGGTACTTTATTCAGGGGTTCCAGGAATACACCCCACTGGAGTTCTCACCCGTGCTAGCTGGAATCTATCTACCAGTTGATTAAGTTAGTGTGAGGAACGGAAGACAAAACCAAACCAACCAATCAGCCAACCAACCAACAAAACAAAAGCAAAATCCCCGCCCTCCCCAGTTCACTGAGCTAGAGTAAGGTGGAACTGTGTCTTTGGTCTGTCACCGGTGTCCTATCAGTGTTGGAGGAGGCCGCTTGTTTGTTTCTGGGCCACACAGACTCCCGAAATCACCATACAGAAATCTTTATTAATTGCAATATATTTCTGGCTAATTCTTATATCTTAAATTAACCCATTCCTATTCACCTATGTATCGCTACATGACTGTGACTTACCGGCAAGGTTCTGGTGGACTCTGGCAGAGGCGTCTCTCTCCTGCGGGCGGCTACATGGCTTCTCCCTGACTCTGCCTACCCTCTCTCTATCTATTTCAGCATGGCTTTACTCTATTAAGTCACTGGCCAAAAACAGTTTCTTTATTAACCAATGGCAATAAAACATATTCACAGCATACATCACCTCCCACATCATATCTGAGGTGCACGGAGTTTGTTCATGCCTCTCCAGAAAAAGTCACACCAACACAGCATGGCTCAGGTAGTCCCTTTGAGTGACATCTTCCCCTATTGTGACCTCTGCCTCCCCAAGTGTCTCCATCTCATAGATAGGCGACCATGAATGGCAGCACAGGCCTAGTGCCTCCTACACATGCAAGCCTCTGCTTGTCCCCATACAGGGATGGTGGCTTTGCCTTCTCTGTGTTTGTTACAGCGCTCTGTGCCTTTGTGGCTCCTCCCTGGCTCCAGCTGCCACCAGCTTGGCCCCGCACTACAGCCAGCAAGCTTGCCTGGCCTCTGCCCCTAAACGCTGTTGCCTTTAGCATCCTGGATGAGCCTTTGATAACCCACACCAGGTGTCTGACCTCCTGTTAAGAATTATCCAGTCACAGATTTATATTCTCACAGTTTCAGTCTTGAAATCCAGAGCCGGGCGTGGTGGTGTCAAACACCGAGAGTCCCAGTTACGGAGGAGAGGTTGACTTGTGCCTGGAATGTTTTATTTTTCATGTTAGCTTTTTATTTTGATTTGTGTGTGTGTGTGTGTGTGTGTGTGTGTGTGCGTGTATGTGAGCATCTGCTGGTGACCTCAGAGACCAGAAGATGGGATCCCCTAGAGCTGGAGTTACAGGTGTTTGTGAGCCACCTGATGTGGGAGCTAGGGCCAAATTCATGTCCTCTGGTTAAGTGGTCTTAATCGCCAATTCATTTCTCCATCCTAATCCATAAATTAGTCGTTTAAATTCATTCATATAATAAAATCTAAAGCTCCTCTGTCTCTCTCTCTCCTCTCTCTCTCTCTCTTCAAGACTTCAAGACAAGTTCTCATCATGTAGTTCTGGCTTCCCTGGAACTCACTCTTTAGACCAGGCTGGCCTCAAACTCACAGAGATCTGCCTGCCTCTGCCTCCCACTTGCTGGGATGCTGGGATTAAAGGCGTGTGCCACCACCGCCCAGCCTCTTCCTCAGTTTTCTAGCCCCTTCACAAAAGTTCCCATTTTCTGTCTTTGTTTCAGACCTCACAGCCTTGCAGCCAGATAGAAGCCCTTGATCAATTGTGTGTTTGTTTGTTTTGATAGGGAAGCCGTTATCTTGCATTCTGTTCATCGGAAGCCTTTTACATCCTGGAAGCCCTTGGTCTACAGCCTCGGAGTCAGCCGTGCAGTCAAATGGCCGCAGAAGGAGAATGCTTAAGGTTGAGGATCCTGGAATGGGCAAACACTAGGTTCAATTCCCAGACAGGCTTGGCTCCAGCCTCTGACTAACACCCCCCCCCCCCCCAGGCTTGGCTTCAGTCTCTGACCAACCCCCTCCAACCCCAATTGTTCCCCTAGGATCTGTTGTGCTCTACTACAGGTTGCTTTTTATTTTTTTTAAGATTTATTTATTTTTATTTTAGATGTGTGGGTGCCCCCTCATGTGTGTCTGTGCACTATGTGCATGCAGTACCTATGGAGGCCAGAAGAGGGCATCAGATCCTCTGGACTGAGTTAGACATGGTTGTGAGTCACGTTGTGGGTTCTAGGGATTGAACCTGAGTGCTGTGGAGGAGCAGCCAGGGTTCTAAGCCTTGAGCCATTGTTCTGGCCCTGCCTGCAAGTCCTTTGTACAAGCTGAATTCCCATCATACTCCCCACTTCTCTTTGCCTCCTCTTCTGACCCATTCTTTCAAGATTTTTTTCAAGATTTATTTATTTTTATTTTATGTGCATTGGTGTTTTGCGTGCATGTACGTTAGTGTGGGTGTCACAGCCCCTGGAACTGGAGTTATAGACAGTTGTGAGCTGCCACGTGGTTGCTGGGAATTGAGCCTGGGTCCTCTGGAAGAGCAGCCAGTGCTCTTAACCACTGAGCCATTTCTCCAGCCCTTTCTTGACACCTCAGTTCTTTGCAGTCCCTTCCTGATTTCCTCCACCATCTGTCGTGATTTCCGAAAGTTTTCTGCCTCCTGCCTGTTGTAAGCTTGTAAATCAGGGTAGACTTTCTCTCTGCGCCCTGACGGGCAGATTGCTTGTACTTGAGGATTATTTATTGAGTAAGCAGCACATAAGTAGAAAGAGAGGGCCAGAGCCCTCAGAACTCTCCAGAAAGGATCAGGGGCCTGATGGCTGTCAATGACTTCTTGCCTCGCCTTGGCCCTGGTATACCCGGAAAATTTGGAACACTGTGTAGCCATTGCCCAAAGGTGGCTGTCGACAGGATCCCTACATCTGACAGGGGAGACACTGCCTGAGGCTCCTGCCAATGGCAGATCCCAAGGCTTCTGCTGAGTGCAGGTCCCACGCCTACTGGAGGATCAGTCAACGGCAGCTGCTACCATAGGCTGGGCATAAATGTGGAAATGTACCTCACAGTGCTGAGGACAGGGTGGCCAAACTCAGGGAGCTGATACTTTTGATCTTTTCCAAGACCTTTCTCCTTGGGTTGTAGATGGCCAGCTCCTATGTGCTCTGTGCGTTCACTTCCTGGCATGTTCCAGGCCCTTCTTCTTGTGAGAACTTGAACCTGAGCAAGCTCAAGCTGAGAAAATCCTTACATAGAGAGGGGAAGGCAGGCACAAAGTCCCAGTCTTGGCTGAGCTATTGGCTCCGTTCCCTTTAAGGATGAGACACTAGTAGCGCTGACTATGCTGGGGGGGGGGTTGGCCCCAAAGAGAAGGAGAAGAAAAGGGAGGAGGAGGAGGAGGAGGAAGGAGAGGAAGAAGAGGAGGAGAACGGAAGTTGAGTGGGTAGGGAAGTAGGCATGGATCTCAGAGGAGCTGAAGGAGGCTGACCATGATCAAAATGCATTGTATGAAATTCTCAAAGATTATTTTAAAAAATATTAAAAAATAAATAAAAACTTGGGTCAGCCCAGGGATACTCTAATATCTAATTTTACTTGGCCACCCCTTTTTTTGTCCTGTTCTTAAACAATCACACATGGAGTGACCAGGGAGTCAACTTCAACCTACGAGTCTCAAGATGGCTAACCCAACAGCAAGGTTTGATGAAAGTGCTTTCTCATGTTTTTTTTTTCTTTTCTTTTTTCCTTTTTTTCCCCAGGGTGTGTGTGCGTGCGTGTGTGTGTGTGTGGTGATTTGAAAGAAAATGGCCCCCAAAGGGAATGGCACTATTAGAGGCGTGGCCTTGTGAAGTAGGTGTGGTCTTTTTGGAGGAAGTGTGTCACTGTGGAGGCGGGCTTTGAGGTCTCACATATGCTCAAGTCATACCCAAAGAGACAGAGTACTTCCTGTTACCTGTATAGAACTCTCAGCTCCTTCTCTAGCACCATGTCTGCTGCATGCCACCATGTCCCACCATGATGCTAATGGGCAGAACTGAAACTGTAAGATGCTACCTCAATTAAATGTCTTCCTTTATAGGAGTTGCTGTGGTTGCTGGGTGGTGGTGCACTCCTTTAATCCCAGCATTCAGGAGACAGAGGCAGGCAGATCTCTGTGAGTTTGAGGCCAGTCTGGTCTACAAAGTGAGTTCCAGGATGGGCTCCAAAGCTACACAAAGAAACCCTGTCTCAAAAAACCAAAAAAGACAAACAACAAAGAAGAAGACTTGCTGTGGTCCTGGTGTCTCTTCACAACAACAGAAACCCTGACTAAGACAGGGGGTGTATGTGTGTGTGGGGTTGTTTTGTCTTTGAGACAGGATCTCACCTGGAACTCTTATAGACCAGTGCGGCCTCATCTGCCGCAAGTGCTGATGCCACCGCCCTCAGCTCTAGTTTCCAATAAGAATGTGAATGACATTTTTGTCTTATAACCAAACTTTTCCTTCCAAAAGTAGTGCTGTGGGGCTGAGAGTCCTCTGGATAGGCCCTTTCCAACCCTGGCTCGCATACATGTTTAAGGGACTTCCTTTAAAGGACCTCAGGAGATAATAGTCTTCCACAGCCCAGGCACCTTTTTACTGGTTTCACCTGGACCATGGGGGAATGTGTCAAGTGAGTGCTACAAAACCCACGCCCTTTGTGTCAAAGGGATCTTCAGGGATGGCTTCAAGGACGAAAGGCTCTTTAAAGACCACAGAGGGGTTGGAGAGGTGGCCAAGTGTTTAAGAGTGCTGGCTATTCTTTTCGAGGACCTGTCATGATGTCCCAATACCCATAGAGTTCCTCACAACTCTCTGTGACTCTAGTTCCAGGGATATGACGCCCTCTCCTGGCCGCCACAGGTACTACACTCATGCAGTGCACAGACATACATGAAAGTAAATCACCCATACACACAAAAATAAAAAACATTTAAAATTACTATTATTATTAATTTTTCAAGACAGGGTTTTCTTTTTTTAAAAAGATTTATTTATTTATTTATTTATTATATATACAACATTCTTTCCATGTATGTTTACATGCCAGAAGAGGGCACCAGATCTCATTATAGATGATTGTGAGCCACCATGTGGTTGCTGGGAATTGAACTCAGGACCTCTGGAAGAGCAGTCAGTGCTCTTAACCTCTGAGCCACCTCACCAGCCCCAAGACAGGGTTTTTCTGTGTAGCTTTGGTGCCTGTGCTGGAACTCGTTCGGTAGACCAGGCTGGCCTCGAACTAACAGAGATCCTCCTGCCTCTACCTCCTGAGTGCTGGGATTAAAGGCCCGTGCCACCACTGCCCAGCAAAATTGTTGTGTGTGGGTGTGTATTTTTTTTTTTAAAAAAAGAGCCTGCAGGATAATAGAAAATATTTGCATGAATATATGGGATACACAAAGAGCTAAAGAAATCAAATATAAAGATATCAACTAATGCAATCGATGAGCTGATGAAGTGAGCAGAGTTGTAGATAAATGAAGTACATAGGGCCAGCACAGCTATGAGAAAATATGATGTCATTAGCCGTCAGAAGTGCGGTCAACACGGAAACAAATGACAACACATGCTGGGACCAAGACAAGTGCAGCCACCACAGAAATCAGTGGAGAGGCTCAGTCACAACGCAATGAACTGATTTGCAGGAGCTCAGTGGTTAGAGCCCTGGCTGCTCTTGCAGAGAGGGTCTAGGTTCAACTCCCTACTCCCATGTGGCAGCTCACAATGGTCTGCAGTTCCAGTTCCCAGGGATCTAGGACTCTTCTCTGACTTCAATGGCCACCAGGCACTTCCTCATTGCAGGGACATACATATAGGCAAAACACTTACATCTAAAATACAAATAAACAAATCTTAAGAAGCAGAATTTTCCATATGACTCAGCCATCTATCCCTGGGCATTTGGGCAGAGACTTACATGTTGACAAGTATTGGATCCCCAGTTATTGGGTTCCTCCGCTGATGCAATAAACTGAATCAATCCAAATTCATAAATCCAGATTTAATAAACAGAGCAGAACAAAGCAACTCCCAGGTGTCTCTCAGGAAGACAGGAGAGAAAACAGGTGTCAAGTCTGGTGGTCAGGTCTTAAATACCCTGAAGGCAGGTCTTGATGAGCTCCAGGGGAGGGGGGGACCCTTGGGGGACTTTCTGAGAAGGGGAGTCTGGAATGGGAGGAGGCTTTTACAGAGGAGCATGCATGGACATCAGCGTTCACTGCCGCACTTTCCACCATAGCTAGGTTGTGGAGCCCACCTAAGTATCCAGCAACAGGGGAGTGGATAAAGAAAACGGAGCTTAGAGGCACAGTGGAATTCTTTTCAGCCACAAATAAATTAAATTGCCTTGCTCTTAAGAAAATGAATACCATTGAGAAAATCATAGTAACCAAATTAAGGTAGTCCCAGAAAGAGAAATATCATCTATTTTCTATCAATTTTGGTTCCTAGCTCCTACAGAGACACATAAAAGCTCTTACAGAGACAAGGAAGGAGAAGCGAGACTGACTAGGGGGACGGCGGGCTAACAAGGGGTTACAGGGGCATCTGCACAGAGGACAAACACGCACTAGTCTGGAAATGTCTTCCTGTATAGCACAATTCTGTGTACAATGGATATACGCAATGAAAGTTAAAACAGAACACTTAAAGGTGCTGGGGACGGAACTTGGTCAGTAGAGCAGCCTATAGCGTGCACGGAGCTCTGCACTGCATAGAAACAGGCTTGGAGGCTCACACTTGTAATTCTACACTCAGGGAAACAGAGGCAGGAGGAAACCGGTGTTCAAAGTCAGCCTAGGGTAAGGGAGACAAAACCTAGAAGGGCTCTGAGGAAAGGAGGGCTTTGACAAGGATTTATTTGTCTGTCTGTCTATCTATCTATCTATCTATGTATCTATCTATCTATCTAATCTATCTATCACCTATCTATCCATTTATTTATTTATTTTGAGACTATGTAGTTCTTAGCTGGCCTGGAACTCACTCTGTAGACCAGCTGGCCCCAGCCTCACAGAGATCTGCCTGTCTCTGTTTCAGAAGTGATTGGATTAAAGGCCTGCGCCACCACCACCCGGCTGAAAAGGTATCAGAGGATGGTGATAGGATCCTGGTCCCCCAGAAGAGCAAGATATAAGGAAGCCCCAGAAGCAGTCTATAAGCAGGACAGTGTTGTGGTTTGACTTTAAACTGTCCTGTCCCAAGGGCTTCCAGACCAGGGCATGGTGCTTTGGGGGAGCCTGTGTAAGATGGCGCTGACCTGGTGAAAGGAGAGGATGCTGAGGCTACAGCAGGCCTTTGAAGATTGAATAGCTGCCCGCCCTGCCCGCCCCCCTCCCCATCTGTCTTCTGTCCCTGCTTCTTGGCCATCTTTTCCCTGTCGGGATGGACGGAAATCCGGAGTGCAAACAAGGCGGTTCCTCCCGTGTAAACCGGTTTCCTTTGGAATTGTGGTTCACAGAGAGCCAAAGCATACATGGAGGGGTGGGAGGAGATACAGGTGTTTTGTTGTTGACTTTTTCTTCCAGGTAATGAGGACAGGAGCTGAGAATGCATAGACAGCATCCTCTACAAGTGTCCCCAACAGCTAGTCCCGGGGCTGGAGAAGGCTCAGTCTGTCTGCAGCACCACTGCGTCTGGAGACGGATGGCATCCTCTTGCCGGTCATCGCGGCCAGCGGCCAGTCTGTACAAATGAACACTGGTCAGAGGGAACGGATGAAACCCCTGGGCCGGAGAAACAGCTCTGCCTGGGGAATCCAGGAAGGAGGAGATTTCCTCAGAGAGGCCAGGTTGGGGGTGGAGGACATGAGGGTTCAGGCAGATCCATGAAGGTCAAGGCCATTCCACAGTGGGACACGAGGTCCACACAGAACTGCGGTCCCCCAGCCATTTCCTAATTGTAACCCACATCTCACTTGAACCCTCTGTGTTTCCTTCAGCCCCGCCCCACCCCCTTCATTCCAAACCTAATTGGCCACGGCTGCTGGTCCCTCCTTTAAGGCCTGCACAACCTTGTCAGGCATCCAAAGACAGTGTGGCTGGGAGCTTGGTATTAAGCCGTATTATTGAGTTCACAAATTCAACTTTCAGAGATCTAACCAGACAAGGGATTTGTAAGCGTTTCAAACAGGGCCAGCCGACTACATTTCCCATGGCAATCAGCTTGTTTACCACCCCAAGGTACACTTGAACTGCTGTTGACACCCTCATTTGCATGCCAATACCCAGAATGCTTTTCTAGCCCTACAGCGCGGAGGATTCTGCCAGTGAGCTAAAAGGTTTATTTACACATACAATACCTGACGGCTTCATCCTCTGAAGCATCTTTCATAGCCCCCAAATGCCTTAAATTGATGAAAGAATTTTGAACCGCTGTTTAAGTTAGCACTCTTCTGGGCTAGAGTTAAGATCAATTATACATGAACAAATTAATATTTTAATTAAAAGATACTTGAGGGAAAGGGGGCTTCTGTTGTTTAGCAAATGTCATATCAAGCTTGATACCCTGGGCCAGGGTTATGAAGAGAAATCACGTAGCTACATACAGATTAGAGCATGCAAAGAAACCCAGGACACTGAAGAGCACCAGAGGGCCTTGAACTGGGCAATGTCATTATAACTGGAATTCTCTTGAACTGTCACCTACATGTTGTGATGTGTGTGTGTGTGTGTGTGTGTGTGTGTGTACAGATTTCTCTGTTTATACCCTGGCTGTCCTGAAACTCACTCTGTAGACCAGGCTGGCCTCAAACACAGAGAGCTCTGCCTGCCTCTGCCTCTCAAGTGCTGGGATTAAAAGTGTGGGCCACCACTGCCTGACCAGGATGCTATTAATATTAAGGGACATCGGAACTGTGAATGTCTCAGTGGTAGAACACTTGCTTAACACACAAGACCTTGGGTTTGATCCCCAGCAAAGACACAGGCATCAGACAAAAAGGCATAGGAGGTAGCAACACACATGGCTGCCACCTGCATTTGCCCATTTGAAGGGTGTAATAATAGCAAGGTATGAACTGAGAGCCGGGGTGGCAGCATGCAGTGTAATCCCAGCCCTGAGGAGGAGGCAGGGGACTGAGAATGGAAGGTGACCTGAGTTAGACAGGGAGTTTAAAGCCAGCCTGGGCAGCACAGGGAAGGCTTTGTCTCCGAGGTCAACAGAACAAAACAGCCCTGAACTAATGCTACTGCCAGTGGCTGGATTTGGATTGCTTGACATTTTGTTTCCATATTTCCAGATTTGCCGATATTAAATTAAGTAAGACACTGTGAGCTAGGCGGAGGTGGTGCACTCCTTTAATCCCAGCATTTGGGAGGCAGAGGCAGGAGGATCTCTGTGCGTTCAAGACCAACCTAGTCTACAGAGCGAGTTCTAGGACAGTCAGGGCTATACAGAGAAAACCTGTCTCAAGAGAGAGAGAGAGAGAGAGAGAGAGAGAGAGAGAGAAATTGTGCATTGGGACTCAAAGGCAGGCAGATCTCTATGAGTTCAAGGACAGACAAGGTAACTTATTAAAACCCTGTCTTAAAAAATAAAATAAAATAGTTTAATTATTATATCATTTTATAATAAAAGAAGAAACAGATTATGACTCTGTTCACAACACAACTTTAAAAATGGTTTGCAGTTTATCATATTCTTAAATTTTTGCTTTCTTTTGCTTTGAGACAGGGTCTTGGTGCATAGCCCAGGCTAGCCTTGGAATCCACAATCTTCTCGTTGGGGTTGCTTGCATGCCCCATCAGGTGGAGCAAGTGTTTGACTTATTGATTAATTGAATTTGTGTTTGAATTTTTGAGACCAGATCTTATTATATAGCCCAGGCTAGCCTCAAACCCTTGACTCTCTTCCAGCTTAGCTACCCGAATGCTGGGAATACAGAAAATATCACTGGCTTATCTTATTTTATTTTAAAGTTATTTTTTGTCGCTATTAGGCTTAGATACTGGGTAGTTGAAGGGCAGGGTATGAAGTCAGGGCTTTCTGAGCCCCTGAAATGGAGTGGGTACCCAGACTGTGGCTCACAGAGTAAGTCTTAAGATTTCTTTTTAAAATTTTAGTGCTAGATATGGGGCCCAGGTCCTTGTACCCCACTGCACACACTCCCGTCCAGAAGCAGGCACTGAATACATTTGAGAACATGGCCTTGGAATGGGGCAGAGAGCCCCTCAGCCTCTGTACCCCCGTCCTTCATCTGTAGATCCTGCTTCTCTTTAAGACGGGCGTTAGAGATGCTGCCAAGATGGCCCAGTGGTTAAGAGCACTGGCTGCTCTTGCAGAGGACCCAGTTCAGTTCCCAGCACCCACATGGCAGCTCCCAGCCACCTTTAGCTGCAGTTCCCAGGGACCTGATGCCACTTCCAGGCTTCTGCAGATTCCCGGCATACACACAGGAAAAGCATCCATATGCATGACAGTAATTTTTTTTTTTTTTGGTTTTTCGAGACAGGGTTTCTCTGTGGTTTTGGAGCCTGTCCTGGAACTAGCTCTCTAGACCAGGCTGGTCTCGAACTCACAGAGATCCGCCTACCTCTGCCTCCCGAGTGCTGGGATTAAAGGCGTGCGCCACCATCGCCCGGCTGACAGTAATTTTTTTAAGACATGGATTTGGATCATGCCTAGGACACAGCCACAGCCCCTCTCAAACTTTTTGATCTCAGGGATGCTAACACTCGGAAAAGTGTTGAGGGCTCCAAACCTTTCACTACCAAAATTTATGTGTGTTTTATAAATGAAACCACCCCTGTCATATCAGCCCTGGGGAATCAAACACAGGAAGGTAAAGAGTTTGAGGCTAGCCTGGGCTATAAAGCAAATAAAATCAAATAGAAGACTCCAACCATACTCTACTCGGTTCCAGGAGGAGTCGGGTGCTTTCCCCAGCCAATTCATCAACCTGTGCAGGTTCTAAGTGACTTGATCGTGATGTAGGTCATGCATCAGTCCCAGTTCTTGGTTGAAGGCTATGGAAGCCAACTCAGGCTAGTTAACCTGATAGTCAATGGGACTGGAAACTGTAAAATGGCTTAGAAGCCAGCAGAAGGAGAGCAGGTCTAGGCAAGGTCTCTGCTAAGGGCCACTATCCAGGTAACGGCCATCTCTGAGGTGTCCCTGAGGTGTCTGTTAGGACAATGACTTTACCATTGGTCATTCGCCATCATGTGGAGGCTCACTAGGGAACAGTTGGTATATGGCATGCACCTCTGAGTTACTCCTCTCTAACTTCAGACTGCTGGGGGAAAGATCCAGATAGCTGGGCCCACATCAGTTCCCAGGCCTGAGCACCAGGTGAGATGGTCAGCTAATATCTAGCCTCCATTTGATTTGGTAGTGATGTCCCACAAGGCCAAAGTGTCTATTTCAATAGATGCTCTTTCCTGGAAGAGATTTGTTTTGTTTTGCTTTTTGAGACAGGGTTTCTCTGTGTAGCCCTGGCTGTCTTGGAATTTGCTTTGTAGACCACATTGGCCTTAAACTCAAAGATCCTCCTGCCTCTTCTTCTCAGGTGCTGGAATTAAAAGCCTATGCCACCGCCTCCCAGCAAGGTTTTAATATGCTTTTGACAGAACAGAATGTAGGTGAAAAGATCTGGGGGAAGCAGATGCTGAGCAGAGAAACAAGGACAAAACTGAAGTTGGTCACGTAGCCTGGAATTTGTATGACTCACCTAGGACCACCTTAACAAAAGACCACAGACCAAGCATCTTAAATAAGGGACATTTATTGTTTCATAGTTTTTTGTTTTTCTGAGACAGGGTCTCTCTCTGTGTAATCTGTATAACAGTTCTGGCTAACTTGCTTCATAGACCAGGCTGGCCTTGAACTCACAGAGACCCACTTGCCTCTGTCTCCCGAGTTCTGGAATTAAAGTCATGTGCCACCACCGCCCAACCTGTCTCACAGTTCTTGAAGCTGAAATCCAAGGCCGAGATGGTAGTAGGGAATCTCTCTGCGGCCTCTTCTTTGGTTTGTACGTGTTACCTGCTCCATGTGCTTTTGTTTTTGTTTGAAATTAAGATGGAGTTTTACTATGGTTGGCTTGGAAATCCTGATCTTCTAAACCTGCTGTCTCCCCAGTGCTGGGATATCAGGGGTACCCAGCTTTCTCTGTGCCTTTTCTGAGTGTGTCTGTGTCTTTACCAGACAGTCCAGCCCAACAGGACCAGCAGAAGAAACTCCTTCCTGTAAGGATCCCCAGAGTAAATGCTGGCTGACTATAAACTTGGGCCCAGTCTGACCATGGGGACAGGGCAGGCTGGCCTCTTGAGGACATATCTTCCTTACCTACCATAGCCTTGAAGGTATGCCAAAGCACAAGTGTCCCATCGGCCTTTAACCCCCCCCCCCCCACAACAACACCAATTGGACGCAGCAGGCTGTGAAACAGGGATATAAAGTTGAGAGGGGGATAGGCTAAGAGGAGAGAGAATGGGGATTGATATGATCTAAGTGAATTATATGTATACAATTTTCAGAAAGGAATAAAAAAAAAAACACCAAAATGCCTCCCAGTTTGGGCATGACAGGGCCATTTCTCCCCTTGAACTGAGAATGCCTACTCACCGAAAGGAGCCCAGAAAGCTGCTGCCAGAAATCCCCAGCCTCCTCCTTCCCTGGTGCTTCAAAGGCAGCAGAGGGATGCCAGGGCAGGGGCCAAAGTGGTGGCAAGCTGATTGCTATATAGAGCGCTTAACCTGGGTGCCTTAGATTCACCAGTTGGTTTTTGTTTTCATTTGTAATTTTAATTTTTTAAGGCAGGGCTTTACGTAGCTCAGGCTGGCCTCTAACTCACTGTCCAGCCAAGGGTGACATTGATTTTCTGATCTTCCTGCCCCTCCCTCCCCAGTGCTGTGATTGCTCCTGGTGCAGGCTGTGTATGGGATAGATGGGTATGGAAACCAGAGCTTCATGCAAGTCAAGAAACTCTATACCAACTGTATAGCCCCAGCCCCCTTTTAATTGTTTTTCTTATATTTTTAAAAATCTTAATCATTTTGTGCCAGGCAATACAACATTAATCCCAGCAGTTGGAAGGCAGAAGCAGGCAGATTTTGAGGCCAGCATGCTTTACATAGTGAGTTCCAGGACAGCCAGAGCTACACAGGGAAACCCTGTCTTGAAAAACAAAAACACCACCCCCCCACCAAAACCAACCAACCAATCAACCAACCAACCAACCAACCAAACAAACAAACAAAAAAACCCTTCATTTTGGCTTAGTCTCTCTAACACACACACACACACACACACACACACACACACACGTACACACGTACACAAAACACATGCTCGCACACATAAACTTACTACTAGAGTAACCACTCCTTTATGTGCTGTTTTATATATTTTATTTGTTTGTTTGCTTGCTTGCTTTTTGAGACAGAGTTTCTCTGAGTAACAGCTCTGGCTGTCCTGAATCTCATTTTGTAGACCAGGCTGGCCTCGAACTCACTGAGATCCGCCTGCCTCCCAAGTACTAGGATTAAAGTGTGCACCACCACTGGTTGGCACTGTTTTATATTCTTTGAACTCAGTTACCTGTGTCCAGCATTAGCCAAAAAAAAATTATATAGAAAATTCCAGAAGTAAATAATTCAAATATTTTAAATAATTTTTATTGTTATATTCTTATACATTTTCTGTTGTTAATGACTAGTCTCTTGGTTAATTTATAAAGTAAACTTCATCGTGTTGTATGGCATTAAAACATTATATATACATATTTATATTTATATATGTGTGTGTGTGTGTATGTGTGTGTGGTTGAGTTCTGATTATGCTTCAGGCCTGGGACAAGAGAGACCATCGTTGTAGGAACTTATTCCATGAGAGGTTGAGGAGAAGGTGGGTTTGTGAGATGTTGCCCCATTGGAACTGCTCATACAGTCTGGGGGTGAAGCTGGCTCTGCAGGAGTCTGTTAAACAAATGCATGCCCTGATTTTGTGAGTAGGAAACACACAACCCCAAGAAACACAGACTGGCACCAGAGTGACATCCAGAATCCTCTAGGACCCACAATTCTTTTCTTGTCCTCACAGCTCTTCCAGGTCCCTCCCCCTTTCCCTGTGCCCCCAGTCCTCAAAACCCTTCTGCATCTTTGTCCTTCTAGAGTCTTCACAGAAAAAGTCAAGGGCTGCAGAGGTGTGTGCATGTGAATGTATCTATCTGTCTATCTATCTATCTATCTATCTATCTATCTATCTATCGTGTTTACTTGGTTTTTCAAGACAGGGTTTCTCTGTGTAGCCCTGTCATGGAACTCACTCGTCGATCAGGCTGGCCTTGAACTAGTGCTGGGCTGCCACACCCAGTGTGTCTGTGAATTTTTGATGGCTCTGGTTTGAACCCATGACCTTTCATATGACCAGCATATGTTTGTCACTGAGCAACATCAGTCCCTGTTTTCAGAAGTGTCTGTCTTTAAAGAAAAGTTGAGAGACCTTAATTTAAAAAACAAAAAAAGAACTGAGTTTTAGCTTCAAACTGTCAAGCACTGATAAAATCTGGATGTGTTCTAAGAAGAGACATAACAGAGGAGACAGGGGGGAAAAGAGGGGGAGATTTGTTAGGACATACCTCCACTTCCAAAATAATTTCCCAAAGGTCCCCTGTGAGATCACATGGACATTACGGACAGCACTTGGTTCACGAATCCCAAACATCTACAAGCCCTGAACCACTCGCACGCTCTGGGAAGACAGCTTGCAGCCAATTATCCGGCAAGCTTTCTAGGACCCCAACCTTCCCCCTGAAGAGAGACCTTTGCTGGGCTGCTTCCACCCACGCCACCACCTCCATTCCTCTTTCCCCTTCTCCACACTACCAGACCACAGTGCAGCACCCAACATGAATGAGACAGGAACAGAGAGAGGGAGGAAGAATGCTCAGAATCGGGCTGTGCAAGCCTGGCTGTTTGGGACTTCAACAAGGGGCAATTCAGATCCATATTAGTGGTTTTCAGTCTGAAAAGATTTCACCATTCCAGGAGACTTGGCTACAATACTTAACTGTCACAAGTGAGACAGACAGACAGACAGACAGACAGACAGGTCCTCTGGCAGTTAAGGGTAGAGGCCAAGGAAGCAGGTTAGCATCCTGAATAGAACACACCCCTAAGAGAATCATCTGAACTAAGACATCAGCAAGGAGAGGTGGAGGAGCTGGTCCACAGAAAGGCGGTGGGAGGACCCCTCCTTGAAGTGATCCCCAGCTTCCTAGCAGAAGGGCAACCCATATTCACGGCTGGAGCTCTTGCTTCTACCTGCTCTGTGCTGGGATTAGAGTAAGCATCATCACCACACCCGGCTTATGTGCTGGGATTCTTCAGGTCTATGTTGCCTGTGACTGGTGACCTCAGCACTTCCTAAATAATTCAGCACTAACGATGCTCCTGCCACTGGTGTGGACACCGCTGGTAATCATTTCAGCTCAACAACGACAATGGCAGTTCTCACTGAAATTTGCCGGACATTGTGCTTAGCCGTCCATGTGAATTCAACCCTCCAATATCTCACAGAAACCGAGCACAAGCACCCTGCTGAAGTGAACAGTAGAGTTTGCAAACCCAAGACTGAATTTTAGCCCTCCAAACTCCTAGCCACTAAACTCTACTGAGAAAAGGACTTTGCCACCGAAATAAAGTTGGCGATCTGTTTTTGGATTCTCCAAGTCAACAGTAATGCACAGGAAACCTCATCCTGATCATTCAGTTTGAATCTAATTTTACAATTTGTCTTTCAAACTCCAAATTCCAGCTCAAACCATGGGGTTGAAGGCTGGATTGTGTCTCCTAGATGCGGTTTGCAACCCCAATCTGCGCTGGGAGGAATGGCTTTGGCCCCTACTTCAGCGTCTGGAGACTAGGTCCTTACAAAAGACAGCATATTTCCGTTGTCAGACTGGAGGCTGGAGGCCTGTGCGAGCCGAATCCTGTAGCGTTCCTGGGATGCGGGTCACTGTGGTTCAGACGGAAGGGTGTTGAGCCCTGCTCTTTGCTACCGATGCCGCTTCTGCATTTTCCTCCTCTACGCTTCACCGCGGTCTGGCAGAAGCAGACCAAGAGCTGGCAGGAGCAGGCTGCGCTCTCATCCCACTACGCTCCAGGGTCGCCCACCAGAACGCCAAAAATCTAGCGCTCTGGGCCCCAAGACTGGCAGAAAAATTAAGCCCTGGGAAAGAGATCAGAGGAAGAAACTTGGCTCCTGGGAAAACTGAACCTGTGTGGAGTCGACACACCCTCAGACGCACCGTAAACCGGCACTGGCTTTTGCAGGTCACTGAGAACCGAAGGAGCAAGATTCACTGATGCCAAATAAAGGTGGAGAATAGGGGCCTCCTGCTCCCACCTCGACTCTCCCTCAGGTTTGAAACGGAGTTTCTTGTGGAGCGGCCTCCCACAGCCTGTCCTTTTGCGCAGAAGCCACCCATTCAGGTAAACCAGGTGAAGACCTGGTTTTAAGCAAGTGCTTGGAACCCACTGCACACTTCTGCACCCTGAGGGCCATTGTGGCAATTCGCCCCTGAATCCTTGCCAAAGACACACTGAAGGACCCATTAACACACCCTACGTGGTCCCATCAGCCGGGAAGGCCCTGCAGCCGGCCCAGCAGCGAACTGTCAATCACTACTCTTCCAGCATTAGTCCTGAGAGCCTTGGCTGCCTTTAGATTGGCACCTTGCTTCCTTCAGGGAGGGTGGAGAACTAGACCGAGTGGGACTGAAGTTCCAAAGGATGAGAGTGGGGGTGGGAGGCAGGGGCAAGTGAACCGTTCCTGTCTCTCCTGAATAAAGAGGGGAGAATCAAAAGTGTTTTCTCCCGGGTTATGCACGCTGTTCTACGGGAAACGGGAGAGAGACCCTCGCACTGAGCCTGATTTCAACGAGAAGACTCTACCAGAAGCATCCCGAACGCTGGAGCAACCCCAGCTACACGTCTTTTCTCCATGGCAGAGTTTTTGCATAGATACAGCGAGTTCGGGGTTCTTCTGAGTGTGTTAGCAGAAGGGCGAGTTTCTGGAAGGAAAACAAGATTCTTAGGTATCGGATAAGAAATGGAAAGTCTTCTGGCGGTGGCCCCTGGATCTGCTCTTTGCCCGTTTTTTAATCCCTGACTACAGAAATACCTGTCACTGGGTGTCCAGCGTCTACGCGCTCACAGTCCCGGCAGAACTCCATGCACCTCATTTAACACAGACTCAAAAAAAAAAAAAAAAAAGAAAAAAGAAAAGAAAAGAAAGCAAAAACCAACCAACATAGTCCCTCCAAGGAAGACTAAAGAGTGGAGTCTACATCATAGCAACTGTGGGTTGTTGTTGTTGTTGTTGTTAATAGAATTGACCAAAATATGAGGTCCCAGCCCCAGGGGATGACTCCCTACAGTTCCAGCAGTGGGGTCTCTTCAAGTCGTGGGAATTCTCACCTGGAGCCGTATACCACTGCAAGGATCTTTTGCCTGGAAGCAAAACAAGGCGCACCCCTTCTAAAGAAGGCTAGGTCATCACAAGCCCAGCAGAGACACATCTCTGGTTTCTGCCCTTTGCTGGAGAGCTGAGGGAGCACCATGTGGGGCTCCCCATACAGGAACACTGGGAAGGGCACTGTGCTGGAGCAGAACCCGGGAGCTCCATGGGGGGACTGAGGGTGTGGGGAGGGCGGTGGCTAGCTGTAAGGTGAGAAGCTGCACTTGAACCTCAGCAAGGCCCCAGCAGAGAGTGACAGTCCGTGCCTGTGGCTACCTAGCCCACATTCTAAACCTGGGGACCCAGAGGCAGAGGAGTCTCTAAGAAAAAAAAAAGTTTATTTAAAATTTTGTACATAAATAAATAAATAAATATCTTCTGGCATTACAGAGACCATACAATTACAGTCAGTCCCCAGAGGGGTCAGGACCTGGAGGATGGGGGTGAGGGAGGTCGTTTATGGTGGAGAAGAGGGATCAGTTTTCATTTGACGGATGTAGAACGTGATGGAAACAAACTAAGTCATTTTCCCCAGCACAACACCACTGGAGACATTTCCTCTCTGCTAAGAGGACTTTGAACAGCAAGACCTGTCCCTGGTCAAGGGACAAACGGACTGAAGGAAGAGGCTCCCTGGGGAGGGGGGAAGGGGAAGGAAAAGTTTACTTCATAAACGTGTTGCGTAAATGACCACTGTGGGGAAAGAGTTGAGGACAAGGGAAAAAAATGTCAAAACGGACTCAAACAGCCATTCGCGGAGTGAAAGGCTCAGCTTGACAGAGGAAGAGAGGGGAGAGAGAGAGAAAGAGAGAGAGAGAAAGCCTGAACTAGCCCAGAATGCGCGGGGGCGAGGAGGCAAGCCATGGGCCAGCAAGGCGCTGGGCTCGGGCCTACACCCTCCGGGGAAGGCTGTGTCTTGGGAGGAGGACCTGGCGAACTTGGAGTCCTCCTAGACACCCTGGAGCCTAAGAGACAGGGACACTGCCTTCAAGTCTCTGCTAAAGTCTCAGCTCTGCCTAGAGCTGGGTACCGTGGCAAAGTCCTACCAAAATCCATCGATTGGCAACGGGTGCCTGGGGGATCAGTCTTTGAGGAGCGGGAAGGGCCGGAGGGCGGCCAGTGGTCCTCTGAAAGGCGCACCTACGGAGTGACTGTGAGATCTCTGTCATCCTTCCCAGAGGAGGATGGAGACATGGGCAATTCGTCGTCATCCTCGGAGCACTTGGCAGAGGAGAGCGAAGAGCATTTGCAGCCTTGCGCTGCGCCCCCGCCGGCACCCGCCCCAGCTCCTCCGCCACCGCCGCCGCCGCCGCCACCGCGGTGGTTGTTGCCCTTGCCCTCTTTCTTGTGCTTCACTCGGCGGTTCTGAAACCAGATCTTCACTTGTTTCTCGGACAGATTCAGATAGGTCGCGATCTCGATGCGCCGCAGGCGGGACAGGTACATGTTGGAGGCGAACTCCCGCTCTAGCTCTAAGAGCTGCGTGCTGGTGAACGCCGTCCGCATCCTTTTGCTGCTGGGCAGCTGGTTCGAGCCGCTGTCTGGAGGAGCGACGCAGGGACAGAGAGAGAAGCCATCAAACGTCTGAGCAGTGGGCCTGATTTCCCGTGGAGCTGCGGCTAGTTTCAACCTTGGACTCTCGCATACACCCCTTCCACTCACCACGATCCACAGGCGGGCATCTCCTAGCCAAACCACAGAATCCCTTTTCTGTTTGGTCGTCCCTAACATCCCTTTATAGAACTCCTGGAAGCTGACCTCCCTTCCTCCCCCACTCCCCGCCCCACAACTCCCCAGACCTAGGATCTTCGGTCTTCACCCCGGTTCCTGCGTCCTGTCCCAGGCCACCACTGTGAGCGCCCCTCGAGGATCTGGCATAGGATCCTCACCTCCTCCACAACGCACCTTTTCCTGATCCCTAGCTCGCCCACTTGCCCCCTGCGAGCCCCGGTTCTCCCATACCAGCTTGCGCGGGGACCCTACTTACCCACGGAGATGCAGTGAAACTGCCTGGGGTCCGGCAGCGGATAGGAGGTCTGGTAGAGCGCGGCAGCTGCTGCGGCCGCGGCCGGGCCGTGGGCGACTCCAGGAGACACGGCCGAGTGCTGGCGGCCCAGAGGCGCGTGGCAGTACTGCGATCCGAAGGGGGGGAAGGACGCCTTGAGTAGCGGCAGAGCTGGCGGCCCGGGGGGCCCGTGCAGCTGCGAAGCGGTGACGCAGAGGGGACACACGCACAGCAAGCCGGCCTTGCGCGCGTGGCAGGCGCCGGGCGAGAGGCCGTGCAGCGCGTGCGGCGGGGGGACCGCGTAGGGGAAGAGCGGTGGCGGGCTGCCCTCCGGCGCCTTCTTGTCGTTGGCTTCCCGCAGCACAAGGGAGTCCACCAGGAAGGAACGCGGCATGGCGCCGGCGCGCGGTCCACCCGCCGCCAGCCCGCTCCTGGCGCCCGAGGGAACTGCGGGTCCAGCACTCGCTTTCGCCGTTCGCGGCTTCTCGCAGTTGCCCGGACCCTGGAAGCTCCACGCGCGGATCAAGCCGGAGCTTAAGTCACCTCGGCTGCTGCTGAGGGCGCCGCCCTGAGCGCGCGAGGTGCTGGCCAGCGCTAGTGGTGCTGAAAGACGCCAGCGGCGCCGCTTAAATAGGACTATTGCCATGTGATGGGCTACGCCAGGAGCGGCCGGGGCCTCTCAATAGGGTTTTTGTGCCCTTTCTCTTGGCATTCTCTCTGCACGCTTCCTCATTATTTCACTTGTTAACTAAATGAACTGCATAATGTACTCTATTCTTGTCAACCCCACCCACGCCGTAACAGGCGCTCTCGCCCCCTCCTCTCCCTTTTTCGGGTTTATTTTCTCATTCTCCCGCGATTTAATATTCTTTTCTTTCTCTTTATTTCTTACTCCCCTCCGGCTTTGCGCTGGCGATCGGCCCATTTATCTCATGATTTTGCACCCGTGCTGCCTCCCTTCCACAGATCCTCGTGGACACACACCCATCTCCTCTGCCCAATTGATCCTGGTTCTTTTCTTTCTGTTACCTCTTCCTTGAGTAGCCCCCCACCCCGACACAGCAAGTATGTGCTTTCTCTTAGTTCTTTCAGCTCAGCTCCATATCCCTCGCTAGCGTTCTAGCAGACGGCCATCATTCCCACCTGTGGAGTTCCTTCTCTCCTATTTGGAGACAGAACAGGGTTTTGGGGTAGACGATGCTCCTCGGAGGAGGGAGAGGGGCTCACTATTCTTCATTCAAGACTAACTTGGTCTCTGTCCTTCTGTTTTTTTTTTTTTTTCTGAATCTTTCAATTGGTTTCAACTTTAGTGTTGCCTATGATCCCTAGTCTTTGTTCGGTGGATCGTGGTAAACCAGTCCTTTCCATCAACAACAGGGCCTTGGATGTAAAGAAACAAAACAACAAAAACAACAGCACCCAAAAGGAGTGGCCGGATGGCTAGATTGTGAAAACGTGCACGGAAACAGAGCGTGGGGAGTGAAAGCCATGTCATTCGTGTGAAGCTCTACCACCCCGCAAAACGTGGTGTGTGTGGATGGTCTAGACTCGCGCAGATGTTGCGTGCGCACTCCACTAGATTCTGGGTGCCCTCGGAACCGTTGTCTTCCCACGGCTGGAGAGAAAGAAAGGGCGGTCCTCTGTCTGTCCCAGCTTCGCTTGCCCTTCGCTTCTTCCTCCCGTCGCGTCACCCCCCCTCCCCATCACACAATGGTTAAACAACTTCAAATGCCCCGCTCTGTGTACACATCTTCAGTTTTAAAAAATCATCCGCGGTTCAGAGCTGTTTTCGTTCCTGTGCGCTTTCCATACAATGGGGAATTAGCGTAAATATTTCGAATTTACTACTTTCGATTTTACAAACCGCTGCCGTCACCTGCTCTGAGTCGTGAACGGAATCGTGAGACCAGGAATGGAGAGCTTTCTGAGGATGGGGGTGGGGGGAAACAGTGCAAGGCTGCCCAAACCCGAGGCGTCTGCACCAGTCTGCACTGTCCATGACACCCGTGCAGTACGAGCAGCCACAAACAACTGGTTAAAAAAAATTAAAGATAATTTGTTATGGGAGGTAGAGTGTGCATGAGAGCAACTGCTTCTACAATGGGAGAGTCGCAATAGGGGGAACCAGCACGCAATAGGCGTGCCATCTCGCCATCTAGCAGGAGTGAGGGTTCAATGGTCTCCTGGTGCTTGGCATGGGGTGTCCCCAAGCCACGGTCTCGGCCCCAAAGCTCCTGCAAACCAGCCGGTACGCATCAATGCAGCCTAATTCCCGTTCTAATTGCTCTCTGGGAAATTTGGGCTGGGCTGGGTGGCGGTGAGCGAGACTGGAAGACTGTAGAGGGGCTTCCCGCTGGGCTGAGGCAGACTGGGGAGGAGTGGGTGTGGATGCGGCTCCAGGGCAGAAGGAGAAGCCGTTGTGCCCTAGAGCTGGCAAGTCAGCGAGGTGCCAGTGCTGGGGCCCTCCTGGGAGCTGCCCAACACTCCAGGCTAGGAAGGGGTTAAAAGCCCTTGAATACAAGCAAGGCCAAAGCTACTGGGAAAGAATATGGAGGGGTGGGGGGGAATAACCAGTTTCCCCCTCTCCCTCCAGCCCCTGGACCTTATTGAATGTCATTGAAGAAAGTTTTGAATGCCAGATAAAGAGAGGCGAATTAAAGTGTGTGACAGCGGAGGATAAGCAAACACAAAGAGAACTCTGTCACACTTTGGGACAAAATCCGTGGGCTTTTTACCAAGTCTCTTCGCTATGATTGAATTAAGTAATAGGAAAACATTTTCTTTCAGTTTAGAACCATTAGACAAAACCTTCAAAGCGAATAACACTTTTTAATGTGCGGCCCCACAGCGGATCGGGGTTTGCGGCGAAATGTTGAAACGATTGGTTGTGCAACTAGAAGCGGGAGAGCCCTGGTGCAGGGACCATCCTGTCCCGGGGTGTTTTCACGAGTCCTGTAGAGAAGACGCTCGCGACCCGCCAGCTCCAAAGGCCGCGATGGGGAGGGGGCTCCCTGCTCAGTGCTCCTAGGTCACCGCTGCAGCCCAGCCGTTACCGAAAACAAAGTTCTGCGTCCCAGAGAAGCGTGGGTTGCTAAGCCGCGCCCGTCCGCGGCGCACGGTGGCCGTGTCGCCCTATCCACCGCCTCTGCGGTAGCCTGTGGCTCCCCATTCCCTCTCGCGGTCTCTCCCGCGGCCTCTCTCCTTTTCTGCTTAAAGCGACTGGCAGAGTTCGCTACTACTCAACTGTTCTCCGCAGAGCAAACGCCCCCTAGGGAGGGGCATGGTGGGAGCAGGCAGCCGGATTAGCCTGACAGCAGCGCGGCAGGGCCCCGAGAGTTCCTCTGCCCCAGAGCCTGCTTCCAGGCTCCCAGCCGGTTTTCAAGTGTCCATCAGAGACAGCTCAAACTGGAATCATTTCTGCGATCCGGGCCTTTTCTCCCCCGTGCACACCACAAGGCCTCCCTTGTGAGATATTTGCAGAGAAAACTGCAGAAATGTGGATTTCCTTCACACACACACACACACACACACACACACACACACACACACACAGAGAGAGAGAGAGAGAGAGAGAGAGAGAGAAGCCCACTGCCTATTAAAAACACCATCCTTCTCCCCCCACATCCTCTCATTCCCCGTCCCCCCCCCCCCCCCCTCGTTGCCAGGCTGCTGGCCTTGGATGAAATTTCTAAGTTTGTTGTGCCCTTTGCTCATTGGCTGTTCTGTTTCCCTCACCATCCTGAAATGCACGCTCTGGGTGAATGAGGCTCTGCTCTATCTGCAGCAAACCGTCCCTCGCTTATAGTAGATGCCTAATGCACTTTTGTTGGATGAATACATCAATGAGAAAGAACTCGTTCAGGAAGCAGGACCTCTTAGGGTTTTCTTAAGATTTTCCCCCTGGACCTTGAGGAGCCTAACTGGAGTGACAGACACTGTGAGACCCTGGAGATCAAAGGCCTTTGAATCTCCCCATCCTTCCTTATCCCAAGGACCTGGAACATCAGAAGAGCTCAATGTGTTTGTTAACTGAACGTCAGACAAATAAACCAATCAGTGCTCCCCCCCCCCAACCTCCTCAGCAGATTCTCATAGAGACAGAATGGGTTCCATTCAAGGCAGTTCCAGCGACCTTTCTAGAGGTGGGAAATTCTCATGGCTCAGACCTTTCCTGTTATATAAGAGGCTGGAAAGGGAAGAGACGTGTCTAGTCTCTGACTAGGAAATGTCAGCACGGATCCTGTCTTTTCTGGTGGAGGCCAATGAGAACTCCTGCAGGACAGAAACTGCTGCCTGAGCAGCCAGTGTTTAGACAACTGGTTCAGGGGCTTGCCAGCTGTTCCAATGGGTGGAGAGGCAGAGTGGGCTTGGGATGCCAGGGAAGGCTGCCTGGAGCCAGGGGAGGAAGACCTGAGAAGGGTGTGGTCACATCCATCACACATGGGTGTGCACAGGAAGCAGAGGCCAAGTCATGGGGGACCAGGCTGACACCCCCGTGTTTCTGCTCATGTTCCAAGGTTTATTTATTTAGATTCTTTTTGAGACAGTTTTTCTATGTAGCCCCTCCCTCCTGTCCTAAAACTGGCTATGTGCAAACCATGCTGGCCTCAAACTCACAAAGATCCACCTGCCTTTGACTCCTGAGAACTTAGATTAAAGGAGTACACCGCCATGCCCGGCCCCCAAGATTTTGTTTGTTTGGTTTTGGTTTTGGAAGACAAGGGTTTCTCTGTGTACCCCTGGTTGACCTGGGACTAGTTAGTTCTACAGATCATTTTGGCCTTGAACTCAGAGCTTTGCCTGTCTCTGCCTCCTGGACCACTGGGATTAAAGGCTACTCCTGGCTAATTTTGTTTGTTTGTTTTTGGCTTTAAATGTATATGTGTTTTGCCTTCATGCATGCCTGTGCACCAAATACCTGATGGTGCCCTTGGGTGTCAAAAGAGGGCATCAGAACTGGAGTTACAGAGGGTTGGGAACCACCATGTGGGTGCTGGGAATAGAACCTGGGTCCTCTGCAAGAGCAGTACTCGGCCTTAAATACTGAGTCTTCTCTACAGCCCCTTGTGCCAAGATTTTTAAGCCAGGGGAGTAACCAAGTCAGCTGTGAGGCTGAGAAATGTGAGTTAGGGTCTATTGCCGGAGACGATAAGAGCCCAACAAATTAGTCTGAAAATTAGTGAGTGAACAGGAAGAAGAAAGAAGGCGAAGGCCAGGCTAGGCCAAGGGATGAGTGATGACCACCTGAGGTGGGATGGGGTGGCAGGACCAGAGAAAGGAACTCCTCAGAGAAACTAAGGGGAATTAAAGGCTAGGGTGGATGAGGGATGGATGCGGGAGTGTGCAAGTCCATAGGTGTACACACACATGCATGTGTTGGAGGGAAACACTGGGAAAGAAAGGAAGATCCATCACGCCCACAACCTCCTGGCTGCTCACTAGAAAGATGAGTGGGCAAAACAATCAATGGCCAGAGCAAGAAACTTGCCCGTGGCCTCTATTGATAGTTCTGCTTCCGAGTTACACCGCATTGATACGCATCTTGTTGATGTACTGCCTTTTAGTTGTTAACTTTCAGAGCGTTCTCTTATGTCCCTCGGGCAGAGGAATACACAGACCTAGGCTTGATTAGAAATGGGGGGAGGCTTGAAACATGTCTGTCAAAATGGTAGCATTAATCTTAGGCTGGATGGAGGGAGGGAAAAGAGGGCCATAGATACATTCCTGGGGGAACCCTCACATTAGGGAGACAAATGGGAGTGGGGGAGTCGTCCTAGAAGATAGCTGTGGTACTTTGAGTGATATTGCCCATAGGCTCATGTGTTTGAATGACTGGTCCTTAGGTGATAGAACTGTGTGGGAAGGATTAGGGGGTGTGGCCTTCTTAGATGACACCATTCCCAGTTAGCTCTCTCTTTTTGCCTCGTGGTTGTTGCTCTAGAATTTTAAGTAATTGGAGGTAGTGGGGGAGGGGAAAGAAGGGCCATGTGAATTCAAGGCCAGCCTGGTCTACAAGAGCTAGCTCCAGGACAGGTTACAAAGCTACAGAGAAACCCTGTCATGAAAAAATAACAACAAAAAGATTCTGTTTATTTTTTAAACTACTAAGAAAAAGCTGGGCATATCTTTACTCCCAGCACCGGGGAGGCAGAAGCAGGTGGATTTCTGTGAGTTTGAGACCAACCTGGTCTACAGAGTGAGCTCTAGGGCAGCCAGAGCAACACAGAGAAACCCTGTCTCGAAACAAAAACCCATAGTTAGAAACACACAGTATCAAATTCCTCAGCTTTCTTTCTTTCTTTCTTTCTTTCTTTCTTTCTTTCTTTCTTGTTTTGTTTCTTTTTTGAGACAGGACTTCACTGTGTTGTGTAGTCCTGGCTGTCCTGATCTCACTTTGTAGACCAAGTTGGCTTAGAACTCACAGAGATCCACCTGCCTCTGCCTTCTGAGTGCTGGGATTAAAGGCACGTGCGCCACCACACCTACCTTCTTTCTCTTTACGTTAATTACGTTACTTAGAGATTATGTGTATGTGTGTATGTAAACGAATACGGGTGTCCGCAGAGGCCTCGGACAACAGATTGCTCTGAGCTGGAGTTGCAGATGGTTGTGAGTCGCCCAGTGTGGGTGCTGGGAACAGAACTCAGGTCCTCTACAAGGGCAGTACATGCGCTTAACTGCTGTGCCGTTTTTCCAGCCCCCTCTCATTGTCATCCAGGATGACCTCTGAACTCAAGGGATCCGCCTCCTACTTCAGCCTTCCTTGAGTCTACCTTGTGTTCTCACACCCAGTTAGAGGACATGGTGGGTATGTTGGCTCTGAGAATCAAAATCAGTGCCTTAGGTGTGATAGGCAAGCTCTCCTCCCTTTTTATATTGGGACCACAGTGCTGGATTCTCACTCAGGGGTATTCACGAGTCCCTAAACTGTCTGGGACCACATGCCTAGCAAACTGTGTTCCTTAGAATGTGGCTGTATTGGTAGGCAGCATCTCATTCTGTTCAGCCTACAACAGAAGGGTAAAGGAAGAACCTTCTAAGAGGAACGCTGTTCGTGAGGTAGAAAGGAATGCAGAGACGCCCCAACCCTGGAGCTCTTTTATCGTGTTTAAGGTTGGAGATTTGTATGGCCCCTGTCAATAACTACAGCTCACTGATCACACTGAAGATCTGAAAGGCTTGGAGAACCCTTTCGATTCCTGCATCTCCTCATTTTAGAAAACAGGCGCATCCCCCTTATTTCATGTTATTACCCATTGCTAATGTTTTATGTGTCCCCCAGATTCTGTGTGTTGGGAATAATCCACAATGTTATAGAGCTGGGAGCTTGAAAAGGTGTCTAGGTCCCGTCATTGCTGCAAGAGAATCTTTGTTGTAAAGGTGACTTGGTGGGCTGGAGAGAGGACTAAGGCTTCTTGATGTTCTTCCATGGGGCCCAAGGTCAGTTCTCAGCACCCACATCAAGTGGCTTAGAGTCATCTGTAACTCCAGCTCCAGGGGATCTGATGCCCTCTCTGGCCTCTGAGGGCATCTGCACACACACACACACGCACACACACACACACACACACACACACACACACACACACAGAACCTGTCTTTAGCTGGTGCCTTTAACCTTTCCCGGCTCTCTTTCTCACCCATGTGCCTGCTTGATCTTCTGCCTGTGATCATGAGACAACATAGCAGCATGCCATCTCTGGCCAGATAAACAACCCCGCCCTCTCCTCTTGCACAGAGACTCTGAGCTCATGGGCTTGGTCTGGGATAAGATCCGTTACCTCTTAGGTCTTGTTCCAGGAGCCCCTGTTTGCGTATTTTTAAAGCTCTGAGCTCACCGTTCAGGGACAGAATGGGCTCTCAGTCCTAGGAAGCTTCGTCTGAATTTTTTCCCTGTGTGAGAGGGCGTCAGGCCACTGGTGAAGCTTTCTCTGGGTGTGGCCTTTCCGTCCTGAGGAACATACCTCAGCCTTCCCCTGCACACTGACGCTACCTGAAGCAAAGGTGGTTTTGTTAATTGGAGGATGTTAGTCAACAGTGAGGATGAAAAGGAGAGAAACTTGTAGCTCTAGAGGGGGATCTCATGTAGCGGGTCTGAGCAGACAGAGGCAATGCACTTACGGGGACTGGACTGAAAAAATGGCCACCTGCCATAGTAGCTCTTGCCTTGGGAACAGTCAGTTTGCCCCTTACAGGTGAAAGTGATCTGAGTCACCAATCAGATTTGTGTGTGACACGCTGGCGAATACCCACCAGCAAGCTTGGTTTTGAGACTTTCTAGGGTGAGCTGGTCCATCTTCTCTCCCTTTCTTTCTCTGCAGCAGAAGCCGACAGCTCAGTCAGGCGACAGCACGCAACAGCAACGGAGCAACAGACACCCTCTGGAGATGCTTCCTGCTTGTATCTCTTTCCCCTCTTTTATCAGGGCAAACCGGGCCATATCCTCTCTCCCAGCTTCCCACGCTCCGAAAGCCCTGAGCTCAAAACCACACAGGGCAGGAAGTTGGGAGAGGGAGAGAGGGAGAGGGAGAGGGAGAGGGAGAGGGAGAGGGAGAGAGAGAGAGAGAGAGAGAGAGAGAGAGAGAGAGAGAGATTGGGATGATGCTGTGAGAAGGGGTGTGGAAGTCTGGGTGGGGAGATGGCAGAATGGGGAGGCAGGAGGTTGAGTGGGAAAGCTTCCTTCCTGTAAGGCCTAGTCCCCAGAGTGTTGAGTTATGGAATGAGGACTGGCCCTAAAGGTAAGGCCCGAATACTAAGCTGCCACCACACGTTTCCAATCCCTTCTTTTTTCAATCAACTTGTTTTTTCAACCAAGGCAGTTCCTGGGATAAACAGAAACCCATCACTTCTCCAAGCCAGGAATTCCAGGAAGAGAGAGCTGGTTGTCGTTCAGTAACTCACAGCCCATCTTCGAAGGCCGGGGAGGGAGTCTCGTCCAAAATTCTCCACTCCAGGACCAGCAGAAGAAAGGCGTTAGCATAAGATGGAGAGAGAGCACCGAATGCACCTCACATTAGCAGACAATATTGCCTTGATTGCAGACAACACACATGAATTGAATTGATAAAGGAGTCTTCCCATCAAAGCCAGAAATGAGCAGAAATTAACTTTAACAAAGTAAGTAACTGCACGGAAAGACAGATAGAAGGAGCCCGCTGTCTCCTCTGTGTGCGGCAGACGTAGAAGAGCAGTGTGTCCGGGCCCATCAGCGAGCACGAGGATGATTAATAAACACTTATGGGGACATTCATCTGACAGGCAACTGACAAAGCCCCACAATGATGGGGAGAAGGGGGCATTTCTCTTGATAGATGTATCTGAAATGCTCATTTACTCTTTTCTGATGGATTTAAATGTCCAGGTAGTCGCTCTCCATAGAAATTGATTTGGAAATGGTGCTGGGTTAAAAAGAAAGGCTAGAGACTTAACTACGTCGGCGTGGAAGGAAATGTATTCACCCTCCTCATCAATGCACGGAGTGAGATGTGAGGAGGTGGGAGACGACTCCCTCTTTTTGGGTCTAAAGCAAGCTAGACCGGCATGCAATCACCCTGTAAACGGCACTGGTGATTAAACACTGCACAGATCTTTTTCTTCCAAGTCCAAAACAGGTGTTGGGCAGAAGTAGTCAACACGAGTCCCTCTGCCGCAGGCAAAACACTCACACACATAAAAATAAAATAAATCTAAAAAGAAGCAAAATGACAAGACACAGAAACGAAAAATTCTTAAATTTTTCACTCACAGGTAATTCCCAGCACTATGACTTGTATTATCCCAGATTTTTGTTGTTGTTGCTGTCCTAGGGAATAGACCCCTAGACCTTTATGCCAATGTCCTAAAGAAATTCATTATTTTGTGTGCTCACAACAGAGACACCTGTAGGCCCTTCATATGTTAGACAAGTGCTCTGCCACTGGACTAAATCCTCAGATAGACCTGCCTCCCCCACCCACGGATTTTTCCATGTGGAAAATAGATTATATACTTATTAGAATTTGATATTTTTTATTTAATACATATTTTTACTCATTAATACAACCAGTTCAAATAACATTTATTTATTTACAGGTTTTCACTGTGCAGTCCTGGCTGGCCTGGAACTCCCTCTGTAGACCAGGCTGGCTTCTAAAACTCGCAGAGATCCTCCTGCTTCTGCCTCTCAGAGTGCTGGGATTAAAAGTGTGAACCATAACGCCCAACAGCCAAAATAGATAAATACCCATGATAATTTCATTGTACAGATCCACACAATTAAGACTGGGCATGTTATTTCACCCCTGCCATCTCAGCTCTCAGGAGTCTGAGGCAGAAAGAGCATCACGAGTTTGAGACCAAATGGGTGACATGGTGATGTCTGGGACAGCCTGCTGTACAGGATGATGCTCTGTCTTAAACAAACAAATAAGCAAACCAAGATTTTTTTTTCCTGAGACAAGGTATAGCCCTGGCTGTCCTGGAATTTACTCTGTAGTCCAGGCTGACCTGAAACTCACAGAGAGATCCACCTGCCTCTACCTCCCAAGTGCTGGAATTCAAGGCATGCACCACTGTGCCCAACAACGAACCAACAATTTAGCCCATTGCTTGTTACTAGACATTTAGAAATGTTTCAACTGTTAAATATCATAAAAACCTAAATGATTGCAAACCATTCCTTTAACTTCCAGTTCACGTGCCAATGAATACTGGAAGCCGAGGAGGGGTCAAAACAGACCCCTATTGTGAAGGCTTGGATGCGTGCAGCTGTGGTCACTGTTTTAACTTACATCTTGCCACCAGGACACCAGAATATGCATTTCCCGAAACTGTCAACAACCTCCAACACTGAAGTTTTGCCTTGTTTTTACTGGTATGAAAAAATGATGTGGGATTCCCCTTCTGTATGCTGTGAATGTTTTATTACCATAGGTTAATAAAGAAGCTGCTTTGGCCTATGGCAGGGCAGAATATAGCCAGGCTGGAAGAGATATAGAGAGAGGGTAGGCAGAGTCAAAGAGATGCCATGTAGCCGCTGAAGGAGAAGGACCCAGAATTTTTCCGGTAAGCCACAGCCTCATGGCAGTACACAGATTTTTAGAAATGGGTTAATTTAAGATGTAAGAACTAGCTAGGAATATGCCTAAGATATTGGCCAAACAGTATTGTAATTAATACAATTTCTGTGTGACTATTCGTGTCTGGATGGCCGGGGAACAAACGAGCAGCCTCTGCCTACAGAAAAATGGAAAGTTTGCTAAGTGGAAAGTTTCCACTCAGTGAACTTATTGACAAACCAGTTACAGAGTCAAGTCAGACCCAAGCATGCTTGTCTCAAAGCATTCTCCAAAACCTCCCCTCTGGATCAGCGTGGCCTCTTGACTCTATAGAAGAGAGGGGCAATGACAAACAGCTAAGGGTCTTAAAAAACATTGTGTCCTTGAGAACAGCAAAAAGTCACACTGTTTCCAAACGAGGTTGCCCTTGCTTATCCCAGAGCATAAAAACATCTGCCGTGGGAACAAAACCTTCATCTGGAGATGGATGGAAATAGAGACAGAGACCCACACTGGAGCACCAGACTGTGCTCCCAAGGTCCCAATGAGGAGCAGAAGGAGGGAGAACATGAGCCAGGAAGTCAGGACCACGAGGGGTGCACCCACCCACTGAGACAGTGGGGCTGATCTATTGGGAGCTCACCAAGGCCAGCTGGACTGTGACTGAAAAAGCATGGGATAAAACTGGACTCTCTGAACATGGCGGACAATGAGGGCTGATGAGAAGCCAAGGACAATGGCACGGGGTTTTGATCCTACTTCATGTTCTGGCTTTGTGGGAGCCTAGCCAGTTTGGATGTTCACCTTCCTAGACCTGGATGGAGGGGGGAGGACCTTGGATTTTCCACGGGGCAGGGAACCCTGACTGCTCTTCAGACTGGAGAGGGAGGAGGAGAAAAGCGGGGGGGGGTGAGGGGGAAAGGGTGGGAGGAGGGGGAGGGAAATGGGAGGCTGGGAGGAGGTGGAAAAATTTTTTTTCTTTTCAAAAAAAAAAAAAAAAAAGAAGAAGCTTGTCCACTGAGAAACTGCTCCATGCACAGGAACTGGCTGACTCATCAAGCCCGCCCCCCTTCAGTTTCTGCATGATTTTGTAGCTGTATTTTATGATATTACTCCAGCTTGCTCCCTCTGTTGGGCTACTCCAGGCATCTCTGCTGAATGCCATGGACACGGGATCTGAGGATGCTTGGCTGTCTGCCTGCTGCTTCTTTCTACTAGCTACTTGCTATTGATTCTTTTACTTTTGCTTGCTATGGGCGAATTAAACTCACTTGTGCAAACCTGGAAAGCATGGCTACCTAGGATGATTCTCCTCACTGTGTAGAACAGCATTCAGTCCAAACTTGATGGCTGTATTTGTTAGGGTTCCTATTGCTGTGAAGAGACACCATGACCACTGTTTGGTTTAATCTTAAGAAAAGCTCTCCATCAACACAGATAACTCCAATTAAACCAGATCAGATCAAATTAAAATGCCCATGTTTAATAAATGCAGCACTCTCAGCTGGACCAAGACAGCATGGCAGGGAGAGGAGCCCACACAAACACCAGAGACCATGTGTTCCTTTTTCTGGTGCGAGCCTAAAGAGCCTGTGGGAGTGGTCCTGACCCTCCCCGGGGAGGCGTCAGCGCTTGGCAGGCTGGGAGTTGGAGTTTGGACCAATGCAACTCCCAGGCCAGGGGCTGGGTTGATGCTTCCAATCATTCAACCATAGCAACTCGTTATTATTAGTAGTAGTATTATTGTTGTTGTTGTTGAAAAAATTTCCACCTCCTCCCCGCCTCCCATTCCCCCCCCTCCCCCATGGCAACTCTTATAAAGGAAAACATCTAATTGGGGCTGGCTTACAGTTCTGAGGCTTAGTCCATTATCATCATGGTGGTGTACAGGCAGACACATGGTGCTGGAGAAGTGGCTGAGAGTTCTACATATTGATCCACAGGCAGTAGAAGCAACTGTGTGTCTTACTGGGCATAGCTTGAGCTTATGAGATCGCAAATCCTGCCCCCACAGTGACATACTTCCTCCAATGAGGCTACCTGTAGTGATATTTTCTTTATGTTTTAACAAATAAAGCTTGCCCGAAGAGTGTAGAGTGCAGAGCCAAGCCACTAGAGGCCAGGCAATGGTGGCACACATCTTTAATCCCGGGACTTGGGAAGACAGAGGCAGAGGGATCTCTGTGAGTTCAAGGCCACCATGGGCTACACAAGATTGAATCTGTCTAAAAGAGAACTAGAGCTCACACAAAAGTGATCTCAGCAGTAGGGAGGTGGAGACAGGAGTGATATGGCTGTGTGGAGAGAGCAAGATAAAGTGGAAGGAGACAGGAGCTCAGTGCAGTCTAAGGCTTGGTGGAGACAGATGGAGTCTGGAGACGCAGTCTGAGGACAGGATCAACCCTATGGTCTGAACATTGGTAGAGGTCAAAGAACTCTCTAGTAGCTGGCCTCTCTGCTTCTCTGGTCTTCAGCATTAACTCCTATATCTGACTCTAGGTTTTTATTATTAAGACCAACTAGAATTCGTGCTACAGCCATCCCTACTCTAACAAATCAACACCTCCTAATAGTGCCATTTTTTTGTGGGCCTATGTGGGCCACTTTCTCTCAAACCACCACAGTGGTGAAATCACAGAGAGCTGTTCAGAACAGATGGTGGCCTCAGAGCTCCAGTGTTCTCTGGTTGCAGCTCACCCACCAAGAAGCAGCCCTAGCCTTTGCATCTGGACTGATCTTGTCCCTTGTTTTGGTCAGTGGCTGCAAGGAAGGTGACGAGGCACTGGTTCCAAGTCCTACATACTTCTGTGCTCTCTAGGAGACCCTTCTTCACCTTGAGAACAAGTCCAAGCTAGCCACTAACCACACACAGAGGCTGCTGTGTGACACTGTCCCTGGGGAGACATGAACAGTGTCTACTAACCTCAGATGAGGAACTGACAACAAGAAAGAACAGATACCACCAAAGTTCCCGCATAGAGAAGCAATGACTTTTATTGGTGTTGCTAAAAGGAATATGGCTGAGGGATTACTTACAGGAGCAGAAATGATTCAAAGACAACTGTGTCACCAAAAGCCCACCCCAACGTGGGTGAAGAAAGCTGCAAACCTGGAGTGGACTGCACTGCACAGCCTACAGTAAGTTCAATAGGCTGGAGCGGTCCTTTCCAGGTAGACCAGTTGGACGGAACCCCTTCCACCCATCTTGGCTAGTCTCTGTTTCTCCGAGTTAGTTTGGTTGGTCTCTGACTCTTCAAGGTAGGTTGGCCCAATCTCTGTTTCCAGGCATCTCAGCTTGGCAGAGTGTCTCTCTGCAGACCTTATTGCTTATGTATGCTTGGAGAGGGAAGGGACTCGGGTATGTGGTCAGTTTCAGGGACTTTCTGGGACTTTTGAGTTGTGTGTTTTCTGAACTTAAAGGGCTTTCCTGCCAGATGGAACGCTTCACCTCTATTTAATACATCCCAAGTCTTATTGAGAACCTCAGAAAGATAGAGGCTCTGGAGGAAATTGCTGTAGGACAGAAGCTACCTCAGTCACGGCTCACCTAGACCAATTGGCTCCCAGAGGACCTGCCAAATTTGCCTGTAGATACAGCAGTACACCCATCAGATATAAGTCAAACCAAGTCCAGATGGGCACAGCCACATAGCTTATCTGTGCAGTGATTATGATAATCAAATGCTTCTCCTGTTTCTTCTTCCTCTCTCTCTCTCTCTCTCTCTCTCTCTCTCTCCCTCCCTCCCTCCCTCCCTCCCTCCCTCCCTCCCTCTCTCTCTCCCTGCTGGTTCCATATCTGGCTAGGAAGTTTATTCCTTTAATAGATTTAGAGCCTAAATCTCCCTCTCCCCCTCCCCCTCCCCCCCCTCCCCCTCCCCCTCCCCCTCTTCTTCTTCTTCTTCTTCTTCTTCTTCTTCTTCTTCTTCTTCTTCTTCTTCTTGAGACAAGGTTTCTCTGTGTGGCCCTGGCTGTCCTAGAACTCACTCTGTAGACCAGGCTGGTCTCCAATCCACAGAGATCCACCTGCCTCTGCTTCCTAAGTGCTGGGATTAAAGGTGTGCGTCACCACCACCCGCCTTACAAATGCTTCTGAACTTGTTATGTAGTATTAAAACGGATACAAAGTCCTTTGAGCTAAGTCTTGGAAAAGGAGTAGAATTTAGAAGACTCTGTTGAGTTGTTATGTGGTAAAGGCTGGTAATGTCGGTGTGGATCCATCCTTAATGCCATCTTTTGAGGCCATTATTGGCATGATGGAAAATGATTGGCTCTTGAGAATCTGTTAACAGTGCTTTTACCTCAGCCTATAATGATTTACTAGCGTTAAGTCTGCAGTAATAAATAAACATTTTAACTCCTCATTTTCATTCTTTTGTTTTGTTTCTGTAGTACTGGGAGTGGAACCAAGGCCACATGTGTGTTATGCAGGCAGTGTACCACCGAGCCTGTCCTAGCTGCTTTGGTGATCAGACCCCATCCACCAGTTCCACACATCCAAGACAGCACAGGTAAGTCTATGTTAATTTGTTTGATGTCTATATCTCCCAGGGCAGCGGCAGGGGTTGGGGTGGGGGTGGGGATAGGGTGGCTGCTTGTGAAATGACGCTTGCACAAAATACAGCGGATTCTGCCTGCCTCCATGGTTGACATCTATGATGCTTGACCTATCAAATATACATACTTTAGAATAAATCTCCATCAGTCCTCAGCTTAATTTTTCTTTATTTTTTGGTGGATGTGGCTTGTTTGTCTGGATGTTCGATTTTCAGTGCTGCTGGTGGAACCTGGGGTCTCGCACATGTTCGGCAAGTGCTCTAACATTGAGCTATTACCACCCCCCACCTTCGCCCAATCCAATTCCCAGAATCATGTGTGTGTGTGTGTGTGTGTGTGTGTAGATCAGAGGTAGAGGTAAATATTTAGTGTCTCTCCCCAGGAGCCATTCAGCTGTTTTTAAAATGTCATTCTCTCTCTCTCTCTCTCTCTCTCTCTCTCTCTCTCTCTCTCCTGTCCACTCCTTCCTTCCTTCCTTCCTTCCTTCCTTTCTTCCTTCCTTCCCTCCTTCCTTCCTTCCTTCCTTCTTTTGTTTTCTCTGTGTAGCTCTGGCTGTTCTAGAACTCACTCTGTAGACCAGGCTGCCCTCTATCACACAGAGATCCACCTGTCCCTTTTTTTTGTTTGTTTGTTTGTTTTTGTTCTTTTGTTCTTTGAGACTGGGTCCACATTGTGCAAACTTCAAGGATCTGCCTGTCTCTACCTCTCGAATGTTGGGCTTACAAACTTACATCATGCCTGGCTTTTCACATGGGTGCTGGGGATTAAACTTAGTTCCCATATTCGCACAGCAGCCCTCTACTAACTGAGCTGCCTCCACAGTCCACTGCCCCTGACCCTGCCATATGCCCTGGATCCTAAAATGCAACAGAAGTCTAGCAATTTTACATGATGCCATCATTGCCATCCAGAGACTCAGAAAGCATAAATGGTCTCATGGATCTTTTACAGATTTTTTGCATGTGTATGTGTGTACATATTGTGTGGATGCATGAACGTTTGCGTATGTGTAAAGGGTGTAGGTGCAGATGTAGTACGTTTTTTGGGGGGCTGACAACCAGCTCCCAAATAAAGACATGGGCACTTATCACCATTATGAATGCTGGGCCTTAGCTTATGTTTGTCTCACTAGCTCATAGCTTAATTTAACCTGTTTCTCTTCATCTGCATTTTTTACCTTTTATTCTGTGTGTCCTCTTTCCTGCTTCCTCCAGGTCTGACTGGCTGGTCCCAGGTGTGTCCCTCTTTTTCTCATTTTTTCATCTCTGAGCCCATTTCCTCCTCCTACTTATTCTCTCCACCTGCCAGTCCTGCCTCTCCCCCTACTGCCTAATTATTGGCTGTTTAGCTTTTTAATTAGACCAATCAGGTGCCTTAGGCAAACAAGGTAAAACAAACGTAACACATCTTTACGTAGTTACACAAATATTCTATTTCACAACAAGCAGTGGTTGGCACCGGGTGTTGATCATGCTCCATTTTATGTATTTAGGTAATCTCTTGTTCGAACTCTATGCTCACTGAGTCAGATAGTCTAGTGAACTTTTTAACTTGTTTTAGGGATTCCCCTGCCTCTGACTCCTGAATGCTGGGATTCTAGGTGAGCTACCATACTTACCCATATGGTTGCTAGGCATCTGAGCCCCAATTTGTGGCAAGTGCTTTATTCACTGACCCATCACACATTTTGGTTTTAGTTGTCCTTGGACACTGTGGAGCCACATGCAGTTCATGACCTTTTCATACTGGATACCTCGCCCATCCCCGGGACATAGCACTCCTATGGGATGTCCTAAGGGACAGGAGTGCTATGTCCCCCCAAAGACTCATATATTAGAGGTGTGGCCTTCATTTTGTTGCTTTATTAGGACATGATGGGACACTGAAGAGGTGGATCCTATTGGAAGGAAATTAGGTCATGTGGCATGCCTGTGGAGTGGCTATTGGAACAACAGCCCTTTCTTTTTTCCTTAGCTTCCCAGCCACGATTATGCGAGCAGCCTTCAAACCTTTTCCTTCTCAAGTTGACTGTCTCAGGTACTTGGTGACTGTAACGGAAGGCTGACTAACACACCTGGGAAGTCTGTTGTCCTCCAAGACTTCCAAGAATCTTGTAACCTGTTTCCATCAAGTGTTTCTCCTTTCTCCACAACCTATCCCCATCCCTCAGCTCCATCTTCCTTCATCTCTCTCTAAGGTGCACCGGTAGGCTTCTTGCATATAGCAGTATTTTCGTTTTTCTTTTTGTGTTCTTTTGATACAGAGTCTCTCTACATAGCCCTGGCTGGCTTGAAATGAACTATGTAGATCAGACAGACTAGCCTTGAACTTTAGAGATTCATCTGTCTCTGCTTCATGAGTGCTGGGATAAAAGATGTGTGCTACGCCCCCTTGAATACACACACACACACACACACACACACACACACACACACAGACACTGTTTTATCAGGACAGGGTTTCTCTGTATATCCTTGACTGTTCTGAAACTTGCTTCGTAGACCAGGCTGGCCTTGAACTCAAAGAAACCCACCTGCCTCTGCCTCCTGAGTGCTGGGACGAAAGGCGTGCATCACCACTGCCTGGCCAGTGAGTCTGAATTTTAAAAGAGCATTTTCCAAAAGAAGACTGATCTTTTTTCGGGGCTCATCCAGTACTTAAGGGTTTTCAAAGCAGTCCCTATTTTCTTGCTCTTTAAAAGAAAATTGTGTTTGTGTTTGTGTGTGTGTGTGTGTGTGTGTTTGTAATAGCCCCCAAAGACCAGAAGAGGGCAGCAGATTCTCTGGAGCTAGAGTTTCAGGTAGTTGTAAGCCACCTGATACAGGTGCTGGGAACTACACATGGGTTCTCTGAAGATCAGCAATGCTCTTCATCCCTGAGCCAATTTTTCTAGTCCTTACTTTTCTTACTCAAGGTAGAGAGCATCTTGCTGCATAGTCCACATGACTGGAACTCAAGATATAACTCAGGCTGGCCGTGAACGTGCAGTCTTCTAGCCTCTGCTTTCCAAATGCTAGGATCACAGGCCTGTACCACCATGCCTCGCTAGGCTGATGTTTCTGGCCATGAACTTGACACGCGAGTAAGCACACTCATTATCTCCTGGCATTATAAGGAACCATTCTAAATGATCACTATTGTTTAAGACTGAAGAGTCTTTCAAAGAAAAAGCACCGCTGTTCCATCACAACTATGATAATAACATGAAGGGAAAAGGCCACACCTTTGCCTCCCTCCATTTGGCAACACCAACAGAGATGCGGAGTCTCCCCACCCCCCTCTAGATTTCTGCGTAGGAACGGACTGTTGGAACAAGGTGCATTTCCTGCACAGACCCCAGGACAAAGGGACCTTGCCATGGCTGCGACTCTGGAGACGCCAGACTCAGAGGCTGAGTTTGGATTCTCATGTGGCAGGAGGCAGTGATGGATGGAGGTGCAGTTAAAGTTGGGGCTGCGATGAATGCGGTGGGTTGCTGTGCCTGCCAGCTGGGGGCTGGATTTTTCTCAGGCCACGGTTTAGCTTGCTATGAACTCATGGACTCTTTCCGTGAAGGAGGGGCAGAGCTGCTGACAGGGTGGGCTGTGGGCCACAGGCCACCATAGCAGAGCTCTCAGCAGCGGGGATTTTGGCTTGTCCAGACAGCTGGCAGGGATGGGGGTGGGGGTGATGCTGCTCTTATTCTGGTTTTTCCTTCAGGCATTAAGGGAAAGTTGTTGAGGGAAGATGTTGATTCCATCCACAGAGGGCTCTGGCAGGGAAGTGATTCCTACCCAATGGAGCTGGGAAAACCCTAACAGTGAGATGTATCAAAGGAAGAAGGATGGCCTGTCTCAGTCCTCTCCTCTATGCTCTACCTCCACCCCCTCCCGGCCCTCACCCATGCTTAGGACTGGAACGGCCATAGTCCAAGAGGCCCAGACACCTGGTCACCTATGGGAGAGATCCTTCCTTTGATGCCAGAAAGTGTCTTCGCTCTTGGGTAGTGTGGCCAAGACGGCCAGGCTCATCTCTTTCTCCATGTCACCAAAGTCAGGCAGCCACAGAGGTTAGCAGGGATTTAAGCACTGGCCCCTCTTACTCAGACTCAGCCAGAGTTGCCAGCTCTTTACTAAGACACAGGAGCCATGCACACCAGGACCTTCCTTCCAGTCAGCCATGGCCAACCTGGAGCTCATGAGCTGCTGGTGTCCCGGGATAACCATGAAGGTGGGGCAGCACAATTGTGACAGACAATGTGAGTCCTCAAGGTCCAAAAGTTGGACACTTCTGTGATGGGGAAGCCTGGGGCAGGAATGAAGAGGAGACATCCTCTTCCTGGAAGTGGCTGTAAGGCAGCGGGGACATCATTAGAAGGCATTCACTTTTCCTTTGTAAAAGGAGATTCTGTGTTGGCTTCCCAGCCACCCAGACCCGAATAATCACACAGAAACTGTATTAATTACAACAATGCTTGGCCAACAGCTTAGGTATATTTCTACCTATCTGTTATATCTTAAATTAACCCATTTCTATTAGTCTGTGTATCAACATGAGGCTGTGGCCTACCAGTAAGGTTCCGGTGTCTGTCTCCTTCAGCAGCTACATGGCATCTCCCCGACTCTGCCTTCTTTCTCCCAGCTTTCAGTTTAGTTTCCTGCCTTGCTCTATTCTTCCCTGCCATAGGCCAAAGCACCTTCTTTATTAACCAATGGTAATCAAACATATTCACAGCATACAGAGGGGAATCTCCCACATCAGTCCCTGGCTGCTGGTGTAGCCTCAGCTTCCCCTAAAACTGAGAATTTAAAGTGACACACCATCTTCGGCTGCCATTGGGAGAAGCAAACTGTTTCTTTAGCCTAGGCTAAAGTACCTCTTTTAGTGTGGCTTGTGTTTCTAGAACAGAATACCTGAGGCTGGGTAAGTTTTAAAGAAAAGACCACTCTAAGTGGGACTTTTGACTTGCTTACTCTAAACTTCTGTTCAGTTTAAAAAAAAAAAAAGGATTAAAGGCATGCACCACCACCGCCTGTCTAGGAACCAAAATGCTACGGAGAAACACTGTCTCGAAAAATCAAAAAAAAAAAAAAAAAAAAAAAGGAAATGCATTTGGCTTGAGACTGCAAAATTGGAAAATCCAAGACTAAGAGGCCACATGGGGCAAGGCCTTCCTTCTGCATTGTTCCAGGAGGAAGAAAAGCAAGAGAAGGCAAGAGTAGCTGAGCAAGAGCAGGTCAAGCATGGTCTTTATTGACAAGTTCACTGTCCATGTAGCTGACATGCCCTCATAACACCAATCTCGCCCTCATGACCTAGGCCTCTCAGTAAGCTCTGCCTCTGGTACTTCTAACAAGTGACCTGTCCTGGAACTCACTCTGTAGACCAGGCTGGCCTTGAACTCACAGAGATCCACCAGTCTCTGCCTCCCGAGTGCTGGGATTAAAGGTGTGTGCCACCGCTGCCCAGCCTGTGCAGTCCTTTAGAACCATAACGAGGTAGGTTCTTTCTTTGAGACGCTATCAGTTACAGGTGCCTCTGACCCACTGGGAAGGAATCCAGGGGGCCAGTGGAGTGGTAGCCAGAGCTGAGAGTCTCTGATTCCTTCTCTTTTAACAGCCATCCACTGTGCAGACAGCAAGGCAAGGCAGGAACAAGAGAGATGCCATCGGCGGCCGCTCAGAGCCTTGAGCATGAACGAAGGAAAGTACAAAGGCCCACATGGACCAGGAAGGGTCAGAGGAGGACCTGGAGAAGGTTCCAGGGCTTTGAGATGGGAATTTAGACAATGAGAAGGTGATGTTTGCTGTGTAGCAGAACAGACGTATTTCGGAAGGGAGGACACAAGAGGCAGAAGGGAAGGCCTGTTTTCCAGACGCCAAGGCGTGGCTCCGGAGCTCTGATGAAAATCATATGCTCGTCCGATAGGGCCAGTGGGGAAGTCTGTGGGACAATATGGGAGAAGTCCCAGAAGACATTCCTTGATGACGCCACATGTGGTGAGCGTTTGCTCTCTTCCCAGCACCCCTCCTGCTGTCACAAGCTCTGCATCGCTGTAGCCATAACATGGTGACTGGCAGGTGACAGTGCCCACTGTGCGTATGCTGGTAGGTGACCCACAAGTGAGATCCGCTTCTCTCTTTTTCTCTGCTAGTGTCCTGACTTTTTGCCCCTTCTCTTCCCAGCCAGAGTCCTAGCCTCTGGCCCTCCCCTCCAGTCTCTCCAGCTCCACTTTCCTTCCCTAGGGCATATAATCTCCGTTAGGGACGCTGGCTTGCTCATACCGCCGTTATAGCTGACTGTTAACAGTCACCCATTTGGACATTCAAAGCCTTTTGTTGTCTGCAAATTGTAGAAAACATCCCTGGTGCTTCTGTCCTGACAAGAACTCACGAGGACTGAAGAGGATGCAGATATGAGAGCCAGAAAACAAATTGGGATGCGTGGCGAGTCAGCCTCTCGTGGGTTTCTGGGAACTGCTGTTTGAGGATGGGGAGAGCTGCCTTGGTCCTTTCATGTCTTCCTTTGTTCTCACCTTGGGTCGGCTGGAATCAGCGATCATTACATTGCTTGTTGGAAGCATTATACGGGGTCTTGGTGCCGTATGGGTACCACAGACTCTCAGCCAATGAAGCCCAAGGAAGCCCTGTCCTGAATACAAAATTCTGTCTGAATGAATTTGGAGTACGTGTGGCTGTGGGGAAGGAGCCATTCCCAAGTCTCTGGCATGAGCGGAGCTGTGTCGTGGTGTGTGGACAGAGTGGGCTGCTTCTAGCTGCATTGGCCAAACACATCCATGGTTTATTTGCAAAGCAGCCATGCCACTGGGGCTGGCTGTGGCTCTGGACTGCCCTGTCCTGGGGCCACATGCTGGGAGCTGCTGCCCCAGTGAAGAAGCTTTGGGCTCAGAATCCTCCTGACCTCTGGCCACAGCCAGTCCCAAATCTTACCGCAGGTGTGACCTTGAACAAGTGTTTAGCTTCTCTGAGCCTAAATGTTCTCAACAGAAAAGATATTCATGCTTGCCTGCCACTGGGCATAGTGGTACCTGACTTTGACCCCAGCCCTTGGGAGGTAGACTCAAACAGATCTCTGTGAATTCGAGGCCAGTCTGGTTGATACAGTGAGTCCCAGGACAGCCAGAACTACAGAGTGAGACCCTGTCTCTGAACAAAAGATAATCGCCTGCTTCTCCCACAGGTGTGTGCAAAATTCAAAGGGAAGGATATGAAAATGTTCAGAAACCAGAATCTCTAAGCTAATCTGCCGTGCTGCGGCTATTGCGTCTCCCTGAGTGACAAGGCCGCCCCCCGCCCAGGACACTTGAGAGTACCGTGGAAAGTCACATGAAGATGGGGCCTGCCTTGAGGCTCCTGACAGCTATCTGAGTGTACGAGGTTAGCCGCCAGGCCTTGCCCTAGTTAAGGACCCATCTGTCAGTTTCACAGCTCTGAGACACACAGTAAAGCCGCTGCAGAGAGACTAGCTCTCCATGTCTTTATGGCCGAGGGACCTGGGGAACCATTGTTGGTGGTCTTCAGAGGGGTCCAGAACTGTGAGTGTAAGTGGCCCACGGTAGTAGAGGAAGGAGGTCGCTTAACTGCTGCAGGCTGATGGTGGCCAGGATGGGACTGGTCCTCCGCTTTGCACTGGAAGGTCTATGGTCTGTTAGCCGACGTGGAGTGTTCTGAGTGGTCTCAACAAAGAGCACAACAGACAAGCGCATTAAATTAGAATGAATGTGTTGGGATTGGGGACAGATTTGTGGGTTTTTGGGGAAACTGTCACCTGCCCAGCAATCTACTCCTTCCAGACTTGGAGCAAAACCTCCAGTTTCTCGCAGGGCACACAGGACGGAATCTCTTCTCAGTCCATAATCCTATGTCACCTTTGTCCTTACTCTGTCAAAGATTCTGCAAGAGGGTAGTTACAGGTACTGCCGGTAGAGAGACAGACAGAATGACAGCCCTGCCATCTGCTGGAGGAGGGGCACTGTGCGGGCAACCCAGCCCTCTATGCTCCCTCAGTTTTCATTAGTAAAGTGGGGGTGTGGTAGTCACATCCCTTATGCACAGTTTGGGTTTCTGCAGCTTCCGTTATTTGTGCTCAACTGCAGTCAGAAAATATTACACAGGTAGCTGCAAAAATAAACAGTAGGAGTCTTCCACTGCGGACCATTCAGAGAAATGTGCCGCCATCGTCCTCTCTTGTTTCGCCAGTGTATCCACTCTGTATGGGTTACTGGACCGGTACCGCACAGTCTGCTCAGCTATGGCGTCTATGGGCACAATGCCATGTAGCCCCATAGCCACGCAGACTCTTATTTTATAGAGTAATGGTTTCAACATGCATGAGTAAGTGACGTTGGAGAGTTCATCCAAGATTTTTACAGTCCTTCTCGTTCGTGATTCTCATCAGTATCTTCTATAACACATGGGATAAACTTTGATATAGGCCTCGTGTGGATGAGTGGGGGGAAATAGCATGTGTAGCGTTCAGTGTTACATAGGGTTTCAGGCATCCAGTGTGGTGAGGGCTTAGAGCACATTCCCTGGTAGGGTAGGGTGGTGGCAATGATTTCTCCGTTGTCCTGTAGGTTGAAGTCAGGACTTTGCACATGCTAGGTAAGTGCTCTACCACTGAGTTATATCCCTGGCCCTGGAAGAGCATTTGTAAAGGGTTTGTTGTGGGTTTTAGTGCTGAGCTATCACCATCCGACTTTGAGTCAATGTGTGTTGATGGAGACAAGAATGGGATACTCATAAATTTCTTAATGTTTTTTTGGGGGGAGGGGGGTCTGGTTTTTGGATTTGGTTTCTCTGTGCAACCCTGACTGCTCTGGAACTTGCTCTGTAGACCAGGCTCGCCTCAAACTCACAGAGATCCATCTGCCTCTGTCTCCCATGTGCTAGGAGTAAAGGCGTGTGGCACCACAGAAGAGTGTGTTGCAGGAAGAGCAAGGCAAGCAGTCTCACCAGTGAGCCATGTTCCCACTCCTGCTCAGAAGCTTCTCTAGCAATGACTACCATGTCCTGTATCTGTTCAACAGTAATAAGTGGTCTCAAGAGTACCATTGGGTGGCCTGAAGAGCCAAGTATGCAGACATCAAGTATAGAAGCTGCTTTTTCAAGTCCCTGGACACATGAACATTCTATAAAACTTTAGTCCATTAATCTTAGCCCTTGGAGGCAGAGACAGGTGGATCTCTTTGAGTTCAAGTTCAGCCTGGTCTACAGAGCGAGTTCTAGGCCAGCCAGGGCTATACAGAGAAACTCTGTCTCAAAAAAAAAAAAAAAAACAAGTTCTTCGGTCCATGAAAAGTAAGAAGATACAATAATAATATCCAAATCAAACTTCTAGGCTCAAAAATGTCCAAATCTGAATGAAAGCACGCTAAAGTGGGTTAGTGAAGATTAGTTAGGGGAAAACCATAGACATTTTAAAAGCTTAGAAATAGGAATTTATTCTAAAGAAAGCTGTTGTTTAGCCATTTCCTCTAATTCAAACCTTCATTCCAGGGATCAGGGGGAGGTGGCCCATGAGAGTCAGGAGGTGAACAAAAGGTCATCTCATCTCTCTGGGAGAAAAGACACAGGTGATTTGGGTGCTCCCTCACCCGCATTATAAAAAGGTGTGTAGCCGGGCGCTGGTGGCGCTCGCCTTTAATCCCAGCATTCGGAAGGCAGAGGCAGGAGGATCTCTGTGAGTTGGAGACCAACCTGGTTTACAGAGTGAGTTTCACGACAGCCAGGGCTACACAGAGAAACCCTGTCCCCAAAACAAACAAACCAAAAAGGAGTGAGCACTCCCGGGTGTGGAGACTGGCCAGCCCAGCAGCAGAGGAGGGTAGCAGGCTGTGCAGTGAGCTCCAGGGTTACAGCTTTCTTGGCTGGTCACCCACATTTATGGTGACACAGTGAGTTCTGCATCACCCCTACTCCTGAAAGTCACCCCAGTAAAAATTCATTGGTTCACCAAGTTTGACTTTGGTGCAATCATTATTTAGATCTGTCCTGGATTTTTTCTGATGTGAATGGAGGGGTGTGTGTGTGCACGCTATGTATGTATGTGTGGTGTGAGTGTGTGTTGTGTGTGTGTGTGTGTTTGTGGTGTGTATATGTGTGGTGTGTATATGTGGTGTGTGTATATGTGTGTAGGGGTATGTGTATATGTGGGGTATGTGTATACACATGTGTTTGTGGTGTGTGTGGGGTGTGTGTATATGCGTGTGGTGTTCCATCTTCCTAGGAAGTCTATCCCACAACAGAAGCAGCACAGACGACAAAGAATTTTTGAAACATGATTAGTGTCAGTATGTTATAGAGCCAGGTGACTGCACACACATAGCTGGAGACCCTGAAAAGGGGCGCAGAAGAAATAATGAGGCAGTGGCCAAAACTGACCAGGCTTTTTACACATGAAAGCCTTCAATAAAACCATAAAATTAGAGCAAAGGAAACTCAAACCACATCATGGCGAATCATAGCAAAGACAAAGCACTAAAGCTAGGCCAGAGAAAGAAGCCACAGAGAGAGAAATGGGTGAGGGGAGCCAGCAAATGAGAAATATGGTAAAGTGGTATACTAGAGAGGAAGGGAGGGTGGGAGGGAGGGAGGAAGGGAGGAGAAGGGGAGGGTTGGAAGTATAGTGATATTTCATTTGTATTTTAATAAATAAAGCTTGCCTGAGGTCCAGGAGAATACAATAGCTGTACTGATCAGCCTTACAGACCAAGCAGTGGTGACACACATCTTTAATCCCAGTGGCCACTCCAGTTTGCCATAGAAACTGGGTGGTAGTGGTGCACACCTTAAAACACAGGACTAGAGAGGAATGTAAGATGGGAGGAGACAGCTCTCAGACGTAGTATCATTCTGAGATTCCTGGAGGCAGGATCACAATTTTGGACTGAGGTAGAAGTAAGAGCTAGTGGTTAGCTGTTTTGCTTTTCTGACCTTCAAGTTGAACCCCAATTTCTGTTTCTAGGTTTCTATTAATAGTGCTACAGGGAGGGAGAGAAGGAAGGAGAGAGAAAGAGAGGAAAGGAGAGAGGGATAGAAGAGGGAGGGAAAAACGGAAGGAAGGAAAGGGGGAGGGAAGTAAGAAGGGAGGTATAGTGATATATTATTTGTGTTTCAATAAATAAAGGTTGCAGCCAGGTGGTGGTGGTGCATGCCTTTAATCCCAGCACTCAGGAGGCAGAGGCAGGCGGATCTCTATGAGTTGGAGGCCAGCCTGGTCTACAAGAGCTAGTTCCAGGACAGGCTCCAAAGCTACAGTAAAACCCTGCTTGAAAAAGATAAAGAAAGAAAGAAAGAAAGAAAGAAAGAAAGAAAGAAAGCTTGCTTGAAGACCAGAGGGCAAAGCAGCCATGCTGGTCAGTCATATAGTCCAGGTAGTAGTGGCACACATCTTTAATCCCAGGACTCAGAAGACAAAGGTAGTTGGACCTCTGTGAGTTTGAGGTTAACCTAGTCTACAGAGTGAGTTTCAGGACAGGCTCCAAAACTACAGAGGAACCTTGCTCGAAAAACCAAAAATAAATAGAATATAATAGAGAGGAACAGCCTAAGGTTTTCAAAAGCCAAGTTTAATATATCCAGTAACCTTACAGGAATTACCAAATTATAGAAACTCTGTAAGAGCTGAATGGACTTCTGTGCCAATGCTAGATTTAAGGAGATTCAAGGAAGCAATGGTCTCATATGGCATACATTCACCTTTTGTAGAGCAAATGTTAAACCCGTGGTCAGTTTGTAATAGAATTATCCCTAGATACTGGATAGACTTGGTTAAAGCTGTTTTAGAGGTTGTTCCACAATTGCAATAGAGTACCTGATTCAGAGAAGAGGCTAAGTCTGTTGAACAATGGAATAAAGCTAGAGGTATGGAAATCCCCAAAGATCAAATTATTGGAGAAGGAAATTATGCTACTAAAGAAAGGCAACCACTATATGTCTTTATACCATGTAGCAGCTTCGAATGCTAGGGACAGAACTGAAGAAGTAGGGAAGAGGAGTGAATCATTTACTAAAGTCATACAGGGCCCAAAGTAACCTTCATGGATTTCTTACAAATATGGACATCAGCAGTAAGAAAAAAAAAGATACCAAATTCAGAAGCTTACAAATAATAATTGAATTTCTGGCTTTTGAAAGTGATAATTCTCAATGCAAAAGGAAACTTGGGCTGTTAAAGGCAAGGCCAGAACCTTTGGAGAAAAGGATCCAAGATACAATTAATATTGAATCTCATGACCATGATAATGTTTGGATAGAAGAGGTGATTTCCAGAGGTTTGAAGAAAAATTGAAATGTCAAGTGTTTAAATTGTGGCAAACAATGCCACCTTAAAAGAGATTGTAAACAAGGCATTCCTAGAAATAATGCTTTTTCTAAGCATAATCCATTCATAATACCCCTCTCTTATATAGGAAGTATGGCAAAAGCAGGCATTGAACTAACTAATGAATGTAAGTCAAGGTCAACAAGGGATAGCCAAGGTAATCCTTTGTTAGAAAACTCCATGAGGGGCCTCTTGCAGGTTCCTATGCCACATCCAGTTCAGTTCCTACCATCACAGAGACAACTCCTTCCCAGAGCAATTAAAGAACCTAGTGACTATTGTAAGAAGCCACGCTGTTTGGATAATAGAACAGCTATAAAAGACATAACAAAAAGTTCAGGAGAAACCATAAAGTGAATATTTTGGAGAACTTCTATAAATGAACAAAGACCAAAGTTAAAAATATGAATAAATGACATTGTCATTGAAGGTCTGGTAGACACAAGTGCAGATATAACAATAATTTCAACAGAATCTTGGCATTCAAATTAGCCTCTTCAGGGTGTAAATGTTCAGTTTTTAGGGACCAGAACCTTATCTTAGGTAAATCAGAGTTTGAGACAGGTCAAATGTATATGGCCAGAAAGACAAATATAAATATTAAAGCCATATGTGACTAACATAGCAATGAATTTATGGGAACATGACTTGTGACAACAATGGGATACTCAGATTAATATTCCCTCAACTTTAAAAACAACCCATAAATTAACATATGCTTCTGGGGAAAATATTACAAGATATTATAAAGAACAGTTTCCAACCATTTAGGTTGTACAAGAACAGGGCACAATAGCTGCTGACCTTCCAAAGGCACCAACAGCCCTATCTTTAAAATAGATGACAAACAAACATTTATAGGTTGTGCAATGCCCTTTAACAACAGAGAAACTGCAGGCCTTAGAACAGCTGGTACAGGAGCAACTAGATGCTCAGCATATTGAATAATCAAACAGCCCTTGGAATTCTTCTGAATTATTTGTTAAAAGGAAATCTGGAAAATAGAAAATAGTAATAGATCTAAGAGCTGTTAATAAGGTAATTCAGCCAATGGGCTCTCTGCAGTTTGGGATTCCTTTGCCTTCTCTATCACCTAAAGGATGGCCTCTTATAGTTATTGATTTAAAAGATTGTTTCTTCATTATACCTTTACAAGAAAAAGACAGAAAAATTTGCCTTCAAAGTATCTATTTACAATAATTCTCAGCCTGCTAAGAGGTATCAATAGAACATTCTCCCACAGGGAATGTTAAATAGCCCCACCTTTTGCCAATATTTTATAAGTCAGTCATTGGAAATCATGCATAAACAATTTCCAGAATCTGTAGTTTACCATTACATGGATGACAATCTACTATCTGAGTCAAATATAGATAGATACTTTAGAAAGAATGTTTGAATAAGTAAAGAAAATTTTGTCTTGCTGGGGATTACAAATTATTCCTGAAAAAATACAGCGAGGAGATTCTACTAATTATTTAGGCTATAAAATATGTTTACAAAAAAATTAGACCCCAAATTAGAGAGATTGTTTGCAGACTCTTAATGACTTAGATAGCTAGGAGACATTTTCCATCTACAGTGTACTATTGGGATAGGTTCTGATGATGTGATCAGTTTAAACACAACCTTAGTTGGTGTCACAGACTTAAATAGTCCCAGAAAATTATCAGCTGAAGCTGAGACCATTGGCTTTGATTGAAGAGAAATTACAGAAGGTACATATGTAACATGTGGATCTGAATCTTAACTGCATTCTGGTTATATTACCCTCCAAATATTTCCCTACAGGAATTTTAATGCAGAGCAAAGATATTATTTTAGAGTAGATCTTTTTATTCCAAAAGCAAGTGAAAAATTAAAAAAAAACTTACGTGGGAAAGGTCTCTGAGTTAATTATAAAAGGAAAATTGGGACTTTGTCAATTAGCAGGAATAGACCCAGAAGAAATTATAGTACCTTTTAATAATGATGAAATTCATGAATTATGGGAAGACAGTGAGCCCTGGAAAAGAGTTTGTAGTAATTTTTTTGAGAGAGTTTAGCAACAACTATCCCAAAAGCAAGAGAGTTCAACTTATAAAGAGAACTATCTGGATCCTTCCTTGCATTGCACAGGACACACCAATAACTAAAACTCCTCCATGCTATACTGATGCAAATGAATCAGGAAAGGCAGGTTACAAAACAGAAAATTCAAGTAAAGCTGATCAAAGCCCGAATGATTCTGTGCAAAAGTGAGAATTATATGTTATTCTCATGGTACCAAGGGATTTTAAAGAATCTCTCAACATGGCTACCAATTTGTAATATGCAGAAATAGTTGTTTTGCATATTGAAATCACTAAATTTATACGAGATGATACAGAATTGACTTTATTATTTATTCAGCTACAAGTTACAGTCAGGAATAGGCACCATTCCATATATATAATGCACATTCAGTTCTATACATGTTGCCAGGTCCTCTAGGACAAGGTAATGCAGGAATTGATCAATTATTGATAGGAAATGTGCTGAAGGCCTCAGAATTCCATAAAAAATTATGTCAATTGTAAAGGTTAAAAAAGACTCCTCCAGCTTCTGTAAAGCAAAGGACACAGTCAACAAGACAAAACAGCAGCCTACAGCCACATCAAACAGAGGACTGATCTCCAAAATATACAAAGAACTCAAGAAACTGGCTATCAAAATAACAATAAAAATGGAGTACAGACCTAAACAGAGAATTCTCAACAGAGGACTCTAAAATGGTTGAAAGACACTTAACAAAATGCTCTACATCCTTAGTCATCAGAAAAATGCAAAGCGCAAATTCGTGGATCGCTCCGCTGAGTCTGTTCGTCGAAGCCGCCGCCACCTCCGCCGCCGCCCCCTATCCCGCCCCCCCTCCCCCCTGGGTTTCCTCAGCCCAGCTCGGTCCAGGCCGGTTCTCGGGAGAATGAAGTTCGTGTACAAAGAGGAGCATCCGTTCGAGAAGCGCCGCTCTGAGGGCGAGAAAATCCGAAAGAAATACCCAGACCGGGTCCTGGTGATAGTGGAAAAAGCTCCCAAAGCTCGGATAGGAGATTTGGACAAAAAGAAATACCTGGTGCCTTCAGATCTTACAGTGGGTCAATTCTACTTCTTGATCCGGAAGCGAATTCATCTCCGTGCTGAGGATGCCTTGTTTTTCTTTGTCAACAATGTTATTCCACCCACCAGTGCCACGATGGGTCAGCTATACCAGGAGCACCACGAGGAAGACTTCTTTCTATACATCGCCTACAGTGATGAAAGCGTCTACGGTCTGTGAAGCTGCTGTCCCTGAGGTGGGGGGTTCCATTCTACAAGGAGAGGTGGCGCTCCTTCCTTGACATCTACTTCCTCCTTCAGGCGAAAACACCATCTCCTTCTTCAGGACCTGCACTTAATGTTTGAGGCTGTTTCTCCTGTCCCTCTCAGCAGGAGGGGTAGTGGTGGACACAGTCTCTGTACATCTCCTTTCTTTCCCCTCGTTCGCCCTCATTCCCACTCTGCTTTAGACTTCTTGATTGTCAATCTCTGTCACATCCGTTGATTGTTTTGGTTTCTATTCCCTTTCTAACTGCCCAAGCAGGCTCCCTTCCTTTCAGTACCTTCTTTTTGGGGGCGTAGATGGAAGGGATTAACATTGTCGGGGGGAGGTAGGAGGCACATCAATAAAGAAGAAACCACCGAGCTGAAAAAAAAAAAAAAGAAAAATGCAAATCAAAACAATTCTGAGATTCCATCTTACACCTTAAGAATGGCCAAGATAAAAAAACCACTGAAGACAACTTTTGCTGGAGAGGTTGTGGGGAAAAGAGAACACCCCTGTTTTGCTGGTGGGAGTGCAAGCTGGTACAGCCCCTTTGGATGTCAGTATGGTGATTTCTCAGAAAATTAGGAAACAACCTTCTCAAGACCCAGCAATGCCACTTTTGGATATATACCAAAGGATGTTCAATCGTACCATAAGGACATGTGCTCAACTATGTTCATAGCAGCATTGTTTATCATAGCCAGAAACTGAAAACAACCTAAATGCCCCTTGACCAAAGAGTGGATAAGGAAAACATGGCTGGCACATTTACACAATGGAGTACTACAAAGCAGGAAAAAAATAATGAAATCTTGAAATTTGCAGGCAAATAGATAGATCTAGAAAACATCATATTGAGTAAGGCAACCCAGACCCAGAAACACAAATATCATATGTACTCACTCATAAGTCGTTTTTAGACATAAAGCAAAGAAAACCAGCCTACAAATCACAATCCCAGAGAACCTAGACAACAAGGAGGACCCTAAGAGAGACATACATGAATCTAATCTACATGGAAAGTAGAAAAAGAGAAGATCTCCTGAGTAAATTGGGAGCATGGGGACCATGGGAGAGAGTTGAAGGGGAGGGGAGAAGAAGGGAAGAGAGCAGAGAAAAATGTATAGCTCAATAAAATCAATAAAAAAAAAAGACTTTTCCATCATGTGGCAATACGCCAAGGAAATTATAAGAACATGTCCTGCCTGTTCCTTATAGAACCAAATACCACTATCTGCAGGAAGTAACCCAAAAGGTACTCAAACCAATGAAATTTGGCAAATGGAGGTATTCCATTTTGTAGAATTTGGAAAACTAAAGTATGTATACCACTCCATTGATACCTACTCAAGTTTTCAATGGGCAACTGCTTTGAGTTTGAAAAGGGCTGATTTAGTAATCACATTTGCTGAAAGTTATGGTCATCATGGGTATACCTGTACAAATAAAGACAGAAAATGCTCTAGCATATGTCTCTAAGTTTTTTTGCTTATTATAACATAAAGCATTTTACAAGTATACCACACAAGCAGCTATAGAAAGATCAAATTGAACTCAAAAGGAAATGTTAAATAAAATAGAAAGGGATGATAAATACCCCCAGAAGTAGATTGCATAATGCTTTATTAACCTTGAATTTTCTTTTTTCTTTTTTTCTTTTTCAAGACAGAGTTTCTCTGTAGCTTTGGGGCCTGTCCTGGAACTAGCTCTTGTAGACCAGGCTGGCCTCAAACTCACAGAGATCTGCCTGCCTCTGCCTCCTGAGTGCTGGGATTAAAAGCCTGCACTACTATCACCTGGCAACCTTAAATTTTCTAAATGCTAATGAGAAAAGAACAACAGCTACAGAGAGATATTGGATAGTAGAAAAAACTCAAAGATTAAATCAGCCAATATACATTAAAGAATGGAAACCAAGACAAGTATTATGTTGGGGAAGGGCTTTGTTTTTGTTTCTACAGGAGAAGAAAAGCTTGGATATCATCGAAATTGGTAAAAGTTCGATTTGAACACTTCTCAATTAGAAGAGATGATAGTTCATTAAATAGCATGGATGTTTAATCTAAGCTAACCTATAAAACTAACAAATGCTTTTCATTTGATCAGATACAACTTGCCAAAAATAATCTCCCCAAAATTAGGGTTAGGGAAGGGTTTTGTTTCTGTCTTTTCAGGAGAATAAAGGCATCCAGCTAAGGAATCGGAAGACCACTGGATGAATGAGACATCTAAAGAAAAAAGACAAATCACTCAGAAAAAGCGTCTCAAGCAAAAGAGTAAACTGACCTTTTGTTTTATCACATTTCCAACAGGATAAAATTTCATAACTCTTCCCAAACGTTTGTTTCTGCTGTTCTCTACAGACATGTAATGCAAATGGTCTCTTTGTCCTCCCAGTTCAATTAAAGTTCAGAGCTGGCTTTGGAGTTGGAGTGTGGCTTTCTCCTTCTCTCACTAAAGCCCAGTGTGCTTACCAAAGTGAAATTCAAAATCTCTGTGTCATGTCAGAAGAGCCACCTGACACTGACAGAAGAAAAACAAATATTTAAGAATTACTTTATTGCATCTAATCTCATAACCCTTTGGTTTTATATTTACTCTTTAACAGCTGTACTTAAAGGTATAAGATTTATAAGTATATATGTATATATTTATATATATTAAACTTTTTGTCATGATACTAATTCTGCAAAAGGTTTCATCTCCCTCCCTGAACATGATTTTGGGTTTGAGTCTCTTTCAGTTTTCTGCAGTGAACCATGAGCATGGCTAACAGCAACCTTTGAAGTCTCCAAAAGTAGGAGGGGCCCCACAATGACATTTCCTCTAGGACTGTGATAATACCACTAAGCTGAAAAAACACCACCTAAAGATTGGCTTTTGGACTACAAACTGCTCAGAACAATTTCGAGTAGCTAGCAGAAATGATCCAGCCTCACAGACTACTCTACCCAGGACTAGAGACAATCCCCTGCACTTTCCCATTATGCAGAGACTGGACAACAAAGGATACAGCTACCTCCCCCAGGACTTGACAATTTACCCATTTTTTTTCTTTTCAGGATCCCCTAAAGATATTGTCTCCCCCAGACAACAAGAAGTAAATTTAAGAATATGACACCCACATTCCCAAGAGGTGGAATGGGTAGTTTTTGGTTATTCAGTGGGTTATGGATATTTTTCATTGTTTAGAAGGGTTGGTTATAAGTTGTTATTGGTTACAGCTAGAAGGAAGGTTGAACAAAGGATTTTAGATTCAGAGTTCTTTTGAAAAAAAGGGATACAGATATGTTAGGATAAAAGGGTAGATTACTGAATCCACTCTGAAAAGACATTAGGGCAAAAGTAAGCTCATTGGACAAGAAAATACCCTTGCCTTGACTGCTGGCAGTATGCTGCCCTAATTGGACAAGCAGGACACAAAAGAGATTGACTGCCAAACATTGTCGAGACAAGGTGGGACAGCCCTTGTCTCACAGAATAGTCTTTCTTCACAGAATAGTCTGTTGGATATGCTAGGCCTGTAGGCTGAAGATGGATGTCCCAATGTTGCAGAGGAACTTTGGGTTGATATTTAGGCAGTTAACTATTTTTATCATTTTTCACATTTTTTGGAAGTCTCTTGCTTGTACTTCCTGCTTATTCAGTTAATATTATTTCCTTCTTGGGTCTTTGAGGGAGTTGAAGACTAGATAGTTATAGTTTTCCTTGTTTACCAGACATAGAAAATAAGTTATAATAGAAAGTAAATTAGATACAAGACTTTGGATTCGGCAAAATAGGATTGATAATGGAGTACTTTCTCTGAATTTGTCAAATGTAAATGGACTACAAATTGTTGATGAATTTATTATATATCTTATATAGTTATTGTACTTATTGTATATAGTTTTTCTTATATTAGTTATAGAATTATTTTTTATTTTAGACAAAAAGGGGAAATATCATGGTATGTTATGTGTTTTAATAAATAAAGCTTGCCTGAAGATCAGAGTGCAGAACTAAGCCACTAAAGTTCAGGGAGTGGTGGCACATACCTTTAATCCCAGGACTTGGGAGACAGAGGCAGAAGAATCTCTGTGTATTCAAGGCTACCCTGGGCTACAAAAAAAAATTGAATTTATCTAAAAGAGAAACAGAACTCACACAAAGGTCATCCTTGTACTTGTGATCACACACCTTTAATTCCAGCAGTAGGGAGGTGGAGACAGGAGTGATACGGCTGGGCAGAGAAAGGAGTATAAAGCAGGAGGAGACAGGAGTTCAGTGTAGTATGGAGTCTGAGGTTGGTGGAGAACATTGCAGGATCGACCTATCAGTCTGAAGATTTGGTAGAGGTAAAAGGTCTCAGTAGTGGTAGGTTGTTTTGCTTTTCTGATCTTCAGGTAAACCCAAATATCTGTCTCTAGGTTTTTATTATATGTGGTACAGGGAGGGAAGGAAGGAGGGAGGGAGGGAAGTAGGAGGATGGGAGGGAAGGAAGGAAGGAAGAAAGGAAGGAAGGAAGGAAGGAAGGAAACCTGGAAACAAACCAATACAAAAACAAAAACAAGAACAGCAAAAAAGAAAGAAAGAAAGAAAGAAAGAAAGATAGAAAAGCCTACAATCAACTATATCTTCAAAGTCAGAGACTATGTACTTCAGAGCTAGAACCCTTATTTAATTTGTAGAACAACCTTGGTTCAATTCTACAGTGCCACAAAGGAATTTTTTGAAAAAACTTAAATAAAATTTAAAAACACTTTTTTTTTTTGTGGAAGCTCACAGAATTCTTCACCAGCAACTGAGTTATTAGAACACTAGAGGTGCGGCCGGAGAGCTGGCTCACTAATTAGGAGCACTTACTCCTGAAGAGGACCCAGGTTCAACTCCCAGCACCCACCTGGTGGTCCACAACCATCTGTAACTCTAGTTTGGGGGAATCTGATGCCCTCTTCTGGCCTCTGCTGGCATCAAGCACACATGTGGTGCACACACAGATGAGAAGGCAAAACACTCACATAGAAAGGGAAATGAATAACTCTAATCTGTCTCTCTTTTTGGCAAGTGAGAGGAGGAATGTCTCCAGCTCCCGGGCACTTGCATGGAGCTCTAGTCTAAAGAGGTAGAGCCAGGAGCCACTAGTGATGCATGAGGACCGAGGACATGTCTTCTACCGTGAACGGGGTTTCTGATGGGAGACACTGTGGATTCTCACCTGAGAGAAGCGAAGGGCAGTAAACAGATGTTAGGAGAATTGAAATCCTCTGCCTGGCAGCCGGTGAGATGTTTCACTAGATTATGGGGTGAGAGGCCACTTTCCCTCTCACTGTCTCCATGACTCCCCATTTCCATCATGCCTTAGTCTCTCATGCCAAAGATTTAAACCTTTTATTTATTCGCCATCATTATAATTATAGTTTGCTTGAGACAGAGTCTCACGATGAAGTCCTGGCTGGCCTGGAACTCGCTACGTAGACTGAACTGCCCTCAACTCATAGAGATCGCCTGCCTCCAAATCTTGGAATTAAAGGTGTGTCCCCCCCCCCACACACACACCCACTTTATCATCACTGTATGGATGTTCGAAGGACAGGAACGGCACAGCTCGTGAGTAGAGGCCACACGACAACTCTAGGCAGTTCTTTCCCTCCACCACAGGATCCGGGGATGAATTCCACGAATTGAACTTAGGTGGCCAGGGTTGTCCAGCAAGCACCTTTCCTCACTGAGACATCTCCATAACCCTAAAGAGTCTTTCCTGGAGGCCAGGGTCAGGGAGTTGCCGCTTCTCTCCTTTAGATCTCATCGTGCTTGGTGGGAAGCTAGCAAGCTTCTTGGTGTTTGGTGGAACTGGGGTGGTAGAGTAGGAGGGTCAGAGGTCAAGGTCATTCTTGGCTACACAGCAAAATGCAGGCCAGCCTGGGCTACATGAGAGAGAGGGTTACAGTGGAGCAGAAGTGCGCCCGCATGCACGCACGCACACACACACACACACACACACACACACACAGCTGTCTCCATCTTGCCATCCGTAGAAGGCTGAGGGCTGTTTTTTTCAGAGACCTTCTCATATGCTGAAGAGTCTTCAGCAGAAGTAGAAATTTTCTTTATTTTTCTTTTAAAAAACGTGTATGAGTATTTTGCCTGTGTGAATTATGTATGTGCATCGCATGTGCACAGTGCCCTTGAAGGCCAGAAGAGGGTGTCTGATCCCTGGGATGGGAGCTTTGAGCTACCAGTGGGTGCTGGAAATCAAAACCGGGTCCTCTTAACCACAGAGCCATCTTTCCATCCCCAGGAATCAACTCTGAAAGTTCGCTTCTGACTTTCACATGAGCACCCTGGTATGCAAAGACCCAAACCCCCACGCCCTTACCCCACACCCACCCACCCAGCCACACCTACACATACCCCCACACACACCTATACACACACATACACACAAATCCATCCACACATAGCCCCCCCACACCTACACACACACACCTACACACACACACCTACACACACACACCTACACACACACCTACACACACACACCTACACACACACCTACACACACACACCTACACACACACACCTACACACACCTACACACACACACCTACACACACACACCTACACACACACACCTACACACACACCTACACACACACACCTACACACACACCTACACACACACACCTACACACACACCTACACACACACCTACACACACACACCTACACACACACACACCTACACACACACCTACACACACACACCTAAACACACACCTACACACACACACCTACACACACACCTACACACACACACCTACACACACACCTACACACACACACCTACACACACACACCTACACACACCTACACACACACACCTACACACACACACCTACACACACACACCTACACACACACCTACACACACACACCTACACACACACCTACACACACACACCTACACACACACCTACACACACACCTACACACACACCTACACACACACACACCTACACACACACCTACACACACACACCTACACACACACCTACACACACACCTACACACACACACCTACACACACACCTACACACACACCCACACACACACCTACACACACACCTACACACACACCTACACACACACACCTACACACACACACACACACACACATCTTTGCTCTCAAGGCAAATTACTTACTACAATCCCAAATAAACAAGTCTTTTCCTCTCAGCTTTTTCCTGAAGAACTTAAGTGACTATTTCCTTGAGCTCACAAGTCTCGCGCTATAACTTGAGGAGCGCTCGCGGCTGAAGGAAACCAAACAACCCGATTTTTTTCTTCTCCCATGGTATGTAGCTGTGTTGAGTGACAGTGTGGACTGTGCTTCTGTCCCTGCTGTCCATAGCACCTTCAGATAAATGTAGGATGCAGATGGTTTACGGTAGGTGATGCCCTCTCAGGGGCTATCCATGCCCCTCACCATCTGCAGCACCTGTCAGATAGTGTCTTGATGCTTTCTCCACCCAAATCCCAGCCCATAGGAAGGCTGCCTGGTTAATCAGACTTACAGTGCCAGCCCCTTTCTGTTGTTGAAGTTTGCCAAAGCCAAATCCAGATACTCTGTTCTCACCTCACGAATGAAAGTTCTCGGAAAAGACCACGCCCTATACTAACCATCCAGTGATGAGGAGAGATTGGATTGTCACAAATCCAGAGCTAACTTCTTTAGGATCATCTTTAGTCCCCCCACAATAGCCATTTATTACCCAACTTCCTTCGTGACCTAATGTCTTTGTGACTGTGTTGGCTGGTTTTATGTCATTGTGACACAAGCTAGAGTCATCAGAGAGGAGGGAGCCTCGATTGAGAGACTGCACCTGTAAGATCAGGCTGCCAGCAAGTCCGTAGGGCATTTTCTCAGTGAGTGATATAGGGTGGAGAGCCTAGCCCATTGTGGGTGATGCCATCTCTGGGCTAGTGGTCCTGGGTTCTTCTAAGAAGGCTGAGCAAGCCACAAGGAGCAAGCCAGTAAGCAGCACCCCTCCACGGCCTTTGCAACTCCTGCCTCCGGGTTCCTGCTCTGCTTGGGGTCCTGTCCTGGCTTCCTCCAGTGATGGACTGCAGTGTGGAAGTGTAAGCCAAATAAACCCTTTCCTCTCCAATTTGCTTTTGGTCGTGGTGTTTCGTCACAGCAATGGTAACCCTAACTAGGCAAGAGCATTAGGTAAATTCCCAAAGGGCAGATGTACAACCAGACTCCTAGTGTCCCACCACGCAAAAGATCAAGGATGTTGTCAGATAGCATCAGGGGCCTGCAGCTGCAATGTCCTCACTTTTCTATACCTGATTCTTCTACCGATGAATCTGAAAAGCTCTTTGGTTTATGTCTCTGTTCTGTTACTCTCCACTTTCATAGAACTGACACTGTGTTGGAACACGGCATTTGGCGGTGACCTCATCTGTACTCCCAGGCCAGGCTCACTCATATCTGACTCGAGCGTAAGTTCTCTCATCCTCTTTGAGGTGTGAATGAGAACGCTTGGAAAGGAGCCGTGCTTGCAAAGACTGACTGATGAGAGCCACAGGGATGTGCAGTGGTTGGAATGTTGCTTAATTAAACTTTATCTTTGGCTAGCGTTAGCCCCCTAAATAGCTTCCTTGTCCACCTCTGGGCTTGGCCTGGCATCTTGTGACTAACAGATTAAAGCCTTTTGGAATTAGCAGACCACTAGCTCCCCCAGACTCAAACACTAAGAATGTTATTAGACAGCACCCGAGACGTCTCCCATCTCTTTGTGGCCCTCTCTGATATTTCCACCTTTGTATCTCGTTTGTTCGTTTGTTTGCTTGCTTGCTTCAAGACAGTTTCTTTGTGCTGTCCTGGAACTCCCTCTGTAGACCAGGCTAGCCTCAAATTCACAGAGATTCAGCTGCTTTTGCCTCCAGAGTGCTGGGATTAAAGGCATGTGCCACCACGGCCCAGTTTTCCACCAATGTATTTAAAAACCATCTTGGTTTCTAACTTTTTGTTCTGTTAGTATAAAGACTGCATGAAATTGTTTCCATGTTGGAACGTTGTATCTGTACCTTGAGATCTAAATGTACACTTCTGAGAGATGGTCATTCTTAAATTTGTCCCAGAATAAACCCTGTCTTTTATTCCTTTAAGGGCCGAGCTGAACAAATCTGTGCATCTTTCCACAGCTCCTGGGCATGGCCAGCGCTGCCTGCCCGCCTTCCTTGCCTTGCTCACCTCCCACTGCTGGCCAACTGAAGAGAAATAAATTGTCCTATCAGCAGCCAGGAAAATCAGGGCCAACCCATAGAGTGACCAACCTGTTGATTTGGGCTCTGGGATATTAAAATAGCCAGAGGGCATGAGACTAGTTGACCAATGTGTCTGCTCTATTCTTGTGATAAAACGCCATGACCAGAAGCAACTCACTGAAGAAGGAGCTTGTTTGGGTGTGTGTGGGGGGAACTGGATGGACTGGACAGACAACAGCATGCCATTATGGCAGGGAGGGAAGGCAGCTGAGACCTGAGAATTCACATCTTCAAACACAAACAAGAAACAGAGAGCAAACTGGAAGTAAACACAGCTTTTTACTCTCAAAGCCCGCCTCCAGTCACCTACTTATTTTCACAAGTTTGTTTTCCAAGACGCCTCCAAAGATCACCACCAACTGGGGACCAAGCATTCAAACAGCTGAGCCTAGGGGGGACATTTCTCATTGAAATCACACAGCGGTTCAAGCATGATATCAGACCCAATTATCATTCTGCTGACCTTCCCTGTCACCTGGGTATCCTGTCCCTTTGAGATACAAGCTCCGCTCACCTCCAATTTCCCCTACCCTCAGAGGCAAGCAGATCTCCTGCCTTCTCTCCATCCCCTTTCTCTCTCTGTCTCTCCTTCTTCTGAAGAGATAACTACTGAGTCTCCCTTTCCCCTTTTCTCCTTTCTCTCCTCTCTCTCTCTCTCTCTCTCTCCCCCCCCCCCCCCCCCCCCCCCCGTCCAGAATACCCTTGTCCATTAAATAAACTCTATACCCTGGTGTACGTCTCTGTCTCCCACCCGCCAGGGGACCTGCCAGGGTCACGCAGTGAATCTTTCACCAAAGTTGTTTATTTGCTTAAAAATGTTTTGGGCTGAGAGTATAGCTCAGTGGTAGAGCACTTGACTAGCCCACGTGGAGCCGTGGGCTCTACTCTAAGAACCACCAAAGAAGTTCCCTGGACTTCCGATGATGTCAGCAGTACATTTGCAAGGACTCCAGCCCCTTACCAATGCAGATCCGCACACTTCCACCTCTAACATGCTAACCCGAATCAAGAAGCATCACACTGTGTTTTCATATCCTGAAGTCACCATCAACCACACCTTCATGAAATGCCAATGCTCGCTCCCTCTGTGATTCTAACAAGACCAGTGAGACTGGGTTTTTGATCTAGTCTTTTATTTGTGGCACAACCAGAGAGTCACAAATAGGAGTGACTTCGTTGCCCTCTTAGACTTCAGATCCTCTCCCCTCATTCTTAGTTTTCAAAGAGAAATGGCTCTTGTTACCCCTGTGGCATTCTCTTGAGTAAAGTGGAACCTCCCAACCTCAATAACAGTCTTGCTTTGCAAATACTGAAGCCACGACCCGAGGAGGGTCTACAATAACCAAGGTTACAGGCATGGTGGTTTTTATTTTTTATTTTATTTATTTTCATAAAGTTAATGGATAGAATGTTTTATCAAGGGAACTAACCTACACATGCTTTCTAGAAAAGAGACCAAGGACGTTAGTCCCTGGGCCTCCAACACATCTGCAAAGCTGCTCCAGGTACCCCACAAATCCCAGAGTCCTCCAGGCAGGCATCCTTCTCTCAGGGCATCCCCCCAAGAACTTGACTTTAGGAATTCCTCCCACGCTCGTTCAGCATCTCCTCCCACTCCGGGGTCTCTCTGCACTCAGAGGCTGGGGGTGGGATGGGGGAGGGAGTTTGGAAAGGACACAAACTTGGGAGATAAACATTTTTTTGGGAAATCTCCAGATTGTCTTAGAATCAGCGGGACTCATGAGCCGGCCACAATAGGTTCACTTTCATGTGGGTGCCGAAGCAGGCGAGACTTCCAGGCAAAAAGTCTGAATGTGAATTTAGCTAGTTTTGGATAAAGACGCCTTTCAGCGTCAATACACACCGTGAATGCAGCCTCGGCGGAGTTACAACTTAATGAGCCGACGGGAAGTGCACTGGGTCAGGCCTCCTCTCCCAGCCTCTGTCATGCTAATCAGCTAGGCAGCCTGCAGCTGAAAAACTGCTGGAATTTTTATTTGCATTTCATTTGCCTGGAAGGAAATTGACCCAGATGGTCCACAAAGGCCCTAGGAGGCTGGCAAGCAAGTGTAGAACTGCACGCTTCTCGGAGGGCCTGCCCTTGTCTGCCCATCCCTCTTTGAGCAGAGGGCATAAAAGATTAAAACAGCGGAAGGGAATTGATTTCATGATTTTTAGATAATTTCCCCCAGATTTGAGAAAGGACCCCCGAAAACCTAATTTAATCAGCCAGGAGCTCAATAGTAATTACAGGGAAGAAAAGCTGGGGTAATGAAAGAGGTGGTAAGGATTTTTTGCTGTTGCCGGTGGGAACCTTTCTTAATAGGATAAGTCTAAAAACTAAATGGTGCTAATAGCATCAAGCACCGGCAACCAGAGTCCACTGCTGGCGCCGCAGTCAGCCGATGATGGATTGCCCGAACCACGGCTCTCGCCAAGGGGAGCTCTGACAATTGGCCACAGAGGTGACCTGCCTGGCATTTCCATGAGTATTTGCCTGAATCTCTTGGGGTCTGTGAGGGAGCCTGGGTTTTGTCTCTACAAAGCCCCTTGTGGTGGAGGGCTCACTCCCATCCAGGTAAGACATCTACCTCAGCACGAGCTTTGAGCGCATATAGTGTTTGAATGTTTTCTGCGCTTTGAGCGCATATAGTGTTTGAATGTTTTCTGCGTGGAAGTCAGGGTTGAGCCACCTAGGGACTGTGTGACCTTGGGTGGGGGATTGGTTAGCCTTTGATTTTGTACCTCTGTCTTTGCTTGCGGAATGGAGATAATGCCAGCACCCTCACCCTAGGGTTTCTGTGCATGGAAATGAGGTAAGGCACAAATATGTTGATCACAGAGCTGCAAACAAAGGAGGTCAAAGAAATAGCTACGATTATCATTACCATTGATCAACTTTCTCGTCTGGTTTTTAAGTAAAAATATTTCCTGGTCCAATTAAAAGCAGGTTCATATAAAAAGGGAGAGACAGTTCAGTTACTAAGAGCGCTGTCTGCTCTTGCAGAGGGCCAGGGTTGGGTCTCCAGTGCCCACCTAGAGGCACCTAATAATCTTTCCCTTCTGTTCCAGGGGATCTGGTGTCCTGGTGTTTGTGGGCACCGTATGCATGTGCATACAAGCAATCAGAAACGTAATATATACATGAAACACATTTGAAGAAAGAAGAAGAAAGAGAAGGAGGAGGAGAAATAGTGGCACCTACCATTACAGCTCTTCTTCTTTTAATGTCTACAATTACTTGACCCATAATGAATTTCTGGTTAGTATTAGCTGAATAAACACTTAGGACACCATGTGTGGAAGGGCAACACATACTGTGGACTGGATGCTAAGAATACACGGTGTGAACTGGATGCTAACAACACACGGTGTGAACTGGATGCTAACAAGAACACACTGTGTGGACTGGATGCTAACAACACACGGTGTGAACTGGATGTTAACAAGAACACACCGTGTGGACTGGATGCTAACAAGAACACATGGTGTGGACTGGATGCTAAGAACACACAGTGTGAACTGGATGCTAAGAACACACGGTGTGGACTGGATGCTAAGAACACACGGTGTGAGTTCTGGATGCTTGGAGGCAGAATGAGCCCTGGGTGCTGCTACCTGGGCCCTGACAGTCACATACTTCTTGACCTTAGGCTGTCCATGGTCCCTCTGACCCTTACTTGTACCTAGCCTTTCCAGCCTTCCCCTTCCTCTTGTCACTCAGGCCTGCAGTAGGGTCACCGTCCTAACCCCCCCCAACCCAGGCTTGCTCACTTGCTTCCCCCTCGAAACTTTCCACATCTGGCTTCTGCACCACATACACCCCAAAGGGTTATGAAGAGCACTAGACTTAAGTTCTCATAAAATCCTGATTTATGACCAAATCTTTCTTCCATGGAAATGCCAAGGTTCTCTTTATGGTGGTGATGTAAGACACATCCTACACAGCTGCCTAGAATGTATGGAAATTGGCTTCTGGTAACATACTTTCCCTCTCTCTTTACCTAATGCAAAATGTGGGAGGTCGTTATAAAGACCCAGAAGTGTGCAGCGGAGCCCAGGGACAAGATGTACCCTGTCTTACAATGACCTGGATATTTGAACTCAAGGCTCCTCTAGCCCTTTACCTCTGCCCTTCCCCTCTTTGCTGGCTTTCTCTGCTGCTTGGCATACAAAATGGTACACATGACCTCCAGTGGTTATCACATTGTTATACTATGTTGCCAGGCACGTAGAGAAGAACACAAATGCCTTGATCCTAATTCTTTAAAGGAGTTTAAGGCAGCTGGAGAGAGAGCTCAGCTGTGGGATATTTATACACTGTGTGAAGGTGTATTGCTGTGATTGGTGTAACAAAAAGCTGAATGACCAATAGCTAAGGCAGGAGAGGCTGGGCCTGATTTCCGGGAAGAGAGAGAAAAAGGAGGAGGAATCTAGGTGCATGGATTTGGCCAGCAGACTCAGAGCAAGCTGGGCGTGTCATACCATGATGACGTAACTGAGTCATGTGACAGAACAGAGATTTTAAAAATATGAGTGAATTAAGCTGTGAGAGCTAGTTGGAAACAAGCCTAAGCTAAAGGCCCAGCATTAATAATAAGTCTCCACTTAGTTATTTGGGGGCTGGTGATCCAAAGACAGTCCAACAAGAAAGCTTGATACACTCAGTGCCTAATAGCACAGGCTCCTTTACCAGAGGATTGGGGTTTAAGTCCCAGCACCAACATAGCAGCTCACAACCATCTGATACTCTCTTCTGTCTTCCTAGGACACGAGGCACACAGAGTGCACATACATATTAAGTAGACAAACATCCATACATATAAATTAATTAACAAAATTTAAGATCACATCTGTGTTTGTGTGTGTGTGTGTGTGTGTGTGTGTGTGTGTGCATGCTCAAATGGAGACTGAAGAACGGCTTGTGGGAATCAATTGTACCAGCCCACTGGTTAAAGCACCTGTCAATCAGTGAGTCTTTGACCCTTTTGAAGTATTTCTCTGGAAGTGGACTTCGAGAATTTTACTCTTGGGCCTTTAGAATTAGCTATTTTTGGGGGCTCAAGATGTGAGCCTTCAGCTTCTGCTCCAATGACCATGCTTGCTGCCTCCACTCTGCCATCATGAACTCTAGCTCTCTGGGGCCATAAGCCCAAAGAAGCTCACTCTTTAGTAAGTTGTCTTGGTCGTGGTGTTCTCTCACAGCAACAGAAAAACAGCTAACAGACACTGTTAGTGGGGATTGGTGCCAGACTTTCTCTCCACTAAATGGCAATGGAGAAAAGAAAATGACCATAAAAATTTAAAAATGTCTTCATAGTTTTCTAAGTAACCCAGTGTTCTGGGCTAGCAGGGCCTGCAAAGTTGTCATCCCCAGGACCTTGGGGACCAGAGTATGTGTTCTACGAAGATCATGTCCCTCCTGGGAGTTTGGGTGGACAAAGATGGTAAGAATGTTGGGTGAGGATTGGGAAGAGTAAAAAGTTCACTATTCCTATTTGGGACACCTGAGTTTCCCACAAAGTTTAGGGCAAGAGATGAAGTATATTATGGAATAGCCTTTTTGTACACTGTGAAGATGTGTCTTTGCCAAGGCGCCTTCTGTTTGGTTTAATAATAGAGCTGACTTGCCAATAGCTAGGCAGGATTTGGGGGGCAGAGATGATACTGGGAAGAAGAAGGGCAGAGATGGGAGTCACCAGCAAAATGTAGAGGAAGCAGGATGTGTAGAAAATGAAGTAACAAGCCATGAGCCATGTGGAGAACTTAGATAAGAAATACAGGTTAATTTAAGTTGTAAGAGCTAGTTAGTAACAAGCCTAAGCTATCAGCGGAGCATTAATAATTAATATTAAGTCTCTGTGTAGTTATTTGGTAGCCAGCTGGTAGGACAGAACTGACTGACAGGACAGAAAACCCTGCCTACAAATGGTGCCCAAAGTCCAGTCAGAAATATCCACATACAACCACTGGGAAAAGAAACTACCCTTGCTTCAATTTCTGACAATATACTGTCCAAATTGAATCAGCAGGATACAAAAAAAGTGACTGCTAAACTTTGCTAAGATAAGGTAGGAAAGTCCTTCAAAATTCTCCAATTCACAACAATGCCTGTCAGATATGCTAGGCCTGTAGGCCCAAGATAGATGCCCCAATGTAACAGAAGAACTTTGGGTCCCTGTTGTTAGGTAATATTATACCCTTCTGGTATTGATGGAATTAAAGTCTAAATAAATAGACAAAGTTTCCCTTAGTTATGATAAGAGGTAAATTAGGTATAAAACTTTAGATTCACAAAGATAAGATAGATAATAGAATATTTTCTCTAAATTTGCCAATACAATACTGGATATTGTAATCATAATTCTTACTTGATAACTATTTTGGTTGCATAGAAATTTGCTATGTTAAAGTTAAAACCTTCCTTTTTAATTGCTTAAAAAGGGGGAAATGCTATGGAATAACCTTTTTGTACACTGTGAAGATGTGTCTTTGCCAAGAAACTTTCTGATTGGTTTAATAAAAGAGCTGACTTGCCAATGGCTAGGCAGGAATTTCAGGACAGAGAGGACACTGGGAAGAAGAGCCTCCCCTGGAGTCACCAGCCAGTGCAAAGGAAGCAGGACTTGTAGGAAATGAGGTAACAAGCTATGAGCCATGTGGTAGAACTTAGATAAATATGGATTAATTTAAGTTGTGAGAGCTAGTTGGTAACAAGCCTAAGCTATCAGCCAAGTATTTATAGTTAATATTAAGTCTCAGTGTAGTTATTTGGTAGCCAGCTGGTAGGACAGAACTGACAGGACAGAAAACCCTGCCTACAGAGGTAGGTTGTCTCCCCAGATTTCTATGCTGAAGGTTTTTTTGTTTGTTTGTTTTTTGAGACAGGATTTTGCTGAAGTTTTAGAGCCTGTCCTGGAACTAGTTCTTGTAGACCTCTATGCTGAAGTTTTAAGCTCCAAGGTGATGTTATCACTTTGAGAAGTGATCAGCTCATGATAATGCTCTCTGGAATGCAATTGATGGGAAATGATTTCCAAAGTCTTTTCTGCTCTCTGTCTGTAGCTTGAGATTACAGGAAGACCCCAGAGCCCACTTAACACCTTTGATCTTAGATATTCCAGAACATTGACAATATACATTTAATTGTTCATAGACTGATGGCTGCCACATACTTAATTACAGCAGTTGGGATGGCTCAAGCCTGTCTCTGCAACTATAGTATGTCAAAATGCTACAGTAGAGACAGACTCCTCTGGACTCTGATAAGATGGAAATATGGATACCATAGGCCAAGTTCTCTGAGTTTCTTCAGCTCTTACCGTAGGTACATTAGACAATGTCTAGGGCATTTTTGTGTGTCACAAAGAGGCCAAAGATGCCACTGAACACCACCCCCTCCCACACACACAGGAAGACTGCTGCCTCTCCCCCCTGTAAAGAGTTACCTGGGTTAAAATGTCATCTACCCTGAGGCTGAGACACTTGTGTCTCAGGAGAGCCTTTCTGACGCTTCCACAAACAGTTGCAAGTCGTCACTGGCATTGCTTATAGAGATAGCTAGGCGGTGACATTGGCTCAAGATGACTAATGAATGGGTCAGGATTCCTGGAAGTTTGACAAAGGTGGTGGGTTACTTCTGAAGGCAAAGGCTCACTTCCTACAACCATGCTATTAGGCATGCAGATTTTGTAGGTAATGACTCCTCAGTCTCATTAACTAATAATTGGACCCTCTGTTTTTCTTTCTGTAAAAGAGAGAAATAGTCTTGCTAGCCCCCAGAGATGCCTCAAGGAAGAAACGGCATGACTCTGTTTGGAGTGTTCAGCACTGGAAACCACTGCTTCCACCAGACTCCTAAGCATGCAGTGGACCTGTAGGGAGTGGGTGCAGCCTGTGAGAGGTGATTCAGGCATGAGCAGTGAGATGCATTCCTCTCTTTGCTGGTCAATGAACTTAATCATGTCCCTAAAGAAGCACAGAGGTGACTCTGTGGTCACCTAGGCTGTCAGGCAAAGCATCTGCTTTGAAGGCAGGGAATATCAGCCCAGGGGAAAGAAGAGACCAGCCCTTTACAAACTCCTAAGAGTTTCTCTTCTCCCAGGGAATTTGAAGTTATGTTTCAGGAGCTGCCCTGCTCCTGAATTGGACCCCAGCTCAGTGAGCCACTAAGATCCACTCAACAATACTTCGATACTGGTTGGATGTGCCCTAGAAAGGCTGGAAACTGGGCTCTCAGTGTGACAGTGTTGAGGCAGAAGAAGGCTTTGAGGAGTGGGTCCTAGTGAAAGATGATGGAATCACTGGAGGACATGTCTTCAGAAGGGATGGATAAGGTCCTCACTGGATCCCATGAGAGCAAATAGTTAGAAAGCTTGCAAGCCTGACCTAGACTCTCTGCTTCCTGCCTTGCTATAGTATCTTCTCTGTGTACGTTCCCACCATCATGCCACCCATTATTTGACCCTCACCAGAACCTGAACACTGTAGAATTTGGTCAGTTAGCCTTTAAAACTGAGAGCCAAATTAAGGGGAGCCGAGGAAACCCTGAATGAATGTGTAAGGGTTTGGTTCTCATTACTTACATGACATCTTACAACTGTTGGTAACTCTAGTTCCACAGGATCTGAAGCCCTCTTCTGGCCTCTGTGTGTAGCGAGCTGAGAAACCCTGAGTGAACGTGTGAGGAGAGGATGGAGTCCTGAGTGGATGTGTGAGGAGAGGATGGAGTCCTGAGTGGATGAGGAGAGGATGGAGTCCTGAGTGGATGTGTGAGGAGAGGATGGAGTCCTGAGTGGATAAGGAGAGGATGGAGTCCTGAGTGGATGAGGAGAGGGTGGAGTCCTGAGTGGATGTGTGAGGAGAGGATGGAGTCCTGAGTGGATGTGTGAGGAGAGGATGGAGTCCTGAGTGGATGAGGAGAGGATGGAGTCCTGAGTGGATGAGGAGAGGGTGGAGTCCTGAGTGGATGAGGAGAGGATGGAGTCCTGAGTGGATGAGGAGAGGATGGAGTCCTGAGTGGAAGTGTGAGGAGAGGATGGAGTCCTGAGTGGATGAGGAGAGGATGGAGTTCTGAGTGGATGAGGAGAGGATGGGGTCCTGAGTGGATGAGGAGAGGATGGGGTCCTGAGTGGATGTGTGAGGAGAGGATGGAGTCCTGAGTGGATGAGGAGAGGATGGAGTCCTGAGTGGATGAGGAGAGGATGGAGTCCTGAGTGGATTGTGAGGAGAGGATGGAGTCCTGAGTGGATGAGGAGAGGATGGAGTCCTGAGTGGATTGTGAGGAGAGGATGGAGTCCTGAGTGGATGTGTGAGGAGAGGATGGAGTCCTGAGTGGATGAGGAGAGGATGGAGTCCTGAGTGGATGAGGAGAGGATGGAGTCCTGAGTGGATTGTGAGGAGAGGATGGAGTCCTGAGTGGATTGTGAGGAGAGGATGGAGTCCTGAGTGGATGAGGAGAGGATGGAGTCCTGAGTGGATGAGGAGAGGATGGAGTCCTGAGTGGATGAGGAGAGGATGGAGTCCTGAGTGGATGAGGAGAGGATAGAGTCCTGAGTGGATGAGATCAGTCCAGCATGCATAAACACATGTTTCAGGCATTGTATTATGAAAATATCCCAAAGAAGGTTTTAAGATATTTCACAGATTCAGAGTGAGATATTTCTATATCAAGCTTCTTTCTTTTCTTCCATCCTTCCTTCCTTTTTTCTTTTCTTTCCCTTTTTTCTCTCTTTCTCTTTCCCTTTCTTTCTCTCTCCCTTCTTTCTTTTCATTTTTTATTTCCCTTCCTTCCATCTTTTTTTAATCACTGTACATTTTTATTTGCATGTATACCATGCCACTGCAGGCATGTGGAGGTCAGAAGATAATTACAGTTTATAATGTATATTATATTGGTATATTGGTCAATTGCCATGTGCTGTTTGAGCTCACTGACAAGCTGGCTTTGGAAGTGAGGTGCTCTCCTCCTTTGTAGACCCAGGTATGTTTGTCTCAAAGTGTTCTCCAACACCTTGTCTGGGGATATGCTGTCTCCTAACTCTGTGACAGGGAGGAAGAGAACAGCAAAACAGCCCAGAAATAGCAACAGTTTGACTTGAGGACAGCTGGAAGGAAGCCATTTACAACAGGGGTCACTAGTGTCTGTCCCATGATATAAAAATGCCTGCAGTAGGAGAAAGAAGCCGAGAGTTCAGCCATGCAGAGAAAGTTTTATGGGGAATTCTAGCTGACTGCCTCAACTTTCCCAGTTGATGGATGTTGTGAGTGCCCAATGTGAAATTATCTCTATCTGTTGGCATTTGTTCTTTTGCTTGAAAACCAACCCCAAGAGGGATACTCTGTCCTACCCAGGCATCTGAGTGAGGACTCCAGATGTCTGTCTTCAAGGAGGTTTTGGTTAATTTCTGCTGGATGTTTTAAGCACCTCATTTGATGATGTTTCTATCTGTCTGTGTGTCTGTCTGTCTCACTATAGAGCCCTGACTGGTCTGGAACTTACCATGTAGCTACATCAATGATGCTGGCCTTGACATCACAAAGATCCACCTGCCTCTGTCTCTGAAGTGCTGTGATTAAAGGCATGCTTGACCACAGGGAGCTAAGACCTCTTGAATTCTTCCTGTTAATAAAGCCTCTCTAGAGGAGGAGGGGGAAAAAAAAGAGAAAGCATGTTTCTAGAAGCTTGAAAAAAATATAAGCATGCTGAGTTAGCACCTGTGTCCCCAGAAGCACGCACCATGGCAGGGCAATACCTTCAGGCATTGAGACAGAGAGTGGCCAATTTCCAAGGCCATCTTGTTATTGTTCTATTGCTAAGACACAAATGCAATTTAGAAAGCATTTCATTGGGGGTTTGCTTATAGTTTCAAAAGGTTAACCCATGATCATCATGGTGGGGAGTGTGGCAGCAGGCAGGCAGGCATGGTGCTGGAGCAGCAGTTGAGAGTTTACATCTGCTCCACAAGTTTTAGACAGAGAGAGGATCTGGCCTGGGCTTTTGTTTGTTTTTATTTTGATTTCTTTTTCTTTCTTTCTTTCTTTTTTTCTTTCTTTCTTTCTTCTTCTTTTTTTTTTTGTTTTTCTTTTGAGACAGGGCTTCTCTGTGTAGCCCTGACTATCCTGGAATTCTCTTTGTAGACCAGGCTGGTCTTGAACTCACAGAGATCCGCCTGCCTCTGCCTCCTGAGTGCTGGGATTAAAGGTGTGCGCCACCACACCCGGCTGCTATTGCTATTTCTTGTTTTATTACATTGTGATTAGAGAAGATACAGGAATTATTTCAGTTTTCCTGCAGTTGGTGAGACTTGCTTTGTGTCCTACTACATCTAACACATGATCTATGTGGAGAAACTCCATGGGCTGCTGAGAAAATGTGTATTCTGTAGTGTTTGACTAAACCTTCTCTAGATGTCTGTTAGGTCCATTCTGCTCTTCTTAATTACTTAATAATTTTTTTGGTCAGGATGACCTGTCAGCCAATGAAAGTTGGGCATTGAAATAGACCATCCATTACTGTTAGGGTTAATCTGGGGCATCACATAAAGTAATGTTTGTGAGGTCGGGTGCCCCTGCTTGGGCTATGGTATATGTCTAGAATCATCCTGTCCTCTTGATCAAAAGTTCCTATAACCAGCATGAAGTAATCACTTTTATCTTTATTCACTAGTTCGGGTTTGAGGTATTTTTGTCACATATGAGAACAGTAATAAATGCTTGTTTTCTGGGTCCATTTTCTTAGACTGTCTTTTTCCATCCTCTCACCCTAGAGTAGTATCTGCCTATCATAATGAGGTGTGGTTCTTTGATGGTGCAGGAGAATTGTCTGTATTCTGTCAATCATGTTTTAAATAAATGCTGATTGGCCAGGCAGGAAGTATAGGTGGGTCAACCAGAGAGGAAGTAGAGGTGGGGCAATGAGAACAGGAGAATGCTGGGATCAGTCCTGCTCAGACCACTGAAGTAGCAGTATGTGACCTACCCCGCTGAAAAAGGTACTGAGCCATGTGGCTAACATAGATAAGGATAATGGGTTGATATAAGTTATAAGAGTTAGCAAGAAGCCTGAGCTAATGGGTCAATCACTTTATCATTAATATAGACCTTTGTGTAATTTTCTTTGAGGCTTGCCGGCTGTGGGAACTGGGTAGGACAGAGCCCCAACAAGCCCAGCCCTCGTGTTTCACTTGGAAGCAGAAAATAGATGGTTCCTGATTTTTGATCTAGTCTACAAGTCTGTGCTTTTAATTGGAGAATAGAGACCATTCATACTCAGAGACATTATTGAAATGTGTACATTGATTTCTGTCATTTGTAGTGTTTTGCTTTTTTTCTCTCATTCTTCTTTGCTTAACTACTATTCTAGCATGGTGTGTTTCTTTCTGTGATCTCAGGGTTAGATTGCTTTTCTTTTCAGTTCAAAATGTGTCTTCTGCAAAGCCAACTAAGTGGTCATACCTTCTTTTCACCTATGTTTATCATGTGAAGGTTTTATTTTCCTTCAATTATTTAGTTCTCCTGTGTTTAACAGTCTGGGATGGCAGTTGTTACCTTTCACATCTGCCCAGGCTGAAACTTGAAGAATCTGTCATCATTCTGATAGGCTGGCTTTTGTATGTGTCTTGGTGTTTCTCTCTTGCTGTTTTCAAAATACATTTTTGTTCTGTATATTTATTATTTTTTTAATTATAATATAATGAGGGAAAGGTTTTTTTGTTGTGTTTTTAAGATGAGATTTGCTGTAGCTATCAAGACCATCCTGGAACTAGCACTTGTAGACCAGGCTGGCCTCAAACTCACAGAGATCCGCCTGCCTCTGCCTCCTGAATGCTGGGATTAAAGGTGTGCCCCACTACCACCCAGCCTAATGACAGGAGTTTGGTGTAGGAGGCTCTTCTGTCTATGTGTTGCTTTCATTGGTTAAATAAAGAAACTGCCTTGGCCTTTTGATAGGGCCAAGCACTTAGGTGGGCTGAGTAGACAGAACAGAATGCTGGGAAGAAGGCAAAGAGAGAGATTTGCCATGGAGCTGCCAGAATCAGACATGCTGAATCTCTCCTGGTAAGCCATGACCTCGTGGTGAACACAGATTAATAGAAATGGGTTAGATCAAGATGTGAGAGTTAGCCAATAGGAGGCTAGAGCTAATGGCCAGGCAGTAATTTAATTAATACAGTTCCTGTGTGGTTATTTTGGGGGTTAAGCTAGCTGGGCGGTGGGATGCGGCCCGCTCCTTCTACAACAGGAGTTTTTTTGTAGCTGACTTTCTTTTGGGTCACCAACTAGCTCCCAAATCATGATACAGAGACTTATTGTTAGTTATGAATGCTTGGCCTTATCTTATGCTTGTCCCACTAGCTCATAACAATTTAACCTGTTTCTCTTCATCTGCATTTTGTCGTGGAGCTTTTTACCTTTTTTTCATTCTGTGTGTCCTTCTTTCCTGCTTCCTTCATGTCTGACTGGCTGGTCCCAGGCATCTCCCCCTCTTTCTTCCTTTGTTCTCTTCTCTCTCTCTCTCTCTCTCTCTCTCTCTGTCTCCCCACCAGCCCTGCCATTCCCTCTACTGCCTAGCTATTAGCCATTCAGCTTTTTGTTAGACCAGTCAGGCCCCTCAGTCTGGCAAAGCAACACATCTTTACATCATTAAACAAATGTAACATAAACAAATGAAACAAATCTTTGCCTAATTAAAGTAATATTCTGCAACATAAACAAATGCATCTCATCTTTACATAGTTAAAGCATATTCCACAATAGTTTTGTTTTTGTTTGTTTATTTGCTTGTTGGGTTGTTTTTTTTTTTTTTTTTTTTTTTTTTTTTGCTCTTATCTGCTCAGTGTCCTGTACCTAAATTGGTATCTCTTTTTTTAACTTCTGGAAATTTTGTTGTAATTATTTTGAAAAAAATTATGTCTTTGGAATGCAATTCTTCTTCTATGCCTATACAACACAGATCAGGTCTTTCCAAAGTGTTGCCTCTGTCTTGGAATTCACACTAGTACCTTCTTACGATTTTCTCTTTACCCTTGCTTGCTGGAATGTTCCAATTCAGGCACCTTGTCTTCAAGCTCAGATGGTCTATCTTCTCCATCCACTCTCTTCACGAGAGTTTCCATAGAGCTTTTTACTTGACTTACCACGTTTTCACTTCCAGCATTCCTGGTTGGTTTTTCTTCACATTTCTATCTCTTGTTTGACTTCTCTTCCATGTCTTACATCATCTACTTTATTTCATCCAGCTGTTTGTGTCCCCATCATGAGCTTATTCTCCTCTTTGAACATCGTTGTAGTTACTCCTTTCCAGTTCTCTGTGAGTCCTCCGAATCCGCTCTCACAGACCCCATTACTGAAGAATTAGGGACTTTTGGAGGAGTTATGTTGCATTGGTTTTCATGCTTCTGATGTATTAGAGTTTATGCATCTGGGGTATTCATTTGCTTGGGATCTTATTATTATTATTATTGGCCAGATATATTCCTTCAATTGGAACATTTGCAAAGTTTAAGTGAAACTTCCGTGTGGTAGAAATGGTGTGTGTGGTGCAGAAAAAAGATTTCTCCAGGCCAGGAGCTCAGCATGCCTGGTGCAGACTTTCTATTACTCCCTGAGTAGAATATTAACTACAGGGACAATCACGGCTGTTGGGTAGTATCACAATATAAATGTCATACCAGTCCATTAACAACGGGGCTCTCTTTGACTTGAATGACTGCTGGAGGATAAACAGCCAAGCAAAGAGTGATACATATTTAGGTTTCAGTTAATAAGCTTATGCATCATAGGGGGTATCCAGGTAAGTGTAAGTATTAAATTTACTCTGAAAAGAAAAACAAAACAAAACTGAGGTGAACAAAGTGTCAGGGAGGGCATGGGGTCCACAGATATTAGAGAAAGAGGAGGGGATATGAATGATAGAAAGTGAAAAGAATGCAGGAACAAGGGCGGAAGTGGATGATATGGATAGACAGTATATTTTAAAATGTCTTATGGGGCTGGAGAGTGAGCCCAGTGGTTGCTGCTCTCCTAGAGGACCCACGTTCGGCTGCCAGCACCCACAGCAGGTGACCACAACTGCCTGGAACTAGCTTCTAGAGGGCCTGACACCTCTGGCCTCTGGGCACCGTCCTCACGTGCACATACACAGAGAGGCACACAGTAAATCTTTAAAGTTTTTATTTATTTATGTCTATATGTGTGTGCCTATTCGAGTTCATATGCAATGCATACATGCAGGTGCCCGTGGAGACCAGATGATGGTGTCAAAAATGCCTGGACCTGGAGTTATAGGTGTGAGCCTCCATGTGGGTGCTGAAAATCAAACCGAGGTCCTCTGCAGGAACAGCCAGTGCTCTTATGTGTGTGTGTGTGTGTGTGTGTATGTGTGTGTGCATGCTCATGTGTGAGTGCTTATGCATGTTTCAGAGCCTTTCTATGCAGGTCAGAGGGCATCCTTAGGTGTCGGCCCTCATCTTCCACCTTTTTTGAAACTGTCTCTTGTTCACCACTGGTTATAGCAGCTCAGTTGGCCTTAGAGTTTGCAGAAACTCTCTTGTCTCCCTCTCCCAGAAGAATACAGGGATTACAAACAAGTACGGCTTTCTATATGGATTCTAGGGATCTCCATTCAGGTCCTTGCGCTTACAAGGTAAACACTGTTCCTTTAGGCATCTCCCCAGCCCTTCTCCTCTGCATTATTTTTTGAGACAGGATCTCTTGCTGAACTTGAAGCTTACAGAATGACTAGACTGGGGGACTAGGGACAGAGTTGTTAGGAGCTGGGAGATGAAAGATATGATGCATGGAGCCACTGGCGAACGCGGCACACTTTATTCTAGGTGAGAGCATGCACCTTTGACCCTAAGGACATTTTACAGAGGATCACGCAAAGGGGGTTTCTTGCCACAGCTGATTACATGATTAGTTATCCACAAGTCACGTTTGTGGCTTACTCGAAGCCATGTTGCCCAACCTTTATCTTTTTGTTGTTGTTCAACCAGTTACCAGGGCTACATGGGCTTTGTGGAATGAATTTAGTTGAGGACCTTTTCTATTTTATGAAACAGTTTGAGGCACATTGCTTTTTGTTCTCATTTATTTATGTATTTATTTATTGCGAGTGTGTGTGTGTGGTTTGTTTCCTTGTGCGTGACCACACAGATGTCAGAGATCAGTTTCTGGTATCTCCCTTAATGGCTCTCTGGGCCTTATTATTTTTGAGGCAGGATCCCCCACTGAAACCGGAGTACTCCAATTCAATAGATTGGCTGGCCCGCAACCCCCAGGTTCTGCCTGGCTCCAAGCCCCACTGCTCCCAGTGCTGGCACCGCAGGCTCATGTGACCAGGCCTGGAGGTTTTGTGTGAGTGCTAAAGATGCAAACTAAGGTCCTCATGTTTACACAGCAGTTTTCCCTCCTGATGATTCTCCAAGCTCCAGGCTTAGTTTTTTTTAAAAAAGGTTTGAAAGAATTCATTGGTGAATTGATTCAGACTTTTCTTCGCTGATGAACTGATTATTTTTGTTTTTTACTTTGTTTTCAAGACAGGCTTTCTCTGTGTATCCTTGGCTGTCTTGGAACTCACTCTGTAGACCAGGCTGGCCTCGAACTCGAGATCTGCCTGCCTCTGCCTCCCAAGTGCTGGGATAAAAGGTGTGCACCATTATTGCCTGGCTGAGAAACTTATCTTCAGTTTTGTTTTTTCAAGACAGGGTCTCTTTGTGTAGCTCTGGCTGTCCTGGAACTCACACTGTAGACCAGTTGGCCTCAAACTCATCTGCCTGCCTCTACCTCCTGAATGCTGGACCACTGCCTGGCAAGAAACTGATTCTTAATTACTGTTTCAATCTCATTGTGAGGGTTGTGAGTTCCCCAGCGTGGGTGCTGGCAACTAAACTCCAGTTTCTCTCCAGAGCACCAGTGCTCTTAACTACTAACCCTTCTCTCCACCTCCCACTTGCTACTTTTGAGTTTGGCTTGTCCTTATTTTTCCAAAATCTTGAGGACCATCTTTAGGTTATTTATTTGGAGTAATTTTCTTTTTTTGGATGTAAACCCTCCCAGGTATGAACTTCCCTCCGAAAGCCTCATTAGTACTATCCCAAAAGTTTGGGGAACTTGGGCTTTCGTTTTTACTTTATTCAGGAAGTGTAAAATATGACTAATTTTTATTTTATGCATATGAATGTTTCTCTAAATATGTGTGTCATGTGTGTGTAGTGCCCATAGGGCTGGAGAGGTTGTTAGACCCCCCTAGAGATACAGAGTGCTGTGAGCTGCTGTGTGGGTGCTGGGAGCCAAAGCTGGGTCCAACGCAAGAGAGACAATTTCTCTTAACCACTGAGCCATCTCTCCAGCCCCATGACTCAGGAACTCTTTTTGTTTCCACCTTAGTTTCTCCAACGACATACTATTTATTCAATTGTCCAGCCACTAAGTAATTATATAGTTTCCAGCATTTCTCTTGCTATTGATTCTACTGTTGATCAGATGAGTATCCAAAATTACTTCAATTCTTTTGTGTTTGTTAAGAGTTGCTTTGTGGATCCTGTTTTCTATCACAAAGAAGGTTCCTTAGTCTGTTAAGAAGAATGTGTTTCTATTTCTGTTGGACAGGATGTTTCGTAGATACTTGTTTATGATGTTGCTCGACTCTGGTTTCTTTGTTGCTTTAGTTTGGATGACCTATATAAAGAAGAGAATGGGGGGCTGAAATCACTCGTTGTTATTGGGTCAGGCCTATCTGACATTTTATGTATATTTGTACTTGCTTTATGATATTGACAGTCCCAAAGTTTAGTTCATGTATGTTTATAATTTTATGTTCTCTTAGTCCTTCCCTTAATTACAACACAGCAATCTTCTTTATTTCTCCTGACTAATTTTGAAGTCTGCTTTATTAGATATCAGGATAGCTATGCCAGCCTGTTTCCTCTTACTTTGCTCAATAAATTGACTCCTACCCTTTGATTCTCGATCTGTGGACACCTTTGCTAGTGAAGTGTGTTTGTTGGAGACAACAGGTCAGGCCTGTTCAAGCCTCAGCCTCTACCGCAGGTTCACATTTCTAGAAAGACAAGTATTAATCCTGCTGATTGAGAATAAGATCACCGTCACAGTTTAAAGCCAAATTTGAAGCAAACTTTAGTTAAATACTGCTCAGGTGGATGGGCTCTGGCCAGGTCCATACCCAAGTTCCTGGGAAATGGCCCAGAATCAAGTATGGCAAGGATTTAAGAAGGCAAATCCATAATTCGTTGCATTTCCCATCAGGTCCAATCAGGGGCAAGCATACAACCTGATGTACCTTCAGCCTACAACCAATAGGGGTAGTGTACATCTTGATGCATTTCCTGCTTGTGAAACCCCTGCCCACATGGGGTCAAGCACATCCGGTGCAGACGGGTCAAATAAACTTGTTAGGGGAGTGAAAACATGTGGCTTGTTATCTCCCATAAACAATAACCTCCAGCATTTCAGGAACGGTCTGTCTTTGGGCCAGGGGCTTGCAGATCAAAGGCATTTGTGTTTCATGGATCTCTTAGGCAAAGGAATTAAAACTTCAGATGTAACTCTGGTTCTCACATAAACACCACCCTGACTGGTCTCACTAGTGTAACCCCACACGAACAGCAAAGACTCCTGTGACACATAGCATCCTTGGTTTTTAGGAGATCTTTTCTTAGGAACAAAGACCAAATTATTTGTCTCAATGTGAAGACATCTTAGAAAAAAAGTGTGCTCTGAGTATGTGTCTGCAGCCCTAAGTAGTAAAAACAACAAAACCAAACCCTGGAGTGGGGCTTGCAATGTGGGAACTACAGCCTATTGGTTTGCCAAAGCTGCTATTGCAAAGGGACCACAGAGCAAGTGAGTTGAACAATATGAATGTGTCTTTTCATAGTTCTAGAGGTTAGAAGTCTGAGGTCAAAACTCCAGCAAAAACAGTTTCTTCGAAGACTCTTCCTTTGCTCACATGGTAACCCTTTCCCTCATCTTCATGTGGTTTCCCCTTCTAAATTCTTCTTCTTTGTTTTTTAAATGTTCGTTTTTACTTTAAGAGTGTTTGCCTACATGTATGTATGTACACCATGTGTGTGCAGTGCCACTAAAGACCAGAAGAGGGAGTCAGATCCCTGGAACTGGAGTCACAAATAGCTGTGAGCTGCTACATGGGTGCTGGGAACTGAACTCAAGTTCTCTGCAAAGAGCAATAGTCTCTTAACAGCTTAGCCATCTCTCTAGTCCCTGCTAGTTTATTTTTTTTTTTTAGGCCAAAACCAGTTTTGAGGCTGGCCTGATCCTCTTACTTCCATTTCTCCAGTGCAAGATTACAAGTGTGTATCACCTGACCCCCCCCCCTTTAATTTTTGAGACATAAACTTGCTATGTAGCTCAGACAAGGCTAAATAGTTCATGACCTCCCTGCCTCAGCCTCCCAAGTACTAAGATTCATGTGTCACTATGCTGTGCTAAGTTTCCTTGTTTTACATGCATGGGTGTTTTGCCTACATGCATGATCTACTTGTACGCGTGGTACTCGTGGAGACCAAAAGATGGCATCAGATCCCCTTGAACTAGAGTTACAGATGGTTGTAAACCACCATGTGGGTTCTGGGAATTGAACTCAGGTGCTCTAAAAGAGCAGTCAATGCTTTTAAACTACTGAGTCAATCATCCAGGCCCTGAATTCCCCCCACCTTTTTTTTTTAAAAAAAACAAAACAAAACAGGATATTTGTTACATTGAATCAGGAGTGCTTTAATGATCTATTGACTGCAGATTTTCTTTTTGCTGCTTCAATTACTCAAGATCAACCATAGTTCAAAATATTAAACAGAACAGTCCAGGAACAAAGAATTTATATGTTTTATATTGCACACCATTCTGAAAAGCACAAGTGGAATCTTTCACCAGTTCACTCCATCCCAGGGCATGATGACTCATCCTTTTGTCCACCAAACTATGCTCCTAAGCCATCTGTTAGTCCCTTCATAGCCACCTTGGTTATTAGACTAGCTCTTACAGCCCTAGAGGGGTTTTTTGCTTGATAACAGCACCAAAGTACAAGGGTGGTGCAAAGAAGGCAAGAATGTTATTTATGAGTGGGTAGATGCGTTCAGGTCCTGTGGGATGTCCTGTGTAGGCATTCTCCATAGAGAGAATTCAGTCACAGAGGACACCAGGCAGAAGATACAAGCTTACTACAGAATAATCAGAGGGTACTCTGAAAGAGCAAGCACAGACAACAGACTAAGCGTCATTTCTCTACCCATTAAGCAGGCTTCCCGTCATTTCTGAAGTCTCTAGAGAAGGCTGCTGTTCCTGATGGCCTTTTTCTTTTTCTTTTCTTTTCTTTTCTTTTTTTTTTTATGGTTTTTCGAGACAGGGTTTCTCTGTGGCTTTGGAGCCTGTCCTGGAACTAGCTCTGTAGACCAGGCTGATCTTGAACTCACAGAGATCCGCCTGCCTCTGCCTCCCGAGTGCTGGGATTAAAGGTGTGTGCCATCATCGCCCTGCTTCTGATGGCCTTTTTCTATCCATCAGAATTATTCTTTATTAATGACATACCCTAGTTCTTTATCAGAAAACCTCCCACTGGGTTGAAATCTTGTGAAGTTTCAGATTCCTGGAGTCGGGTGTGGATAGACCCTTGTTGATGGCATTCCAGGATGTCCTTCCAGAGTCAGAGATACCACTTAAGTCTCCATTGCTCTGAGGCTTCAGTAACTCAGGCAGTTCTACTCCTTGTTTTCATCAGCTGTTGATTCCCAGGGAGGCGTCTAGCCTCAATGTCCTTCAAGCCCACTGTTATCTAACGAGCTACCTGACACCACGTGCCAATACTGTGAGAAGAACATGTTATGTATAGATTTGGTCTGAATTGTGGTTTGGGTCATGTTCTTGGGGTCTTAGGCCATGTCTTCTGAGCATAAAAGTAGATTTCGGTGACTTGTTGCTGCTGCTCTTGTTTTTGAGACAGGATCTCTCTATGCAGCCCTGGCTGTCCTGGAGCTTGCTTTTTAGACCAAGACTGTTCTGGAACTCAGAGCTTCACCTGTCTCTGCCTCCTGAGTGCTGGGAATAAAGGCCTGCGCTACCATGCTCAGTTCAACTAGTGTGACATTATAGATACCCATCTCCAAATACAGCCACATTCTTTGGCACTGAGGTTTAAGGTCTCACCATTTGGATAAGGGGGCACTGTAATGATCTGTCCTGTCTCTTTAAGAGACAATCCATGCCCACTCCCTCTCCCATCCACTAAGACAAGCTAATCTTCAGCTTCCAGCCTGAGTTCCTTCCTTCTCTCTCTCTCTCTCTCTCTCTCTGCTCTTCTCCCCTTCCCTTTCATAACCCACTAAATAAATATCCAACCTCACTCTGCATGGCATGCCTATCCATGTCTCTGTCTACCACCCACCACTGTGTGGCTCCCTACCCAGGACCAGCCACCTATGGAGACCTGCAGTGTGGTCTCATGGTGTGCCCGCTGCCTGCCACCACATGGCCTGCTGCTGCCGTTTGGAGACCTGCAGCATTTTTGCCGCTGCAGCCACCAGGGATCCTGCAGCATTTTTATTTAATCCATTACAGGCACAATTCGGCCACTAGTGTTGGCGCTCCAGCTCCCTTAAGATGCATGCCCTTCTCACTTGGAAAATACAGTCTCCTCATACCAGCTCCCCAAAGAATTGACTCATTCTCAACTTTAAATACAAAATCTCACCTAAGCCAAGCATAAATGTGATTTGAGGTGTGTCTCTCCAGGAGTAAAATTCCTCTGCGGCCATGAATCTGGAGTAACCAGATAACACAGTAGCCACCTCCTCTTAAGCAGGCCTGAAACAAACATTCCTGTCCCCAAAGGAGAAATTGGTAAGAAGAAAGGGGTCACAGGTCTCACATAAGTCCCAAATCCAACCAAGCAAATCCCTGGCTTTAAGGTTTGAGAATAATCCTCTTTGGTTCTGTCCTGCGGGCCCACATGGGTGGCCCTTCTGGCCCACCAGGGTGGTGCCTCTTTCCCCCAGTCCTCCGGCCCTCTGGAGCTGAGAAAAGGAGAGCCCTAGGTCTGGATTTTTTGAATTAATGATTAATAAAAATAATGCTAACAAATCCTGTTTCAGTTCCACCACAGGAAGGAAAGAAGTTGCCTTTCAACACACGGCCACAAAGAACCATGAACTTAGATCCCACATGTCTCCGGACTCTCTCTCCTTACTGGTAGAAATAGGATATTGAACTAGTAAATTTGTCTCTGTAAAAATATAAAGACAACTTCTAATCTGCAGGAAATGACAACCTTCTAGGAGTGAGTCTTCACAGTTCTTTGTCCTAAAAGAAAGTGACAGAGCCATAATCCTTAGGCCATCAGGGCCAAGGGACACACGCCACACCAGGGCACTGAGTGGAAGCCCTGATTAGCTACCTCTCAGGTCCAGTTACCACCCCTCACCTCAGTCTTGGGGAATTAGGGCATGAGGAAGGTCAAGGTCAAGGGTGCTTTCTTAGGCTGCCGTCATTTAACTATGCCTGGAGGCTGTATCTTTATTCTATTTTTTAAAATACAGAAGATTAAAAGAAAACAATAGGAAGAAATCTGGTATCTTAAAGAACCCAACCTCACCCCCAGCTGACCCTCACCAATATTCCCGTGCTATTTCCGGATCTCACCAGCACCCACAGAATGCTAGCATTGGTTTCCCTCAGAGTATGAACTTGGTGGCTCCGCAGATCTCAGTTCCATGCTGCTTTTATTTTGCCAGCCATGTTACTTGCTAGGAGGGTGGTTGCAAAACTTAAGAATCGAGCTTTGTCCACCCTAAAGTGGCTCCCTTAACTAAGAATTGTGGTTCCGTGCTCTCCTATCCACCTTTCCTTTATCCCAATTCTCCTGTTTCCCCAAGTCCCCCCTCCTTCCCTTCTCCCTTTTCTCTCCCCATCTCCCCTTACCCCCATCCCACCCCACCCCCAAGATCCCAATTTTCTCCCCGGCAATTTGGTCTACTTCCCTTAGCCAAGAGGATAACTATATGTTTTTCCTTGGGTTCCCCTTCTTACTTAGCTTCTTTAGGTTCACCTATTGTAGACTCCGTGGCCCTTAGAGACTTGACCCTAGAGGGGCTCCCAAGTGCCCAAGATGAGGTTCCCAGTTAGTTCCTTGGGCAGCTGAGGATTGGGAACCTGAAATGACCCTATCCTAGAGCAATACTGACAAATATCTTGCATATCATCATAGAACCTTCATCTGGTGATGGATAGAGATAGAGACAGAGACCCACACAGGAGCACTGGACTGAACTCCCAAGGTCCCAATGAGGAGCAGAAGGAAGGAGAACATGAGCAAAGAAGTCGGGACCACGAGGCGTGCACCCACCCACTGAGACAGTGGAGCTGATCTACTGGGAGCTCACCAAGGCCAGCTGGACTGTGACCGAAAAAGCATGGGATAAAACCGGACTCTCTGAACATGGCGAACAATGAGGGCTGATGAGATGCCAAGGACAATGGCACGGGGTTTTGATCCTACTTAATGTGCTGGCTTTGTGGGAGCCTAGCCAGTTTGGATGTTCACCTTCCTAGATATGGACGGAGGGGGGAGGACCTATGACTTACCACAGGGCAGGGAACCCGGACTGCTCTGTGGACTGGAGAGGGAGGGGGAGAGGAGTGGGGGGAGGGGGAGAAGGGTGGGAGGAGGGGGAGGGAAATGGGAGGCTGGGAGGAGGTGGAAACTTGATTTTTGTTTATGTTTTTTTTTCTTTTCTCAATAAAAAAAAAGAAAAAAAAAGAATCGAGCTTTGTGGGTGCAGAGGTGACTTTTAAGGGCTCTACCTCTAAATTTTGAAGTTTTTTTTCTTTCTTTCCTTTCTACTCTTTCTCTCCTCTCTCTCTCTCTCTCTCTCTCTCTCTCTCTCTCTCTCTCTCTGGTGTGGGTGGGTGGGGACACATACTACAGGGCATGTGAGGAGGTGGGAGGAAAACTTGCAGGAGTCAGTTTTCTCCTTCCACCATGTGGGTTCCAGGGATCAAACTAGGGTTGCCAGGCTTGGCCTTTTCTACATCCATCTTCATGCTCTGGGCTTTCTGTTTCATTTTCAGCTCAATACAGCTTCTGGGTGAGACCCCAGCTCCGCTTGTCGGGGGCTTCATCTTGCCAGCTTCTGAATCCTCAACGCTTCTCTGGCGTTTTCTGCTCAGTTGTGTTATGTTGGGGCCCAGCCTCGTCAGGTTCATATGTCCCAGGGTAGGGGCGTGTGGATTAGAAATGTCAGCTAGAAAAAACAGATACAAAAGACATAGAGACACAGAATAGAGATGGGAGGGCAACCCAGCGAATACTGAATTCGCCTGCATTTATTTTCTGTATGCTTATGTATCCCAATCCCAAAGGGGGAGAAGAAGGTAAAAGACTGCTTACCACAATACAGAGAGCAAACAGCCACACCCTGGGTCAAAGATGCTGTCATAACCTTGAAGAGCAAGAATGGGCCTGAGTTCTCTGCCCTCTGAAGGTGGACTGGGTCCACATTTATGGGCTCTGACAGTGTTAATGAATTCTTTTTTTAATCTTCATAACTGAAGTATGAGGTAAGTAGAGTCAACATTTTATTTTTGCTATTTTCTACAATTAAACTTTCCACTTCATTGTTTTTCTGTTCTTTGTAATTGGACAAAGTGGGGGAATATTTAAGGCTGAAAATGAGAAAGGAGGAGACAAAGAGAAGAGAAATAGTAAGAGGGAGGGGAGAGAGAATAGGGAGTAGGAAGGGCAGAACAGGGAAGAGGGGGGAGAGGGAAAGAAACACCAGAGCTGGGCTGGTGAAAGGCAACTTCCTGGTTAGGTGGGGGGGGGCTTTGTTTCTTTGGATTTTATATTTGTTCATTAATTTGATGTGTAGGAATGTTTTGCCTGCACATATGTGTATGACATGTGTGCCTACTGCCCACAGAGAATAGTTCCTGGTGAACCGGAGTTATAGATGGTTGTGAGCCACCATGTGGGTGCTGGGAATTGAACCTCGGTCCCCTGGAGGACCGCCCACTGCTCTTAGCCACTGTGCCACCCTCCAGCCCAACTTTCTGGCTTTTGTTAGCAGTTCTCCCACTTCCCTTCCCTTCCCTTCCCTTCCCGTATTTTGAATGAGCTCTTGATTTTGTCACAAACACATTCACAAGGAAAAGACAGGCTTTTAAATGCTGCCATTACTCTATGATATCTGAAAGAGAACCACAGCCCACCTCAATCCAGAGTGGGCACTGCAAACACACAAAGAAGCAACCTGAACAGTTCCCTACCAGTTCCCAGCCAAGGGGCCAAGTTGAGCTACAACTTCGTATAATTTCTACATCAGGTGGCTAAGATCACTTTGTGGCGGGGGTAGGGGGGCAGAAAATCAAATTCATTAGCCCTCCTTCAACCTTAGTGCCTCTCCTCTCTTTTGCAAAAAAGTTAAAATCAAATGCTACCCCCCTCCACCTCCCAGAAGGGACACAAACGCAACAGCCTGTCTCTCTGCGAGGCAGGCTTCAAATAGACCAAAAACGCCCTTCGCCAGCACACAAGATTGTTCAAAAAAGTCGAAAAGTGGCCCAAGGGGAGATTTTTGTATGGGAATCTTAACTTCCCATTCCATTTGACTTTTGGTCTTTAAAATACAGGTCAAATCAATGAATTTAATGAAGGCCCGTGGACACAATGGCCTCGCCTTGCATTTTGACCCACATAAAGGGGAGGCAGTCCAGGTCACAAGGCTTTAGCCGAACTTAAGTGGTTGGTACACAAACGTGACAGAACGTTTAGAAACCCAGAGACTCGCGAGACCCATTGACAAGCAGTTCAAAGTATTTGAAGTAGCTGCATGAATGAACTTTGGTAAGGTAGCACCATTGTCTTCCATTGTTTCTTTCTCTTCATATGAAAACTTCCCCCCAAAGAACAAGAGTCAATGAATGTGAAATGTAGTGTCAGTTTTACTGGGCTCCGGCCGCCTTTCAGTAATGTGACTTTTTGTGGTGAGTTCATGCTATTTAAAAGTATTCTTCACTCTGAGTTTCAACTCTTGCAAATGGTGGCTTCTCAGCCCCACTACCCACCCAAATCTTTTCTAATTTCTTTTATGCCGTGAATAGCTCTTGAAGTTGAAAGAGGTGAAGATTAATTTTAGCTTTTTTTTTTTTTTTTTTTTTTTTTGCTGCTTCTGGACGCTTGCATTTTCACGCAGGATGCCTGACTGCTCACTCCCAGCTTATGGAGGAGGGGTGGGGAGCGACAGAGGGGAATGGCCGGCTAACCACAATTCCCTCACTTCTCACACCAAGGGCATGGGCAGGCAGCTCCATTCTGAGATGCTGCCAAATTGTCTTGGAGCCTGGGAGAGACAGTAGACTCAAGTAAAAGCAAAGTGTCAAATCTTTAACCAGTGTGTGCGAGCCAAGGAAGGGTGAGTAGAAAAGGGGGTCTTCTCAACCCGGACCAGCTGTGAACTGGTGGCCCCTACGTTCCAAAGAGGCTTGTCTCCGGTTCCCATCTAAATATATTTCTCTGTGTGGACGCGTCTGTGCATGTGTACATTGTGTGTGTGTGCATGTGTGTATGAATCAGTGTACGTGTGTGTAAGAGTGTGTGTATGTGCATATGTGTTTTACCAGTAAACATCCTTTTTACCAAGCCATGTGGACAATACCAGTTCCCTGGGGGGCTCCGCCATTGTTTGAAACACCCTGGGCTGTGGATAAGCTGTGTGGACACAGCCGTGGGATGTGAAGTCCCACAAAGGCCTGCTCTAAAGAGCCATGTGCTGGCTTCACGGGGGTTGATAGTTCTAAGATTTGCTAAATATGCTTTGGAGTTTTTCTCAGTAAATCTCTATAGATAGATTTTTATTGTATTTCCCCCTTTTGTCCGGTGTGTGTGCGTGTGTTTGAAATTTCTCCCTTATTCATTGACCAGTAACTTTTTGTCACCCACCCTGACTTTTCTCCTTACATCTGCATTTAAGCTGTCATTTACTGCTGCTGTTCTGTCCTCTCAAGACCTGACAGCCAAAGCCTCGTGCGCTTTTATCCCTTTGTGTCTGCATTATGACATAACCTGCCCAAAGTGGCCCAGCTCCCCAATTCTTGTATGTAAAATTTGCAACATTTTTTGAGACGGGTCAGTGCCCATTTGGGGGACCCTTTCTTTATCTGAGTACCGTGTTAAAACTTTTTGCAGATGTGGCCTATTCAGGAGCGGCCCGAGGCTGCATGCAGGGATGAGGAAGGGAAGAAAAGGCTTTCCTATTTTGTGATTGCCATAGTAACTCAAACATTGCCAGTGTGTTTGTGGGCCTGGGCAGCCGCGCCTGGGAGTTTGATTTCCTGTGCAATCAAGCCCTCTACTGGGGACCATGGCGCCTGTGACTCCAGGCTACACAGAGGACAGTGTGCTTGTTAGGTTTGAAATTAAGCATTTCACTTTAAAATAATACCCATTTGTATCCATTTTGTTCACCATAACAACAGCTGCTGTCCCTGGAATGACAGAGTTTCCTTTTAATCCGAAGCTTCATATGACATTTATGAATGAGGCCGGCTCCATTCATTTGCAGTTTGAATTCACACTGCTTATTTTTTTTATCGTTTTTTTCCCCCCTTCCCAGCATATGTGAAATTCAACATTATTCAAGTAATTATATACACAGCTCATGAGGAGGAAAAAGCCTGCTTTGTTTGTGGCATCTCTTTTAAACTAGTTAGTGGGGCTTGGCTCTTCCTCCTTTTTTTTTTTTTTTTTTTTTTTTTAATTTTAAAGAAGGCCAAATCCAGGGGATGAATTGAGGGAAGGCTTTTCAAAGTGCTCTCTGCCTCAACGCAGTGAGATAATGAAAGGCGATGTGACAGCGCTTCTGAGTTTATGAGTTTATGTATTATTTGTGGATAAACAACTAAAAACATCACTCCTGCTTGCTCACTGGGAGAGGGGCAGAGAAGCCCTGCTAAAAAATCCTTGCAAAAACTACAGTTCTGCACTCCTGATTTTTGCCTGCCAGCCCCTCCCTCACGCGCCCCTACTCCCCACCCCGCGCCCAAATGAACAAAATTGCAAAGCACCACCCAGGTGAAGATGCGGGGTGGAAACCACAGGGCACAAAAGACCAAATGGCAACCCTTTCAGAACACTCTGCAGTTTCACAGTATTGCCAGTATGAAGAAAATTAATTGGCATTTAGTTACCACGTTACCCAGTAAAGGAAGCGTAGTGATGTGCAGGGCTAACAGCCGCTCCCAGTTTCCCCCGCCCCCCAGGCCGCCTGTCTTCCTGTTGTTGCTTCATCTCCACTGTGGCATCCACTGAATCCGGCAGATGTTCTCGTCCACACACTAGAAGCCTCATAGTACATCACTAGAAGCCTTCTGCCCCAGCTTGAGAATTCAAAGAGCATTACAAAGTCATCATTTTTTTTTGCACAGAAGTTCCCATTTGGGAACACGTGTGAGCCAGCAAGCATTTAAGTTAGGTGCTCAATGTCTTCTCAACATGCTTCCCTAATCTGAAAATGAAAAGAGTTGGAAAGAATGTGGTTCTCTTAACCAATTAAAAATACACAGGGGCTAGAGAGATGGCTCAGTGGTTAAAAGCTCTTGCAGAGGACCTGGGTTTGATTGGCAGCACCCACATGGCGGCTCACTGTCACTCCAGTTCCAGGGGACCCAACACCCTCTTCTGGCTTGTGTGTGCACTGTGTTTGTGTGGCTCGCTGATATATATCTAAGCAAAAAACCCATATACATAATATAAAAGTAAATTTCAAAAAATTGGTCTTTTTGAGTCAGGGTCTCTCTGTCTTTTATTCATCTCTGGCTATGGAGATCAGGCTGGCCTCACTCAGAAATCTGCCTGCCTCTGCCTCCCAAGTGCTGGGATCACAGGGATGTGCCACCGTGCCTCCTACCCTGGAACGCTGGGATCACAGGGGTGTGCCACCGTGCCTCCTACCCTGAAGTGCTGGGATCACGGGTGTGCCACCGTGCCTCCTACCCTGGAGCGCTGGGATCACAGGGGTGTGCCACCGTGCCTCCTACCCTGGAACTCTGGGATCACAGGGGTGTGCCACCGTGCCTCCTACCCTGGAATGCTGGGATCACAGGGGTGTGCCACCGTGCCTCCTACCCTGGAACGCTGGGATCACAGGGGTGTGCCACCGTGCCTCCTACCCTGGAACGCTGGGATCACAGGGGTGTGCCACCGTGCCTCCTACCCTGGAACGCTGGGATCACAGGGGTGTGCCACTGTGCCTCCTACCCTGAAGTGCTGGGATCACGGGTGTGCCACCGTGCCTCCTACCCTGGAGCGCTGGGATCACAGGGGTGTGCCACCGTGCCTCCTACCCTGGAACTCTGGGATCACAGGGGTGTGCCACCGTGCCTCCTACCCTGGAATGCTGGGATCACAGGGGTGTGCCACCGTGCCTCCTACCCTGGAACGCTGGGATCACAGGGGTGTGCCACCGTGCCTCCTACCCTGGAACGCTGGGATCACAGGGGTGTGCCACCGTGCCTCCTACCCTGGAACGCTGGGATCACAGGGTGTGCCGCCGTGCCTCCTACCCTGGAACGCTGGGATCACAGGGTATACCACCGTGCCTCCTACCCTGGAACGCTGGGATCACAGGGGTGTGCCACCGTGCCTCCTACCCTGGAGCTCTGGGATCACAGGGGTGTGCCACTGTGCCTCCTACCCTGAAGTGCTGGGATCACAAGGGTGTGCCACTGTGCCTCCTACCCTGAAGTGCTGGGATCACAGGGGTGTGCCACCGTGCCTCCTACCCTGGAGCTCTGGGATCACAGGGGTGTGCCACTGTGCCTCCTACCCTGGAGCACTGGGATCACGGGTGTGCCGCCGTGCCTCCTACCCTGAAGTGCTGGGATCACAGGGGTGTGCCGCCACGCCTGCTTCTTATTCGTCTCATCAGTTACTCAGGAAGTTTGTAGATCCATGGAGCACAGTGCTAAACGCAGAGACTAAAGTGTACAGGGGCAGGTTCCACTCCTTGCACAGAAACAAATGACAACAACAAACCAGCCTAGGGACTGACTGGGCAAACACTGCCATGTGGAAATGATGAAACACAAAGGCTCTAGCCCAGCACCGTGGCACCTGCTAGAGAGAGCACCAGGCTGTGTGGGTAAGGGGGGGCATTCTGACAAACCCAGAGGGAGGGTAGCCAGTTTGGAATTTAAAAGGCTGGGGAGCCAGAGAGGGCAGAAGTGTTCCGAATGCACACAGCCTGGTGGGTAGGGAAAAGGCAGCCTTTGTAGGATAAGGGGTACTCAGCAATCCCTAGTATTTTTTCTGTAAGTATTCTTACGGCAGGGATTGAAGGCTTTCCTATTAGAAGTTTCTTTGTTCATAGGATAAAAACCTCAATCTCGGCCCCCAGAATGGCTCCTAAGCTTTTGCCCTATGTTTCATGAGGCCAAAAATCACACCCCCAAACTAAGAAGCAGCTCCCTTTGGTTTTTATGCCTGACTCTGTTGTGTGTCACTCAGAGAGTTGCCAGTAACCCAGAGCTTCCTCCCTGTAGCTCCTTTCCATTAGCTATGCTGTGAGCCACCCAATCAGTGATGTGTGTGCCTTCTGTGGTCTGCTTTTCTAAGGCTCTGGGGAAACCTTAGGAACAGTGATGGGACCCAGTAGTGCCCAAACCAGTGGCCAGGTGGGAGGAAAAAGCAACTTGTAGTGGAGACACCGTCCTTGACAATGAGGTCTGTGCATCCTCTACGGGGGGTCCTTTTGTCTCCCTGCTACAACACACACACGCACACCTCCTACAATATATAATAGTAATATTATTCTGAACTTGTGGGTTTGTTCTTTCATGGTTGCTTTTCCTAGTTTAGGTCCAGCAGGTCAGCCCTGCTCCGCAGGACTGTGGCTGAAGGGCATCAAACGCTTTTGTCCCAGTTTGAGCGTTAGAGAGGCAATGGTAGGCCCGCTTATTTGAGGCTGATTCTCAGCTTATAAATTCTCATCAGAGAACAGCAAGTGTTCGATTGGGTGAGTTCAATCAGTGTGTCCCACTCTGAAACTCAGGAGAGGATGAGGTTATGGGATGGAGGGTTGGGCGGCAATCTAGAGAAGTGTAGGCATGGGACATCTTCCATGACACCCTTTGTAGTGCTTGTGGACACTGTAATTCAGACAATGGTCTGGGTCGTTGTGGGATCTCTGTGTCCCTTGCTGGAATGTAAGCCCTGAGAAGGAAGGCTGCCCACCTGCTCTCTCAGGTGTCTAGGTGTGTGCCTCCACGCCCATTTAAAGCTGTGCTGGCCAAGGATGCTAGGCAAGCACTCTACCAACTGAGCTATATCGCCAGTCCCTCCCCCCAGATATCTCTTCACCTGATGCCTGCTATAAATAAATAGCATCATCTAACAATCTTTCCATTTCCTATTGGAATCAGAAAAAAGTATGCTCCCCCTTCATCAACATTTTCTCCTAGTATACTGTTTGTCTAACCTGAACTCCAGTCCAACAGCTGCGACATCGATGAAGACTACATTTTGACAACTCTAGCTCATCCACATTTAAAAAATTTACCAGGTGGTGGTGGTGCATACCTTTAATCCCAGCAGAGGTGGGTAGATCTCTGTAAGTTTGAGGTCAGCCTGGTCTACAAAGTGGGTTCCAGGACAGCCAGGGGCTAAACAGTGAAATCTTGTCTCAAAAAAACAAAAAAAAAAAAAAAAAAAGAAAAAAGAAGAAAGAAAGAAAGAAAGATTTAATTTATAGCTGGGTGGTGGTGGCTCACACCTTTAATCCTAGCACTCGGGAAGCAGAGGCAGGGGGATCTTTGTGAGTTTGAGGCCAGACAGCCTGGTCTACAAGAGCTAGTTCCAGGACAGGCTTCAAAGCTACAGAGAAACCCTGTCTCAAAAAACAAAACAAACAAAAAAGATTTAATTTATATATATTTTTAATGTGTCTGTATTGGGTGTGTGAGGTGTACATGTGAGTACGGAGGAACCAGATCCCCTGAAGCTGGAGTTGCAGGAGTTGTGAGCATCTGAGGTGAGAGCTGAACAAGCCTGGGTCCTTGACAGAGCAACTTAGACCAGTGGGTCACAAAAGAAGGCAACTGCCAAACTTTTCCAAGACAGGGTAGGAAAGTCCTCTAAAATTCCCTGCTTCTCAGAAATATCTGTCAGATATACTAGGCCTGTAGGCCAAAGTTGGATGCCCCAACATTACAGAAGAAACGAGGATAACTGTCCAGGCAACCAGCTGTCCCTGCCATTAAGCAATATTTCATCTTCTGGGGTCTTTGGTGAATTGAAGACTAGATAGGCATAGTTGAAGTTTTCCATCATTATGATAAAAGGTAAATTATATATAAAACTTTAGATTCACAAAGGTAAGATAAATATTAGAGTATTTTCTCTAATTTTGCCAAATAGAAATGAACTAGATATTATAACTGTAATTCTTATTTGATGACTTTTTTGTATATGATTTTACTATGTTAAAGTTAAAATCTTCCCTTTAATTAGACAAAAAGGGAGAAATGTGGAGTATTCCTATATACCGTGTGACTATATGTCCCTGTGATTGGTTTAATAAAGAAGCTGAGTAGCTAAGAGCTGAACAGTATATGGTTTGGTGGGAGAGCCAAACTGTGAATGCTGGGATGGAGAAGGGCAGAGTCTGGAATGCCAAGCAGAGGCAGAGAGAAGCAAGATGGGCATGCTGTGCTGAGAAAAAGTACCAAGTCATGTGGCAAAGCTAATGTAAGAGTTAGCTAGTAACAAGCCTGAGCTATTGGCTGAGTATTTATAATTAATATTGAGTCTCCATGTCAGACTGGTGGGGGAGAAAGAAAATTCCACCTACAAAGCACACTATGGCTTGTAGAAACATAAAGACTTTTAATCGGACATTTATCGTGTGTGAGCTGGTGTGCTATAGTTCACTCATCAAGGGTCATTTTGTCACTGTTGACTAGAACAAATGAAATATATGAATTGACTTTAGTGGCCGCATTATTTATTGTTTGGAAAACATTACTGATACAAATATATTCCACATTCATCTGAGGCTAACAAATAACCTTATCTATAGATAGATATTCATGTTCATATAATAAAATGTGGAATAATATGTTCCAAATTGGCAAAAGAGGGCAAGACTCAGATCATCAATTTTATTATAGCAGTTCATTTGAATTGTTTCAATAAGCATCTCTGTGTGTATATGTGTGTGTGTGTATGTGTTTCTCTCTCTGTGTGTGATATGTATAAATGTGTGTATGCAGGCATAAGTGAGGGTCAGAGGTCAGTGTCAGCTGTCTTCATTACTTTCTTTCCGTCTTATTTTTGAGACAAGGTCCCTCACTAACCCAGGCTCTCACTGGTTCAGCTAGGCTCCCTGGCCAGTGAGCTCAGGGACCTGCCTGTGTCTGCCTCCCCAGCGCTGTGGGTGTTGATGCAAGCGCAGCTTTTATGTAGGTGCTGGGGATCCGAACTCAGGTTCCCAGATTGCCACAGCAAGAACTTTACTGACTGAGCCATTTTCTCCGCTCCCACTTTTGTAATTTAAATATTTGAAATTTCAAAAGTAAAACCTCAGCGGGCTTGGTGTCATTCACCTGTAATCCCGGCACTACGGAGGCAGAGGCAGGAAGTCAACCTAGCTAGCTTCCCAGCAAGACACTATTTCAAAAAATAGACAACAAGACATCACTGAGATAGAAAAACAAAGAGCCAAACAAATGGCGCCGACAGTGAAGATGAAAATGTTTCCGTTCTGAGTTGTGCTGACTGGTTCTATGTCAACTTGACATAAACTAGCGTTTATCAAAGAGAAGGGAGCCTCAACTGAGAAAATGCCTCCACAGGACTGGGCTGCAGGCAAGCCTGTAGGGAATTTCCTCAATTAATGATTGATGGGGAGGGCCCAGCCCATTGTGGGTGGTGCCACCCTGGGCTGGTGGTCCTGGGTTCTATAAGAATACAGGTTGGCAAGCCATAAGGAGCAAGCCAGTAAGCAGCACCCCTTCATGGCCTCTGCATCGGCTCCTGCTTCCAGTTTCCTGTCCTGACTTCCTTTAATGATGACTCCAATGATGTGGAAGTGTAAACCAAATAAACGCTTTCCTCCCCAACTTACTTTTGGTGGTGGTGTTCCTCACAGCCATAGTAACCCTGATTAATACAGAAATTGGTACCACAATTGTAGGGTATTATTGTGACAGACCTGAGCATGTGTTTCTGGGAGGACTGTGGAAGGACTTTGGAACTTTGGGTAAAATAAGCCATTGGGTGTTCAAAGCTTGGTGGGCTGTTCTGTGGGAGCTTGGAAGAAAAGAACATCAAGAGAAATGCGAATGATGGAGGCCTGGCTTGTAACATTTCATATGGAACTTTGAGACTCACTTAAAGACTTTTTGGACCATTGTATATTTGTTATTTTTGAATTAAGATTCTGTGGTTCTGGTGAGCTGGGCCTGAAGGGTCAACCGTGGTTAACAAATGCACCAACACCATTGAAGTGAAACCCTGCTTTACTGGGATAACTGTTGCTGGGGTTAGCTGGAGCTGAGAAATTAGCAGCGATTAAGAAGAGACCAGCATCTTTGAGGTGAAGACATCTAGGAAGTGTTTCCTGAGAGTCAGCACACAAAAGCTGTGCTCTAGAGGTGGCCTAGGTTATACCTTGTGTTGGCAGCTGAACTCGGTAATGTGTAAGGGTCACCCAGGTGGTGCTGGTTCTGAAGGTGTGCAGGGGTCATGGAGAGCAGCTGAGGCTTGGCTCTGTGAGAGGCCAGGAGAGGCCATTGGTGGAGGTTCAACCTCGGTGTTAGTTGAAGGCCCAGGACTAAAGGGTCACGCAGAGAAGCGGAGGTTTGGCATCATGAAGAGTCCAGGACTAAAGGTCACGCAGAGAAGCGGAGGCTTGGCATCATGAAGAGTCCAGGGGAGGCTACTGGTGAAAGTACTACCTAGTTGCGATAGAGACCCCAGTAGTTTGGAGTCTCCAGTACCATGGGATGACCAACAAGAACAGCAGCAGCCACAGAGTGGAGCCGGCTTGAGCCTAGAAGACAAGCTGTGGGTGCTGCAAAGGACGGAGCCGGGGAAGTGACCCAAGCCATTTGGAGGAGCCCAGAGACAGCGAATGGATCTCAGACCTTGGCTGCTGAGGTATTTACAGTTGGAGTTTGGTTTGGTTTTGATTTGATTGTAACCATGTCCTGGTTCTACCCTCTTAAAGTAAGAAAGTATTTATTTTTTATTTTATAGGAGCCCACAATGGAAAGATATTGGATTTTAAAATAGAGTAGATATTCTTAAGAGTCTGGGCGGTGGTGCACATACTTTTAATCCCAGCACTTGGGAGGCAGAGGTAGACGGATCTCTGTGAGTTTAAGGTCAGTCTGGTGTACAGAGTGAGTTCCAGGACAGGCCCCAAAGCTACAGAGAAACCCTACCTTGAAAACAAAACAAAACAAAACAGAGAGAGAGAGAGAGAGAGAGAGAGAGAGAGAGAGAGAGAGAGAGATTGAATTCTTAAGTGTTTGAATTTTTAACGACCAGATTTTAAAAATTTTGAATGATTATAATGAAATGTTCATATTAATGTGTGATCTTGGGAATGCACAAGAAAGAAAAGGTGAAGGAAACAGTGATGTGCTGTTGTCAGGTTGTCAAGGGTTCAGTTTGTGCTGGCTAGTTTTCTGTCAATTTGACACAAATCAAGAAGAGAGAGCCTCAATTGAGAAAATGTGCCCCCTAAGATTGGTCCCTAGGTAAGCCTGTAGGGCATTTTCTTAATTAGTGATTGATGAGGGAGGGGCCCAGGCCATTGTGGGTGGTGCCACCTGGGGCTGGTGGTCCTGGTTTCTATAAGAAAGCAGGCTGAGAAAGCCACGAGGAGCAAACCAGTTAGCAGCACCCCTCCATGACCTCTGCACTGGCTCCTGCCTTCTGGTTCCTGCCCTGGGTGAATTCTTGTCCCGACTTCTTCAGTGAGGAACAATGACATGGAAGTGTAACTGAGAATATGTACATATCCAAGCTATTTAGAGAATTTTACTTCAAGTGGGTCTTTGCTTTCACCTATGAATAGCACACTGCTCTGTCTGTGTGGCAGATATAAAGGACGTCTTGCTCCTTTTCTATTGCTGTGACAAAGCACCATGACCAAGGCAACTTATAAAAGAATGTGTTTAATTGGTTAAATGCATTTAATGGTTTAATTTCAGAGGGTGACAGCCTATGCTTGCGGAGCAAAGTATTGTGGCAGACACAGCTGAGAGCTCACATCTTGATTACAAGTTAGGACCCTGTGTCTTCCTGGGGTTGCCTGCCCTACCAGGCCCCACTTCTTTCCCCCAGGAAATTGCTGAGCAGTGGGTTACAGGGTTCCATCTGGGATGGTGGAGCCCAGGATGATGCACAGCCCATTGGCACCCTCACCAACATAATAACCCATTAGCTGCTAGAGTTGGCCAGGTAAAGGCAGGACCTCAGCTAAGGTAGGAATTTTCCATATAGGACTTGGCAGAATGGCCTCGGGATCCCAGGTTGGGCAACCCCTTCTGAGCACGGAGGGCCCTGGTGTCTGATACCCACAGCTGAGGAATGGACACGGCACAGAGGGCCCTGGTGTCTGATACCCACAGCTGAGGAATGGACATGGCACAGAAGGCCCTGGTGTCTGATACCCTCAGCAGTTTTGCTCTCAGACATCTCCTGAACCAGGTTCCACATTGGGGCGCCTTGAACAGACACTTCCTCTGCTAAACCCAAGTCTGAAATGCCACGCTGTGCACAAGGGCCATGCTGGCTCCTTCCTGTGATCCTCAAATCAAAGATCTTCCCCCAGAAGGTATGAAGGCTGGAAGGGTTACTAGCGACTAGTCGTGTATGTATGCATGTGCGCATGTATGTACGCGTGTAAGTAATCATTTATTCAAGACAGGGTCTGTAGGGTGCCTGAACCTGACAATCTTGTCTCAGGACAACACACACACACACACACACACACACACACACACACACACACACACACTACGCCTGGTAGCTACTTACTTCTTAATGTCCTCGATACCAATGGAATGTTTCTTTGTGGCTATTTACCTTTTAAAACTTGTTGTAAAATACATGCGGAGATCACCATCTGTACTACTTGAGAGCATCCTGTTTGATGGCATTAAATACATTCAGTCCTCCTCCTCCTCCTCCTCCTCCTCCTCCTCCTTCCTCTTCCTCTTCCTCTTCTTCTTCGCAACCATCTTCATCCTTCGTTTCCAGAATTTTTGATCAATTCAAACTGAAACCCCTCATTTCAAACTTAAACCTCTTTCCCAGTTCTGCCAACCACTGCTCCCCTTCTGTGTCTATGGATCTGGCTGCTCTCCCCTGTCAAGCTTCGCGTTTGAGGAATCACACACTGCTTACTTTTTGAGTATATAGGGCACTTAGGATAAGGACCTGGTTCTAGTTTGTTCTCTGCTGCCTTGAAAAACACCATGACTATGAACAGCTTGGGGAGGAGAGGGTTTATTTATTACTGGCTGGCCCAGGGGTGGCACCTCCCACGCTGGGCTGGGCCCTTCCACATCAATCATCGATCAAGAAAATATCCCACAGGCTTGTCTATTGGCCAATCTGATGGAGACATTTTCTCAAATGAGGTTTCTATTTCCAAGAAAAAAAATCCTAATAATCCATGCTATAACTTGTGCCAAGGGCTCCTTTTGCAAAGTTAAATAATGTTTTACTACCAATCCCAGTGATGTATTTAGGCATTACTGACCACTTGAGCTACGTCCCTCCAGGCTACAGACAATTCTAAAATGGCATGAACATGGCCGTGCACCTGCTTTTCAATCACATTCTGACATGTCATCATGTGTCTCATCACCCACCCTACTGCATCTTCTCCCAGCCTCCTCTGCCTTGGCTTAATGTGGCTTCCTCTTTCAGATCTGTTACCCTTCTCAGCTCCATAGTCTGAGCTGTGGCTAGCCAGCATGGGAAAAGATCCCTAGAGCACTGTGGACTCCTTCCAAGGGCTAACATCTCCTGTCTCGGCTCCCACGTGCCAAATAACCTGAACCCTGCACACCATCCCTGCTCCTACCAGTGACTGAACTACCCAGGATGGACAAGTCAGCTGGGAGACTCCCACAGAGTCCACATGCCAAAGCAGTGTTAAAAAAAAAAATAACAACCCTTAGCCTGGCAGTGGTGGGGCCCACCTTTACTCCCAGCATTTGGGAACTCTGTGAGTTCAACGTCAGCCTGGTCTACAGAGTGAGTTCCAGGATAACCAAGGCTATACAGAGAAACCCTATGTTAAAAAAAAATCAAAAAAACCAAACCAAACAAACAAAAACAACCCTTAAACCACCTCAGCTCAGGGAGGACACAGGAACAATTCTGTCCCAATTCCAATTCCTCCCAATTTCCTCTTTCTCTTTTCCTTTCTTTCCTTTCCTTTTTTTTTTCTTTTGCAAAACACACAAAGGGTTAAAGACTTTGCCATGAGGTGGATAAACTTCTTGGATCTGCAGTCGACTTGATTGTCCTGACACCACACTGTGTGGGATGCCCCATCCCTTTTGTTGATTATAATAGCATGTCTTCATTATTGTTCTAATACTCCTTACACACACACACACACACACACACACACACACACACACACACACACCCTAATCTTTCTCTGATGCTGGTGACTGCTCCAATGTGGAGATGTTTTATTTCTCTCCCCTCTGTCCTTCCCTTAACCCTTTATGGTTGCCATAGTCACGCTGGGGCAATAGCGACAGTGCAGGGTGGTTTCTGTACTGTACCGCCCCGAGCTTATTGTTGGAAATCTGTATTATCCCACCATTCTGAAGATTTACATTTTTAATGGCTCATTTATGTAATCCCATAAATAAAGTAGCGAAAAAAAGCATCCCACACAAATGAGTGAATTGGAGTTTGAAAAAGACCCTGAAGCAGGTCACCCAGGGTCTCAGCTGTGGGGCCTTGATTGGTGTGGCCGGTGTTAGCCAGGGTGGCAGTGGGCTTAAGACCACCCAGTCAGCGCCCAAATGGGGCATTACCAAGGAATAACAGGATGATGCTGGGGTTCAATCTCCCCTATTGATCAGAGAACACAGTTACGCTGCAACCCATTTCAATGTAATGCTCATTTACCTTGCTGCTCCGGCAGCTGCACCTCTCTCTGGCAGAGAAGTCCCTCCCTTAGCGGTTTCACTCCTGGCAGCTGATGTTTCCCTGCCCCCCCTTTCTTCTTCTTAGCCAATATATTCCTGGGGCTGCTAAATTCTCTCTAAAAGAGCCTGTGAATTCAAGCACCTGCCTCAAGAATGTATTTGCCACAGTGAACAGACATATCGTTCCAACAATTCCCTGTTGGGCCTCTCTCTACCAGGCTCTCTCTCTCTCTTCGTCCTCTTCCTGCCCCTGCCTGAAAAGCTTCAGTGAAACTTCTGCTCCTTTGGGGGAAGTTTGTACTAATTAACACAAATGAAGGAAATGGTCCAAACATAACTGAATCAGCAAATGTGGCCCCTGGGTCTCGGGCTGCTTAGATGCAAAACCGTGAAACATTGTCCCGTGCTCTAAGGCACTTGTTTAATACTAATTATTTAAGGCTGTCCCTGGAAGCATTTGTTATTTTAGGATCTTTAAGCAAAGTGTGGCCATGGGAGCTCTCTCTCTCTCTCTCTCTCTCTCTCTCTCTCTCTCCCTCCTTTGCATCTTTGCCGTGAACTCCGCGTATGCCTGTCAGTCAGAAATGCACAGCAGCCAGTCCGAGAGTTGCCTGGGAACTGGAAAGTGTTGTTTATGCACAGAGGTGTTGATATTTACAACAACGGTCCCCCAACAAGAAGGCATTCAAGTCCCAGCTTGCCCATTTTCTTGCCGTGGAAAAGTGAATTCTAGTTGCTGCAAAATGAGGACTTGTAGCCTGTCCTCTCATTTTGGCTGTTTTATGAGAAAGAATAAATGGGTTTTCTGTTATATCTCCCTGGAGGGGAAAAGCACTGTCTATGCCAGAGCAACAGTCAAGGAATTTTATTGCTGCTTTCCCCACGGAGATGGGATGGAGATGAGATGGCGATGGGATGGAGATGGGATGGAGATGATGGGATGGAGATGGGATGGAGATGGGATGGAGATGATGGGATGGAGGTGGGATGGAGGTAGGATGGAGATGATGGGATGGAGGTGGGATGGAGATGGGATGGAGATGGGATGGAGATGATGGGATGGAGATGGGATGGAGATGGGATGGAGGTGGGATGGAGGTGGGATGGAGATGGGATGGAGGTGAGATGGCGATGGGATGGAGATGGGATGGAGATGGGATGGAGGTGGGATGGAGGTGGGATGGAGGTGGGATGGAGGTGGGATGGAGGTGGGATGGAGATGGGATGGAGGTGGGATGGAGGTGGGATGGAGATGATGGGATGGAGATGATGGGATGGAGGTGGGATGGAGATGATGGGATGGCGATGGGATGGAGGTGGAATGGAGATGGGATGGAAGTGGGATGGAGGTGAGATGGCGATGGGATGGAGGTGAGATGGCGATGGGATGGAGGTGGGATGGAGATGATGGGATGGAGGTGGGATGGAGATGATGGGATGGAGGTGGGATGGAGGTGGGATGGAGGTGGGATGGAGGTGGGATGGAGATGGGATGGAGGTGAGATGGCGATGGGATGGCGATGGGATGGAGGTGGGATGGAGATGGGATGGAGATGGGATGGAGGTGGGATGGAGATGATGGGATGGAGATGATGGGATGGAGGTGGGATGGAGATGATGGGATGGAGGTGGGATGGAGGTGGGATGGAGATGATGGGATGGAGGTGGGATGGAGATGATGGGATGGAGGTGGGATGGAGGTGGGATGGAGATGATGGGATGGAGGTGGGATGGAGGTGGGATGGAGGTGGGATGGAGATGGGATGGTGGATGATGGGATGGTGGATGAGGCTGGAGGTCAGAGGCACGGATATTCTAGGACTCACTGGGCAGCCTCCCAGTTGCTCCTTAGAGTAGGGGCTCTGAACTCTCACGAACCTTCCCATATTTGCTGGTGGAAACACAATCACCAGGAGCAGCGCCTTGTGTGAGGTGTGACGGGAGACATGGAAAGAGAGGGAAACACTTACCTGAATCCTGTGGTCATCTGTGACCCTGTCGTTTGGGCATGACCAAAACCTGTGAGCATCCTTCATGAACCACAGTTTGGTGTTTCTTGTCAAGGCAATGGAGATAGAATTTAGAGCCTTGCATACTCAGGCGCAGGGCCAGCCCTCTGTACTCCCCGCCCCCACCCTGCCTCCTGATGGAGCATAAGGGGCTTATGGGTCAGACTTTCCATCATATGACAAAATGTCAAACAGAAACAACTTCAGGGAAGAATTGACTTCAGCCCTAGTCTCAGAGGGTTCAGTCCCTAGTCCTTGTTGCTAGGCCTGTGGGGCAGCAGAGTTCGTGGGAGTGGGGACACGTGGGGGCGGCTATACAGTTTATGGTAAAGCAGAGTGGAGGAAAGGAGGGCACCCTACTGTGTAGGCAATATCTCCAGGGAAACACACAGAAACTTTGTGTTTTCTGTGTTTCCTTTTCAAATTTTTCAGCATCTGTACTGGGGTTATTTATTATCTTTCCTAACAAGAAAGTATCACATTCCATCAGTTTAATCTTTCACAAACAAAGGTGATTTGGCTGGAATAATCTTGAAATCCTGAGGGCTGGTTTGTTTGTTGTTTTTTTTTGGGGGGGGGCGGGGAGTGCCCACCTGTGTTGTTTGCTGGGTTTGTTTTGTTTGCCAATTTGATACAATCCAGGGTCATCTGGAAGTAGGAAACTTCAATTGAGAAAATACTTCCACCTGATTGTCTTGATTAATGACTGGTGTGAGAGGCTCAATCCTCTGTGGGTGGTGCCACTCCTAGGCAGGTGGTCCTGAGTGATATAAGGAAGCAGGCTCAGCAAGCCACGGGGAAGAGCCAGTAAACAGATCCTCCATGGATGGCCTCTGCATCAGCTCCTGCCTCCAAGGTCCTGTACACACACACACACACACACACACACACACACACACACACACACCTTTTATAAGATTGATCATGATCCCCTCACAGTGATTTAACAAAACTGAGCTTGAATTTCTAATCGGTCTTTCCACGCTAAGCTTAATGTCATTGACAAGGGAAGGTAAGCCTGAACAAAAGCACTATCACCTCAGAATTTTCACACCAGGTACGTGTGGGACTGAAGTCCCCAAACACCAGCCGAGGGTCCTCCAATGAGTTCGGTTCTGAGCCTGTCTTCCTGGGGACAGCATGGGTTTCCACATTAGTCCTGCGACTCTGTCCCCTGCTATATGGGTGGGGTGGTTCCAAGTATTTTTATCTTTGTTTACATCCAACTGACTATAAATCAGGATTCACAAGACCCCTCTCAAGTCCAACTCATTTGTAGGATGGCTGAAGATACTCAGATAAATAAGTTGTTGATTTTCTATAAAGACTATTATTAAAGATATAGATTAATGCCCCATATTATTAAGTTGCCCAGTGAATTTGTTTGTGGTCATGCTCCCTCAGCCTTTTTAGTAGTTGGGATTACAACGTGGAGCCACAATGCCCGGATTTGGTGGAAATTCTAGCCAAGATCCAATGAGCATTGATACTGTTAAAAATGTAGAGGTCCTAGGACAACATAAATGCTCACTTGGGCACCTTGATAAGACTTCATTTTGATCAACCTGTTCTTTCTAAAATCCCCGTTCCCCGAGCAGCTAGCAGAGGGAAGTGGTGGCGAGTCCCAGCCTGGCGGATTTCCTGCGGGTGCTCATCCTGGGCGGTGGGCTGGTCCTGCCATGCGGCTTGGAGAGCCAGCCCGTGGCGGGTCCGGGAGAGCCAAGTGGGCGGGTGTGGACAGGCGGCGAGTAAAAGACACATACACACAGAAAATAGGCATAAACATTTATTAAAGGAGAGAGAGAGAGAGAGAGAGAGAGAGAGAGAGAGAGAGAGAGAGAGAGAGAGAATCTCACTGTGTAAGACTGGCTGGCCCAGAGCTCAGAACTCACTAAATAGACCAGGTGGCCTTGAATTCACAAAGCTCCACCCACTGCTGCCTCTTGAGTGCTGAGATTAAAGGTGTGTGCCACCACACCCAGTAAAAATTAGCTTTCTTAAAAAAGCTATTTTCGTTTTGTCTACTGTGTGCCTGTGTATGTATATGTACAATGCCTGCCTGTGGTTCCCAGAGGGCAGAAGAGGGCATCAAATCCCCTGGAACAGACTTACAGTCACTGGTGAGCCCCCATGTGGGTGCTGGGAACTAGACTCAGGCCTCCTGTAAGAGCTATATGTCGTCTTTACTGCAGAGCCACCTACCTCTCTTGCCCGAAAAGGAGATTCAACTTTTTTCCCCCTGATACCTCTTTGAAAAATGTTTGTGCCGGGCGATGGTGGCGCACGCCTTTAATCCCAGCACTCGGGAGGCAGAGGCAGGTGGATCTCTGTGATTTCGAGACCAGCCTGGTCTACAGAGCTAGTTCCAGGACAGGCTCCAAAGCCACAGAGAAACCCTGTCTCAAAAAATCAAAAAATAAAAAAAATAAAAATAAAAATGTTTGTTTTCCATTTTCTGGAAATATTTGTTTCTGTTGAAAGCCGTCAATGGAGCACTCGGGGAGAGGGGTACCACAAGTCCCAAGCTGGTCTGGTCTACAGAGAGAGAGAGAGAGAGAGAGAGAGAGATTTTAAGTGACAAAGTTTATCATCTATTTTCAGTCTTTCTAGATCTATGTTCCTCTCAGACATACCACACTGGCAATCCTTACTTCAAGAGCCAGTATCCCAATTGTAGTGTGATTGCTATCCTAGCTTAGAGGCAAGAGAGGGCATAATTGACCAGTAACAACCACACGAATGGTGAGTCAAATCAAATTCAGAGGGACCTAAGGCTGGCTGTATTCTTTCTATAGTTTAAATATTAAAGGGTCTGGAGAAATGGCACAACAGTTAAGAGCACTGGATAGTCACCCAGAGGATCTGTGTTAGAGTCCTGGTACCCACATGTTGACTCACAATAGGCTGACTCCAGTCCCAGGAGATCCAGCGCCCTCTACTGGCCTGTGAGAACATGGCATGCACATGGTGTGCAGACGTACATGCAAACACTCATACACATAAAAGAAAAATGATGAGGAAAACTAAATATTAAATCAAACCAAAGAATATATTTATCACAAAGAATAAACCTAGCAGAAGAGTCCAAGAATGTTACAAGGTATAAAACCCAAAGTTAGAGAGCCTCCCAATTAAATAATCATTTTGTATTTATATGCAAAGTCACTGGCTTAATATTAATTAGATTGAAATCATTAATCACTTAAAATCATAATTATTTATAAATTATAGTTCATTATAATATATAATTACACTGATTTACAATTGTGAGCCCCCTTTTTTGTTTTTGTTTTGTTTTTGAGACAGGGTTTCTCTGTGTATCCCTGGCTATCCTGGGACTCATTCTGTAGAGCAGGCTGGCCTTGAACTCACAGAGATCCACCTGCCTCTGCCTCTTGAGTGCTGGGGTTAAAGCTCTGCACCACCACCGTCTGGCTTTTTCCCCCTTACTTCATGTGAAGAACCAGTTTCAAATATTACTGGAGGTGTATCTCAGACAGATTGCTTGGTCGGCATGGGTAAGGCCCTGGTTCTCCCTAGAACTTTAAAATGAGAAGAGAACCACAACAGCAAAACAGTTACAAAGACTGTCTTAAAGACAATCACAAACAAGGGATAAAATCTCCAGGTTGGTGGTTTGGTTTTGTGTTGCACACAGTGTTTCAGGAGCATCCAGTTGTGCTCCGGATCCATTTTCATCCTGACTGCTGCCCTTCCTGGTGTATTAAGCCGGTAAGGGCTGTACTGAAGTAGCTGTTCAGCCTCTCCTATTGGAAACAGTCAGCCCTGTGCATCCATTGTCAAGTTGACCATGTAGCGCAGTCATTTGAATGATCACTGTAAAGTGGGATATAAGAGGGAAATGAATAAGAAGGAGAAAGTAAGTTGTGGGATCTTTCAAAGCTCTAAAGACTTGGGCCCAGATGCTGTGACATAATTATTTGACATGGGAACAGTGTATAAATTTTCTTTGGAAAAAAAAATCTTCCTTCTAAATCAAGGGTTTGCGGTCAGAGTAAACACTTGGTTGAAGACCACACTTGGGAAACTGCGTAGCACCAGTGAGGAGGCATTGACCAAGCAAGGAGCTGCGATGCAAAGGCCGCAAGTGTTGTGTTGGGAATGTCCCTCTGTCCAAGGCCAGGATCCAGAGTCCTCTCCAAGGACATCCCGGACCTTAGGCATTTTGTGATTGCCTGGAAAAAAGTAATTGTTAGGAGTTACCCCAAATGAACAAAATAGTATCAGTGGCTAACTTGGAGAGGCGTGCACACACACACACACACACACACACACACAAACACCCCTGACGCTGTTTGTGGAGAGAGACACAGCCCCCTCCTGCTACATTATTCCATTGATGGAAAACATTTACATCTCCTTTGTCAGCCGGTTTTCTGTAGGAGTTTTCTGATCACAAGGCAGCTCTCTTTGGCTGCTCTGTTCCCCGAGGAGTGTTGCTGAGGGAGGGGCAAGGCAGGCACATGTTTTCATTCCAAAGCCAAAACATTGTTGTTGTTTTGAACGTTAGTCTATCATACATCAGACCTGTCAAGCCTTTTCATCAGAGTTCATGGTTTTTAAGTTCATTGTAAATAACTCAAATTGATTTTTCAAAAGAGGGCAGAATGCTTTGCCCTAATGTTGCCCATTACAAACTGTTGTAATATTCATTGTCAAATGGGCTTTCTCAAGTGGATTTCTCAAGAGAGGAAAAGGGTATTTAAATAAATAAAAATACTTTGAGATTTAAATCAGGGTTTTGTGAGTTGACTTCTTTTTTTCTTCCCCTAAGTCTAGAAGTTTTTGTTCAGTTAACAACAACAGCAATAACAAAGCCAGTGGCAGAGCTGGAGCGATGGCTCAGCAGTTGCAAGCAGTTTCTGGTTGTGCAGAGGACCAGGATTTCATTCCCAGCACCCACACGGCCACTCACAACTGTCTGTAACTGCAGTTCTAGGGTTTCCAACGCCCTCTTGTGGCCTCCTAGGGCACTAGGCATGCATGTGGTGTGCATACACACATGCAAGCAAATACATAAAAATAAATCTTTAAGAACCCAGCAGCAACGTTTATCAAGAGACAGGCACGGAACTCCCTCTGACACCTTTAAGAGTCACTTGGTTGGAGAAGGTTGGAAGTGGCTTTCATCTGCATAAGAAGAGCCGTAGATTTGCTAATAACTCCGAAAATATTTTAAAAGTAATCAATAGCTCGCATGTCCTTTCCCAAAAGCATTTCTTGGAGCAGGGTCGTTGCGGCTTGGCCGCTTTGCGTCAATTATCATTCACTTCCGGAAACAGAAGCTCCATGGCGACACGGAGTAAGAGCCTCTTGGCACCGTAAGAACAGGTGAATGCCCAGGGATGGTCACTGCCTCTGCATCCTGAAGTTGGAGAAACTTCGGGAGAGTTGGGGAAAAACCTCAGGTGTGAAACAGACGCAAGCCGCGGCCCACAGGGACGAGCTTCTCCAGTTTGCTAGCCACTGGGGTTTCTAGGTCTCTGGCTGTTTTCTTTCCAAGCCTGGAATACAACAATGCAAGAGCAAAGCCAGGGAAATAACGACTCTCACGTTGCTCCTTGGATCCCAAGATCCCTTGGCCATGGGACCTTTCAGAGGCTTGGTCTAGTCTGGTGGGAGGCCATGGGGGTGTGACGTCACAGAAATGGCAATTCTGCCACACACACACACTTTGTCATTTTGCCATTTCTTATTAGACTCTCAGTGGGTTTTTTTGTTTGTTTGTTTTGTCCTGGAACTAGCTCTTATAGACCAGGCTGGCCTTGAACTCACAGAGATCCGCCTGCCTCTGCCTCCCGAGTGTGAGGGGATTAAAGGCGTGCACCACCACCGGCCTCTCAGTGGTTCTTAACCTCCCAAACACTTGCAACACTTTCATACAGTTCCTCATGTTGCCGTGACCCCCCAACCATAAAAGTATTTCGTTGCTATTTCAAAACTGTAACTTTGCTAGTGTTATGAATCATAATGTAGATATCTGTGTTTCCAGTTGGTCTTCTTGTGGTCATGACTCACAGCTAGGGGTTGGCTATTAAAAGGAACAGGGTGAGGAGGGGGTGGTACACAAGTGGCTGGTGCCCTATGAAAAACAAAGAGGGGTAGGGGTCTCAACCGAATTATAAGGCTACCTACTTCGGGCGTTTTGTGATTACATAAATCTTACTTGACTTTTATTTATTATTTATTTCTTTGGTTTTTCAAGACAGGGTTTCTGTGTGTCTCCCTGGGATGTCCTGGAACTAGCTCTGTAGACCAGGTTGGCCTCAAAACCACAAGGATCTTCCTGCCTCCTGAGAGATGGGATGAAAGGTGTCTACCACTTGACTTTTAATCTGCTTTGCAAAATTAAAGCTTATGATGGGTTTGCTAATACTGGGGCCCAGCTGGAGCACAATTGCAGTAGTAGTTACAGGACTGTGTGTACCGGCGATGGAAATAAAAGGCCTTAAGGGCCATAGAAAGGTTTAGACAACATGGGTCCAGTGTGGATTTCCAGAATAACTCAGTTCAAATGGCAGCTGCCGGCTATTGAGAGAACACCGATTAGCCATCAATATGACTATGATGTGATTCACTATATAACCATTTCTGGTAAAATGCCGCTTTTATGTGAGTCTGTATAAATATGCCTTTGGGACTGATAGTGGACACCTTCGCCTAGAGAGAACAACATCTGTTCTGGCTCCCTGCACCTTTAATTTCCCAGTCCCAATGATTCTCTTTCCCTGGCTTCAGAGCTCAGACTTGACAAGGCTTGGTGAACCTACTACATACTTTAAAAAGCGAAGAAAGCTGTCTCCTCCCAGTGCTTGCCCAAAGGAACATCCATGGAAACAGCTGTGCTCAGAGAGAGGGAGCCAGGTTTTCTCTAATAACTTTCACATTAGGAGCTGGTCATGATGGGGTAGGACTGGCAGCGTAATGCCATTGGATGATCTGTGTATGCTGTGAATATGTGTTGCTCTCATTGGTTGATAAATAAAGCTACTTTGGCCTATGGCAAGGCCGGATAAAGCTAGATGGGAAATTTAAGCAGAGATACAGGTGGAGAAGAGTGGAGCGAAGGAGATGCCAACCAGTTGCCAAAGAAGCAAGACATGTAGAAAATGAAGTAACAGCCGGGCGGTGGTGGTGCACGCCTTCAATCCCAGCACTCAGGAGGTAGAGGCAGGCAGATGTCTGTGAGTTCGAGGCCAGCCTGGTCTAGAAGAGCTAGTTCCAGGACTGGAACCAAAAAGCTATGGAGAAACTCTGTCTCGAAAAAAAAAAATAAAAAATAAAAAAAAAGAAAGAAAGAAAAAGAAAATGAGGTAACAAATCATGAACCATGTGGCAAAGAATATAAGAAATATGGGGTAATTTAACTGTAAAAGCGCTATAGTAGTAAGCCTGAGCCATTGGCCAAATATTTATAATTAATATAAGTCTCTGAGTGGTTATTCAGGCATTGGTGGGCAGGAGAGAAACCTCTGATTACAAATGATGTACCAACGTGAGGCTCTCAAATTTCCATAGGGCCTAGGAAAGCTTTTTAAAAAAAGATGAGAGGCAGAGGCAGGCAGATCTCTGTAAATTTGAGACCAGCCTGGTCTACAGAGTAAGTTCCAGGACTGGTTTCCTAGCTACTGAGAAACCCTGTCTTGAAAGAAAAAGAAAAAAAAAAAAACAAACAGAGGAGATGGCTTCTTTAAGAGTTTCTGCCGGACAGTGAGCCCTTGAGCAACTAGTACATTAAACTAAGTAAAAATGCTTGCAGCAACACAATCATTGGCATTTAAGAGCTCTAGGAAATATTTTTTTTGTTTTGTTTTTTTATTTATTTTTTCTTGGAAAAAATTTCTGCCTCCTCCCATCCTCCCATTTCCCTCCCCTTCCTCCCACTCCACTCCCCCTCCCCCCACTCCTTTCCCTCTCCCTCTCCAGACCGAAGAGCAGTCAGGTGGAAAGTCCAAGGTTCTCCCCCCTCCATCTAGGTCGAGGAAGGTGAGCATCCAAACTGGCTAGGCTCCCACAAAGCCAGAACATGAAGTAGGAGCAAACCCCAGTGCCATTGTCTTTGGCTTCTCATCAGTCCTCATTGTTCAGAGTCCGGTTTTATCCCATGCTTTTTCAGTTCCAGTTCAGCTGGCCTTGGTGAGCTCCCAATAGATCAGTCCCTCTATCTCAGTGGGTGGGTGCACCCCTCACGGTCCTGACTTCCTTGCTCATGTTCTCCCTCCGTCTGCTCCTAATCCCGCAACAGACAAAGGTCTGATCTCCAAAATATATAAAGAACTCAAGAAACTAGACTTTAAAATGCTAATTAACCCAATTAAAAAGTGGGGCACTGAACTGAACAGAGAATTCTCAACAGAAGAAGTTCAAATGGCCAAAAGACACTTAAGGTCATGCTCAATCTCCTTAGCGATCAGGGAAATGCAAATCAAAACAACTTTGAGATATCATCTTATACCTGTCAGAATGGCTAAAATAAAAAACACCAATGATAGCCTTTGCTGGAGAGGATGTGGAGTAAGGGGCACACTCATCCATTGCTGGTGGGAATGCAAACTTGTCCAACCACTATGGAAATCAGTGTGGCGGTTTCTCAGGAAATTCGGGATCAACCTGCCCCAGGACCCAGCAATACCACTCTTGGGAATATACCCAAGAGATGCCCTATCACATTACAAAAGCATTTGTTCAACTATGTTCATAGCAGCATTATTTGTAATAGCCAGAACCTGGAAACAACCTAGATGTCCTTCAATGGAAGAATGGATGAAGAAAGTGTGGAATATATACATATTAGAGTACTACTCAGCGGTAAAAAACAATGACTTCTCGAATTTTGCATGCAAATGGATGGAAATAGAGAACACTATCCTGAGTGAGGTGTCCCAGACCCAAAAAGATGAACATGGGATGTACTCACTCATAATTGGTTTCTAGCCATAAATAAACGACATTGAGTCTATAATTTGTGATCCTAAAGAAGCTAAATAAGAAGGTGAACCCAAAGAAAAACATATAGTTATCCTCCTGGATATGGGAAGTAGACAAGATTGCCGAGCAAAAATTGGGATCTTGGGGGTAGGGTGGGATAGGGGTAAGGGGAGATGGGGAGAGAAATGTGAGGAGAGGATGGGGGGAACTTGGGGAATTGGGATGGTTGGGATAAAGGAAGGATGGATATGGGAGCAGGGAAGCATATATCTCAATTAAGGGATCCAGCTTAGGGTGGGCAAGAGACCTGAACCTAGAGGGGCTCCCAGGTGCCCAGGGGGATGTCCCCAGTTAGTGCCTTGGGCAGCTGAGGATAAGGAACCTGAAATGGCCCTATTCTATAACCACACTGATGAATATCTTGCATATCACCATAGAACCTTCATCGGGCGATGGATGGAGATAGAGACAGAGACCCATATTGGAGCACCAGAATAAGCTCCCAAGGTCCCAATGAGGAGCAGACAGAGGGAGAACATGAACAAGGAAGTCTAGGAAAGATTTATCGCAATTTGAGAAACGGGTGGAGCCAACTCCCAAAGCCTTGGGCAGAGGTCCCTACCACTTAGCAGTTTAAAGGTTTGCTCACACGGTCAAAAAAGACTAAAAGACAAACGGTAGAAGAGGTCCAGATGGAAAAACCTCTAACCAGGTTCCAGTGTGCTTTACAATGTGTGTAGGCTTAAGAAAGAAATAAAAGGTATCAATAGTTATAGAAAAGAATACATAGTTCAAAAAATATAATAAAGTCTTTAAAGAGAGAGCTAAAACAATGAAAAAAATAAGCCATGTAGAGATGGAAAATACACAGGGAATCTGGATCCTGTGTGTTATTGTGTTGATTTTGAATTTTTGATGGCTGATGGACAAGAGGCAGCTGTTGGGAGACATGGGACTAAAAGAGAGACTGATAAAATACATCAACTGAATTATTTTTTAAATGCCTTAACTTTAAAACAGAAGTAAAAAAATATTATTTGTAAGATGGAACTTAAAAGAAGCATTGCTTTGGAGAAGCGGTTTTGCTTTTGTTTCCACAGGAAACAAGAGGTTATGGGTTTGTTCCAGGTTAAGATGGGACCAGGTTTGATAAAGGGAGACAGGTGGTATCTATCAACAAAGGTTATAACTGGTCTTTCCAGGACTTGGCCATTATCTCAAATTTTTTCAGGGTCCCCATAAGGTTCCCATGAGATCCCAGCAATCAGTAGGAAGTAGTCTTGAGAACGATGCCTAAATTCCCAAAACATTGTTTAGAAATGTTTGTTTTCATGTAAAGGAGGTTGATTATAAATTGCTATTGGTCATAGGCAATCTCTTTCTAAAAGAAGAAAGGGGATATGATACAGAGATGTATGATGTAGAAATGATGGGAGAAAGGGGTAGATTATTGATTCTACTCTTATTTAAAAAAAAACTGTTAATCTCTAAATATTTTACATTGGTATAGATTTTAGTTTATTGATATAAACTTAAGGTCAATTCTGTTATATTGTATGTATATTTCTACTATTGTTTAAAGTATTATGTTTATGTAGCTCATTAAAAAATGTAATATATAATTTAAAAGTACAGATCAATAGTTAGTCATCTATAATAGTCAATCTTATAGTCAGTTAGGTGTTTTAGATATACAAAGATATATTTCAATTTGGTAGGTAATCTTCAAACACTTCCAAGACCTACAGAATGTGGCATTTACGTTTTTTTTAAGAACGTAGACTTTTGTTGATGGTGAGACACATCTGCTCTTGGCAGCACCAATTACTTCAAAGAGGATGATGGGGACCAAATAAATGTGTTATGGAATTTGCTTCCAATGTGGCAAGACTAGTCATTTGGGCAAGAAACTGCTCTTGCCTGGACTGCTTGACAGTATGCTATGTTATAGGAGACTGCTTGTTTGTTCTCAGCTGCTCAGTACTGAAATAATTACACAGAAACCATATTATTTGCAATACTGTTTGGCCAATAGCTTAAGCATATTGCTAGCTACCTCTTACATCTAGAATTAACCCATTTTTATTATTTTATATTTTACTACAAGGCTTGTGGCCTGCCAGCAAGGTTTCATCAGGCGTTTGTCTCTGGCAGGGCTACATGGCTTCTCTCTGACTCCACCTTCTTTCTCCCAGCATTCAGTCTAGTTTTCCCTGCCTATCTCTATTCTGCCCTGCCATAGGTCCAAAGCAGTTTATTTATTTATTAATGGTAATCACAGCATACAGAGGGGAATCCCACATTACCTCCCCTTTTTTGTTTAAATAAAAAGAAAGGTTTTAACTTTAACCTAGTAAAATTACATATAACAAAACAGGTGTCAAACAAGAATTACAGTTACAATATTTATATATACTTTATATTTTATTATAACTAAGGAAAACTATAATTATAGCTATTTTTTAACTCCATCAAAGACTTCAGAAGGATCTTATATTACCTAAGAAAACAGGAAGTTTATTGTAAGCAACTTTTAAAACTCTAGAATTGACAGAGACATCTTACTGCCTGGACAGTCACCCAAAGGTTTTTTGTACTGTTGTGGGCATCCATCTTTATTTAGCCTATTGGTCCATAGTATCCTGCAAACTTTTTCATGAAGCAGCAAATTTTAAAGACAATTTTGCCTATATTGACAGTTTGTCAGTCAAATTTTTTGTGTCCTGCAGAATGTCTTGTAGACTCGTTTATAAAACAGGGACCCCGAAAAACAGTCTTGCCTTTTTTAGGCAAGTTTAGCAGTCCTTTTTTTGTGGGTCCTGCATGTTTAGCTTATACAGCATAGCATCAAGCAGTCCAGGCAAGAGCAGTTTCTTGCCCAAATGGCTACAAACACCATAAGGAGCCTCTTTTTGATGCCCTAGTGCTGCCAGGAGCAGATGTGTTTCACTGTCATGAAAAGTCCTAAGTTTTAAAAACATTTTAATTACCATATTTGTTAGTCTTTGAAAGGTTTGAAGAATAACTATCCAACTGAAATATATCTCTCTACATCTAGGAAACCTAACTAACATGACTACACATTTGACTATTATAGATGATTGTTTATTAACTTGTATTTTTATTTATATTATATTTTTAAATGAGCTATACAAACACAACACCTTAATCAAGAGCAGAAATACATATGATTGACCTAAAATTTGTATCAACAAACCAAGATCCATACCAATGCTAAGTATCCATCTTTATAGCATATTTCCCTTTAAATGTAAGCAAACATTTATAAACAAAAGGACTTCCCACATCAATGCTATATAAATTGGACAGGCAGGACAGGAAAATGACCACTAAACTTTGCCAAAAACAAGGTGGGATGGTCCTTCAGGTTCCTGATTCACAGAAAAAGCTGCCAGACATTCTGCAGGACACAAATTTCTTGCTTCACTGAAAAGTCAGCCAGACACTCTAGGCTTATAGGCTGAAGATGGATGCCCCAACATTACAGAAGAACTTTGGGTGACTGTCCAGGCAGCCAGATGTCTCTGTCACTTCTAGAGTTTTGGAAGTTGCTTGCAATGCAACAGTAATATAATAATTACTCAGGTAATATTATATACTTCTAGGGTCTTTGATGGAGTTGAAGACTAGATATAGTTTTCCTTAGTTATGATAAAAGATAAATTAGATATGAAACTTTAGATTCACAAAGATAGGATAGATGATAGGGTATTTTCTTTAATTTTGCAAAATACAAATAGACTAAATATTATAACTAATTCTTACTTGATAAGTATTTTGTTATATGTAATTTTAATGTTGAAGTAAAAACCTTTCTTTTTGAGTAGACAGAAAGGGGGGAGTGCTGTGGGTCTTTCTATATGTTGTGAATATGTATTGCTCTCATTCATTGATAAATAAAGCAAATTTGGTCTATGGCAAGGCAAGATAGAGCCAGGTGGAAAATCTAAGCAAAGATACAGGTGAAGAAGAGTGGAGTCAAGGAGACACCAGCCACCAAGGAAGCAAGACATGTAAAAAAAAATGAGGTAACAAGCCACGAACCCTGTGACAAAGCATAGATAAGAAATATGGGTTAATTTTCATGTAAGAGCTAGCTACTAATAAGCCTGAACCATTGGTCAAATATTTATAATTAATATAAGCCTCTGAGTGATTATTCAGGAACTGGTGGGCAGGAAAGAAACTTTCAATTACAGTGTAACCTCAGGTTTTCTCAGTTTGCTTCCCCTGGCATGGAACCATCTCCTATGATCTACTGGCATAGAATCATCTCCCATGAATCAGGGAAGTGATAAGGAAACTTGTTGGTGCCAAGATGCACATAGAGCCTTGTTCCCATCAGTGGGGACTGGATGGAATAAGGGCATGCCACTTCTTGGACGCATTTGCCTGCAACAGTCTCAGTTTAAGGTAGATGGAGATAGGATGACAAAGCCTGTGTCCTGCCTCATTAACGGAGCAGATACATTCTTTAGGATGCTCAGCTGGGGATCACAGTATGAGAAGGCAAGGTGCCAAATGCATTAGTGGATTGTGTGAGCAACAAAGCTGTGTACAGGCCATGGTGTTTAGACAACAAGGGAAAGACACAGACATTGAGTTTGAGTCAGCTAAAATGTAGTTGACAGAGCACATCTAGAGACCACGAATAGGTTAATAATGGCTGACAGGGTGCCCAGGGAAACCCCAAGGTAAACAGTGATGTAATCTGTTATAAAATGATTCCGAATGCCGCTTTTGTGTGGGTTTTGTCAAAACACAACTTTGAGCTCAGAAGTCTTTGCTTTTGCCAGACCTGCCTGTGTCTGTCTGTCTGTAGGCCTGTGTGCCCTCCTCCTTACGACCTGTGTGTGTGTGTGTGTGTGTGTGTGTGTGTTCCTGGGTACCTGCTGGCATCTTTCTTTATAGCTAGTCAATAAAGTATGAAATATTTCCCAGCCCCTAAAATGCTCCATCCTGGCCTCAGAGCTCTCCACCAGCATGCTCTCAGCTCAAGGCTGTGAGCACATCCTGCGGATGCTAAAAAGACAGACAGAAGTCCTCCTGATTCTGTCCGGCTTTCTATAAGGCTTTAGCTGAACAAAGGAAAAGGACATCTTGAAGGTATAGTGAGAGTTTACCCCCAAAGTTACCCCCATTGCTTAAAGCCAAAATCATTTTTTTAAGGAAGGTACTTACAGCCATGACCATGGTGCTCAGGCCCGTTTCCACTGCACCTCCTGGGTCTCAGAGTGTTCTCTTGTCACCTAACTCATCTTCCGTCACTGGTAGTCCCTCTTCCACCTGATCCACCCTCTTGAAGATGCTTTCTACCGTGTCTCTCATTTCTAAACTTTCAATCTGCAACACATGCACCACATATGTGTAGTGCCTCTGGAGACCACAAGAGGTCATCAGATCCTCCTGAAACTGGAATTACAGGCAGTTGTGAGCCGCCTGATGTGGGTGCTGAGAATCAAACCCAGGTTCTCTGAAAGAGCAGCCAGTGCCTTCAGTCTTTAAGTCAGTGGTTCTCAACCTGTGGGCTGCGGCCCCTTTGGGGGTCACATATCAGATATTTACATTCCAAGTCATAACAATAGCAACATTACAGTTAAGTAGCAGCAAAGATAATTTTATGGTCACCACAGCACGAGGAACTGTCTTAAAGGGTTGCAGGTTTAGGAAGGCTGAGGACCACTACTCTAAGCCATCTGTCTAGCCCCACAGTAAACTTTCCTTTTTCAGGGTCTCTCCATGTATCTCTGGCTGCCCTGGAACTTACTCTTTAGACCAGGCTAGCCTCAAGCTAAGAGAGATCACCTGCCTTCCTAGTGCTGGGATTAAAGGTGTGCCACCACACCTGGTGCCCACAGTAAGTTCCCTAAAAGTTCTGGTAGCTACTCAGTTCTTAGTCAATAGTCCTGGAAGACACTACAGTGTATTCTATATGGAAAAAAGCATGTCAAATGCAAATCAAGAGTTTAAATTACTCTATTCTGATATCTCACTAAGTTTTATCAGGTTAATGCAGCACTGGGCTAGACCCTCCAGAATCGTATGTAATTGCATGTAGAAGGAATGTACCTCAGCTGATAGGGCACCAAGATGCATAGAGCTCTTAGCACTGCATAGACCAGGTGTGGAGGTGCCTGTCTGTAATCCCATCATTCAACAAGGGAGGCAGGAAGAATATAATTCAAGGTCATTGTTCACTATAGACTGAGACCAGTCTGGTGTATATGAAACCCTGTCTATAAAAAAGTACCAAGATTTTGCCTTTTGAAATTTTATATGAAGAGTGTGATTTACCTGTGTGTCTTTTCCTTTGTCTCTTAACAAATAAAAACAATGTGTAAATTTTGTAACAAAAAGGTTAAAAAAACTTTGTGAAAAAAATCGCAAGACTACAGTGCCTCTCTGTGGCTCTACTCAGTACTTTCCCGCACAAGTCACAGGGGCTTAGGCTGGAGGCAGCTGTGTGGAGCTGGGATTCTTGGATCACTAGAGGTCTTTTGTGTGCAGTGGCTGGGGGTGAGGGTGGAGCTAGTGAGGGCTTAACACGAGGGCATTAGCAAAGACATTTGACTTTAAAAAATTCTTCATGGGGTGGCGAATTCTGGGCTGACAATTTTCTTTCTGTATTTTGATGATCTTGTCTGTTTCTGCTGTACTGATGACATTTTGTCTTAAGACATGGTCTCACTCTGTAGGCAGACTGGCCTGGAATTTACAATGTAGCTCCAGCTGACCTCAATCTCATGGTAATCCTCCTGCTTCAGTTTCCCAAGTCCTGAGATTTCTTGTATGAGCCACCACATCCAGCTATGATATCCTTTCTCCTTATTTTTCGCTGGATGTACAGTATTTTCCACTGGCTGTTTTTCATGTCTCGCCACCAATGGTTTAAAGCGGTTTGGATTTTAGTCACTGTATTATCCAGACTTTATCACTGAGATGCAGTAATTGAGCCAGATGTAAGGAAGCCAAGACTTGCAGAATTAGTTTCAGAGTTCAGCTCACTGTGGTGGGAAGGGTAAGGTGGGACAGAGTTTGTCTCATGGGAGCCAGGAAGAAAAAAAAATACCAGTGCCCACAGGGCTCCCCTTTTCCCACCGCCCAGCTCCCCAGTCCCCCACCCCCGAGACAGGGTTTCTCTGTGTCTCCCTGGCTGCCCTGGAACTCGCTTTGTAGACCAGGCTGGCCTTGAACTTACAGAGATCTGCCTGCCTCTCTGCCTCCTGAGTGCTGGGATTAAAAATGTGCGCCATCATCACCACCTCCTTTTCTCACTTTTATTCTATCCAGGTCGCTAACCTGTGGGGACCCTATGTTCTCCTGTATCTCCCTGTTTCAGGGAGAAGTTTTACCTTTTAGTCAACCCTTTCTGGAAACATCCTACCACAGATAGCCAAAAGTAAGCACTGATAGTCTCTCAGGGGCTTCTCATATCAATCCCTTTAATAATCCAGTGTGTGTGAGAGAGACAGAGAGAATATGAAGATGAGACTAAATGGGTCGCCTTTCTGTAGGCTTTCTCCTTTCCCCCTGTACTGCTGTCTTATCTGGGTCCTCAGCTATGGGATGGTACAGCCCACATCATGGTGGACTGCTCCCTTTACTCAGCCACCCCTGGGGCCACCCTCACAGATACACAGAGGTGTGCCTCAGTAATCTCCTGGGTACTTCTCAATCTACCGAGTGGACAAACAAGATGATCCATCCCGTATTCCTTGCTGTGGCTTTCTTCATATCCTTGTGTTTCTTATTCTTAGAGTTTGTTGAGCTTTCTGTGTTTGTGCATTTACCATTTTTATTATTTGTTTTCAAACAGTGTCTCACTTATAGCCCAGGGCAGATCTAGAACTCACTATGTAGCCCAGGCTAGCCATGAACTTATAGAATCCTGCCTTATTTGCCTAAATCCTAGAATTATAAGCATGGGCCCTCAATTTGGCTTTGATTTTGTTATATTTGGAAAATTTTTGTGATTATTTATGCAAATTTTTTCTCAACTTAGCCCTGTCTTTAGAGAGACCAGCTATCAGTATATTCGGTCATCTGAATTTGCCCCAGTGCTCACGGCTCCTCTGCTTGTTTCTGTAGTTTATGCTAAACATTACCTATTGCTATGTCTTCCTAATACAAAGTCTCGGTCCTCATTTACTGCATCTCAGATGTTATTGTCATGTCTTTTGGTAATACTCTGGAGATGCACATGTGAGTCATTGATTAGAATTTGTTAAATTGAAATTTTTGTATTTTAAGAGATTTTTAAAATTACTTATTAGTGGTGTGTGTGTGTGTGTGTGTGTGTGTGTGTAGAGGTCAGACGCCAAATCTGCAGGAGTTGGCTCTCTCCTACTGTAGGTTCTAGGAATTGAACTCAGGTCATCAGGATTTGTGGCAAGCACCTTTACCCACTGTCATCTCGCTAGACCAAAAGACGTGTGTTTGTTTTGTTTTCTATTTTTTTTCCAAAATGAAAATGAGAGAATCCATACCATTTACTGGAAAGCTCACTAATATGGAAGGTGGGAATCCCTGGGGGGGAACCAGGAGGAAGCAAATGTACTGAACAAGTCCCACACACCCTTAAAAATGGCACACACGGCCTAGAAGATCTGGGGGCGGTGGTGAAATAGTTCATGTGGCACCGGTGTGTGCTTCCTTCGTGCCTGCTTCTCCAAGTGAGCACTGCCTGCTGGCTGAATGGATGGGAACAGAAATGGGCGGGACTTCACACGCTACAGGACTGCCAGAGTCTTGCGGGTCTTCCCTGTAATTGGTCTGTTTAGCCCTATTTACCAGGCCCAGCAGCCGTCATCTTCAGTTCAGCTATGCCTGCTGCATAGAGAGCACATCAGGGTTGCTATCAACTGGTAAAAAAAAAATATGATATTCTTAACTATTGAGGGTTCTTTCAAAAGAACTGTCCAAACCACATGTATTTAAAAGTCAGTACAGAAAACCACCTTATCTAAGGGATGAGTTTGAGAATGGAACAGTCATTCTCTTAACCTTTGCGAAGTGATACAGAGCATCAAGTCCAAGTCACGTGAGCATGCCTCTGCTCATCACTTAAAAAGCACACAGCACGGCTGAGTTTCACCAGGATGGCGCTAGTCAGACCAAGCTTAGCCTTTGGCATCTAAAGAGGAAAGCATAGCGTTTCTAAGTAGTTTATTTTGAGAAATTCTGGGAAATGACCACAAAAAGTACATCAAAATACTGGGACTAGTTTTTAACAATCTGAAAATTTCGAATTCCAGAATTGCCTGTTTTGAAACTAACTTGCAAACAAGCTAAGATAAAAACAACATGGATGCGCACGGCAACGCTGTCAGCTCACTCTTGTCACGCCACCTGCAGGACAAGGTGGGTAAGGTTTGTTTTAGTAAAGGGTTTTGTTTTTCTTGTTTTTTGCCTGTTAACAACAACAACAACACAGTAACAACAGCCTCCTTAGAGCAGAGGATGCATTGGAAAGTCATTCTCAGGTGTCAGAGACCTGCCACCTCCCTGTCCTCACTGCACCCAGTGGAAGGAACGTGCAGTACTGGGCTGGCCCTGCACCTCTGCTCATCGCCTGCTGGCTCGGGAGTCGCGTTTGTCCCGGGAGGCCCGCTTCCTTGGGGGTGAACTGCGCGCTGAGTGCAGGCTGCGCTTAGAGGAATGGCTTCTGTGCTTCTTTGAGTTTGTTTCTTTCTGGTCTTGGCTTTGGCCAGGTTCCTTGCTGCCCTCTTTTTGTTCATGGTCTTGCTCTTTATGGGAGGGCAATGTGTTCTTAATTGTGTTAATTAGGAATCTTTTATTTGTACCAGCGAGAGGACACTTCATCCTGTGGAGGACAAGAGGGAGGAACAAGCCATCATAAACAAGAGCGGTACATTCCCTCCCAATGTGACCCACTATCCAGATCAGTACAAAAAAAATTCAGCTCCCAAAGAACCAAGGTTCTGTGTTGGTTCAGCTTTCCTTGCCACGCAGTGCTGGGGCAGGAGGACCGCCATGAATCTGAGGTCAGCCTGAGACACATGACAATTCAAGTACCAGGTTGAATTGTCAGGGTGCTACATACAGCAGGACCCTGGGAAGATGGTGCAGTGGCCTGTGCCTGAGCATTGTCGTGTCACCTCAGGAGACTTCAGACACCACGGTGGCAGAGTCAGTCCTCACACCACAGCTTGGGCACTGCAGAATCGGGGAAAACTGGCTGCATTCTAAGCGGCTAGTGACCAGAACCAGGGAAGCAACCGCAGCTGGAAGTGCATCATTGTACTCGGAGCTGAGGTTCCTCCATCCGGCAGAAATGAACAGAGGCATAGATAGCTAAGGATGGCTGGCTACTCAGGGACACAGGCCAGTCACAGCAGGGGCAGTGTTGGGGCAGAAGCATCGGCTGGCTCTGAGGTGCATACAGTATGACAAACACTGGGGACTGGTGAGTCACAATTATTTTTATGGCAGACAAATGCCTTGGACGTGAAGACAGGCTGTGTGTGGCACAGTTCACTGCCCCCTGGCGTAGACAAATCCATCCCCACACCCGCAACTGACTGGCAGTCCATCAGCTCCACAAAAACCCTTTACACTAAGGAGGCTACAAGACTAGAATGACATCTCTGCAAAGACAGACCGCAAGTCCTCGGTGCAGAGGTGATAGTTATCTTGATGCTATAGTTGATTACAACTCATATGAATGCCACCACAGCTACCATGATCACCCACGGGAGTGCAGTTTACAGTCTGGTAATCAAACGCCTCAGCATGTGGCCCTCTGAGAAACCATACTCCTTAGTTACCTTTCATACGACACTCCTGAAGCTTACTGTGCCCAACACTGTACCTAAAAGTGATGTGAAATAGTGGGTGCATGTGTGCAAATATATATGTGTGTGTGTTTATTCATTTTCAAAATCCAAGTCCCTTCCGTCTGTGGGATATTACATTTGGCCTGTGTGACAAAGACAAACCAGGCTATCCGTCGGTGCATCTCCGCTACGTGGGAAAACACTGAACAGAAGCAGGTAGGCGTACACGGGTTTCCAGCGCCCAGCACACCCTTTGTCCAGACTATGATCCCACAGGAGTCCACGCAGAGCCAATAGGTGCTGCACCACAGAGCATCATCAGGCAGTAAGAAAAGAGTGGTGGCTTGGCATGGGAGCAGACAGTGTGAGGCTTCAGCCTCTCACCAGAAAGTCAGGTGGGGTGGGGGTGGGAGTAAGGTCTCAGGAAACTTCTCTAGGCCCCATGATCTTGAAGAATAAAGAAAGTATAAAGGTTTGGATCTCTGCTGTCCTAAAATAAATACTGCAAAGGGTGGTATTTCTGTGACAAAGGCACACCCTACCAGCCTCCTCACTGAACTGGGATCACCTCTGTTGTCTATCCACCACCAGTGCATGCCAAGCTGCCTGGACTACCTATGGCAAGCAGCAAGTCCAAATGGATCTGGAAAACTGTATGTCTGCATAGAAACTGGGGAAGTGATTTGCTTTCCAATAATCAACCATTCCCAGCAGTGCTGGGAATCTCGCTGAGCTGTGTGTGAGAGGTCCTGGGTCAACTCCCAGCACTTGCAAGTAGAAAGCAGACAGCATAAAAAGCAGCATCATAACGTAGATGTTCTCCTCTCTGTCTCCAGACTGACCCCAACCCCTTTAGGAAAGCACCCAGCATTTACTGTAACACAACCGTGTTAAGTAACTACATGAAGCTGCTGTTCCATGGACCCTTGAACTGCTAGTTCTTCCCCTCGGGCATCAGACTTGGGAAGGACCCTGGGCTGCTGAGAAGCTAAAGTGAATGGAGCCAGAACAAAAACGGCTTTGCAGACAAGGAAGCTAGGCGAGCACAAATGTGTGTGTGCGGAAACACATCCAAGGCCATGCACAGCACCAAATGGTCCCTTTCTGTAGAAAATAAAAATGGCGTCCCACCCCCACTTCTCTAGTTCAGCAGCCTCTGGTGCCTGCTCAAGTTCCTAGGATCATTCTTAAGGAATAATCCCAAAGTAAGCAATCCCACCCAAGTCCTATTTTAAAAATTTAAAACCATTCTGGGTAAATACAGCCTTTCTATGCACTCTGGAAAACAAACCATGGTTTATAAGTGAGTAGTAACTGACTCTCTGTTCCTTTATGATCTGTGCAGAGAGCCATTTTCTGCTCTCCAGGCAAGACCTGGTGTCTGCACACCCAGCCAGGCTACTTCAGTGCAGAAGTGCTGGCTGCCCCTGACCTAGGTGCAAGGCCATTTGAGAATTTGCCTAGCAAGTAGTTACAATTCTTTTTAATAACTAGGATTCGTGTTTTGTCAAACACATGTGTACTTTTAGAATCACCTGGGTGTGTGTTTTGAGTAACAAAGCCCAGATCCACTCCAAAATCCTAACGGTGGGACATAAATAAACACCAGCAGTTTTAAAGCTTGCCGGTGAGTCCAAATATGCAGATAAAGTTGGAAACACACCAAATGTATTTGACGTGGCAGGTGGAATGCTTGCTACACGAGACTGACAGCATAGATCCCCAGAACCAGGAAGGGCGGAAGCAGAGGACCGCCCCACACAGCTGTGCCCTGACCTCCACGAGTGGGCCCAAACTCACTCACACATTAATAATTTAAAACAGCAAAACCATTATCAAGACTAAAAATCTACCACAAATTTTCTTGGTATCTTCAATTATCTTCCCTATTTATTTTCTTTTTTTAGTAATGTGTATGCATGTCTGTGTACCTGCAAAGGCATGCAGTGTTCACAGAAGCCAGAACAGGGGATCAGAGTGCTTGAAGCTGGAGTTACTGGTGGTTAGGAGCCACTCAGCATTGGTGCTGGGAATCAAACTGGGATCCTCTGCAAAAGCAGCCATACTTTTAACAGCTGAACCATCTTCTCACTCCCTCATATGTCTTTAAAAAGGGGCAGGGGGCAAGTCCAGTTGTGTACACATGCATACAGAGGCCAGGCGACAACCTTAGTTGTCAGTTTTCTGAATGCTGTCCACCTCCTTTCAGACAAGGTCTCACTGGCTGCAACTCAGCACGTAGACAAAGCTGGCCAGCCAGGAAAGCCTATCTCTACTCCCAGCCCACTGCCAAACCCAGCAGCTATTCCTGGGTTCTGGGATCTGAACTCAGGTCCTCAAGCTTGCAATGCAAGGGCCTGTACATCTGAGCTTGTCCATCTCCTAGCCCTGAATTGTCTTTTAACAGTTGCTTTAGTTTTCATGTGTGTAAGTGCTCTGTCCGTATGTGTGTCTGTGCACTATGTGTGTGCTTGGTGCCCAAGAGACCAGAAGAGTGCACTGGATCCCCTGAACTGGAGGTAGCGTTGTGAGTTAGCTGCCATGTGGGTGCTGGGAACTGAACCCGGGTCCTCTGGAAAAGCAGTCAGTGCTCTTAACCACTGAGCAATCTCCAACTTCCAATAGTCATTTTAGACAAAGATTCTGGTTGTGGGATATTTTGATAGCACTGTGATGCTCCCAAGACTGCCAATAAAGTTTGCTTTGAATCAGAGGGTGGAGCTAGCTACTAGTTGACCAAAATTAGCCAAAGAAGTTTTGGAGGACAAAGGACAGATAGAGACACAGGAAGCAGTAGTGCAGGGCTTAGAGAGAAACACAGTCTTTTTGGATTGAGGAAGAGAGAAATGGAAGGTCACTTCTACACTGCTTCTCTGATCATTCAGGTTCTTACCCCAATATATAACTCCCCAGTTTTTATTGATAAAGAATAACTAGATAAATGTTTCAGAGCCTAACAAAGTATTGTTCGATATGCTTCAAATCTATTAATTCACAGGATTCTTCTTTTCTTTATAATCCACTTGCTAAAGGCACTGCATCCTTGACCTGTGAAACTGTACATCTTGGATGCTGTGATTATAGCCTTTAGAGATGGACTAGACCCTGGCTCAGTGTCTTGACTAGGGTGTGTATGTGTATTCTTTTTATTGTAGCTTTTTTGTGAAGAATCACCAATGTGAGGGCTGTGGCTGTGGCTCAGGAAAAGAGAGTGTACCTAGCATTGTGTAAGGCCACACACAGGCTCTATCCCCAGCATCAGTCATCAGTCATCACTAATACAGTTGGCTACGGCACAAGAGCAGAAAGTGACACAAGCTACAGTTATCCAAAAGGGAACTGCAATTGAGAAAATGCCTCTCCGGGTAGGACTGGCCTGCAGGACTTAGTCTTGATGGATGACTGATGTGGAAGGGCCCTGATGGATGACTGATGTGGAAGGGCCCTGCACACTGTGCCACTCCTGGGCTGGAGGTCCTGGCTTCTATATGAAAGCAGGCCGAGCAAGCCAGTAAGCAGCAACCTCCATGGCCTCTGCACCGGCTCCTGCCCTGATTTCTATGGGACTGTGACCTGAGAGCTGTATGATGAAATAAACCTCTTCCTCTCTAAGTTGCTTTGGGTCACAGTGTTTTATCACAGCAATAGTATTCTACCACTTTTCACCTGACAGATTCAGCAGCCACTGATAGTCTTTGCATGGACACCATCAGATGCTGTCCTGGGAAACCAAACACACAACTCTGTACATGCTAGACAAGCGCTTTAGCACCGCGCTAAGTCCCTCTTAAAATATGGTTTACCATGATGGCATAATCTGCGTACAACTTATCTCTTTTTAAAAGATGTATGTGTATGAGTGTTTGCCTGCACATGTGTATGTGCACCATGTACAAGTCTGGTGCCTATTAGACCAGAAGAGGGTACCAAGTTACCCCCTCCCCATAAAGGGCATTTTGGGTGTTTGTGAGCCACTGTGAGGGTGCTGGGAACCCAGGTCTGGAAGAACAGTGCTCCTAACCACTACTCCTCCTCTCCAGTCCTCAAATTTATCTACTCAAGTGACAAGTTTTCTGGGCTTTGACAAATGCAAGGAATTAGATTCTATCCACAGTCAAAACACAGAGCATTCTGTAGGTCTTCCTCTAGCCTTCTATCTCCCAACAACTGGTGATCTATTCTGTGTTCCTAGTTTGGGGTCTCTATAAAGCCAAGCAAATAGAACCACACTTTGTTACGTTGTGTGTCTCCTGATATTCATCCAGGCAGTTTATTTATCTCAATCATTCTGTTTCTCCAAACTCTTGGGCAGTGTGGGTTTAAGGGTACAACCACAATTTGCTCATTCATAGTGAAGTGACAGCCATTTTGATGGTTTACAGCTTGGGGCTTGTGATAGTCTGAAAGAAAATGGCCCCCCAAAGGAGTTGTTTTGTTGGAGGAAGTGTGTCACTGTGGGGGTGGGCTTTGAGGTCTTTGCTCAAGCTTCTCTCAGCATGACAGTCAATTGACTTCCTGTGGCCTGTAAGATGTAGGACTCTCAGCTATTCTCCCAGCAGTACCAAGCATGCCTGCATGCTGCATGCTCCCCACCATGATGATAATGGACTGAACCTGTGATATTTATTTCTTTATTTATTAAAGATTTCTGCCTCCTCCCCGCCACCGCCTCCCATTTCCCTCCCCCTCCCCCAATCAAGTCCCCCTCCCTCGTCAGCCATCAGCCCGAAGAGCAATCAGGGTTCCCTGCCCTGTGGGAAGTCCAAGGACCACCCACCTCCATCCAGGTCTAGTAAGGTGAGCATCCAAACTGCCTAGGCGCCCACAAAGCCAGTACGTGCAGTAGGATCAAAAACCCACTGCCATTGTTCTTGAGTTCTCAGTAGTCCTCAATGTCCGCTATGTTCAGAGAGTCCAGTTTTATCCCATGCTTTTTCAGACCCAGGCCAGGTGGCCTTGGTGAGTTCCAAATAGAACATCCCCATTGTCTCAGTGTGTGGGTGCACCCCTTGTGGTCCTGAGTTCCTTGCTCGTGCTCTCTCTCCTTCTGCTCCTGATTTGGACCTTGAGATTTCTGTCCGGTGCTCCAATGTGGGTCTCTGTCTCTGTCTCCTTTCATCGCCTGATGAAGGTTAATATTCAGGAGGATGCCTACATGTTTTTCTTTGGGTTCACCTTCTTATTTAGCTTCTCTAGGATGAACCTGTGATATTTCTTACACACTGTCTTAGTCAGTGCTATTATTGCTAAGATAAAACACCATAAGCAAAAGTAAGTTGGGTAGGAAAGGGTTTATTTGGCTTACACTTCCACATAACAATTCTTCATCAAAGGAAGTCAGGACAGGAAGTCAAGTGGATGCAGAGTCATGGAGGGGTGCTGCTTACTGGCTTGTTCTTCATGACTTGCTCTGCCTGCTTTCTTATAGAACTCAGGACCACTAGCTCAGGGGTGGCACCACCTACAGTGGACTGGGCCCTCCTCTATTGATCATTAATAAATCCTTAATAAATAAATAAATTTAAATAAAAAAAAAAGAAAATGCCTTACGGGTTTGCCTACAGCCTGTTGCTGTAGAGGAATTTCCCAACTGAGGCTCCCTCCCTCCTCTTTGATGATTCTAGCTTGCGTCAACTTGACATAAAACCAGCCAGCACACAACCTTAAGGGTTTCAACATGTTTTAGGTGATTCAATCATTATACTTTCATATTTTTTGATCAAATTATTCCATCTTTGACTTCAAACTGGTTCCAGAGACTTCCTAACCTGATATTAGTCTTTGATAGTTTCTTTGCTTTCTGGCATGACAAGATTTTCCAGACCTTACAGTGTTTGTTCCTACGGAGTAAGAGTTTGGCTTGACCTAAAGGGAGGGCCGCCTTTGCCTTTAGCTTCTGGAAAGTAATCTACATCATACGTGATAGAAATGTCTTTGTTGAGGGTGGAGCTGGCCACACCTTTCAGTCTTAGGAGAGTGCTGGCCATACAAGAAAGATTAACTATGTTGACAGAAGGTGAGAGCTTTAGGTCATGTGATATGGGTGAACCTGGAAACTAAAAATCAACTACATAATCAACCAGTCAACCATGAAAACAATCAGTCAAATATGTTATCAATCAATCAATCAATCAACCAACCAACCAACCACACCTACACAATGGGCCACAATAAAAACTTTGAACACCAACATTCATGGCCCTTCCTTGGCTGGCATCACTCAACCCCTGATGAGGGGAAGGCAGCAGGTTCTGGTTCCAAAGGGGAGAGGCTAAGTGGCTTCCGGTGTTGAACCCTTCTAGATCCCCTGCTTCAGGTCTCATATCCTGCTTTACTTTCATCTGTATTCCTTTCCTGTAACAACCTGAAACCACAAGTGTAACAGAGTCCAGCAACTTTGTGTTAGTGAACCTCTGAAGCCTGAAGGCATTTTGGTAATTTTGGTATGAGAAATGAAGGCTATTTTATGAGACTGTGACCTTCAATCCCGCAGTCCGACTTATTCTGAGCACAGCTTCAAATGTGCAAGCAATGGTCCCTCTAGGGACGCCTGTGTCCTTTCGTGAGAAACAGGACTTTGGTAACAGGCTGGACCAGACTTCACTGCTAAAGGCTGGGCAGTCAGTATTTCTAGGGCTTTTCTGTGTTCCAGAACTTAAAAAAGAAAAAGTGTTATCTGAAAAGTCATGCAGTACAACTTCCTATGATATTTCTAATTCACATTTGGGCTGAGATTCAGTTTTTACATCTCTGGCTTTGACCTTTAATCTTATCCTACTATACAATGTTTACAGGAGAATACAGCAATTCCTCTTCACTCTCAACTGACAGACTCAGAAGCCACTGATGTCCATGGTGTTCAGGATATCAGCATTATCATCAACACCACATGAAGGAAAAATAGTTCTTTTGTCTTCTAGAACTACAGTCAAATTTTAGACCACTTGAAATACTTCCTTTTTGTGTGCCTCTGGTCTAAGATACCCACTTAATGGTTTATTCCGGTCTATGTGCTTTATTTTGCTTGATTTTTTAAGAGTTAGGTATTTTTTTCTCTATTTTGATTTAATTTATCTCTATATTTCATGAAAATTATGTGCATGGTTCTAAAAGCCAAATTTACAAAACAATGGGCTGGGATGTAGCTCAGTTGGCATAGTACTTGCCTAGTTGGCTTATATAAAACCCTGGGTTAAAGCCCCAGAGACACATGCCTGTAATGTTAGGACACAGGGGGGAGAGGCAGTAAAATCAGAATATTAAAGTCAAGGTGGCGGAGAGAAAGCTCAGGAGTTATGAGCACACACTGTTCTTGTAGCGAAGACCACAGTTTGAATCCCAGCACCCACAAGGCAGCTTACCACAGCAGTCCCAAGGCTGGCCAAAGGGCACCTGAACATACATATGCACACACACAAAGTGAAAAAATTAAACCTTAAAAAAATTTCAGAGTCATTCTTGGCTATACAGGGAGCTTGAGGGCAGCCTAAGATACAAAAGACCCTGCCTCAGAAACAAAACAAGGGGCTGGAGAGATGGCTCAGTAGTGGTTAAGAGCACTGGGTACTTTTGCAGAGAACTGGAGTTCTATTCCAGCTCTCACACAATCACCGTAACTCCAGTTCCAGGGGATCTGACACCCTCTTCTGGCCCCCCTAAGCATCAGGCATTTATATGTGGTACACAGATATACATGAAGGCAAAACACTCACACATACAAAATAAGAAAAACAGGCATATTTAAAAGTAAAAATTAAAAAATGGAGAGGGGTGCTGTGAAATGCACATTCTAGACATGACCTGGCATCCCAGTCATGAACTCCAAGCAGCTGTGGCCACCGGCACAAGGGTAGGCCAGCCCAAATCTTAGCATAGGTGAGGTAGGTAATCTAGGTACCATACCTCACTGAGGAGCTACAGGAAGCTGACAGCTAGTGGAGAAGGGGGAAGCCCCCAGGGGATAGCCCCAGCCCATATACCCACGGGCAGCACTAACTAGACCTAGTGAGTTATTTGAGAGAGAGAGAGAGAGAGAGAGAAGTTGGGAGAGGGAACATGAGGTGGGTTATGGGGGCGTTGGAAAGGGAAAATTAGAGACAGATATGATTATATTTCATTGTATACATGTATGAAAATCTCAAAAAGAAGAAATAATACAAAGGGGAACAAAACACGAAACGAGATGTAAAGGAAACTCATACTTCTGTTCTTACCCGTGTTCCACTGTGGTGAGCTGTTACTGTAGAAAGGACCCAGCACCAGCACATTTACAGAACAGCTACTGGACGCCGTACTGAAGGATGCCTGACGGACTAGAATTGGGTCTTACGGTTCAATTCTTCTGCTGCTCATATTATTTTACATTTTATCTATTGTGTGCGCAAGTAGAGGTCAGAGGACTACTTGAGGAAATGACTTCTCTCCTTCCACCATGTGGGTCCCTAAGATCAAACTAAGGTTGGCAGGCAAGAAGTCCTTTACCCACTGAGCCATCGCACCCACTCCCTATTATTACATTTGGACAACTCTAGTCTGCATAGAGACTCCAAGGGTAGATGTTGGTTCTGCTGACTAAACCAATGATGATCACAGGATTAACACTGCTATCTGGGCCCAGAGGTATCTCCAGATCTTGGGGCGCCTTGTGAACCAGATCGATGCTATAAACCCATCACACATTCTCTAAACATCCCCAGCGCCCACTGTGCTTATCCCCTAAGTGTTCTTATCTTACACTGGGATTTCCACAGCACCCAAGACTTTGCAACCTCTATGCACATTCTGGCATCTCCAGTCAAGACTTACAGGCTGGTATCATCCTTGTGGCAATCCTCCTGCCTCAGCTTCCTGTTTTGCTTTTTAAGTTTTAAGAAGGCTTTCTCAAGAACTTACCAGCCCATTGGTCCCATCGTCTCTGCTCTGGTTTTCCCACGCTTGGCCTCCTTTAGCAACTCTTCTATGGCTTTCCTGTGGGGAAAAGGGAAGATTTCTGAAAAGCAGCCACTAACGCATTTCTGGAAATCATTATGCATGAACAGAACCTTGCTGGGACCACGATCTAAAAATGACTAATAGTCTCCAATACAACGGAAACAGAAACTCCTCTCTCTCTCTCCCTGTGTGTGTATGCATGCATGTATGTGTGCGTGTGTATGTGTGTGTTGCTGTAGATCAAAGGCCTCACATGCTAGGCAAGCACTCTACCCTAGAGCTACATCTCCAGCCCTGAAAGAAAGAGTGTTTTATGGGGAATAGTGGTGGGGACAAACTGGAAATTGCAATATAAATTATTAAATCATATATCCTTAATAAAGAAATCTGTCTTGTCTCAATTTGAAAAAATAACCAAAAGATGTGAATTGCCAGATGAATGTGTGTGTGCATTCAAAATTTTCATACTAGTAAAAATCGACAATCTGAGGCTATAGTGCAGAGCCAGAGCATAAAGTGCCAAGTGCTAGGTTTGATCCTGAGCACTGTTCTTACACACGCGCGCACACACACACACACACACACACACAACTGTCAAGCCAGGTGTGGTGGAAGGTGGCTGTGAGTTTGGGGCCAGCCCAGCTACAATGAGACTGTGTCTCAGAAAACTAAAACAACAACAGAGACCACGAAACTAAACAAGCCTGTAATGTCAGTTGAGCCAACAACGGCAATCATTTCTGTGCATCATTGAGGGTGTACTCTTCTCCACACATGAAGAAAAAAGGTGAGGGGGCTGGGCATGGTGGCATACATTTTTAATCTCAGCACCAGCTGGTATACATGGGGAGTTCTACATTGGCCTGCATTCACTTTAACCTCAGGAGCAATACTACTATGTCTGCTATGATGGCAGCCTGGCCTCTTCACTAAAGAGAGGACTGCAGTGTCAGAATCATCTCACACCCAAAGTCAAATCAATTCGTTTTGAGATAACTTGGTCTGTTTTTCTTTTAAAAAATTTGAACATTGATTTGTGTGTGCGTGCGCACACATGTGTGCTAGTAACCCAGTAATGATCAGAGGACAACTTGTGGGAGTTGGTTCTCTCCTCCCACCATGTGGGTTCTGGGGATCCAACTCAGAGCAGGTTTGGTAGGCCTTCCTCACTGATCCATCTCACTGGCCCCTCCCCATTCCTTGAGTTAGAATGATGTCAGTCTATGGAGTAGTAAGTATTTAAGGCAACTAACACGAAGAACCAAAAAATAAAGAACAAAGGAAAAAGAGAATTTACAAGAACTCAAGTTGGAGCAGCTATATCTCAAATAGCTCAGAACTACGTTAGCTGACCTGCAGACATCCAGAGCTGAGGGACAGCAAGAACACAGGCTACACACACAGCACTTTCCCTGCTTGTACCTTTGATCAGCTAACTAGAAAGTAAAGGATATGTCACAGGGCAGATGGAAAAACAGGTTCAGATAAAGGATGTGTTCAAACAAGCAAGGCTTAGTGACAAAACACAGGCGTCTTAGGGAAGTGGCAGAAACTGAATCACTCACGCACACTGTGAGGAGCGTGCAGCGAGAGGAGTTTCGCTGTAGCCATTTGCCTTTCTTCCCAGGTGAAGAGGAAGTGGACAATCGCTACATCTTCCAAAAAGGCTGGACAGGGGGAGGGGAACTGGGTGTCCTGGCTCATGACTGGAATCCCAGCACAATTCTAAGGCAAGTACTAGACTGCCTGGGCTACAGAGAGAAGTCCTGTCTTGAACAAACACAAAACCAAGAGCAGATGATTGGATTTCCACAGAACAGCTGCAAACAGCTGCCCACAGCTACTGACAAGCCAGCAGTGAGAGGTTGTTTAGTGATAAGGTTGTACGGATCTGTAGAAACAAGACAGAGTATGGGTTCTTCATGATTTACTGTCTAAAAACAGACAAAGAAATTCAGGATATTTGAACTTAATTTCAGAAAACCATTCAATTATCTGTTAGCAGCCAAGGAGGAAAGTTTACATGTAGGAGGTTTTGAAGATGCGGGGCGGGGGGGGGGAGGGGGGCTCAACTGGAACACTGAGGTAATTTGCAAAGTGAAAAGAATTATTCAGAGATACAAGATGAAGGTCTGGGCATGGTGATATGTGCCTGAGGCCCCAGTATTCAGGAGACTGAGAAAGGAAGTTCCATTCCATGAGTGTGAGGCCAGCTTGGGAAACATAATAAATCTCTGCCTTAAAAACACCTTTAATTCCAGTATTAGGTAGGCAGGGGCAGGCGAATCTCTTTGAGTTTGAGGCTAGCCTGGTCAACAGAGCAAGTTCCAGGACAGGCAGGGCTACACAAAGAAACCTGTCTCAAGAAACCAAAACCAAACTAAAAAAAAAAAAAAAAACCCACAGGAACAAATGAATAAAGCACACACCTGTAATCTCAGAATTTGAGAGGTAGAGGCAGAAGGATCAGGAGTTCAAGGCCATCCTCTGCTATGAGGTCATATATGAGACCCCCAACTCATAATCCCCTAAAATGACCAAAAAATGGAGGCACAAAATAATTTCTGTAAGTTGTATTATATTTAATCATTAGTTGGTAAATACTACAGATTCCAAGGTAAGCCAGGCCTTTCCCTGCAAAGGCTATCAGGGGGTACTGCAAAGGGAGACCGACACACGAGCTCTACAGCTGAATGTAGTGTGCACTTAGGAAAAGGAGCTCACTTTGTAGGCTCTTCCTGCAGCCCTTGCTGCCCTGAGCTCCTTTTGTAAAGCAGGCTGTTCTCAAGAGATCTCCCTGCCTCTGGCTCCTGAGTGCTGGGATAATAGGTATATATGCCACTGTGGCATACTTAGTTTTGAAAATACTTGTGTCATGAATTTGAATGGCGTACTATTGAAACCCTTTCATTTCATGTCCATATAGCCCAAAGAGAAAGAAGAAAAGTACTATTTAATCAATGCAGAAAAACCAAACAGAAATGGAGAGAGGGCTGCTTTGTGTAATGATGATGATTGTCTCAGCTGCCTCACAAGGTGATTAAGAGGTGGGTATTTCATTTGGATCAAACTGTTCTAGATTTCACAGGAAATATGAAGGCAATTTTTTTTTACCTTCCTCGGGTCAGGGGACCCACATCTTACAGCTGAGCTCTCCCTGAGCCTGGTGTGTGTGTGTGTGTGTGTACATATACAGTGGATTCTCAGTTTGATATGAGCGATTTGAATTGGGACATGGTAAAATACAAAATTCACAAGAACTAAAATACCTCAGGAAAAACCTGACTGAACAATGGGGGCAGGACCCAAAAAGACACTTCCCTAAGAAAACATGAGAGCTAGGAAGACAGCTCAGCTGGGAGAGTGTTTGCCAGCAAATATGAGGACTGGAGTTTGGATCCCAGCTCTATGTGAAGAGCCAGGCTGCTTGTGCTGTTTGGGGCAGGTTATGCAACCTTTAGGGATTGCAGCTTGCTGGAGGAAGTATATCACTGAAGGCCCCACTTCTTATTCTCTCTCCCCATTCCCCACTTTCTGTGATCTCTCATCTTTCTGAGTGATGTGGGAGGTGATGTATACTGTGAATATGTTTTATTGCCATTGGTTAATAAAAAAACTGCTTTCTGCTAAAGACTTAACAAAGTAAAGCCAGTCTGAAAGAGATACATAGAGAGAGTAGGTAGAGTCAGTGAGAAGCCATGTAGCCGCCACCAGGGACAGATGCCTCTGCTGGAGCCTGCTGAAACTTTGCTGGTAGGCCATGACCTTGTGGTGATACACAAATTAATGGAAATGGGTTAGTTTAGGATATAAGAGCTAGCTAGCAATGCACTTAAGCTATTGGCCAAGCAGTGTTTTAATTAATATAGTTTCTGAGTAAATATATATTTTTGGTCTGGGCATCCAGGAACAAACACCCACACCTGGGTCTGTCACCATACCTTTTCCACCATTATAGACATTTAACCTTCTTGAACAGGAGCCAAAATAAATTCTTCACAGTACCAGAAAAGTAACCAATACATTCACGCTGAGAAGGTAGCTCTACCCACATGCTCAGTACAGAATTTTTCACAATAGCTAAATTTTGAATGCAATTTGTGCTCATTCAGTGAAAACAGGGGCAAGGAAAACTTGTGTGTGTGACACAGGTACCCACACAAGAATTCTCAGTTTTAAAAGAAGAAGGCATACTGCTATTTGTGACAACACAGGGAAGACGCTGACCAGGAAAATGGGCAAGGCAGCCAGGAGCAAATATTCTGTCATCTTACTTACACTGGAAGCTAAAAATTAAATTCAGAAGCAGAGAGCAAAGTGGTACTAACCAGGGCTGGGGGATGGATGGAGGGAGAAGAGTCTGGGAGATGGCACAGAGGAAGAGTTCAACTGAATCCTTGATCTCAAGAGTTCTCATCATAGATAGAAAAAAACCACATGAAGTAACGTGCAGCTAATCGGCTTGACTGCACCATTCCACAACTCTCCTAGCGCTGCGACCCTTTAACACAGTTCTTCACACTGTGGTGACCCCCAACCATAAAAGTATTTTCACTGCTACTTTATAACTGTAATTTTTCTACTGTTATGAACTGTAATGTAAATATCTGTGTTCTCCAATGGCCTTAGGTGACCCCTGTGAAACAGTCGTGGTCCACAGCTTGAGAACTACCACTTTAAAGCATGGCACACAAAATGTTTTATAATTTTTTATCTTAATAAATTATTTTATATTTTATTTATTTAAAAAAAATAAATGTATTTCATTTATTTATTATTTTAAAACAAATAGAAATAAGCCGGGCGGTGGTGGTGCACGCCTTTAATCCCAGCACTCGGGAGGCAGAGGCAGGTGGATCTCTGGGAGTTCGAGGCCAGCCTGGTCTACAAGAGCTAGTTCTGGGACAGGCACCAAAGCTACAGAGAAACCCTGTCTCGAAAAACCAAAAAAAAAAAAAAAAAACCAAACCCAAAAAACCACTCTTTTCATTCAAGGATACAGATAAAAATGTAAGGGGCCACACAGTTTTGGGTCCATTCTATCTTGATTAAAGGTTAGAAAGTTCTCCTCAAGAACAAATAACAGGATGTTTGTCCAAAGGCTACTGGACAACAGGATGTTTGACTTAGGGCATGGTTACCAGGTGTTTTGAGATGTTAGGAGGTAATTACGCTTGTTTGTTTTTTGTATCATGGAAGTCTTGTGCCCTCCCCTTTTGACTGGGGTACATAAGGACGGTGAGTAATAAACTTGGGGCTTCTGTCACAGTATTCATTGGAAGGCCCCTGATACCTTCTGTCTCTTGTCTATTTCTTCCCTCAATGCACACTCCTCTTCTCAGGAATGAATAGACAAGTCGGCCAGTCCCGACATCAAAACACCATGATGGTGTTTCCTACGTTATGAACTGCATGAGCACAGGACCCCACTGACAGTAATATTACATTTGACATATGAACATACCCACTTTGTCTTAGGCAATTTTTCTTTGGATACTGACCTAATACACATTACTGGGGATGTGATACAAAAATAATAGCAATAGTACCTATGTACTATCTACCACGTGTCTATGCCTAACCCTCAGCTCCTCTGTACCAATCAATAGAGGAGGAAGTAAGAAGAAACAGAGGAGGTTGCAAAACTTACCTAATGTCACAATAGCCAGTAAGCAATGGTACTGTGTGTGATATAAATCCAGGTGGACCGACTCTAGGACCCAGGGAATTAACGCTTTTCTAACAGCTCTTCTGCAAGGTATGGAAAATGTCTGGAACTTAGCCTAGTGAGCTACATAAAGGGATGCTCTTGTGTGTGTGTGTGCACGCGCGTGTGTGTGTGTATGTATAAGCATCAGTGTATAACTTAACCGCCTAAAGTGAAACATGGCAGGGGCTGTATTTATGACAAGAACTGCTTAGTGAAGACAGAGCACTGCGCCCTTCACCCAGATTCTGTATTCTCAGCTCACCGCAGCTCCTCACTTGCAGGTGACTGCTCAGAGTGGGCTGGTACCACACAGATGACTTCTACAGCTAACAGTTTATGTGGGCTGGTTCTCACTACCTCAGCTCTTAAAAGAAACATCTCTCAGTTTACAGGCCACCTGCTTCACCACAGGTACGCTGACCTCATTTTCAAAGTATAAGGATTCTTACAAATATTTATTCCTAAACCTTGATATAGAAAATATCATTAATTTTCACCTCATATTACAAGACCTGAGCAAGCATGCCATGGTATATATGAAGAAAAAACGTCTCTTACTGAAAATAACTGTGAGGTGGTGTGGGGGCTGCTTGGAAACAATAAACTCAAAGTCGAAAAGCACATGAATTATGAAATCCCCAGGGCAGCACATCTGTTTGATAGGCCAACTGTTAGACTGAAAAGTGTATGTATATGCCCCTTTAAAGTACTAGTTGGGAGAAATAAACCCAAAAAGAGGAGGTCAAAATAATTATTGGACTTCTTATTCAATAAAAATATGTGCTTGCTCTTAGAGAAGACAGATGAAAAAATAGTACAGATGGGAAAAAGGATTTATAGTCTTGGAAAATGAACGTGGAAGGGAGCCAATATCCTGCCCCCCCCCCGGCAAAGCTAATAGCTAATATGGCAGCTGCCTGAACCAAGAAGAAGATAGGAAATGTGACTAATGACTGAAAAGCACAGACACAAAATAAAATGCCAGCTCTTACCAAACAGCAGCTCAAAATGCAAACAGGAGAAAGGTACAGAAACTGTGACAAAAAGAACACCACAGTGGACAGTCTCTCTGAGTTTCTACTCCAGCTCCCTTGAACTTGGGCAGAGGTTTGGCGTACTCCCTTGATAAATGAATCAGACATAAGAAAACCACCCCACCGAAATCTGGGTCTATATATCACTCTCCCGACCCTAAAGGAGTTCTGTTCTCCAGAGAGTCCCTACAGACTGTCCTAACTGCTGCAGAGCTCTTGGCTCTTGGCCTTGAAGATGGTAATCAGAGCAGGTCTGATCAGCCCGGGGAGTTGTCCTCCTCAGTGTCAAGGATGTGGCTGGCCTACACTAGAAGACAAGTTGTCCACCCCACAGACCTCGGTCACTGATTCACCCGATGACTGTAAATTATTCCCAGAGCTAAAAGTCCAGGAATGAAAACCAATGAAGATGAGAGAAATATTTAGAACTACAGGCTCCTTTAAAAGTGTTTTTATGATTTAACACATGTAGAAACTAATTAGTCCCTTGAATCTAAGTTTTAAAGGGAAATTGTATACCTATCATTAACTGAACTGAAGGTTTTTTTAAAACTAAAATGTAAAACATTTGTACATCTCAAGTTTGGGCCGGAGAGATGGCTCAGTGGTTAGAGCACTGGCGGCTCTTACAGAGGATCTGGGTTTGGTTCCCAGCATCCACATGGCAGCTCACATCCACATGTGACCAACATGCCCTTCTGGCCTCCACAGGCACCAGGCACACATGTGGTATACTTATATATATGCTGGTAACACTCATCCATACAATAAACAACAAACTGATCTTTAAAAACAAGCCTAGCTAAACACCATGAGAAGAGAGGAGGAAAAGTCCATTCTCTATACCCCTTACTCAGGATTAAATATCTGGCTAGGCCTAACAGTAGAGAGCAGAGCGCGGCTCAGGAGGAAGTAGACGACAAAGAGACACAGAAACCGAGCATGTAGCCCACACCAGGGCAAGGGTGCCTTGTTCTGCCACATGGACTGCCAGGAAGGACCTGGTCTCCTCCTGACCACCAGACACTTCTATCATCCAAATTTTAGGTGTCAAACACTGCTTTGGGAGATTATGTATGATCATCTCCTCTACAAAAGCAGCAGAGATCAACAAAACAGAACACACACACACACACACACACACACACAGACAATCATTTGTACACCAAGAATTAAGTACAAACTCCTACACTACAAATAATTTACTAAAACAACTCAGCAAATTCTTGACTCTTTAAGTTCTGCATTGTCGGGTTTCAAGTCTTATTCAGGTATTAACTGAAATAGAATGAACTTAAGTAGGGAAAGGCAATTCAAAATCCCCTCCCCAATTAAGAAAACATCCTACTTAATATACATACCAGGGCTTAGAGAGAGAACTCCATTCCTATAATATAGTAGGTTGATAGAATCCAGAAAGTAAACACACACACAGGGTGGGGGTGGGGAGGGCATCTAACGGAGAGCAGTGGCCCTCCGAAGGCGACGTTTTTAAAAAAGCTCCAAGTACTGGATTGGGGTGGTTCACTGAACAAGTAGGACAGGACTATATGACTAGAAAGTAAAGTGTACAAACATTTGCCTTCAAACCGAGGGATGCTGCGGGTTCTGATGCAACGCAAACATGCTCTCGTGCACACCTAGCTCAACTGCAGGGCCAGTGGCTCACATCTACAACCCCAGCACCTGAGCGACAGCTTCAAGTCTGTAGCCAACCTGGTTGACATAGTGAGTTTAGGCTGGTCGGGGCTACACAGTGAGTGAGACCCTTTCTTTAATTAAAGCATAAACATTAGAAAGGATACAGAGATAAATAAAAGGAAGGAACTAGCTAACGTGAACAAGCCCAAGGCAGAAGATTCCATTAGAGGTTGTGTCAGCCTTTATGCTTCTGTCCCATCACACATCAGGTGCTAAATGAAGAGCCCACCAGAGTCACACACTCAGTGTTTTTGGCATCAGAAAGCAGCAGTGTAAGAACCAAGACCTAGCATACACTAAGGCAGAACTGCATTATTTAGAGATATCCTGTCTTACAGGATATCAAAAGGCCTCAACACATCTTCTAGCCCTTCATTAATTCCAAGCTTTAAATAGCTGTACACCCTAGAACCATCTTCTCTACTACTGAAACACAAACTGTCCTTAAGACAGAAAGCAGCTGTAGCTGAACTGGATGGAGCCATGCTAGCACAGAGTCTAGGATGGAATTAAAAATAGAACAGGAGCACAACCGAGACCACAGGGGAACTTCTAAGTGGAAGAGCACACTGTCCATTCCGATGGTGTACCGGGGCTTCATCCAGTCATAGACTTTATACTTGCTGACCATTTTCACTGCAGATGCTGGGCCATGTAGCAAACTTCTGTTTGTCCCTATACACACTGTGTTTCAAGGCTCCAAATCTAAGTATTTATAGTTCTCTGTTTAATATAATTTATAATGAAAAGCCCCAGATGAACTAAAACACTCTGGTAAAGACCCATTAAGTAAAAGCGTATGTGTTTTTAAAAATGCGAGGTGAAATTACTCACATGTCAGCATTAGAAGTCAGCTAGCTTAACTTGTCATACAAAGCCAAGGACATTATGGTTTAGAGACATTAACTTTCCTAAGACTAAATAATTATCTGACTTGGGATGGTATTTTGATGTGGATTCCCCCTGTATGCTGTGAATACCACTGGTGAATAAAGAAACTGCCTTGGCCTGTTGATAGGGCAGAGTAGAACTAGGTGGGGAAAACTATACTAAATGCTGGGAGAAAGAAGGCAGAGTGAAGAGAAACCATGTAGCCCCACTGGAGACACACCGCGACTTTACTTGGTAAGCCACAGCCTTGTGGTGAAACACAGATTAATGGAGATGGGTTAATTTAAGATATGAGTTAGCCAGAAATACGCTTAAGCTATTGGCCAACCAGTATTACAAATAATATGGTTTCTATGTGATTATTTCAGGGCTGAGCATCTGGGAACAAACAAGAGGCCTCTCCTCCAATAGTACTTAATCCAAAATTATCAACAGTATACCTCCCACCACCAAGCAAGGATGGCCTGTCAGTCACTCTAGGGGGAAGACAAGAAAGGCTAACCTAATGTGATATTTTAGCACAAGGACTGGCATTAACTGCCCCAGTGTTGTGCCATGGCCATTGTGGGACACTACAAAACACAACCTGCACAGCCAAATTTCTTGCCCAAAAAATTCATACTGAATAGAATTACCCAGTAACTGACCCTAACACACTCCTGATGATTTGGGACGAGGTTTCTATTAGTCTTGAACTGAGGACATACTGGAATTGCCTAATAAAAGGAGACTAGCCACGATACTGGTAAGACAATGAGTCTAGTTTGGAGATTTGATAGCTTTTGTGGCATTCAAGAGCACAGAGCTATGGGGTCTGTTAAATGGGGACATTCTCATAAGCCTCTTAGAACTTCTATGGGGACTAAATATAATCATATATATATAGTTATGCAACAGTAAGGCATTGAATAAATATAAGGTGCTATTTCAAGATTTTTCAAAGTAGATGGTTGTACCTTTGTAAAGAAAAGCACACAAATATTACCTAATACCCATCACATACATACACAGTGATTACAGCATGTCACTTCACGGACTCCCAGAAGAACCCTTGACCTTGTTGTCGCCCCCCCCCCCATTTTAGTGATGAGTCAACTAAGGCTTTGGGGTGGTGGTACTGATATTTCCTAAGTGAACATAGGGGCAAAGATGACTCTAAGCTCAAGTCTCTGACCTTGTACATACAAAAATTTCTTAGTTTTACTCATCCATAAAGATAATTTCCATATTTTTGAAGCTATTCAAGAAGTATTTTGGAAAAATGTAAGTGAAAAAGTTAAAATGAATTTATTTAAAGATGATGCCCATGAAGTTTAATAAGCTGAAAAATTCTATTTTCACAAACCAAGTCCTATGAGTAAAGCCTTTTGTAGGCTCTGAAGCAGACTCTAAGCCATGGTTAACACTTGCTAGCTGTATAACTTAAGTCAGCCTCCTTAACTTTTACATACCTTAGTTTCCTTTCCTATAGGTGGGAAGCTACCAACTCGGAAAGGAGGGTGGAGCTGGTTCCCCCACTTGAGCCGGTCTCACTTTACAGTCAGAGCTGTGTGGAGGTAGGCCATCTGCTTTTGGCTAGAAATAAGCCTCGTTGGCGTTCTCAAGTCTTAGCTTGCTGAGAAGCACACAGCTCGGATAGTCAACCCATTAGAACCAGCCAACAGGAAGGAAACCTGCTTTTGCCTGCCTCAAGTCTGGGCAGCAGACAGGGACACACCCATAGGCTGACAGTTCCTAATCATAAGCCTCTAAAGCCCCCATTTTCACCATCCATTTAAGGACAAAGTATAACCTTCACATGCAGACAGGAACAAAATTGAAACATCAAGCCTGAAAGCTTAGATCACAGAATCTGATACAGAACATAGATCCAACTCATTCACTATGACAAGGAAAATGATGGCTGCACTCCACACCTCATCTTTGAAATAATTGAAACTTCTGTCTCCAATTTCATAGATAAATCATTTTTTGAAGAAAAATTCTACTAGGTATTTTTAGCACTAAGATTTACGCTTAAGTATGCAGAACAGTAAGCAAGCCAGGATCTGAAACCACTTTAAATGAGGAATCTCAGTGATGCATGATCCTTGAACTCTGAGTTCCAATTACAACTTATTCTGGGATCCCAGTTGGTTAGAAACTAACACTTATGTAATGCTGCTCCCAGAAGACACAGGTTATTAAATGAAATTGCAGTGCAGGGCATGAAATACCTCCCTTTGAGTTATTGGTGAGGCAGGCCCCAGAAGTCTCCAAAACAACACAGACTATTACCATTGCCCTTGGCTACCCTCCATAATAACTATGTGGTAAGACCCTATTTGACTGCAGGGCTAGAAAAATCAACCTCAGACCAGCCAAGAAACCTTCCTGCTAGTTGGAAGTGTTGGAAGGTGCTATGCAGGCTGCTGGGGGAGAAGACGTCAGAGACCTTACCCAGCACTGGACCCACATGCAACAATACCATCCTGCCTAGGCAAGATGTGCCTACTGGTGCAGTAGCTGCAGCACTGCGAGAGGGGCACTATCATTTTCTGATTGGATTTGAGGTCTGTTCCACAAGAGGATATTTTGTACCTGGTACTATCATCCTGATCAAAAGCCTACAGCTGGGGAGAACCTGCTAGTATTGTTACTTCACTAAATGGTAATGTTGTCACATTGCTTCTTAATATTTTTGTTTCTAGCTATAGACCTGGGCTGCTCTCATACTTGTAGGAGAGCTTCTCATGTGCAGTGGGCAGCAATCAATGCAGACACATTAATTGATCAACGCACTAACAGACTGAGCGCTCAGCCCTAAATGGGAAATCTTTACCTTCACCACTCCAGTTTCCTGCCCAGGCTCAGGGACTATCTTGAAAAGGGAGGCAGGAAGGATGTAGGAGCCAGAGCTTCTGGGCATGCCATGGCTATTCCTTTCGTGAACTCATAGCAGTTGTGCTTACTCATGCAAAATCAAGCCAGTCAAGATTCTGACATAGCTGGGAGTGGGTGCTCGCCAGGCCTCGTCTCAGTGTGGAACAATTGGCACTTAATAGCTGCTGGGGGAGGGAGAGGCATTCTTTTGTGAGGGTGTCGCCAGTGGTAGGCTAGTGCTCATGCTCCAGTAAATGGACCCACACTCATGCACCAATTAGATAAATTTAGTGGGTTATTTAAAAAACAAAACACAAAGTTGGAAGGGGAACATGTTAGGGGAAACATGGGGAGGACAAGGGCATATATATTCCATGACATACATGTATGAAATTCTCAAGAATAAAGAAAATTATAATTAAATAAATAAATTAATATCTATTGACTAAATGTCCATGCGGATGCTAGTGAGGGCTACAAGAGCCTGTTCTTATTGTAAAGCAAATGTGCCAAGATGGCACAACAGACACCCGTCACAGAGTACCCTACTGGATTCTTGCTTGTCTTTTGTAAGGTTCAAGACTGTATCTAAAAGATGGAATTTCTAAAATTCCATACCACCAAGCAAGGAAAAATTAATACTTGAGTCATCCTACGTAAGTTTGTCATCTAGTTTTATTTATTATTTTTTACAATATTATCGTCTGTGAGTCCTACAGCTCTGAGACCAGACTGTGCATATATGAAGTAGAAAAGGCACTCACAAATCCAAGTGTGCTTCCACATCAGCTCTCATTAACATGAGAGGAACTCATTTGCCTTAGCACTGCAAATCTAGAGACTGGACCTCTCGGTGTTCTATTTGTTTGTTTGTTTTGAGACAGGGTTCTCTGTGGAACAGCCCTAGCTGTCCTGGAACTAGTCCTTGTAGACCAGGCTGGCCTCGAACTCACAGAGATCTGCCTGCCTCTGCCTCCCAAGACTGGACTTCTTAGAGATGATAAACGTATCTAATTCTCCTCAGCTCAGGCTAAACTCACCTAGCTGCATGTGGTAGACTATGGAGCTACAGATATGTGGCCATAAACTGACCCAACAGTTATTCTAACATTTGAAATTCAAGTTCATCTTATCAAGCATCCACTATGGGCCAGGCACAATTCCAGGGGCTGTGGATAAGTATCATTCAGACAAAAGTCTCTGTACTCACAGAATTTATACTATAGTGTGCACCAGATTTGGGGGGGGGGTGTAGAGAGGAAACGGACAATAAACATATGTAAATTATATATATAGTTATATATGTCCGTATATACGTACACACACATATATTTAAGGCAATAAGATTATAGAAGGAAAAACCTTCAGGGAAGGGTTTGGGGAAAGGGCTTGCAATCAAGAGTTAGAAGAAACGATAGCTGTCGTTCACCTGCGTATTACTCTAGCACTTCCTGCACATAGGTATGATTCATTGACAAACTCATGCTTTCATCTTTCTGAGTTCACAAGTGTCAGCTGATGCATATGCAAAATCAGGTCATTATGAGTTCTCAGCTCTCTTTGGGCTCCATTCTTTTCCTGTGTAGAACTGACAATCGCTATGCACACCTTCCTTCATTCCCTGCAAACAAGGATACTCTTAGCCTCCATAGAGTTCATAGTTAGAGCCAGTCAGTAAACAAGGCCATCCCAGCTTAGTGAATGACAAGTGCTATGAAGGAACACTTCTATTTTTTTTTTTTTTTTTGGTTTCTCTATGGCTTTGGGGGAAGGAACACTTCTAAAGAATGGTGGCCAAAGCAAGGCATGTTTTTGAGGGTATAAGATTGTTTCAGAGGGGACTCTAACAGGCTGCCTACAAGGTGGTCCCGAGGCTTCCACTACCCAATGTTCCCTTCTGGAGTATGACCACACTGATTGGCATTTAACGTCAGGACTGGTGAGATATCACTTCTGAGATTAGGGTATACAGAGATTTATATTGCTGTGATGAAACACCCATGACCAAAATCAACTTGGGGAGGAGGAAAGGGTTATTTCATTTCACTCACACTGTTATATCACAGTTCATCATGGAAAACAGAGTAGGAACCTGCAGGCAGGAGCTGATGGAGAGATCATGGAGGAATGCTGCTTACTGGTTTGCTCCTCACGACATGGCTCAGCCTGCTTTCTTTTCTTTCTTTCTTTCTTCCTTTCATTTTCTTTTTTCTATTTTTTTGTTTTGTTTTGTTTTAAAACAGAGTCTCACTATGTAGCTCTGGTTGTCTTGGAACTCACTATGTAGACCAGGTTGGCCTTGAACTCATAGAGATCTGCTTGCTCCCACCTCTTGAGTGCTGGGATTAAAGATGTACATCTCTACCATCCAGCTAGCCAGCTTGCTTATAGTACCCAGAACCACCAGGCCAGGAGTGGCACCACCCACTATTGGATGGGTCCTCTAATACTTCACAGTCTGATCCTATGAAGGCAATTCTCAATTGTGATTCCTTCCTCTTAGATGACTATAGCTTGTGCCAAGTTCATAGAAAACTAGCCAGGACAATGATTAATGGTACAGTTACAATGACAGATACACCCATAGATAACAAGACACAGCCTGTGGACATCATTATTTAACCACCATTAACTGGCTTGACAATACAACAACAGATGACATCTGAGAGTGTGTATCCACTAGGAATTGTGTATTTTAATTAATTTATTCTTTATAATAAACCTACTGAGTGTTATTATTCACGCAGTTTACAGATAAGGAAACTAGAGGTTCAGAAAAGCCTAGTCACTAACCCATATTCACAAGCTAGGAAGTGGTAGAACCACCAGGCCTTCTTACCTCAGAGTTCTCACTCTTGACCATTATATAATACTGTCCTGAAAAAGAGGGCTCTACAGAACAGACTCTTCTGCCCTTGAGAAGGGAAAGAAACTCAAGTCCACATAGCTAAGCAAACTGGTTTATCTCTTCCTCCTTAGATATTCTAGGCAATTTGATTTTCTCATGAGCTCTTTATATAGATTGTAGGCCTTTCTTTTTTCCTTTCTTTCTTTCATCCTTCCATCTTCCTTTCTTTCTCTCTCTCTTTGTTGTGGAATATTAGTTGAAGATGTGATATATTTATTTATACTGTGGAACATTTAATCTGTTCAATGATGCAAAGATGTGTTGAGTTTTTTTATAAGGCATTTGGTTAACTCTGTGAAGCTGTGTTAACTTTGCCTGCCTAAAACACCTGATGGTCTAATAAAGCGCTGAATGGCCAATAGCAAGGCAGGAGCAAGGATAGGCGGGGCTGGCAGGCAGAGAGAATAAATAGGAAGAGAAGAGTGGAAAGGAGAAAAGAAAAGTGGGAAGGAAAAAGTGAGAAAAAGGAGAGAAGACAGCAGGGGCCAGTCACCCAGCTATTAAGCAAGCCATAGAGTAAGAAGTAAAGAAAGGTATAAAGAATAGAGAAAGATAAAAGCCCAAAGTGAAAAGATAGATGGGATAATTTAAGAAAAGCTGGCTAGAAACCAGCCAAGCGAAGGCCAGACATTCATAAGTAAGAATAAGTCTGTGTGTTTGATTATTTGGGAGATGGGTGGCAAGGCCCCCAAAGAGTAAGAGTAAAAACAAACATAAACCAACCATCTTCCTTCTTTCCTTTCTTTTGAGACGGGGTCTTTCTATGTAGACCTAGTTGGTCTGGAACTTGTTCTGTAAACCAGGCTGGCCTCAAATTAAAAGATTTCTGCCTGCCTCTGCTTCCCAAGAGAGAGCTGGGGTTAAAGTGCATACAGAATGCCCAGCTGGAGCTTTCCTTTGATGCAGGTAGAAAAGGTTATTTACTGGAAACAGGAGTTATTGTCTAAGGCATACATATGGTTATGCAGTTTATGATCACTGGCCTAGATCGAGGCCTGGCTTCCGACCAGCACTCCAGATACCTGGCACTGTACCAGGTGCCCATCTGCTACAGACCTTTTATTGCTTTGCGTGTTCACCTTTAAGTGTGGGAAAGACTTCGAATGCTCCAGCAGAGTCTTAATTTCTTTTTGAAGAGGAAAATCCCAACCCACCTATTTTTGATTGTTATGTATATTCTATTAATAGGGATGCTATTTCAGAATGGCTTATTTAGAAAAGTTTTAACAAACTGGGAATGTATCATACTTCTTTCCAGTGCTCCCTGGGGCTAAAAGAGTCACAGAAACTACTGAGTTTTCGTTTGTTCCAAAAATCTTCACTCAAGAAGACACATAAACCAATCAATTTGCTCAGCATGCCTAATAATATTATAATAATCAATTAATCACTAATATTGACTGACCGCATGCATTTATTGCCTCTCCGGGCCATTAGAAACTAAGCTGCATGCAGGTCAACTTGTTTCCTGCTGCATCCCTGCATCCCTGTGCTCAATAGTTATTTAACAAATGAATGAAATGATTTTATATTCTGAAGACAAGGTGAGCCAGGCTGGCCTCAAATCCTCCATCCTTCTGCCTCAGCTTCTTAAGGGCTGGAACTAGCTTTGTGTACCACCATGCCCAGCTGGACTGTTTCCTTCGAAGACAACCACATGGTGTCAACAGGCAACAGCAAGGCTCCTCTCTCTTTCTACCCCCAAGTGTTACACCCAGAAGCCCTGGATTCACATCGTCTTTAAAAGATGCCAATTGTTCTGACATGGTTGCCAGGGAGATGGATTTAGTGCAGTTGACTCTTTAACTCCAATTAGTAGGATACACCAGGGGAGAGGTTAATCTTGCCTTACTGGTTTTTGGTTGTGAGAGAATGGCTGGAAAACCTCAATAGTAAGTGAACCCCAGAAGTTTGGGTTCACCTCCAACCTTTCTCTCTGTATCTTTACCATGATATAGGATCTCTCTAAGTTTCTTCTCTAGAAATTTCTTGTATCCAATGTTATCAAGTCTCCAGTCCTACATCTATGTTGGTAGTCCATCACACCTGCACTATGATATGGTCTGAACTCAATGCTGGCTCAACTGTTCTCTGACACTCACAAATTCTGCACACAGATATGGGATGAAAACCCATCATTTATGGAATATATTGACTCAAGACTCATTATAGCCCGCTTAGCTTTGGTGGGGGTGATCAAACTCTGGACCTACATAGGCTAGGGCAGGAATTCTACCACAAAGCTGCAAGTGATGCATCTCATTTACTTGTTTTGAACATGGTCTCAACAAGCTGTTCAGGCTGAGCTTTGAACTTACTCTGTAGTCCAGGCTGTCAATGAACTTGAGGCCCTCCTACTTCAGTACTACTTCCATGCAGCTGAGATTATAGGCATGAGAGAGTGCGCCCAGCTAACAGCTGCTTTATACTGCGAAGAGGAAAGCCATACATCTTTGAATGTTGGTATTTCTTTCACAGTCCACTAGCTTCAGTACTGCAAGAGTTCCTAGAAAGCAGACTATGCCTACCTTCTTTGCTTTCCTCAGCACCTAGGATAGATTGCAGCTGTCAGAGCAGGATGGTGCCCTGGAAACAGCGATTGCCTCAAGCCTGCCTTATCTGTTCCATTCTATGTTCCGAACTTACCTATGCAACACCACACATTAGCACAAAGTCTTCTTTTTCATACATACAACTCATCTGCCCTGCCCCAAATCATAGAAGCTTTGTTCGATTGACTCATTAACACTCTCGTGTCCATCATTTTTCAGGGTGGGGCTAACAGGTGCATACTTGCTGGTAGACAGTGTGAGGTTCAGTGTGGGCTGCGTGTGATAAGCATTCCATCCTTGAAGTAAAAAGACCTACACAGCAATTGTACCACAGTATCTTATAAAATCTAAAAGAAATACAATATTAAGATTTGGCCTGAAAAGGGAAAGATCTGGAATCTTTGAAAACAAGCTGATGGATCTGGTGGCATCTCTTAGGGGCTCTAACTGAAGGATGTTTCAAAGAGCACCTGAATTTATAACCAAAACATGACTTTTGTCTAAGACATGGAAGACTAAAATCTTTTTAAAAAAATATATTTGTATTAGCTGAGTATGATGGCATCACAACCTTTAATCCCAGCACTCAGAAGGCTGAGGCAGGTGGAGCTTTGTGAATCTGAGGCCAGCCTGGTCTACATAATGAGTTCCAAGACAGCCAGGGCTACATAGACAGACTTTGTCTCAACCCCCACCCCCAAATATTTTTAACTAAATTTTTTTTCAAATATATTTTGATTATGCTTTCCTTCTCCTGGAGACTACAATCTTAATAAATGAATTGAAAAGGGTGGTTAATCATGGGTCAAAGAATTTTATGTACTTTCCTATCTCTTGAAGTGCAGAATGTTCTGGGTCACAACTAAATGGATCACTTTTTATGTAGACACTTTTCCTTCTCTACAGAGATACTGCACAAACCTGTATTACGTCAATTAGGGCACTTAGATGTTACTGCTATATGTAATTTAGGACTAGTTTGTAAAGTGCTTTGAAAATGGCAAGCGCTAAGCCAAATACTCAGAATTATTAGATATTAAAAGCCTTTGGCATGTAGGCATATTATTTAATGATTGGCTCTTTAGAGGGCACAGGATTTTACAGCTGAACACAACTTCTGATCTTGAATCATTAACACTGCAGTGGTTTGAGTGCAATGTTATTAGAGAGTAAGATAGTGAGGTTTTTATCCCCCCCCCCCCATTTATATAAATGATTCAAATCCAAGTCGGTCTCCCACATTCTTCTTCCTGTCCTTTCTTTCCCGGCCGTGGCCTTGAACTCATTCTGTAGACCTCAAACTCAGGTATTAAAGGTGTGCACAATCACACCCAGCTCCGGCTTAACCCTCCTTCAATTCCTACTGACTCCAGGTAACAATTTCTTCCACACATGCAGGGGGAGGGGGCGGGGGGGGGGTACAAGCTCCTGATTACCCTCTTTTCTCCCTTCACCCATCTGCCTTCAAAAGATATTTCGTTTCATGTGAACCCGTTTATGGCCACCCTAAACAGATTCCGACTGCATGCCCAGGACTGGTGGTAATTAATCCTTTACTGCAACGATACTGTGAGATGTGGTGCTCACTAGTGGAACACTTTCTGTGTACTAATTGGGCTCCCTCCCCCCCTTTTTTCTTTTTGGTTGTTCAAGACAGGGCTTCTCAACAGCCCTGGCTATCCTGGTACTCACTCTGTAGACCAGGCTGACCTCAAACTCAGAGATCTACCCATCTTTGCCTCCCAAGTGCTGAGATTAAACCAACACCGTCCAGCCTAATGGGCTTTCTTACATCTTCCAAGATTCCTTACTTTTTGAGATTGGTTTTCTAGAATCTTTGCCACCCTAGATATTCTTTATCTTTATACCCTGACTCCAAACTTTCATCACCCTGCTGCCACCTAAACACCCCCTTCTAATGGTTGTGTGCATTTTATCTGTGGAAAACAAACCAAGCCATTCCTCAGCAAAGTCCTCTCCTCAGATCCCAAAAGAATGCTGCTACCCACAGCCTAGTGACCTTGGTGCTAACTCCAACAGACACTGCCCCCCACCCCCGTTGCTCAGCTGACTTACTCAATCACTTCCCCTGGCTTCCACGGCTCCACTTTCCACAGAATTTGCCATCTCATCAGTTACTCCTTTCTCCACACTTCACCACTGAGGTTGTCCAAGGCTTGGTTCTTAGGCCTGAAAGACTTTGGGGCACCTTAGCATTACTGCACGCCCCCCCCCCCCCCCACCTTCCTGGGAACCAGGACGCCGGTAACCAACCACACATGCACTGGAGCTTTGAGTACTTTCCATCCCCTTTGTAGTCTTTCTACAATACACCCAGACTCTGGAACTAGGATGAGACAACCTGCAGATAACCTGCAAGTGTTCCTCCTTGTTCAACCAACCCCGCAACCGCCATAGCATTGATCAGTTAGAGTTAGCTGACCGTTAAATGAACTAGTCAAAATAGTTGACGAATGATTTCTGGACTCTCCCTTTTGATTCTGTACTACCCCCTCCCTGATTTTGTGGGTTTTTTTTCCTTTAAAAGAGCCTGTAATAGACAAAGCAGGGGTCCTTCTCCTCTTGAGGCTGAGGGACCTCTGCCACGGCAGCAGAATAAAAATTCTTCTTGCTATTGCATCAGCTGTGCTGAGAGTGTCTCTTGGGGCGACCTCCTCCTTGGTGGGGCTTTAGGGCCCAACAGGACCCGCCTTTGTCACTCTGCAGCCTTTGTTGACTTACAACTTTATGATTAGGACTCACAAAGTTTATTTTTAGCTTAGATCTCTTCCGTGGCCCTCAACTCATGCCTACAATAATCACAACAAAACATCGGACTTCTTTTAAGCTCCTGGTAGTAATTGGCCCCAGGCCTAGGTGGAAGATGGAGTCATGTTTGTGTGACTTCTACATCCCGGTTCCTGAGGACTTCACCCTTGTCTGCATTGTTAGCTTAACACTGTTCTGGGCCACTTTGACTCTTCCAGATTCTACCTGCTTCTAGTCTGATTTTGCTACATCTACCCCATCATCCCACACTGTAATCAAAGCAACATATCACTTCAGCTCCCCACCACCCAAACCCAGAAAACGGAGTCTTCTTCTGGCCTGCTACAAACACTAAAACATGCAAATCTTTCAATTCTGCAGTCTTTAGGACCAGTTCACATTGTCCCCCAAGCACGCATTTGCTCTCCCCGCTACATAGCTACTTCCTTCTCTATAGCTCTGGACAACCTTCTCTTTCTGCCCAAAGCAGTTCCCTACTTGACCCTGAATTTGCTACCTTCAGAGAATTTAGACTTAAAAGTTCCTATTGTCAAACTAGGTGTGATAGGACACACCTTTAATCCCAGCACTTAGGAGCAGAAGCAGGTGGATCTCTGCGTTTGAGGCCAGCCTGGTCTAGACAGTGAGTTCTAAGACAATCAGGGACATACATAGAAACCTTGCCTTGAAAAACAAAGTTCTTACTGTTATCTGCTCTCAAGGCCTGGTACAATGCAGACACTCAAGAGAGTACAAAACTATCTTTTAAAAAAGTGGGCCAAGTGTGGGGAAATAGAGGCTCTTGGCAGGGTAGAAGGTCAAATTTAACTAAAAGTTTCCATATCTTAAGTATATTGGTGATGTTTTTCTGAGGCAAGCTTTCGTTATGCATATTTAGTCTGGTCTTCAATTTGCAGTTCTCCCACTTCAATTTCTTCAATGCTAAGATTAGGTGTGCACCATCATCCCCAGCAATGAAGTTTTGACTGAAGACCCCAAAGCACAATGCTCTAGAAAATGGGGTAACTGGGCTCAAGGGCTCCAGATATGTAGGGTGAAGTCATACTTGGATAGGATACTTACAAGACAGGACTGAAGAGAAAAATGGGATGATTCTTGGATGTGATATACTTTGCTAATATTTTAAGTTTCCAAAATGTCATTTCTTCCATACAGGTCTCCTCCAAGTTCTGACTTTCTATCAATAGTTATCTCTTCTATGTAACCCTGAGCTCTATTTGCACAACCACCTAAGGACTGGTAATCCCAGTTTTTCCAATAATTAAAATTGGGGCAAGAGTAGACAGCTCAGTTGGCAAAAGACTTGCTGTGAAAATCTCTCTAGAACCCACAGACCTAAACTGAGTAGGGTGCTATGTAGGTCTGTAATCCCAACGCTCAGGAGACACACAGGTGGGTCCCTGGGGCTTTCTAGTAGGGTAGCCTAGCCTAACTGACAAAACTCCAGTCCAGTGAGATTCTGTCTCAAAATCTAAGGTAGGGTGGGGAATAATGGCAAATGCCCTTAATACCAGCATGTGGGGAGATTAAGGCAGAGGCAAGGTGGAATCTATGAGTTTACAAAGTCAAGCCAGTCAGAACTATTTAGTGAGACTTGTCTCAAAACAAACCAAGCATAAATAGGTAGATGGTTCCTGATGAACCATGTTTAAGGCTGATCTCTAGCCTCCAATGCACATGTGTATCCACACGAACATGTCCACACACAACATAATAAAAACTGTCTGGTTTACTTGTCATAACTCTGTATTTCATTGGTGCTCAAGCAGTAAACAGGTATCTATCCTACAAATGTTACGATGATGGAGCTTGAGACCCATTCAAATTCTCGTGAAAAATTATAATTCTTAAAGTGTTCTTCAAGCCATCCTCACCCTTACTCAGTCTACCAATCATATGAAATGACGCATTTACATTAATAAAAATCCAGGGCTGTCAAGATGGCTCAGTGTGTAAAGATGCTTGCTGCCAAGCCCGACAATCTATGGATCCCATATGGTAGAGAGAATCGACTCCCACAAGTTGTCCTCTGACTCCCATATGTGTGCCACGGCATGCTTGTGCATAAAGTAAAACGTAAAAAAATAAAACCAAAAGCAAAACACAAGTTCCCTCTGCCAATCTCTTTCCCGCATTTTTAACTACAGTTTATGTTCTGTTCCATCTCCTCTTTCCTCAGCACTTCAATCATACAGAAATGAATAACCCTTTAATATCCCTGATCAAAACCCTCAACTTGGCCCAATTATCTGTTCACTTGCAGTGTTGGTTCAGTTAAGAGGTGACACCATTCTTGGGGGATCACCTATGTGCAAGGAAGAGAAACCACTCAAACTAGTTTAAACAAAAGAGAGAATTTATTAGGCAAATATATTTGCAGAGATTCCAACAGCTGTAACGGGTCAACAGCCGGAACCACACCTTTCTACAGGACAGAACGCGCTGCAATCACACACTCTAGTTCTGGGTTCTGCACCATCATGAGGGTGGTCCTCCTTGTAACCTTGCATGAGGGACTAGACTGTGGGTTCACTTCTGCTTGCCTTTTGATCTTTATAATCCTTTATGCTGGCCTCAAACTTGTCAAGCACATGCTGGCAGACATTCATGAGCTCATTCAGGCCTTTCTGAAACGGCTCGACAGCTGGAAGTGTACCCCGTGTCTGAATTCGCAAATTAATTTTGCTCTCTGAAGGATGGGTCGTAGTGTAACCACAAAATTCCACTTCCGGGTTCTTCATAATCATGTACCGCAGAGAATTTCCTAGGGTATGGTCCTCCTCGTGCAATACAAATGTCACACACTGTCTATCTGTTCCAGCTGCCTGGACCATTTCCAAGGCTGTCTTCCTCTCGCCTTCAGCCATTGAGGTCTTCAATCCTGATATTTTTCTACACACACATTTTTTTTGTAAGAATGAGATCATATGGATTTTGTGATTAGCTTTTAAATATTCACTACCTCATTTTCCTATCTCCACAGCATCTATCCATAAATATTTAACTCTATTTTCTCTCTACTCCATTTGACCATGTATATTGCCCACAAGGGGCAAAAAAACCCAAAGTTAAATGTTTGCAAAATCTTTCTTTGAATAAAGCAAAAGAAAAGAGGCAGAGTTACGATAAATAGGATAGGCCCTGCTGGAAGATGAAAAGGGAGTTGACAGGCATAAAAAAACACGATTATTTTAGCATAAAAATGGCAACCACAAGTTATCAAGGTGACAGGCTCAGTTACGGCTTCCATTTGAAACAGGTAAGGAAACTAGTAAGCGAAAGGAAGTGAAAAGTTTAATAGGAGGAATCTGGCGAACAGAGAGAATTTACGAGCAGTGTTACAAGCGGAGTTGCAGGAACTTTAGGCGACTTAACACGCCAGCACCGACCGGTGCGTGACATTACACGAGGCAGTTCTAAAGGGGGTGGCAGTTTGGCACTTAGAGATGGATTCCCAACTTCTCTCCCCTCCCCGATGGTTAGTAGCCCCCTGAGCTTTTCTGGATAAATAAGCCCACAGCTTCTCCTCCCTCTTCCCAATCTGGCCCCGCTCTACTCTCGATCCTCCCTTCCTCTGCGCCTCGGGTTAGGCCTAGCCGCCCCGCCGGGCCGCAGTCGGCCGCGTGCCCTTTCGCTACCCGATTCGCTGGCCCGCCCCACCGCCCCCGCTCCACTCTTCCCCCTCCAACTTTACCTCTCCAGCTCCTGATCCTCTTCCATCGCGGGGCGCGGGGGGCGGCTCCAGGAAACCCTCAGGTGGTGCTGGCGAAAAGGACGCTCTTCCCCATGTCGCGAAAGATGCGGGCGAAGCAGGAAGGAAGACACCACCGACGGAAGGAGCGGGTGACGGAAGGAGGGGGGCGGAGCCGCAGCGGCGCGGCAGGGCCCGATTGGGGGGGCGGAGCGAAAACAGAACACGCCCCCGGCCACGCCCCTGCAGGGCAGGCCCGCTCACCTGGAACTGCGGAAGCTAGGCGGCCGCGGAGCACCTGCTGTCCCCGTGTGCTGGCGAAGAGCACTGTCCCTCGCCTTTCGCCCCAAGACACCTAATATTTAGGGTCGGAGTTGGACCTCTGATCTGCTAGACGATCCAGGGACGGGACTGATCCGGGGTTGGCTTTTTCCCGGACTGGAGTCCTCCGGAGCCTTTCATAGGGCACCTTGCAACCTTGAAAAAGCAAAAGAGATTTGTGTGCAGAGCTGACTTTCCTGACCACACTGTGGATGACGGTGCGCAGTTTTCTCCCTGGGGTGCAAATGCATACCTCCATTAGGTGCAAGGGCAGCGTTTCTCTTTCTTTTGGGAGAGAAGTGTGAGTTTGGAGCACCGCCCTCCTTCCTCAGGAGCTCACGCTGACCCGCGGTTCCTTTTTCCTTCGATCCCAAGGATCCGCCCTTCTCTTCCCTCAGGTGTGTCCTCTCAGCTCCCACCTGACTCTGGCCGGGCTGGCTCCCCGCCCCACCCCAGCCGTCCTCTCGCGCACACCTACACGTCAGCCACCCCGCGCCACCTGTTCTCCCTCAGCCTGCTCCCGCAGCCCTCCCCTCCCTTCAGCTGTCCCACGCCCGGCGCGGCGCTCCGGGGTGCAGGCAGACACTTCCCGAGCGTCTTCTCTGTGTCTAAAGGGAGAATCCGGCCGGGAGCGATGGCGGAGGGCGGAGCGCGCTCACTCTAACTCGGGAGTGATGGGCAGAACCGGCCCGGCCCCTCGAGCTTCTTGATTGGCCAAGATGCTCAGAGCCCGCCCTTAGTCCCGCCTTTCCCCGCCATTGATTGGCTCAGGTGCTTGTCGGGTTGGCCCCTGCGCTCGCCCCCGAGGGGAAAGGCAGCAGGGGCGGTTGAGAAGTGAAGTCTTGGCCGGACTTTGCTTCTCGCCAGGAAATCGGCGGCGGCAAGTCCCGGCGGAGCGGAGCCGGGCGGTGTCCTCGTCAGCGCTCCCCCGGGAGCCCGCCGCTTTTCCGGAGTGAGTTACTTCGGCCCAGGTGCGGGCGGGGATGGAGTGTGGCGTCGGGATAGGGGGAGCCCCCTGGGGAACCGGCCGGGGGCCGCGTGGAGTCCGGCCGGGCCCGGTGCGGGTGCCAGCTCCGGGCGCCGCGGTGCGGGTCTGCGCGGCGCTCGCTGTTTAGGACCGGGAGCTTCGGGGACGAGTTCTTGCACTTCGCGTCTGCACGTTGTCGGGAGCCAGAGCGGCGCTAGCTAGCTGCCCTCTGGTTTCGTTCCCTGGAAGGGATGAACGGAGATCCTCCTCCCCGCCCCAGCCTGTTGCGGGAGAATTCTCACCTTTCCTTTCAGGCTAGAGACAGATTTGACATGTTTTGGGGGAAGGGGAGGATCATTTCCAAAATATGCATCTCTGTTTGAAAGCATTTGCTCACGAAGCACCGTTTGGGAAACACTGCTGGCTTTTCGAAGCTTTCTGCCACGTTTCACACAAGGACTTTTAAATGGAGTGGTGTAGTATTCCCGTTTACATTTAAGATTGTGTGTTTGCTTGAAGCCTAGGGGCACTTCCGCATGGCTCTATCGAATCAATTTTTCTTTTCTCACAGTGTAGCCCTGGCTGGCCCGAAACTCACAGAGATCCGCCTCCCTCTGCCTCCTGAGGGCTGTGGGATCAGAAAGACGTGCGTCCCCACACCCCGCCAATTTTTCTTTAAAAAAAAAAAAAAAAAAAAAAAAAAAAAAAAACACAGAAAGCAATGGCAAGGACAGTTGGAGGAATCTGTGAGCTCCAGTTTATCCAAACTGCCTTCACTTTAAGAATGTCACATTCTTGTAGTCACAGTACTTAGAAATTGGCCTCCTTCCCAGGACACATTTTGCTTTTTTCTCTAGCCTGTACAGTGACACAGCACAGATGAAGTTGGATCTCAGTAGGTCAATTCTGTTTGCTCTGATAGATTTGAACACCCTCCCCCACACCTTTGGACAAAAGGACTTTGGCAGGTAAAGAAGGAAGGTGGGGGAATCTAGTGTCCTATTTGGCTGTCCGATCGTGGTTGAGCCAGAACTAACAAGGTTTTGCCATTTCAGCCTGTCCAAATTCCACGTGAGTTTTCCCATAGGGGTCAAATGTAGGCCAAGTCAGAGCCACACTAGAATCACATTGCTTTTAATTCAGCCCACTGTTTAATTCTAATTCCATATTTTGTTTCTCTGATCTTCAAGTTTGAACTCTTTCATTGGATATACATTTAGCCACCCAGCGTCTTACAGCATGCCAGGAATTAGTTGGATTTTTTGTTTGTTTGTTTGTTTTTGTTTCCAAGACAGGGTTTCTCTGTAGCTTTAGAGCCTGTCCTGGAACTAGCTCTAGTAGACCAGGCTGGCCTCGAGCTCATGAGATTTCGCTTGCCTCTGCCTCCCTCCCGAGTGCTGGGATTAAAGGCAAGCGCCACCACCACCCGGCTACCTCAGAGAATTTTGAACTAAGTGATATGGGAACTTGAAAGTAAGTATATCTGCCTAGAAAGTGTCAGAGAAATCCTAGGCAATCTTCGAATTGGTATGGGCTTTCTCCAGGAATGCTTATGTCTATAGAATGTGACATCAACTGCCGTGTACATGGCTGATCTAAAGGGGTTAGGGTTTGTTTGGGGTTGAAGTAATGGTCAGGGCTGGTTTATTGTTCATCTAAGGGTTCATGGCACTTTCCACAGTGGACACTTAGTGGATATTTGATGAAATGATAAAAAGAAGAGATTGTGTAGAACACATTAAGACATTTGGACCTCATCCAGTCAGTGATAGCGAGGTGTTAATTTCAAGCAGGGAAATGCTGTGGTAAGATTTGCATTCCATAAAGATAACTGCAGTGGGCTGGAGGATGGTGGGGTCCAGATGAGAGGTGAGAGACAGAATGAGGAGGGGCACTACTGGAGTCCCTGTGCAGATAATCTGGTTTTGGAAAGGTTTTGTCTCACACACACACATACACCCCGAGCAGCCTCTTTGCTCTTTAGCATTTTTGTCTGGTAGGATTTGGAAGCTTGAAAGAATAAAAGCAAACATGGCTATGGCTTAGACTAGAGCTCGGTGCTCAGTAAGAACTTAGGCAGGGCTGGTTGTCAGTCCGTGCAGGAGCTGGTGTGTTCCGAAGGTCTGGGGTGCTAGGCGAGTGACTAGGTAGAATTAATGAAGAAGATCATTGTTTTGGTCTTCTTTTTTGTTTGTTTTTGTTTTTTGTTCTTGAGAAAGGGTTCACTGTGTGGTTCCCTAGAACTGTGTAGACCAGACTGGTCTCGAACTCACAGAGATCTGTGTGCCTGCCTCTGCCTCCCCAGTGCTGGGATTAAAGCTGTGTGCCACCATACCCTGTGATTCCTGTCTTTTTTTTTTTTTTTTTTTGATTTGGGACATGGGTGTGGACTGAGGCAAAGAGGGGTCAGGTTCTTTCAGTTGACTTTAGAATTACTATTCCATCTGAGTTTTGATTCCCTAACGTGAAGGAAGTAGTCACATTACCTGTTTAGTAAGGTTTGAGGATCAAGTGAAATTACGCATGTAATGCCCTTGACACAGTCTGTGGTGCAGTCCTAGTGCTGAATAAATATTAGTTGTTCCTTTCGTGACGACAGTATTAGTGAGATAGTGGAATGTTAGAGGCTTGAGAAGGAGCCATTTACAATGCCTGATGGTAGAGCGAGAGGAAGGGAAGTGGAAGGAAGATCCAGCTTGTGGGGTACCGCTTGGATGATTGACATGTCAACCTGTGGAAGTTGAATAGACATTGAGAGAAAGGCAAAGAGTCTTTCTGGGTGTGCGGTGAGCGCTGTGTGAGCTCTAGTTTAGAAGGGGAGGCGGGCTTTATAGAGCAGTGATGGCGGAGGCATCAACATGGAGTGGCTGGGGGCTGAAGTGCATTTTGGAGCCGGGCATGGGGGCACACATCCATATTCCAGAGACTCTGACTCAAAGAAATTTCCATGAGTTTGACGCCAACCTATGGGTGCAAAGTGAAATCCTGCCTTTAAAAATTATAAAACCCCAGCACATGGAGGCAGGGGCAGACTGATCTCTCAGAGTTTAAGACCAGCCTGGTTTGCGTATCAAGTTCCAGTCCAGCCAGAGCTACATAGCGAGACCTTGTCCTGCGACTCCTACCCTGCCAAATTAATTTTGGTCATCATCAAAGGAGAATTCCAGGTTCCCACAGCCTGTGGGCTCTGATTCCTTCTCTTTCTCTGCCTTCTGATCATCTCTCCCATTTTCCATCTGCCGACCCAAATCCTTCTTACCGTGCAGAACTGTGTAACATTTCACCCCTGCTTCCTGAGCTATACAGTTCCTTCCAGGTCTGCCTTCCTATAGGCAAGAAGGATGGAAGACGAGGCTGAGCTCTTATTGCATAGGTTCACGTAAAAGGGGTGCTGGCTGAAAAAATTACACACACACACATACACGCACCCTCACTCATACACACATTTGTGCGCATGTGCACACACACACTCACTCATGCACACACTCACATGTGTGAACACACACTGCCCACATGCTCGCACGTGTGCACACACACACTCACTCATGCACGCGCGCGCGCGCACACACACACACACACACACACACACACATCTCACACACTGGATTGTAATTGTGGAGTTCTCCAGGTCTAAACTTGACTGTTAAGGGACCCAGAAGTTTCACAAAACAAATCTTCTTTAGTTTTCCTGTCAGGTTTCTTTACCTTAGGAAGCAGAAACAGCAGGAATATCTGAGGTTGAGTACACTTTTGGGTGGTTTGGTCCAAAAGATGAGAGCTGTGAGCCGACTGAGAAGTTATTCTTCTAGTGCCCCCCCTGCAGAGTGACTCCGCCAGCCCAGTTCGTGTGACTGGAAAAGGGCTAAGTATTATAGTTTCTGTCTGTGAGAGTGTAGTGTCTAGAGCAAAGGTCTCTGTTCTGTTCGCTGTGATTTCCCCAGGTATGTAAGAATTTTAATGGATGTGCACACGGGTGAAAGGTCCACCAGCTTGGGTCTGGTCTGAGGGAGAACAGGAGCGAATGCGGTGTGACAAGGGAGCCAGCATCCTTGCAGACCTCTGAGAAGATGCAGAAGGGAGAGTGGATGCTGTCCTGAGCCAGCTGTGTCTGTGCGGGACGCTGTAATTCCTCACTTTCACGGTTCACTGCCCTGGCTCTGGGGTGTAGGGAGTTCCCCAGCAGTGGAGATGACCCATGTGTCATAGTTCAGTCCTGACTGCATGACACACGGGGTATAACTCTGTCCATAGGTTACTGACCGAAACTCATATCCCATTAAACCTGTGTCCCATTGTGTCCACAATCACCCACCTGTCCTTTTTCAGGCCTGCCCCGCAGCTCCCTCCCTCCTCAAAGAGACAGTTTGCCTGTCTGTCTGCTCATCTCCTATCTGCCCCTCCCTGTGGCAGTCATATCTGCTAGGCTTGCTGTCTTCATGGTCTGATCCTTGGCCCTGGCTTAAGCATCTGGCACGGCTGTCACTGGCACCTTTGCCCCTCTCCAGCTTGTCTTCGGCCCTGTGCTGCCTATTCTCAGTTCTGGGAATTCTCCCAGCTGCCCTTGCCCCTCATTGCCCATAGTTCATTGCAGATCTGCAGAGTGTTCTGACATAGATCCGAGACAGAATCCATCAAAGAATAGAGACATCATCACACAATTCCAAGCCAGGACGTGCTCTGAAGAAGCAGTGCAGGGTTGTGCTCTCAGAACTGGAGTAACTAGCCATATTTGGCCCTGGAGCTTTGAAACGTGGCTGCTCTGTGCTGAGAAATACAGTGGGGTAAAATCCAAACCCCATAAAAATCTTAATAATTACATCTTGGAATGGCAACGTTTTGGATATACTGAACGAGATAAAATACTAAATGCCTTTGCCTTTTGTTTTTTTCAAAGTGTGGGTAGTGGAGCACTTGAGTTGACAAAATAGGCTCACATATTTCTGGGGGACGGTGCTGTGTAAGGTGTTATCTTCTGACGATGTGATGAGGAATACTAGCCTTGTTTTCTGCAGAATAGGGTATCACTGAAGCCTTCCCTCTGTAAGTTTACTTGAAGGGGATATGTGGATGGTTGGCCTTAGAAAGATAACTCTTCCTACAGGAAGCAGTTGGAGGTGGGTGTCAGTATGAGAGAAAAGGAACCGAGTGGCAGGGGATGGGGCTAGGAAGGTGGGCGGGGAGTGGACGGCCTGCTCTCATGAGCCGGGTTAGTGGTAGTGAGGGTTTTCTCTTTGTCACTCATGCATTAGTCCGCACTCTAACCCACTCCCTAGGTCTGCTGTATTCCACAGCAAGCTGGGCTCTATTGAGGTGGCCTGCTATGATCTCTCCCAGCTTCCCTGCAGAAGTCTCAGGTCTGCTGAAGGCTGGCTCTGAGCTGGTCCTCAGTCCCATCCTTTTAAATCTCTTTTGGGAGGGCTTCATGGTTTAATTCTACTCTTTTTCCTTGTTCCTTTTCCACACCAGTCTGTAAAAATGCTCTAATACTGATGATAAAGCAGTCAGCTCCACTGACCCCATCCATGTCTCCCCATTACTGCTCCCAGTAGCACATGTTCTTAAAGTCTTTAGTGAATTGAAGTTTGTATGGTGTCTCACCAAATGCATTAATGTGCCATCACAAACTATGACAGAGATTTCACAATTTTTGTTCTTTGTTATTTAAATAATTTAATTAATATTTGAATAATTTAGTAATTTTAAGTGCTAAGTTGAAGAGGCAGAGACAGGCAGAGCTCTGTGAGTTCAAGGCTAACCTGGTCTAACAGAGCAAGTTCTAGGACAGCCAGGGCTACACAAGAGAAACCCTGTCTCAAGAAAACACACACAACAAAACAAATCTTTAATGATTTACTGAAAGGAATCCTGGCAAAATTAGTGCAAATTTAGCAAAAACCTCCACATTGCTTTGTTTTTTCCCCTAATCATTTGTAAATATATTTATCATGCTTAATGTATTATAAACCAGATCTCTGAGAGTTTTTTTGTTGTTGAACTCTTTCCATGTACAACTTTCCACCCCCTCTCCCAGCCCCTAGACACATTATCTACTTTCTGTTTCGATGCCTTTGACTACTTTATGTATCTCATTTGGGAGATGGGGAATGTTTCCAAAGAGATTGTTTTGCCTAGCATGATGACCTCAGGGTTCATTTGTGTTATAGCATGTGACAGAATTTCCTTCCTTTTTTTAATGACAGAAAATCTTCCAATATAGAATATATGACATTTCATTGAGCCATTTATGTACAGGGGAATTTGGGATTCTTTCACCTCTTAGGTGTTTTGCATGACACTCCTATGAGTATAAATCACAAATATCATATCACTTGATAGATCAAGTGTCAGTCCTATTTTTAATATTTTGAAGAACCTCCTATTTTCTACAGTAGTTGATGATAAGTATTAGATCCCCCATTGCTGGGTTCTTCCGCCACCAATGCAATAAGTCAAATCAAACTTAATTAATAGATCCAGATTTAATAAACGGCAATGCAAAGCAGAGCCATCCCCCCCAGGTGGCTCCCAGGAAGGCAGGAGACCGAACACAGAGATCCCAAACAATTGTGCCACTGTACACTCCCCAGCGCTGTAGATCCCATTCCTCTGCAGCCCAGGCAGCTGCATTTGCTGCTTTCTATCTGGTGGTGGTGGCCGTACTAATGGATGTAGTCTTGATCTCATTTCTGTGACAATAAGTGAGGTTGTACATTTTCCTACTTTTGGTGGCCTCACTGTAGAAAAGTGCTTCCTAGTTCTTTCCTCTTTTGAGTAATTGGAGCTCCTTACTCATTTTGGATATTATCTCCTTGCCAGGTCTGGTTTACAAATACCGTCACCCATTCCATAGATTGCCTTTTCACACTCCTGGCTGTGTCTTTGGGGCTGCAGAAGATTTTAAGCTTGATGTTATCCCATTGGTCAGTCTTTAGTTGTACCTTTGAAGTCGTATATGTATATATATATTGGTGAGGTCACATTTTTCATGAAGCTTTTACCCTGTGTTTTTCTTCTGAGAGTTGTATAGGGTCAGGTCATTACACTGAAGTCTTTAATGGATTTGGAGTCAATTTTTATATATGATGTAAGATTAAGGTCTAAAACTATTTTACCCATGTCTCTTAGACCTTGGCCCTAGAAATAACGGAAGTTCTAAAATACATAGAATAGTTTCAACTTGGAATGGGGGTGGTTGATGGCAGGGATTGGGCTAGGTACACCACACATCACAGTATACCATATTATAAATTTCTCTCTCTCTCTCTCTCTCTTTTTTTTTTTGTGTTTTTTTGAGACAGGGTTTCTCTGTGGCTTTGGAGCCTGTCCTGGAACTAGCTCTGTAGACCAGGCTGGTCTCGAACTCACAGAGATCCACCTGCCTCTGCCTCCCAGTGCTGGGATTAAAGGCGTGCGCCACCATCTCCCGGCTTCCTCTTTGTTTTTTTATATGGAAACAAATGTCTAGGTTTAACTGAAACTAAAACAAAATCAGTGAGGACCAACTAGTTATGGGGGAGTCAGTGCTATGTCCTGTGTCCCTGTTGCTGGGCATAATGTCTTTGGTAGCATTTACATTTCTGAGCACTGTTTAGTCTATTTCAGATTATCCTGAGCAGGTCTCATATGAAGTATGTATTAACTCGGTTCATTTCTCTAATTGTAGACTTCGTGCTTTCATTATAGATGGGATATTTAATATGCTTAAATAGACTGATTTCAGATTTTTTTAAAAATGGGTACAATTTTTTTTTTTATGAAACATTGCTTAGTCTTTTTCCAGGTATCGTATCATGTTTGAATGACTTTTTGTATCTTTTTAGTTTTTCAAGGCAGGGTTTCTCTGTAGCTTTGGAGTCTGTCCTGGCACTAGCTCTTGTAGACCAGGCTGGCCTAGAACTCACAGAGATCCACCTGTCTCTGCCTCCCGAGTGCTGGGATTAAAGGCGTGCTCCACCTCTGCCTGGCATGACTTTTTGTATCTTTGAAGAAATATAATAGCATGAGAGACCTTCCAAGGTTTATATCGCAAACATAATTTTTTAAAAAATGATAGGTGCCTTAGTTCCTTGTACTGTTGCGATAAGGTATGCTGACAGAAGCAACGGCATGAGAGCAGCAGGCGTAAGTGTTTTGGCCCATAATCCTAGGGTGTCTTCCGTCACGGCTGCAGGAGCGTGAGGTGGGTGGTTCTGTTGCCTCCATAGTCAGGAGGCAGAGTGAGCTGAATGCTCATACTCAGCCCCTTTCTCTTTCTGTTGTTCAGTTTAGGCCCACGATGCAGTGCTCCCGTTCTTAGGGAGATGCCTCCCAGACGTGTTTAGAGGAAAAGCCTAGACTAGACGTGGTGGTTTGACTGAGCCTAGAGGCTTGTAGGTTCAAATGCTTGGTCCCTAGTTAGTGGAATTGTTTGGGGCAGATTGAGAAGAGTTTGCCTTGATGGAGAAGGTGTGGCCTTGTTGGTGGAGATGTGGCCTTGATAGAGTAGGTAAGGCTTTGATGGAGGAGGTGTGTCACTAGGATGGGCTTTGAAGTTTCAGAAGTTCAAGCTAGGGCCAGTAGTCAGTCTCAGTCTCTCTCTCTCTCTCTCTCTCTCTCTCTCTCTCTCTCTAAGTTCAAAAGTCTACAACAGGCCCTGTAGTCATTCAGTCCGCCTGTCTGCCTGTCTGTCTTTCTGTGTGTCTCTGCAACTTTTGAATCAGATGTGAGAGCTCTCAGCTGCTACTCTGGTGCCTCCCTGCCTGCCTGCCTGCCTGATGCTTTGTTTCCTGCCGTAATGATCATGGACTAACCCTCTGAAACAGTAAGCAAACTCCCAATTAAATGCTTTCTTTTATAAGTTCCTTAGTCATGATGTCTCCTCACAGCAATAGAAAAGCAAAACACCAGATAACCCCTCATCTGAGATTATGCTAGAAGCTCATTTCCTGGCTTCTTCTAGATCTGTCATGTTGATAATATTAGCACCACAGTACGGAGACTATTTACAGAAAAGATTTATTTTTATTTTTTTTAACTATGAATATACATTGGAGAATACATAAGGATGATGTTGTGTGTCATTCAAGGGTTTGTGAGTTGAGAGCTTGGTACCTAATTAGGTGGTACTTAGAGGTAGTGGAGCTTTTAGGAGATGGGGCCTAGTGGGTGCTCACGAGGTCAATTGGAGACAAAGGGATTGCTGTAAGTCTCTCTCTCTCTCTCTCTCTCTCTCTCTCTCTCTCGTTCTCTCTGTGTGTACATGTACATGTATACTTACACATCTGTGAGTACTTATGTGTTTGGGAACCCACGCATGAAGGCTAGAGGACAACCTCAGCTGTCATTCTCAAGAATACCATCAACCTCTGAGTCAAGGTATTTCATTGCCTTGTGGCTCACTAGGTCAGATTAGCTGACCAGCTAGCCCCAGGAATCCTCCAGTCTCAGTTTCCAAAATGCTGGGATTACTAGTGCATGCCATCATACCCAGCATTATTTTGTAGGTTCTGGGGTTCAAACTCTGGTCCTTGGCAAGGCATACACTTTATAGACTGAGCTGTCTCCTCAGCTTTGGAGTGGGTTTTCTACAACATCACGTTGTCATAAAAGCCTAAGCCTGGTCCTTGAGCAGCATTTCTGCCTTCTTGTGAGCTGGTCTCGCCCTCTCTCAGTTGTTCCTGCCTTTTTTTTTTTTTTTTTTAGTGAGACCCTCATTAGAGACATGACCTTGGCTCTCCAGAACTGTGACTTTGAAATAGGCAAGCCTCTTTCATTCATTTTTTAAAGGTAGCCTACTTCAAGCATTTTGTTATAGCTATAAAGGGATGATAAATACAGATGGTCAAGTCAGAGCACTCTGTTTTTAAATGTGTGAGCGTGTGATGCACGTGGAAGTTACAGGACAACCTATAGGAGTTGAGTTATTTCCCCTCTGACTTGTGGGTTCTAGAAATTGAGGTCAGGAGAAAAATTTGTTGAGAATTTCATTAGATAAACCCTTCCCTCCTCATGACTCCTCCTGAACCCCCTTCCCTACATCTCCTTCTCAAAATCATGTTCTTTTCTATCATGATGATGATGACGACAGTGGTGTAACCTCTGTGAGTCCAGTCAATGTTGCCCACAGGCACCCGTGTTCAGGGTTGACCCCTGAAGCATGCACAGCCTACAAGGGGCTCCTCCCTCAAGAAAACTGCCTCTCCCTCCCCCAGCAGCCGTGACTGCCTGAAGCTGTTCCAGTTGGGGTGGGGCCTTGTGACTCCCTTCCTCATTCATGCTGCAAGCTGACTGGTGAGATCTGTGCAGGTCTTGAGCAGGTAGCTGTGGCTGTTGAGAAAGTTCGTGGGTGCAGCATCCTCATCGTGTCCAGAAGACATTCACCATAGCCCTCCTGGTTCTCTGGTTCCTAGACGCTTCCTGCCCCTCTTCCGCCATGTTCCCTGAGCCGTGGATGTACGAGTTGTGTCACATATGACCCATTATGGATGGGCACGCCACAGCTCCTAGTCTCTGCTTTTTGACCAGTTGTAGTTCTTTGTCGTAATCTCCATTTGCAGCAAAAAGATGTCTCTTTGTTGAGGGGCGGGAGCTGCGCAATCAAGAAAGCCCTTCAGTTCCAAAACCAGAGGACTCCTAAACATTACTGCCAACTGTCTAGTGATGTTTATAGGTTAACTGCTCCTGTTAATAGAATATGTGCCTGTGATCGAGTTCCTCAGTATGACTTTAGCTTCCAAATTTGACAGCATGCCTCAAGTTGCTTTTCTGTGGTTTGATCCTGAGTGAAACTTGTGCAGGAGGAAGCAAAACAGACTATTGGGTAGTTCAGTCCTTACTTGGGATGTAGCACAGTGACCCTAAATGCAAATAGCCTTGCAGGGCTGAGATAAAGGTTAGGAACTGTGAGTAAAGAGCAATCTTATGTGGAAATCAGTTTCATGATTATGCAAATCCTAAGGCAGCTATTTATCTGATTATATTTTCCCTGCTACTATACTGGCATTTTCCCCATTCTGTTACTGGATATTTATTGAATATGTAGTATGATCCAGTCTGTGGTGAGAATGTGGCAGAGCGAAGTTATATAACTTACACGCTGGGGGTGAGGTGGGGGCAGCTGTGTGCTGTTTATTAGACACATAAACAGATAAATACATTTATGGGTGGTTAATGATAAATGTCACATGAATAAAAAGGTGATGTGTTAGATCTGGGCCATCTGTTCCTAGTGGCTGAAGTCTATAGTGGTCTCCACATTTCCTGTTGACTGTTTGTCTTTTTTACCAGGGAACCTTGTAATCAGTTCTTCCACAGAGAGTAGTGTGTGGAAGCCAGCATAGGGCCTTGTGCATCCTAGGCAAGTGTTCTACCACTGAGCCAACCCCCAGCCCTGGCCATATCCTCTTCCCCTTGCACACCCTCTCCTAGAGGTTTTTCCCCACACAAGAGCAAAAGTAGGAAGATAGGAAAAGAAGCCAGGCATTTGGGGAAGTCAGTCTTGAAGAATTTAGCTTTCTCATGAAGGTGGGAGTTTGTGTTTGTCAGCATCTCAGCTGTATTTATCTTCTTCTCTTATGAATGAAGAAAAACAAAACCCCACCAGTTATTAGGGGAACAAGGAAGTGATGTTGTCAGTCCTTGAATTTGCAGTTTGTTTTGAAGTTTCTCACTTTTTACAGCTCATCTCTGCCTCTGCATTGAAAACTGCAATATGTAGCTTGTAGCTTAGACTGTCTCAGAATTGGTGTGTAAAACTTTGTGCTCTGCTGTCTTTGGGAAGGAGGAATTAGACTGTGATCCATGACTCATCCATGACTGATGTCCTGGTACAGTTTTAGAAACAAAGGAGGTGACAGTAGATTTCCCCAAGCAACAGGGGCAGAAGTAAATACGAGAAAAAGATGACTTTGTACCCATGCTGGTGGTTAGAGCTGTGCTTTGAATGAGTCTTAGAAACACGTTGGTTCTAGATGCCTCCACCATTTTGAATAGACCCAGTAAAAATTTTTCTCCTATAAAAAGGTTCGTATTAGCAGCAAACTGGCTGTATTTCTCCCAGTTTTATGTATGAAGTGAAGTAACTTGGCCAGTGAGTGTAACTCTTGCGATTTAGTTTGTTTTCTGTATTCATTGTTGAGCCAAAGGGCTGAATCACTGATAAAGTAACCTGGGCGGGGGCTCACCACATTATCGGCATTCTGGGAAACTCTCTTTTTCTTTTCTTTTGATATGGACATCTCTGTCTGCTTTGTCTTTAATTTTAACCATGTATGTAAGGGCCAAGTTCAGCCGGTTTACATTTTATTTCTTTTTGTGCACACTCCTTTGCCCCTGGGCAGTATATTCCATGAGAAGTTGATGTGCACAAACAGGTATTTAAGAGTTCATTCTCCCTCCTGGGCCCCAGCCACTTCTTCCCACAGGTGACCACTGTCAGGGGGTCCTTTTTACCCAGCAGGCTTGTTTGGTATATGATATCTTGTGTGTACATCTCTATATGTGTAAATGTTTTTAAAATGTATTATCTCATACCTCAATTTAAATTAGCTCAACATTTTTTAAAAATTACATGTCCTTTTGAAATTTCACTTGGAAACCTTTTAGATTCTTGATCACAACTAAATTACATAGCTTTTAAAAAACGGCGTTTATCTCTTTATAGCATGCAGGTGTTACCATGTAGAGATTTTCTTTGTCGGATACAGACAAGGATGACTGTTTGAACTTTTTTGGGTATGAGGGGGACTAGTACTGAGAATTAAACCCAGCAATCTTGGGCACCACAGGCACTACAGGGCTTTGTCCACAGCTCTTTTTTGATATTTTGAGGCAAAGTCTTGCTATATATAACCCATACTGCCTTGACTCAATGTAGCTCAAGCCAGCCTCACACTTGGGATCCATCTGCCTTAGCTTCCCAGGTGCTGGGACTATAGGTGCATGCCACTGCACAGAGATGCTTCCTTCTTTTTAAAGGGAATGCTGAAGGCAAAGGCCATTGCACACATCTGTAATCTCAGCACTTGGCGAGGCTGTGGTCAGAGGATCAGCAAGGCCAAAGCTAAGGCCAGCCTGAATTGTGTAGTGAGACTCTCTCAGAAAAGAATACAATACATAAAAATTGATTTTAATTATCTGTATGATAACTCAGAAGAAAATAGAGCATTCATGGGAGAAAATGCCAGATTATTAGAGAATATTATAGTACAAATTGTGCCTACCCAAAATTTGCTTGTTTGGTACTGTTAGACAGTACAGTGTGTTATACAGCGCTCACTGAGCCTGCACAGCGTTCCTCTTCAGCATTAATGCTGTCATGGACACTCAGAATGTCTTTCGGTTGTAACATTGTTGACTGCAACCATTTTGTAACTAATAGAAGGTAGTCTTTCTGCCAAATTTAATCAGAATATGTCAGATCTGGAGGGGTACATTATTTTCAGATATGTACAAGTCTCACTGTAGAAGGTTTGGGCATTTTCAGTGTTCTGTAGATATATCTATAGATGGAGTTATCTGATTGCTGCTATTAATCACTTGCTGTTGGTCAGCTAGAAGCTCTTCATTTTGCCAGCTTTGTCAAAGGCGTCCCGGGAGGGCCGCACTCCGTACCAGAGGACTGGGGTTGAGACAGCTGGGGAGACAGCCTGGAGTTCGCACAAGGTAAAGGGGCTGCCTGTGTTTAGAACCAGAGCTGCTTTCCACGAGCTCTCTTCCTCTGCACTGTACTGGTTATGTGAGAAGTGAAGGTTTCTGTAGACTCTTAAGGACATTGCTAGCTAGTGAAAAGGACCCTACCATTTGTCTTCTTTAACTCAGAACAAGATGATTTCCCAGAAGAAACTTAACTCAGCTAAACTGAACTGAACTTTGTTTAGTTCAAATCCGTCAGCCGGACTGGATATGCTGGCGCATCCTGTAGTCCCAGCGTTGGAGAGGTGGAGGCAGGAGGGTCAGAAGTTCAAGGCCAGTCTTTAAGACTTTAAGGTCAGCCGGGCGGTGGTGGCGCACGCCTTTAATCCCAGCACTCCGGAGGCAGAGGCAGGTGAATCTGTGAGTTCGAGACCAGCCTGGTCTACAGAGCTAGTTCCAGGACAGGCTCCAAAGCCACAGAGAAACCCTGTCTCGAAAAAAAAAAAAAAACAAACAAACAAACAAACAAAAAAAGACTTTAAGGTCAACCAGGGCTACAAGAGACCTTACCTCAATTTTTTTTCGCCCTGAGACAGGGTTTTTCTTTGTAGCAGCCCTGGCTGTCCTGGAACTCACCCTGTAAATCAGGTTGGCCTTGAACTCAAATATGCCTGCCTCTGCCCCTTGAGTGCTGGGATCAAAGGCATGTGCCCACCACTGCCCAGATAACTTTTCTTCTCTTTCTCTCCCTCTCCCTCTTCCTCCTCCTCTCTTCTTTCTTCTTGCCTTCCCTCCCTTGGTTTGTTTTATTTTTCTAGGTAGGCTTTCTCAGTATAGCCCTGGCTACACTGGAACTCACTTTGTAGGCCAGGCTGACCTCCATCTCACAGAGATCTACCTGGGATCTCTGGGATTAAAGATGTTTGTATGTCCCACCACCTGGCTCAAATGTCTGGGAATTTGCTCTGTAGACCAGGTTGGTCTGGAATTCAGAGATCTGCCTGCCTCTCCCTCCAGAGCACTGAGATGAAAGGCATGCGCCTCCACTGCCCCGCTTTCAAAACAATATTTTTAAAAAGAGAGGGAGGAAAAAGTGAAAGTTTTATGAAAATGGCAAGTGAATGTGGGCTCTCTCTTGTCTCCTGTTGCCTTCTTTATGTTCTATGTTAGCTCATTGCCTAGTTTTGAAATGGTGCTTGGGAGGGTGAGTGGGGAAGGAGAGTAGTTGTTTCTTTGTGTGTCGGCAAGAGCTGTTTTCATTTCATCAAGCCTGGCTTGCAACACTTTGATGTGTACCTGCGTAGTACTGTGTTTTATGTGGAATTTTCAGGAAAGACTCCCTCACCAATCCAGTAGAAAATGACAGCATAGGAGCAAGCACAAGGGGAAGTGCAACAGGCCCACCAGCATCTTAGGTTCTGTTGAGGCCTGGCCTCCCTCCTCCTTCCCTCTTTCCCTTTTTCTCTCCCTCCCTCCCTTCCCAGTTAGTTTGTGGAGCAGTAAAAAAATTTTTTCTCTCTCTCTTTTTCTTTCTTCATGAAGTAATCCAACAATAGAACATTGGGTAACAGATCTTCATAGGTGATTTTCCAGAAGAAACTCGGCAGGCTTGTGTTGCAGATGCATTGTAGACAGGCAGTGGAGAGGAAGAACCTGTCTGCTCACACTGTGTTCTTGTTCCCACTCTTAGTTCTTAAACAGTCTTTCTGTGCTCAGTGACATTATATGACTGAGATTCATGTGCTTTTTATGGGGTGAGACTCCCACTAAGCCCTTGCCAGTCTACTTACCTGGTGTGTTCCACTTCCCAGAAGCTGCCTTAGCTTGTGCTCTGGAACTTTTCTGCATAGCCTTTGGCTGTGGCATGTGGGTCAAACTGTTGCCCAGCTGTTAGGCGGGAAAAGGGAGACCCCACATGAGGAAACAGTTGGTCTTGCTGATCGTATAGTGTATAGGACTGGCCTGTGTGCTCTTAAACCAAAAGCATTTGCACCAGGCAGCAAGTGTGTTGGAAGTAGCTCAGAAAATAGGTGGTAATTGTGTCTGAGGTTTTGTTTGTTTGTTTTTAGGAAAAAAAAATTCAGAAAACATGGAAAAGACAAATTGGCTATTTGCAAAGCGGTACTAATAAAATGTCTGTGTTAAAGTTGGGTTTCTGCTCTCAAGTGGAGGGAGTACAGTAAGTGCAATAGTTTTCTTTTTTAACTGAATTAAACTTTATTGTTCTATGGTATAATGCCATTAGGCTAGTCAGCAGTCATTTCTTAAAACTGTGCATTCAATCATTGGCGTTTGTGTAGAAGAAAAGCTAAATCTACCTATCGAGGGGCGAGCTGCCCCTTGGCATGTAATATTGGTAGCTGTGTGAAAAGAGAGGTCTGGGTTTGAGTAACCTGCTGTTGTCACTATTTCTTTGTTATCGGGCAGATGGCACTTTATTAATTTGGACAGTCACCCACTGGGTTCTGTAATGACACTGGTTATGTAAGGCCCTATTGAACATGGTCATAATGTGTTCGGCGGTGATTCTCTCTTAGTTTTAGGACACTCTGCTGCTTTGTTCAGAATATGTGGTTGTTCTAAAGTGCTTTTTAATTTTCAGGTTGACATCAGGTGTTGTTAGCCTCATTTTCCCAGAACTTGATTAAAATTATTAGCTTCAATTCTAAGAGAGTTGTGTTGGAGAAGGTGTCAGTTCTTTCAGTGTAGAAAAAAGAGATTCACAGTGTCCTGCTCAACGTCCAGCTCTCAGTTCATGTCAAAGGTCTAAGTTATGGACGAAACAAGCCAAAAATTGTTGATGGCTTAAGTAGTAGAGAGAGAAATAAGTTATTCTAATGTCAGTTCCCCAAGTAACCACGATAATATTCGACAACATAACTTTTTAATTAGGTACCTACTGGAAGTATAGCTTCAGTCACATGACTTAAAAATTATTAAATTATTATGGTTGGGGGAAGAGGGGGGGATTGTGGTTGGTCTGTAAAATGAATAAAAAAAAAGAATTGAGAAAAGGTTATAGCAGAGCTGGAGCAATGCCTCCATGGTTAAAAGCACTGGCTATTCTTCCAGAGGATCCAGGTTTGTTTCCCAGCACTGGCAGCTCACAGCCATCTGTCACTCCGGTTGCAGGGAATCTGACGCCCTCTTCAGGACTGCAGTCAGGCAACAGGCACTCACCAGGTGGATAGACACACATGTAGGCAAACACCCATAAACAAAATAAATGAGCACAATGTTTAAAGGTTTTAAAGAATTTTTTTAAGTTATAACATAATTACTCTTTTTGCTTTATATTTTATATAATTTATGCATATGCCATATGGTCTTAACAAACATTCAACTCAAAAGTAATCAAAATATCTATTGCTCACCTGTGACACAGGGACTAAACTTTAAAAGACTGACAACATCAAATATTGGCCAAGAATATGAAGCAACCAAAGCTTAGTCCTTCTTGGAAATATAAAAACATTACAAAGACTCTGAAGGCAGGTCTTGCTATTGCTTAGGAAACTAAGTGTATATCCTGTGACTCCACCCTTCCACTTCTAAGTACTCACCCAAGGGAAGGAAAATATAGGTTCATGGAAGCTCTTGTTCATAATCACCAAAAATGGAAACAGTCCAGTTGTGTATCTGTAGGGAGCATATTGTCATGGGGCGCTCCTGAGCAGCTAGAGGGAAGACATATGTCAGAAATAGCAGACCTCACACATTTGCTGTACGGGGAATTGTGGGTGTGCTGTTCATCCCATCCACCATTCTCGGAGTTTAAGTTCAACCTGGTCTACACAGTGAGTTCCAGGTCGGCCAGGGCTACACTGTGAGACCTCGACTCAAAGAAAAATCTCAGAAAACAACAACAACAAAAACCCTTGATGAATAAAAGAAGCCTTATTCAAGAGAGTGTATATAGTCTGTGCTCATGATTAGAATACCTTAGAATTAGAGTACCTCAGAATGCCCACAACTCAACCATGAAGGAAGATAGCAGAGACTTCTAGGTTCTGGAGAAGGTGGCAAAGCAGGAAAGTGACACAGAGTGCTTAAGTGATGGCAAACCACAGGTGTGACCGGCTCCCTGGATGGACGACTCACGGGAAACCTGGGCAGCCTTGTCTCAGGACTCCCTAGCCCACACCTGGGTAAACTGGCATCCTCTCCGAGGGCCCCAGTCAAATACCTTGTTGTGCGCTGAAATGTCTCGTAAGCTGTTTGGAATCATGAAGGGTTTGTTATTTTATAAGTTTTGTTTCTTTTTGCCTTGGTGATATTTATGCCTGTCTGAGAATTTTTGAGAATTCTCTCTCCTGCTAATTATATAAAATTATAACCTACCCGAGAAGGGACACGACAGAGCAGTGTCGCTCCAGATTATCAGCACATGGCTTTTTTGGCGACTGTCATGGTTTCCTCAAAAGGTCTTCAGCTGTGTGCTACGTCCGTGTGGCTTCTCTGCAGTTGCGTTCCTTTGCTGTGTGGCATGGCTTTTCTCTAGTGACAGGGAAAAGGAAGAGAACAACGGGGAGTTGCCCGATTTCTGCTACCATGAGCATAAACTTAGGGACCAGATCAGCCAGGGTTTGAGTTTCATCTAGTCACTTTCAGCCTGACCTTTAACCTCGCACCCTCATCTTCATGTGTAAAGTGGTGGTGCTACGTCAAGGGCTTGTTCACAGTAGCGATTGCATGAGGTGGTGTTTGTAAAGTAGCTGGTGTGCTGTAGTGGGAACAATGACGGAGTGCTTAAGTCATGAGAGAAGGAAGCAAGACAATCGATGCTTAAATAAAAGTGTATGTGTCTGTCTGTCTGTCTGTGTATGTCTGTCTCTGTGTCCCTGGAACAGCTCCTGGGAACTCTGTATTCTTCTCTGAGGATTCTGAGTGCTGGGCTGCTACAGGAAAGCCCAGTGTGGTCCAGTATAGTGTGCCTGGTGTTTAGAGCGATGCTTGGGAACGAGAAGAGACTGAAGTAGAACCTCCAGCCCCAGTCCTTGATTTCCATCTTTGTAGTCTGTCCTTTGCTATTTGCGCTTCTGGGAAGGTCAACATGGTGCCCTGCTTTTGGAAGTAACCTGCATCTGGCCCCTTAAAGCTTCTCGTGTTCCTGGCTGCAGAGGTTGCTTTAAGTTGCCTCCGTGACCCAAGCCAAACTGTAGAGTCAGGAAACTCTGATTCTGAGGTGTTGATAACATCATGGAAGCTGAGCAAGGGATATGGCTCTGCATTCCCAAAGCTACCAGAGCAGCCACTACACTCCGCTCACCGCACGCACCCAATTCAGAGGAAACAGAGTTGCCCGAGTCAGCCATGCCTATCTTCTGTCGAGTTTTACTCTGATCTTCAGGAATATGAGACTGAACGAGAGCCCTATACATACTTCATCACAGGCAGCCTGCCATCTCCTCGTGGCAGTGTTTAAGGCTTCCTTTTACTTACTAATTCTCTAGTGTGCATCTGTTTCTATGCCCACGTGTTTCACTTAACTGGTTAATCTGGTGGTCAGTTTTGAGTTTATTGAAAGAAGGGACTTTTCTCTCCTGTGCACGGTGTCTTTCCCTCTGTGTGCTCTGTCCAGGACAGTAGCAGGGCCATAGAGGATTATCCGTGTATGAACTGTAGCTAGTCCAAGCTGGAATGTGACATAAGCACAGAAATAAACAGTGTGGTGCTAGAGAGGTGGCTCAGCTCTTAAGAGCTTGTGTTGCTCCTGCAGAGGACTAGGTTCAATTCCGAGTACCCATATGGTGGCTCCCAACCATCCATAACCCCCGTTTCAGGGTATCCAACAGGCACTCACATGGTGCCCATACATGCAGGCAGGCAAAGCATTGATGCACATTAAAAAAAATCTGTAAAAATTTAAATAAACATTGAATTCCAGAATCCTAGCATGAGGAGACTATTAAGCCAGTTCAGTATTCTTTTTACATGTTGATTACATGGTAGCTGATACTTTTGATTTTACTGGATTAAAGCATTGTTACATATTGTAATGGATCCCATCTGCTTCTTGTTAACGTGGCTACTGGAAAATTTAAATTGTATGTGCCTTACGTTGTCTTCTTGCTGTGTCACTGACTAATTAAAGTCCCAGCACCAGACTAGTCTGTGTGAGGGCAGGGACTATTTGTTTAGCCAGAGTAACCCTATCTCTGAGCTCGGTGCCTGGCCTGCAGCATATAATCAACAAATATTTGTCGAATGAGCTGTGACTGCTCTGGCGCTTGATTTCCGTCCCTGCCACGTACCGTGCTAGTTAACTGATAGGATAAAACGAGATAAGGTGGTTTTAAGAACACATTCCCTGTTATGTTTTCTTCGTCCCAAAGTTTCCATGGAAACAGTAACCAAAAGATTGCCAGGATTTCTGTAGTAGTCTTCAGATAGTATTTTCTCCTGTTGTTAACCAAAGCATGAAAGTTTAAATATTTGGAGAGATGTTTTTTGAGTTTGAAGTCCAAAGTCTAAAATTTTAATTTGAAAAAAAAAAAGCTGTTAAATATTCACTTTCCCCCTATATTTGTAAAATTCTACTAAAATAATTTCGTTTTAATTTTTATCAGTTTATGTTAATTATACATGATAATTGGTTTTGCTATGATGTTTTCGTGCATGTATTTATTAATATATTTTGGTACTCTTCATGTCCTTCCCCTGGCCCCCTCCCAACCACACTGGTTCTTCTCCCTTCTCTGTGTATGTGCTGACTTCTGCTCATTTGGTGACCAGTGAGTTCAGGAAGGTGGCTTACATAAGCTCAGGTTTACTTAAGGGAGGATGAGCACCTCACTGCCATCTGAGGCCCTGAAAAAAAGTCTTACCTCCTCCATCAACCATTAACTGCCTGTAGGTCCTGGAGGAGGAGGGTAGGGACTGGGAACCACCCTGCCCTCCCGTCATGGAGTATCAAGGGACCCAACTGTGTGGGCTTTGACAGGTACTCACAACTGCTGTGAGTTCCAGAGGACAGCACTGGCGTGCCTGGAAGACAGTGCTCCTCATCTCTCTCCCTCCCTCAAATTCTTCCTGCTGTCTGCAGAGTCCCCTGAGCCGCGGAAGGTGGGGATGTCCTGTTTAGACCCGAGCTGTCTCCATTCCCTGGATTTTCTCGGATCAGCTCTCTGGTTCTGCAGTAACAGGTGCCCACTGTATGTATAACTCTGACCCACACTGCAACCAGCGCTGATCAGGTTGATTCCAGGCACTCGGCTCTGTGGTGTCATTCCTAGTCTCTCAGCCCTGCTGCAGCCCAGTTCTGAGGCTTCAGATAGAAGGGATTTAAGAGAGGAACCATTTGGCTTATGATTTCAGAGGCTTCAGTCTTCATGGTCAGGGGGGTACAGCTGTTCAGATCATGGCGGGCCCAGAGTGTGGCTGAGGCTGTTGATGTCACAACCGACCACGAGGCAAAGCACCCACGAAGTAGCTGGCTGGAAAAGTAAAGGACTGGCCAAAGACACACACCGGCTGCTTCTATTAGATGCCTTTATGGCTTCCATTTCTCCTCTCTTCACTCTTTCCTAGTGAATACTTAATACACCCACCCTGCCACTTGATTTTCATGTAGATGAGACACAATTGAACGATTGTTAGGAACAGAAATTCAGATTGCATTGAGTGTGCTGGGAGAGGTCGAGGTGGCAAGAGCCATTTCTGTGTATAACCTGGAGCCGCTAGCCAGAAAAGACCAGATGAGACTCCAGATGTTGAGTGATTAAACTAGGGCTAAGATGGTGGTTTTGTTCTAAATGAGAAGGCACAGCAGTTTCTTTTGATTAATGTCTGTGTGTGTAAAATGTAGGAAGAAATCTTAAGCCTGGTTAAAACCTTTCTTTGCAGATCCTTTTGTATATGGAGGTTGTGTTCCAATCCTTATAGAAATTGTGTACCTTGAGACAAATACAAGTGAATGCTTTTAAGATGATTTTGGAGCCGGGCGGTGGTGGCGCACGCCTTTAATCCCAGCACTCGGGAGGCAGAGGCAGGTGGATCTCTGTGAGTTCGAGGCCAGCCTGGTCTACAAGAGCTAGTTCCAGGACAGGCTCTAAAGCTACAGAGAAACCTCTAGAGTGCTGGGTTTAAAGGTGTGCGCCGCTACCACCTGGCTTAGTAATGTGTTAGTCACAGCAAAAATCAAAAACTAGAGTGACAAAATTGTGGGAAAAGCCTGAGAAACTGAAAAATGAGGAGGGCCTTTCTAGTGTGTGGCCTTTGTATAAATAGGAGTGTGCTGTTTCTTCTGAAAACCCATTTCCCAGGTGCTAACTAAAGGAGAGAAATAATTTACCTGTGGACCTGCCATCCATTTCTTTATGTAAAATACACACTTATATGTCTATTTGCAGGGCTGTGTGTGTAACATACCATGTGCAGCCTCTGTGTATTTACTGTTGTTTGTATAATGTGCGCGTGTGAGTGCGTCTGTGCACGCGCATTTGTGTGTAATCTCTGAAAGCAGACTCCCTGATCTGAGTCCCATTTTCATGGTTACAGCTTTGGGATCTTAGCGAACTACTTACTGCTTTTTACAGTTTCTTCATCTGAACAATAAGGAAGCCGGCCACAGTCATCCCAGCTTGGGTTGTCATGAAGGTTGAATCTGTAACCTTGTCTGTCTCACCAGGCCTGTCACACAGGTGTCAGTCAGTACCCATTACCTCCCCAACTGCGTTCCCATGAGGGCTAGTCCCAGGTGTCACACCTGCGGAGGAGGGCGCTGCCTTCACGGTCAGCTCCTTCCTGTATCACACCTCTCATTGTGCCTCTGCCTTGGGACGGTAAGACAGAGGTCACTACAGTGCATCTCCACAGGTCCCCATCCACCACGGCTTTCCAGGGGCTGCTACTGTGGTGAGCGAAGCTAGTGACTGCTGTGTCTCAGGGAGGCCCCGTGACTCCGAAGCTGTTTGCAGAGTCACAGTTTTATAACTTGGTTTTCTCATTTTCTTTTGTTCCTGTCAGTCTCTTGAGGGCATATAGGTTCTTTTATGCTGGTTGCCTCCCTTCACATGCTGATTCTCTTAGTTGGAAAACCATCTCTTTGTCATATACCATGAAACAGGAATTAGAAAGACCTCAAGGTGACCTTGAAGGGATTGACAACGTTGGCTTTTACTTTTAACAGATCAGTCTACATTGAGAATAAAATAAAGGGTAATAAAAAGCTTCCTGAAGAATTCCAAGCATGAGGCAAGGTAGACTGAGCCATAATGGACAGAGCTGAAACAATGAGAAATGACTCGATTTCAAACCTATCTTGAAGGCAAATTCAGCATGATTTGCTGATGATGATATGATCTGCCGATGGCAGGAGAAAGGTCAAGGGTGACTCCAAGATTTTTGGCCTACACAGCTGGGAAGGTGGAAATTGAGACACAGACAAAAGTTTGGTAGAACATATTTAAGAGGAAGCTCAGGTTTAGTTGCAGGAATGGAAGTCCCCATACAACCTCTGGCAGACTCTGGCTAGACAGTTAAGTCTACAGGTCCAATCAGAGGAAAGACCAACGGAGAATGACTGGACTCTAGGAGGGGGCTGCACCAGGTGCAGGAGTGACCATTAACCTAGAAAAGTTCCTGAAAGGAGAGAACGTGAATTGTGGTCCAGTGTCCCATGTTGGAATTTCCCAGTTAGAAGGCCTTGGAGGGGAAGAGGAAGCCAAGGAAGAGCAGCCACCGTGGCTGAGAGGAATTAGGAGAGATCAGACACAGGCGCTTCTTGCAGGAGGACATAATCACTTGTGTCAAATCTTGCAGACAAGGCCAGTTAAATAAGATTAGGACTGAGAATTAAGCAATGGATTTAGCAACATGGAATTCACTGACCTTGACACAGAGTTTTAATGGTGTGGTGAAAGCCACAGCTCCTGGAGTCAGTTCAAGAGACTCAGTAGAGAGGGACTGGGGCAGAGAGCAGTCTGTGAGAGACTGCGTGTGTGGTAGAAATCATGTACTCTAGCCCACCACAGCAAACCATACCTCTCCCCCGCAAATAAAGCTTTTGTTACTTATATCTCTGTATATTCTTAGGGGCTTCCTAGCACCCTTGTTTCCTATCCCATCTCCCTAGCTAGCTGTCATTTATCTCAGCTTTCTTCGGCTTCTTTTTTCTGTTCAACTAAAGAATGTTCATTTATTAACAACTTCAAAAATGAAAGTGTTCTTCCTCAAGGTTACCCTTGTTGTTCTTAATTTCTGGCTGGCTTTCTTGTCTGCGGGTTAGAGGGTAAAGACATTACGCGAGGAAGAAGACACAGACACGCGGCGGTCCCACGTGGGTGCACTTTTAATGGGGGAGGGGTAACTGCGGGCAGGTAAAAGGTGTGCGAACACAACAGGAAAGGGGGGAGAAGAGAGAAGGAGAGAGAGAGCTCATGGCGGCCCTCGCTTTTTAACGGGGAATGCAAAGGCTTCTGGGAATATGTCCGTAGTCCAGGAGAATGCTGGGAGCTGTAGTTCCGCAAAGGAACAACAACCCTTCTGCCATCTTCATTTCACCACGAATATTTCTGGAATGTTAGACCTGCATATAAGAGTCTCCATTCTACCCAAAAGGTTCCCTGCCAGCCACCACATGATTTTGGTCATGAATGTCATAATGTGTACAGAAGATGAATACCCCCCACTGCTTCTCTCCTCAATTCTGCTGACTTTATTAGACCCCACTATTTTGATTCTTGAGTTACTTACTGGTTTTGTTTTGTTCTTTTTTTTTTTTTTTTTGAGTGCTGTCCAATTTCTGTGGATAAACTAAAAACAAAGCATGCAAAAACAAAACAAACAAACAAAACCTCAAATAATCAGGCCAGAGTAAAAAGGGTTAACATTGCACAAACTACCCTCTAGATCAGTGGTTCTCAACCTGTGGGTTGTGACCCTTTTGAGACGTGGAACCACCTTTGCACAGGGGTCACACGTCAGATATTTACTGATTCATGACAGTAGCAAAGTTTCAGACCGAGGTGATGAAGTAGCAAGGAAAACAGATGTATGGCTGGGGGACAGCTCCGCATGAGGAAGTGTGGTAAAGGTCGCAGTGTTAGGAAGGTTGAGAACACTGCTCTGGAGAGTAACACAATTCTGATTCCTGTGAGCCATGTGTTCTTTTCCAAAATATTTCAATTCTGGTTGCTTTTATGTTGATACTTGTATTTTTCTGGATCCAGAGAGATGGCTTAAGAGTACTGGCTACCCTTGCAGAGGACCTAGGTTCAACACGCAGCTCACAAGTTTGTAACTCCAGTTCCAGAGAATCCAGTACCCTCTTCTGCCCTCACCAGTACACGCAGTGCACAACATATGTGCAGGTAAAACACCTGTACACATTAATAGTGGCAGATCCCATGTAACTATCTAGCAGCTTGTTTTGATTTGTTAATATTGTTTTTCAACTTATAAGAATTTTAACTAAGTGCCTTCCTGACTACTTGTTCAAAACTCTCTGCCTTTCTAGGATTCTGTTTTCCTTGCTTCTGTGTGTTCTGGCTTTACTTTGCAGCTAGGGATGCAGTTCAATGGGAAAATCGTGTGTGCCTGAGGCCCTGGCTCTATCTATATCCAGCATTGAAAGAAAATGACAAAACATATATTTTATTTATCTCCACCCAAATGTAAACAACACAAAGGCCAGAGTTTTTTGGTTTTTTAAATCTTTGTCAGTACCGGACGAGAAGCCCCAGGAGAGTCTGGGTTGGTTTGGTGGGGGAGGGGGCTTTTGCGGCAGGTCTTGCTTTCCAGCTTAAACTAGCCTTGAATTTAACAGTACTTCCCGAGCCTTCCAGGGCTGCCACTGCTGGTGTCCACCACCACAACAGACTAGGGGTCTTAGTAAATCCTGAGTGAGTGGGAGGAGGGGAGGGAGGGAGGGGGAGGAGGGGAGGGGGAGAGACAGGAGCGATAGACAAATATTTTGCTTTTGAATATATTTTGGTTGTGAAAGTTACCTAGAACTGTCAGAAAAGTAAATTAGTGTAGTCATTTGTGAAATAATAACATAAAACCAAGAGTTTTGATTGGGTTCTGAAAATCGAGAAATTAATATAATAGGGGTGCATACAGCCTCTTTGTATTTCTTGTCTGACAGCAAAATGTTCCGTTTCCCATCAATACATATTAGTCACGTGTGTTTTGAAAGGATGCTGTACCTGTGGCGTGTCTGCATGGATGCTGAACTGTGACATAGTGAGGATTTTCTGCCCCACATTAGAGCTGCCACTCCCACCGCTCACTTTCCTCATCCGAAGGCCCTCTGGTGGCATATGCGAATTATTCAGAGTAAGCACTAGGCTTTGGGTCCCTGACCTGAGCCCCTTGGCTGTTTACTGTGGGAAATCAGTGATGCCTTTGAAGTCTGGCCCAAAGCCAGTTTGATCTAATAATTTCCATCTACGTTAAGCTATAACTGGAAAAACTGAATAGTGTAGGTCTGTTCTTTTAATTATCAGTGCCTTTGATTCGCCTGGAAAACTGTGCCATTTCAGTTTAGATCTTGCTCATAGTTAGGGTAATGAAGTCTTAATGTGACTTTAATTATTACTGACATTGCCACCATGAGCCCATCTTGACGGGTTTAGTTCCACCTCATGTGTTTCCTTGTGTGGTTCTGATTGCAGAGAAGCACTTTCCTGCTGATTCCTTTGTGTGTGTTGGGGCAAGTTTGTTCCTCTGTAGCTTTGGTACTTTCTATGGAAAATATGAGGTTGTCTGGTAAATTCTGCCATGGAAACCCATCTGTTTATTCTGTTACAATCACTTGTGTTGAGATTGTGTTTTGAGACCATTGCAACTGCATATCCTATAAAGCACCTAAACTGGAAGCAGGAGAGAAAATCATTTGTTTCATTTATTATTATTACTATTATTATTATTATTATTAATTACTATTACTGGTTATTTTCAAGACAGGGTCTCACTAAGTATGTAGCTTTGGCTGGAAATCATTATGTAGACCAGATAAGCCTTGAACTCTTGGAGATCCACCTGCTCCACCTCCCAAGTGCAGGTATCAAAGGTGTGCACCACTACACCCGGCTGAGAAAATTCTCTTTGTTTACAGGTTGTAGTTTCAGTTGCTGTGAAAGTAATACTAACCCCACCATTCCTTTAGTATGTGGCTCTTACCTGGGAAGATAGGGATTTTCAGGTCAGATGTTTAGTGACAATAGAGCAAGCACAAGAAAGAAACAAAAGTCCCATACAGATTGGACTTAGAGCAGGTCTGTGGTGACCACAACTGGGGCAGCAGTAAAGACAACTGTGCTCCTCTGGGGCTGGAATGAAAGGAATGCGTGAGGGCAGCTCATTTCTAGCATCATTCTGATCAGTGAGTGACAGTCCTCTAGATCAGTGGCTCCTATACAGGTAAAGGCAGGAAGGAGCTGGGGAGGCCCAGGTGAGCCTCCTGGTCACCAGTCTAGTGGAATAGCACATCTGCCTAGCACTCCACCACCCTCTCCCTTTGGGAACTTGGAGTCAACTTCCTCTTAAGATACTTTGTGGCAGTGAGAAGTTACTCCACCTTGATCTGATAGGATGCTATCTATCTCTACTTCCCTCAGAGAGACCGAGGTTTGCAGGTATTTTAGTGGTATCAGTGACTGGTGACAGGGCCGGATTCTGAACTAGGACTCAAATTCAAATCAGTGCTTTGTTGATGACCTTTCTTGCCTTGGGTAATTTTGACCCAAAATTATAGAAGGTAGAAATTAAGAAAAGCTTTGAAAGAAATTTTATCAGTCCCTTGAAGATAATTTTAAAAGGATTTCTTCTAGGAATAAAACATTTGAAAGCTTTCATCTGTTAAAAGAAAATAGGCAACCATTTGATTAAAATTTGAGCCCTTGCCTTTGAGTGTATTTGAAGCAACATTTAAATACCTGTGTATCACCTCGGCTGATAATAGTAATGAAACCAAGGTACCGGACGCCATAGCTCCCTCCCCCGCCCCCACTGCTTGTCTGTCCTGTGATGCTGGTAAGTCTGTGGCATTCCCGGAGATGTTAGGAATGCCACTATTCAGCAGGCTGACAAGGCGTGCCCTGGGAAGGAGCCATGCGCTGTAGGCTGTTCTGCATGGAGTTCTTTACACAGAGATCTTTTTTGCGTTTTAAAGATAAGATCTAATATGTAGAAGACTGGCTTCAAACTCGATATATAACTGAGTTTGAACTTCAGCTCCAAGTAAATCTTTTTTTAAAGATACACAAATGAAGCTGGAGAGGGTAGTTCGGTGGTTAAGAGCACTTGGTACTTTTGCAGAGGACCCAGACAGATCCACTTCCCAGCACCCACAAGGTGATTAAGAGCTATCTGTAACTCCAGTTCAAAGGGAGCCAAAGCTTTCTCCTGGCCTCTGGGCACCAGGCACTCATGTGGCATACATTAAAAAAAATTACATGCAGACAAAAACCTGAGACACAAAATAATAAATACAATCCTTTAAAAATAGATAAAATGATAGGAGTTTCCAGGTTAAATTGCTATGGAATGGGCTTGTAAGATGGCTCAGTAGCTCTTGAGTGCAAAACCCAGATCCAAAGGTGGAAGGAAAGACTAATTCTCAAAGTTCCTCTGGCCTCCATATATTCGTTGTGACACAAGTGCATTTGCATGTGCGCGCGCACACACACACATGATGGTGATAAGTAAAATAAAAACAGATTAAATTGCAGTGTGTCTGAGTATGATCAGTAACTGGACACAGCTGATGTTTAAAGACAGGACGCCAGGGCTCAAGGGTACCAACGCTCTAGGGTACCACACAGTGAACACTTGATAAACGTAATGATTGAAAGAACATGCTATGCACTGGTCTGGTCACCCAGCTGACCTAGAGCTGGCTTCAATTTCAGCATGTCTAGCACCTTTGTTTAGCTTAACTAACTTTGTAGATTAGTAAATAGGGATACATCTAATGACAAGCGGCAACTTAAGAATAGGTCTAAATCGGGAAGCAGAGGCAGGCGGATCTCTGTGAGTTCGAGGCCAGCCTGGTCTACAAGAGCTAGTTCCAGGACAGGCTCCAAAGCCACAGAGAAACCCTGTCTCGAAAAACCAAAAAAAAAAAAAGAATAGGTCTAAATGATTTTTCAGATCCTTGCTGAAAGGGGACAGGAGATGAGTTTTGTGTCCATGAGAAAACTGTAAATGTGGGCTTGTTGGAACTCACTGTTGATGGCTTCCTAGTTCTTAGTCCTGTGTGTTAGGATAAAGGTTGATTAAGAGTAGAAGTTATCTGAAGCTCCCATATAACATGCTAAGTATTTTTATGCAGCCAAGGATCCAAAGACTTTTTCAGACAGAAAGAGGCCCTGGTGTTCCAGGAAGGCCTCCTCCATCAGCACCCTGAGTTCACTGTTACCATGCAAATGCCTGCGGCAGTTGCTCCATTCTTTTGACACAATTTCAAAGTTAGACTTCTGTCCGTGTGTCACCCTGGGCAAGGGGGTGGGAGTTCCGTGACAGAAGGCACCACTAGACCCTACCTTGTAAAGGACCTGCATCTTCCTCTAGCGCCATGCTGAGGCCCACTACATGGGCCTTTTGGGGACATTTTAAGATCTGACCTATAGCAGGCAGGGCTCATCCCAACAGGCTTCTCTTTTCAGTTTTTATTCTTGTGAAAAGAGACAGGCCCTTTTGAAAGAAGAGCCGCAGTATCTGCACCCATCACCCACCCTCCCTTTCCCAGGCAAGGTCCAATCACTTTCCTAACTTTGCTTACTCCTTCCAGTTGTCCAACATGCATGAGCTCATAACAGGCTGGAAACTGGAGAAACAGAAGTGCAGAAATGCAAGGATGCAAAGGAAGGGGAACCCAGAGAGGGAGTGTGGTGGTCAGCAAGGCTGCAAAGGAAGGGGAACCCAGAGAGGGAGTTTGGTGGTCAGCAAGGCTGCAAAGGAAGGGGAACCCAGAGAGGGGAGTGTGGTGGTCAGCAAGGCTGCAAAGGAAGGGGAACCCAGAGAGGGGAGTGTGGTGGTCAGCAAGGCTGGCAGGCAGGACCAGCTGAGTCAGCCCTTCCACATCAGACACAGAGCAGGATTTGGAGTTTGCCCTGCTGGGTTTCAGTCCTGCTTTGTTCCAATATTTCCTTACTATGCTTCCATTCCTCCCTTTTGGAATGTGAATTCTGCACTATTGTATGTTGAATGAAAGTATGTAATTTGCTTTTTTAATTTTATAGGAGATTGCAGTTAAGAGAGGTTGCCTTGAACCTCAGAGGAGATTTTGAACTTTGGAATTTTAAACTGAAAAATTATGAGGATTTTTGAAGTTGGATTAAGTGCATTTTTGCATTATGATATGGCTGCAAGCCTGTGGGGGCCAGAGAGGAGAATTTAATGGTTTGAATGAGACTGGCCCAGGTAGGCTCATACATTTGCTTGCTTCCCAGTGTGTGGAACTGTCTTGGTAAGGGTTAGGAAGTGGCTTGTTAGAGGAGGCATGTCACTGGGAGTGGGCTTTGAGGTTTCAAAAGCCTGTCCTGGTCTCAGTTAATTTCTCCCCCCCTCCCCCCCCCCCCCCCCGCCTCCTAATTGTTGCTAAGAATGTAAATTCTAAGCTACTGCTCCAGCACCGTGCCTGCCAGCCAGCGGTTGTGCTCCTTGTCATAATAATCATGAACTCACCCTCTAAACTGTCGCCCCATTAAACCCTTTCTTTAAGTTCCATGGTCATAGTGTCTCCTCACAGCAATAAGAAAGTTTATTTTGAGACAGGATCTCATGGTGTAGCACAAGGGAGCTCAGAACTATAACTACTCACATTTTTATTTTATTTTTATTATGATGATTTGTAATTTTCGGAGGAGGCAAAAAAAGGTTCCTTTTCACAAAAAGGTGAGTGATGGACTTACTGGTTTATAAACACATGAATGTTTAGCTTGAGCTACCAGTACAGTAGATGTGGATGCTTGAGCTCTTCAGCGATGTGTTAAACAGCTTTCTCCTTCAGGGATGTACATGTAGGTTCACGTGCTGTTGTAAGAAGAGATGACACAGAGCTCACTTCCCCTGTGATTGCTGTTTACAGACCAACAGTTCAGGAGTCCACCCAGGATGGGTGTTAACAAGATAGAGACCATGCCCACCCCCACAAGACCCTTCATGCTGCCTTCAAACCTCAAACCTCAGCAGCCATTGAGCTAGTTTTATTTGAATTTTGTCATCTCAGGAATGTTATAGACTCATATAGACTGAAAGGCTTTTGTCTTATTTATTTAAAATACAATTTTAAAAAGTTATGTGTTTACAGTGAACCTGTATGAGTTTATGTACAGGAGCCCAGGGAGGTGGGGGATGGTATTGGGTCCCCTGGAACTGGAGTTGAAGACAGTTGTGAGCTGCCGTGTAGGTGCTAGAACCTGAACCCGGGTCTTCTGCAAGAACAAGTGTTCTTAATGCAATTTCTTGTTGTTTTGTTTTGATGTGTTTTGGTTTTTTGTTTTGTTTTTCTTCTTTAAAGACGGGATTTCTCTGTGTAGATCTAGTCTTCCTGGAACTCATTCTGTAGACCAGGCTGGCCTCGAACTCACAGAGATCCGCCTGCCTCTGCCTCCCAAGTGTTGGGATTAAAGGCATGCGCCACCACCGCCCGGCCCCAGTCACACTCAATCTGGAGATTTGGTGGATTGCATCCGTGACTTTTTTTGCTGAGTAGTAGTTTATGGGACAAGTGTGTCACGGTTTGCTCAGCTGGTCAGTTATTGAAGGGTCTGTGGGTTACTCCTGTCATCTGCCCTTTGACATTTCTGTGGGAAGCGAGTGTTTTAGTTTCTCCACAATGATGCACAGGGATGTAGGTGTTGTGTCTATGGTAGTTGTGAGGTTTTGTTTGGATCCACTTTGCTTTCATACACTGTTTTCATTCCACAAATCCCAGAGTGGCTAAAGGGATTTTGAGGTCAATTTCACAAGCACTGCTTCATGAAAGGCAGCTGTCAAAGCTGAGCTGCGGTGTGGACTGTAGGGAGAGCTCGGTGCTGGCATCATGGAGAGCATTTTTCTTAGCCTTTGAGGTGAAGGAGCAACATTATTTGTTCTTTGTCTGTAAATTGCAGGATCAGTTCCAGCATGGTCATTGCTCTGTGGAGCCACAGTTTCCTCCTGTAGAGTCACATACTCCAGGCTCACCTAAGTCTCCTTTCAGTTGTTAGTATGTGCCAAGAAGTAGAAATGGGGAGCGGAACTGCTGTTGTTTAGCCGAACCCATACGGCCCCAGGCTGCCTCCTAACTGTGCTTACAGCCACAGACTAGTGCTTGGCACTGAACGCCAGTCAATGCAGAGACACAGGTCTGCTTGAGGTGCTCAGAATAAGGGACAGTTGAGTGTTCTTCCCTACACGGGACATTTATACCACCCCCTCTTAAAGCCTCTGGACATTGCGGAGGAGAAGAGGGAAAGGAGAAGGGCTGTGAAGTGCTCTGCTGCATGGCACATTCAGTGTGGTCAGGATTTCCCACCACTGTGGCTTCTGCAAGGGGCTGCACAAGATGGGCCCTGCCTGCATTCAGTCACGGATTGGGGAGGGGTTCCTGGGGCGCCACCCCTCCCTACAGAGCTGTTGGCTAGGACAGAGTCTGCAGGAGGTGCGATGCCTTTAATTGTGTGCTCACTGATGAGCCACCCGGGCTCCAATGGACAGTTCTAAACACAAATGACTCTGGTTAAACTCAGTGGGTCACAAAGTGAAGCAAAAAGATGTGAGTGTGGGAAAAGGACTAGTGGGGGTGGTTACAAAAGTGGGAGGGAGATAAAGAGGGTGGGCAAGAGAGTAACCAGAATGTTTGAAATTGTCCCCAAATTTAGTGAAATTTACCAAAAAGAAAGAAAGAAAAGAAAAGAAAGACACCGCCTTTCCCTTCCAGTAAGGGATGAGATACATAAGCAAATGCCGCACACAGAAGTTGTTAAGATGAAGGTGTGTGAAGAGCTGATGGGGAAGGAGCCACCCCAAGAGCTGGCAGGGTTCCGGAGAACCTTCAGGGTTCAGGGAGGGCATGGTGAGAAAAAAGGAGGATGAGAGAAGAGGGTTTTCTCCAGTGCTGGGCCTTGGTGAGTCAAAGGGACTACAGATGTTTCCCATGTGACATAATTGGTAGCACTGATGTTTGCCAGCACTTATATATGTGCACCCTGTGTGTGCAGTCCTGCAGAGGTCAGAAGAGGGAATCAGAACCCCTGGAGTTCAGATGGTTGTGAGCCACCACGTGGGTGGTGAGGTCAGAACCCAGGTACTCTGCAGGAACTAAAAAGCTCTTTAACTGTTGCTGCATCCCCAGCCCTTCATTCCACATGAGCTGAGCTGTGTTCTCTGTAGCAGACATAACAGATAAAAACTATCTTAAGTCTGTTTTCTGTCATTATAACAAAATACCTGAAGCTGACTACTTTATAAGGCAGGAAAGGTTCAAGAGCAGCATTCTCGTCTGTTGGCCCTGGTTACAGAACAGCAGAGAAAGGACAGGAAGTTGGTGACATGAGAAGCCAGAGAAATTCTGGACCAGGCTTGTTCTTGGACCCACTCACATTTGTGGGAACTAGCCAGGGTTCTGTGAGTGTTCAACTCTCCAGGATGTGTCCTCAGTACCAGAATGCCTTTCACCAAGCACCTCTCCAACACCATCATGCTGGGACCAAGCTCCCGGGTGTAGGGGCCTTTAAGGGATGGACACTCAGACAGTGACTGAGCTCTGAGTGTGTAAGGCTCATCCTGGACTCCACACAAAGGGGAGGGAATGGACCTGCCGAGCTGGCAGACTGGAGAGCCGTAGGGATTGGAAAGTGGGGCCAGGCCACCTTCCTTTGCTCAAAACTCACCTCATGTCACACTTCTCTTCCTGAGATCACTTCGTTCACCATCCACCAGTTGGAAGAGAGAAAGAATTGGGGTTTCTTCTCTTAGTAATTGCTAGTTGTTAGTTGTTAGAGCAATGACAGCCTGGTCCTGCCGTTCTATCGTATTCATTGCTAATGTGTAAGGAGTGCGTCCAGTGCTCACTGTTCTTTATACAGGCCCACTGCCACCACTGACAGGTAGGGAGCCTGGTCAGTGTCCAGCAAGGGCTTGACCCCTCCCCCCAGGCCCACTCAGGCTCTGTGCTCCTAACTGCTTATGCCAAGTTCAGTTTTGAGTGCGTGTTTATTCCGTGGCAGCAAAGACAAGTTTCTTGGGTGGGGGTAACGTAGTTGTTATTATGCTAATTTTCCTCATGAAAAGATTTTGTGATAAAATGGAAATAAGGAACTGAAGATATTTGGAGACATAGGGAACACTAAACATAGTAGTCTTAAGAGAAGTGTTTTCTTAGTCATTATGTGGGAGGCTACAGTACCATATATTTTGAGGAAAGAAGAATTAGAATAAGCACTATCACATGGAAGAAGAGCAAAAGATATGTGGATTTTCTTGCAGAGTAGGTGGAAACAAGAGGCTGTAGGAATTCTGAGTTAGTGGTATTGCTTTCTTCTTCTCATGCGTCCTGCACTGACAGAATAGCTGCCGTGTTCAGAGCATGAAGAACAAGACTCAGGAGCTCCCTCAGGAAGAATTTGCTGTCTTGATGGAAGGAGGGGGTCCACAAGTACTATTATTTTACTGGTTTTGGGGGAGGAATGATTTATCTGAGGTTGGATCAAGCTGACCTGCCTGAATCCCTCTCCCAATCCACGGCCATTCTTGTTAAATCTCTTAGAATGCTGGTGTTTGCTTTGGTTGGTTAATATAGGTGTATTTGACATACAGTCGTCTGATGTCGTCCAAGCCAGCTTTGAACTTGCCTCAGTCTCCCAAGTGGTGGGATTAGGAGTGTATGCTACTCTGCCCAACTTTATGTTGTTTTAAAATGAGTACTCTACATAAAATATCAGTTTCGGGGCTAGCAAGATGGCTCAGCGGGTGAAGGGATCTGTCTCCAAGCTTGGAGACTTGAGTTCAATCCCCAGGTTCCACATGGTTGAAAACTGACTCCCAGCTGGGTGGTAGTGATGCACACCTTTAATCCCAGCACTTGGGAGGCAGAGGCAGGTGGATCTCTGTGATTTCAAGGCCCTCCTAGTCTACAGAATGAGTTCCAGGACAGCCAGAGCTACACAGAGAAACCCTGTCCCCTCCCCCCGCAAAAAAAACTGACTCCCACAAATTGATGTTTGATCTCTACGTGTACACATTTGTGTGATTTACATGTATACACACACATTTATGTTCACACTAAATAGATAAGTGTTTGTTAAAATAGCAAAACTAGCACAGACCCCATAGTCCATGTGGCACCGCTCGTGCTGTCCTTGGTGAGGGGCTCTCAGGCTTAGATTTCCAAGAGATGTTTTTCTGCTTCTGTTTCCTGGCTGTGCCATGTGCCCCCTGGCCTCTCTGCCTTGTGTGGTGTACTTCTCTCCTGAGATGCCCTTATCCCACACTCACATCCCTGCTCTGACTGATGTATCCTATCACAACACAGAAGTATAGGGAGTTTTGTTTTGTTTTATCCTTTTGAAATATTTCCACAAAGCAAAACAGAGTTAAATGCCAATCTCTCCTTCTCTCTTGCATTCTTAGCCTATCCTGTGCTTGACTTAGAGTGTTCATCACGTGCAATTTTAATGATGGGTTTTCATAACCATCCTCCCTGCCTGCGTTCACTGCTCAGCACACATTGGAGGCTCAGCCAGTATCTGCCGAAGAGAGGCAGAGGACCTTTGCCTTTGGAGTTGCATTTTTAACCCCTAGTGCCTTAGAGCAGCATCCTCTTGGAGCCTCACCTCCAGGTGGAGGGTGTTGAGAGTCTGGTGTTAGTGAAGGCATGCACACACAGCTGCTCCGTTAAACATGACCAAAACAGATCTAATTTATAACCTTTCCTCTGTGTAATTCAATTGTAGCATTCTTTCCTTTGGAATAAGAAGTATTTAGAGCCGGGCGGTGGTGGCGCACGCCTTTAATCCCAGCACTCGGGAGGCAGAGGCAGGCGGATCTCTGTGAGTTCGAGGCCAGCCTGGTCTACAAGAGCTAGTTCCAGGACAGGAACCAAAAGCTACGGAGAAACCCTGTCTCGAAAAATCAAAAAAAAAAAAAAAAAAGAAGTATTTAGAGAGTTTGCACAGATGTTGTTTTTATGTGCTGTGATGTGACTTTCCCTTTATTTTGCGTAGGGAGACTATTGAAATTCTTTGTGTTTTGAAATGTATTTTTTCCATAATGTGGATGGAACAAAGATTTTTTTTTAACAAAGAATTTTTTTTTTTAGTTGACGAACAGAATTAGCCTTGACTACATTTAAGAAACACTGCTTTTATTAAAGGCTGTAGAGGGATCAGCTCAGAACAAGGTGGTGTAAGAGATGACAAAGCCGCACTGTTGTGCACTGGGGGATTGACATTCCCAGTGGGCAGTGGGTGCATGGGGGCTCCATTCAGTGGAGCGAGGCCGCATAATTGATTAATTAGCCTTGAGATTCCCAGTGGACAGTGAGGTGCGGGGGTTTGGGGACCTAATCAGTGGAGCAAGGCAGTATAATTGATTAATTAGCCTTCCCGCTGGATGGGGTGTAGGTGTAGGGGGACTCCAGTCGGAGGAAGAAGTCAGCTGTTGTCATGTTGTTCTGGGTGGCACCCGTTGCTTTCGCTTTGACTCACAAGTTCCTTCCTTGCCCACATCTTGGCAGAGTGAATCATTCTCACTCTTTCTTCCTTTCTCACCCAACTGGCAAATTAATTTCCTTTATTATTTTTATCACTGTTTTGTATCCAATAAACTTTTTTGCTGAAAACTTGTCTAATATTTTATTGATCCTTTTACCTACCTTAATCGATACTAATTACTTTTGTTTGTTTGTACTTGGCTTTAGTCACACGCGAACTCCCGACAGTTGGACCCATGAGCCTGCTGACTCTGCTGATCCAAGATGGGAACAACCAGTGATGAGATGGTGCCCGTGGAGCAGGCCTCCTCCTCCTCCTCCTCCCTAGACCCCCTGTGCTTTGAGTGTGGCCAGCAGCACTGGGCAAGAGAAAACCACTTATACAACTACCAGGGTGAAGTGGACGACGACCTTGTCTGCCACATTTGCCTTCAGCCCCTGCTGCAGCCGCTCGACACACCCTGTGGACACACGTTCTGCCACAAGTGCCTCAGAAACTTCCTACAAGAGAAAGATTTCTGCCCACTGGACCGCAAGAGACTTCATTTCAAGTTGTGTAAGAAATCTAGCATCCTGGTCCATAAACTTCTAGATAAGTTACTGGTTCTGTGTCCGTTTGCTTCCGTGTGCCAAGATGTGATGCAGCGCTGCGACCTGGAGGCACACCTTAAGAACAGGTAAGCACAAAGGAGCAGAAAGGGCACTAAGGAAGTGTTACAGAAGGGTGGCTATAACAGATAGTCAAGCACACGGCTCAGGAAGGGTGCCTCATGCCTATAAGCCCAGCATGACATGCAGAGGCAGGGGGATTGAGAGTTTGAGTTCTGCCTGGGCTACATGGTGAGACCCTGTCTCCAAAAAACTTACACACAGTAAAAAATAAAGCACCAGTGAATACATGAACCAAATCAAGTGAGAGATGCGATAAATTAGTTGCATTGGTCCGTACTTAATAATACATCTCAAGCATGAGTGTGAAAGCCACAGTGTACAAGTACCACTTAGTAATATTTTCTTCATCATACCATGCAATTTAAGCTCAAATGGGTGACAGGTGATAATACTAGATTCCTTTTACAAGGGAGTAAGGGAGTTTGGCATTAAAAAAAGAAACTAAATGAAAACATTCTTTTGTCTGGTTTATTTTGCTAAGGAAAAATTGTACATGAAGATTCGTATTGCAACATGGTGCATGGTTGGTGCATGGGAGTCAGTCTAAGAGCGGTGAAAGGCGTTTGAGGTTGCGCATGCCTTTGGCGGGCAGACCTCTGTGAGTTCCGGGCCAGTCTGGTCTAGGTAGTAAATATGCCTGTTACAAACAAAACAAACAGCAAAAAGAGTGGCGAAGGGTTAAATACACCACAGAACACCAACTCACAGCCAGTGAAAATGGCAATTTTATTGGGGAAAGTATAGAAACGTGTTGACTGTTTCAGTTTGCTGAACTCTCGAAGATTCTGTGTTGAGAGGTTTGACTGAATAAGAACAGCAATTAGAAAAGTAAATATTTAGGGCCGATTTTTGCTCTGATAAAAACATTTGTTTAAAATGTTAAGTAATTTATTTGGATAACTAGTTGGTGAGTCCTATAATTTGATTTTAGTAAGAAATGACCTCCAAAATAAATTATATAAACCTGGAGTTGGTGCCATAGCTCCTTGAATAAAGGCACTTACCACCCAGCCTGACCATCTGAGTTTGACCCCTGAAACCCACAGGGTAGAAAGAGAGAACCGACTCCTGCTGGCTGTTCTCTGACCTCCTCATGGACACCCACACATAATATACTCACTCACACACACGGGTATGCAAATAACAGCGCATGTCTGCAGACTCGCATGAAGCGTCAGAAATACATGGATTTGTTTCAAACATCAGTTCAAGTGGCTTGTGTCGTGTTGCCTTGCACATCGTACTGGATTCTGATGAATCACAGGTCTCATGTAGAATGATACACCAAATCATGGAACTAAAGATTGATCCAGTCCTTTCATCTCCCAGTGCATAAGGATTTAGAGCTAGTTAATATATGGTTAGGCTTAAACTCTGTTATCTTGTGTATGAATACCACATTACTCTACCCTGGAGTATGTCCACTGCTCTGCTATAGCAAGCATTCAGCATTTCATAGGCACGTGACTGGATGAATGTATTCTGTTCTAGGAGAACAGTGTTATAAAGGAATCTCATTCGTTAGAAATAACTGAATCGTGAGAAACTGAGGCATGGGGATTGAGAACATCATGTTTTGTTGGCATAGAGCTGAGGGCGAGGCCCAGTAGTAGCAGACTTGCCCAGCATGTACAAGACCATGGTTTCATCTCCTGCACTGAAGGGGGAAAAGTATTTAAAACTTGAAGTGTGGAGATGTATAGAGGAATTGCTTGAACCCAAGCTGTGTTGTCTAACACAGGGAGCCAAGAGAAGGCAGGATTAATAGAGACTTGGGAAAGCACATAGCGTGGCTGTATATTCTGTGTCTCCAACACCAGCAGGCATTGAGCTACCCACCAGAGACTTTTGAATGTGCTAATCTTGGTCAAGCCTAACTGCATGAATAGTTTCTTCTCCTCCGCCTCCTTCTTCTCTGTGATACATGTTTTGTTTTCTTGTTAAGTTAGCATACAAAGTACTCGCATGTGCCCTTTAGTCGGCGTCTTGTCTCAGAACTAGTCTTGGATTCCTTTGTGTTATACCAGATATGTATGATCAAGCAGTTGTGAAATTCGCCATCAGCGTCGTCTGTAAAGCACTTCCCCTTCCTACTCCCTCTTCCATCTCCCACACCTAACATTCAGAACGAGTGGTCATGCTTATATGGGGGTAAATAAGTTGTGCGCTTGGGCGCTCGTTTAAGACAAGGTTCAGAACTGGTTTCTTTGCTCCAGCCTTTTAGGAAGAAAAGAAAAACCCACGGAAAAGCTGGGAAGGCCTCAGCCTGGATAGTGTCAAGCAGCCTGTCTCTTGAGTGTGCCGCCTGCTGTCTGGGCTGTCGAGCTCACTGAATTTCCCGTTTCATTCACCACGCTTTTTAACTGTGGGGTTTCTCTGTTACGCCGCATGTTTCTCTGTTGATTGTTGCTGGTGAGATGTATTCTCCTGTTCACCTTCAGTCGCTCAGATGCAGTTGCCTTTAGTTCTTGGATAGTTACAAATTTAAGTCATTGCCTCTTTGTCCAGTATTGGGGCTTCCTTCTGTCAGTTTCCCTTCATTCTGTCTTTTCCTGTGCGTGGGCCTCACTTGTTTCTCTGACTCTTCATTTTGTATCGAGCACTTACATATTGTAGTGTGTCAACTCAGTGAGCTTCAGGCCTTTTGTGGCAGGCTCCTCCTGTGTACTGCAGGCTGTGGAACCCCCAGACCTGACTCAATCTCCAAGTGCTGGAATTATAGGCATGGGTCACCATGCTTAGCTTTATTTTATATAAGTACTGTGAATTAAACCGAGGACCTGATAGGCTAGGTGAACACTTTACCAGTGAGCTGTTTATCTCTGGCTTCTTTTGTTTTTGATTTTGAGAACAAGAGTAATTATTTGCCCGTGCTGGCTTTGAACTTACTCTGTAGCCCTAACCAGCCTTGAGCTTGTGATCTCAACCTCCTAAATATTAGAGGTCTATGCCACCAAGCTGTCCCCGACCCCTGCAATCGAGACAGAAGTTTTGGGATATTTTTTTTGGTGTGGGGGGGAGTTGTTTTATTTTTCAAGACAGGGTTTCTCTGTGTAACCCCTGCTGTCCTGGAACTCACTCTGTAGACCAGGCTGGCCTTGAACTCAGAGATTTGCCTGTCTCTGCCTCTCAGTGCTGAGATTAAAGGTGTGCATCACCACCACCAGCTCAGGGTTTTATTTTTTAACAAAAGCAGCTGGGCAGTAGTGGCGCATGCCTTTAATCCCAGCCCTCAGAGGCAGGAGGATCTCTGTGAGTTTGAAGCCAGCCTGGTCTAGGACAGGCTCCAAAGTTACATAAAAACCTCGTCTCAAAGAACAAAAACAAAACAAAAAGCTACTGTGAGATGCCTAGGCTGTTTATACTGGGCCAGTGCCGAGTTGTTCTGGTGGGCAGCGGTACAGGGGAGTCTTCTAGGAAACCAGACAGGCCCATGAACACTTCTCTGAGCACAGGGCTATTGAAGATGCTGTGACCTGCTGGTCATTGCTTTCGATTGCTACTGAAGGCCTACAGCTTCCCAGTGTGGCATGCAGCTGAGGAGCTAGGGCTAGTAGCAAGGCTAGTCATGTGCAGAGTCTTTCCTTCTTCCTGGGAGTCAAGCACCTTGAGAGAAAGAGTGAGCTCGCACACGGAGCTCAGAGGATGGCCTCAGGCGGTAGTACTCACCCCTGACCTTCTTTCAGACAGGGTCCTCTCTTTGTCGACTCTGGTGAAGGCCAAGCTTGCACGTTTCTGATGACTCACACACGTACACACATACACACACACACACACACACACACACACACACACACACACACACGTGTGTACACCCTTTCTGGGATTACAGACACTCCCCCAGTGCTGGGTTTTATTAGGTTCTGGGGATCTGAACTCAGATCTTCAGATTTGCCTGGCTTAAGCACTTTACCGGCCGAGCCGTCTCCCCAACCCACCAGCCACCTTTCTTAAATAAATGCTTTCTTGACCACTATCACCTTTTGCCTTGTTTCCAGAATTCAAACGTAGTTGGTTCTGATGATTTCTCCAGTCTTCTCATTGCTTTTATGGAGGGGAGACTTCAGACACCCTTGCTGTGCCATTTTGCTATCTGTCACATTGGTTTTGTTTGTGTTATCTGTCTTTATTATATTCTAAGCCACTCACACTATTTCATATTCATGAAGGACCTGGAGTAGCATGGACCTTAACAAGTATCCCTTTACCATCTCACAACCATTGCTACTGATACTGCTGATACTTCATTGTGCCTTTTGCCACACTGTGCCTCCTAATGCTCCTGTGTACCTCATAGCAGGGAGTGTGTCTCTGTGGCATAAAACAAGTTACTTTGCATGTGATTTCTTCAGAGTGCTAGAATAATGAAGCAGATGCATGACCTATAGGAAAGAAAAATCCCTCTGTTTGGGCTCTTTGCTGCTAAATGAGCCCTTTGGTTTTATTTTAATCAGGGGTTGGGGTAGACCTGCGCATTTGAAGTCCCCGAGGAGGGGCAGCCCACAGCTTGTGGCTGACTGCACTGCTCCTACCAACTACTGCCTCAAAGCTCTGCTTGGACAAGTGTGTTTCAGCCCATATATCTCCTGATCAAATTCAATGCCGCATGCATTTCTAGCCGTTTGGTTTACTTACTGTTTTAAGCCCTCTATACTAGTTTCCTGCATTCACTAGGTCGCCCCCTCTAATGCTAGCTGGTGTCTGCATTATTGTTGAGTGCTCCATCTCCAGTGTTTCCAAAGCCAGCTTTAGACTGGGACTTAAACATCCTCTTGCCTCAGCTACTAATTAGCTGGGGTGACCCTCTCCACACCTGACTCTGCGCGGGTGACCCTCTCCCACACCTGACTCTGCACAGGTGACCCTCTCCCACACCTGACTCTGCACAGGTGACCCTCTCCACACCTGACTCTGCACAGGTGACCCTCTCCACACCTGACTCTGCACAGGTGACCCTCTCCCACACCTGACTCTGCACGGGTGACCCTCTCCACACCTGACTCTGCGCAGGTGACCCTCTCCCACACCTGACTCTGCGCAGGTGACCCTCTCCCACACCTGACTCTGCACAGGTGACCCTCTCCACACCTGACTCTGCGCGGGTGACCCTCTAACACACCTGACTCTGCACAGGTGACCCTCTCCCACACCTGACTCTGCACAGGTGACCCTCTCCCACACCTGACTCTGCTCGGGTGACCCTCTCCCACACCTGACTCTGCACAGGTGACCCTCTCCCACACCTGACTCTGCTCGGGTGACCCTCTCCCACACCTGACTCTGCACGGGTGACCCTCTCCCACACCTGACTCTGCGCGGGTGACCCTGTCCACACCTGACTCTGCTCAGGTGACCCTCTCCCACACCTGACTCTGCGCGGGTGACCCTGTCCACACCTGACTCTGCGCGGGTGACCCTCTCCCACACCTGACTCTGCACAGGTGACCCTCTCCCACACCTGACTCTGCGCGGGTGACCCTCTCCCACACCTGACTCTGCACAGGTGACCCTCTCCCACACCTGACTCTGCACAGGTGACCCTCTCCACACCTGACTCTGCGCAGGTGACCCTCTCCCACACCTGACTCTGCGCAGGTGACCCTCTCCCACACCTGACTCTGCACAGGTGACCCTCTCCACACCTGACTCTGCGCGGGTGACCCTCTACCACACCTGACTCTGCACAGGTGACCCTCTCCCACACCTGACTCTGCACAGGTGACCCTCTCCCACACCTGACTCTGCTCGGGTGACCCTCTCCCACACCTGACTCTGCACAGGTGACCCTCTCCACACCTGACTCTGCACAGGTGACCCTCTCCACACCTGACTCTGCACAGGTGACCCTCTCCACACCTGACTCTGCACAGGTGACCCTCTCCCACACCTGACTCTGCACAGGTGACCCTCTCCCACACCTGACTCTGCACAGGTGACCCTCTCCCACACCTGACTCTGCACGGGTGACCCTCTCCACACCTGACTCTGCGCAGGTGACCCTCTCCCACACCTGACTCTGCGCAGGTGACCCTCTCCCACACCTGACTCTGCACAGGTGACCCTCTCCACACCTGACTCTGCGCGGGTGACCCTCTACCACACCTGACTCTGCACGGGTGACCCTCTCCCACACCTGACTCTGCACAGGTGACCCTCTCCCACACCTGACTCTGCTCGGGTGACCCTCTCCCACACCTGACTCTGCACAGGTGACCCTCTCCCACACCTGACTCTGCTCGGGTGACCCTCTCCCACACCTGACTCTGCACGGGTGACCCTCTCCCACACCTGACTCTGCGCGGGTGACCCTGTCCACACCTGACTCTGCTCAGGTGACCCTCTCCCACACCTGACTCTGCGCGGGTGACCCTGTCCACACCTGACTCTGCGCGGGTGACCCTCTCCCACACCTGACTCTGCACAGGTGACCCTCTCCCACACCTGACTCTGCGCGGGTGACCCTCTCCCACACCTGACTCTGCACAGGTGACCCTCTCCCACACCTGACTCTGCACAGGTGACCCTCTCCCACACCTGACTCTGCTCGGGTGACCCTCTCCCACACCTGACTCTGCTCGGGTGACCCTCTCCCACACCTGACTCTGCGCGGGTGACCCTCTCCCACACCTGACTCTGCGCGGGTGACCCTGTCCACACCTGACTCTGCTCGGGTGACCCTCTCCCACACCTGACTCTGCGTGGGTGACCCTGTCCACACCTGACTCTGCGCGGGTGACCCTCTCCCACACCTGACTCTGCGCGGGTGACCCTCTCCACACCTGACTCTGCTCGGGTGACCCTCTCCCACACCTGACTCTGCACAGGTGACCCTCTCCCACACCTGACTCTGCACAGGTGACCCTCTCCCACACCTGACTCTGCACAGGTGACCCTCTCCCACACCTGACTCTGCACGGGTGACCCTCTCCACACCTGACTCTGCTCGGGTGACCCTCTCCCACACCTGACTCTGCTCGGGTGACCCTCTCCCACACCTGACTCTGCGCGGGTGACCCTGTCCACACCTGACTCTGCGCGGGTGACCCTCTCCCACACCTGACTCTGCACGGGTGACCCTCTCCACACCTGACTCTGCACAGGTGACCCTCTCCCACACCTGACTCTGCACAGGTGACCCTCTCCCACACCTGACTCTGCACAGGTGACCCTCTCCACACCTGACTCTGCGTGGGTAACCCTCTCCCACACCTGACTCTGCTCGGGTGACCCTCTCCCACACCTGACTCTGCACAGGTGACCCTCTCCCACACCTGACTCTGCACAGGTGACCCTCTCCACACCTGACTCTGCGCGGGTGACCCTCTCCCACACCTGACTCTGCGCGGGTGACACTCTCCCACACCTGACTCTGCGCGGGTGACCCTCTCCACACCTGACTCTGCGCGGGTGACCCTGTCCACACCTGACTCTGCGCGGGTGACCCTGTCCACACCTGACTCTGCGTGGGTGACCCTCTCCACACCTGACTCTGCGCGGGTGACCCTCTCCCACACCTGACTCTGCGCGGGTGACCCTCTCCCACACCTGACTCTGCACGGGTGACCCTCTCCCACACCTGACTCTGCACGGGTGACCCTCTCCACACCTGACTCTGCACAGATGACCCTCTCCCACACCTGACTCTGCTCGGGTGACCCTCTCCCACACCTGACTCTGCGCGGGTGACCCTCTCCCACACCTGACTCTGCGCGGGTGACCCTGTCCACACCTGACTCTGCTCGGGTGACCCTCTCCCACACCTGACTCTGCGTGGGTGACCCTCTCCCACACCTGACTCTGCGCGGGTGACCCTGTCCACACCTGACTCTGCGCGGGTGACCCTCTCCCACACCTGACTCTGCACAGGTGACCCTCTCCCACACCTGACTCTGCACAGGTGACCCTCTCCCACACCTGACTCTGCACAGGTGACCCTCTCCCACACCTGACTCTGCACGGGTGACCCTCTCCACACCTGACTCTGCTCGGGTGACCCTCTCCCACACCTGACTCTGCTCGGGTGACCCTCTCCCACACCTGACTCTGCGCGGGTGACCCTGTCCACACCTGACTCTGCGCGGGTGACCCTCTCCCACACCTGACTCTGCACGGGTGACCCTCTCCACACCTGACTCTGCACAGGTGACCCTCTCCCACACCTGACTCTGCACAGGTGACCCTCTCCCACACCTGACTCTGCACAGGTGACCCTCTCCACACCTGACTCTGCATGGGTGACCCTCTCCCACACCTGACTCTGCTCGGGTGACCCTCTCCCACACCTGACTCTGCACAGGTGACCCTCTCCCACACCTGACTCTGCACGGGTGACCCTCTCCACACCTGACTCTGCTCGGGTGACCCTCTCCCACACCTGACTCTGCTCGGGTGACCCTCTCCCACACCTGACTCTGCGCGGGTGACCCTCTCCCACACCTGACTCTGCGCGGGTGACCCTGTCCACACCTGACTCTGCTCGGGTGACCCTCTCCCACACCTGACTCTGCGCGGGTGACCCTGTCCACACCTGACTCTGCGCGGGTGACCCTCTCCCACACCTGACTCTGCGCGGGTGACCCTCTCCACACCTGACTCTGCACGGGTGACCCTCTCCCACACCTGACTCTGCTCGGGTGACCCTCTCCCACACCTGACTCTGCACGGGTGACCCTCTCCCACACCTGACTCTGCACAGGTGACCCTCTCCCACACCTGACTCTGCACGGGTGACCCTCTCCACACCTGACTCTGCCCGGGTGACCCTCTCCCACACCTGACTCTGCTCGGGTGACCCTCTCCCACACCTGACTCTGCGCGGGTGACCCTGTCCACACCTGACTCTGCGCGGGTGACCCTCTCCCACACCTGACTCTGCACGGGTGAACCTCTCCACACCTGACTCTGCACGGGTGACCCTCTCCCACACCTGACTCTGCACGGGTGACCCTCTCCCACACCTGACTCTGCACAGGTGACCCTCTCCACACCTGACTCTGCGCGGGTGACCCTCTCCCACACCTGACTCTGCGCGGGTGACCCTCTCCCACACCTGACTCTGCGCGGGTGACCCTCTCCACACCTGACTCTGCGCGGGTGACCCTCTCCACACCTGACTCTGCGCGGGTGACCCTGTCCACACCTGACTCTGCGTGGGTGACCCTCTCTACACCTGACTCTGCGCGGGTGACCCTGTCCACACCTGACTCTGCGTGGGTGACCCTCTCCCACACCTGACTCTGCGTGGGTGACCCTCTCCACACCTGACTCTGTGTGGGTGACCCTCTCCCACACCTGACTCTGCGCGGGCGACCCTCTCCACACCTGACTCTGCACAGGTGACCCTCTCCCACACCTGACTCTGCACAGGTGACCCTCTCCCACACCTGACTCTGAGCAGGCGACCCTCTCCACACCTTACTCTGCGTGGGTGACCCTCTCCCACACCTGACTCTGCGCGGGTGACCCTCTCCACACCTGACTCTGCGTGGGTGACCCTGTCCCACACCTGTGCCTTCGAGGTTTGGGGTGCTCTTGTTTTGGTTTGTGTGCATATGTGTGTGTAGAGCCAGAGGACAGCCTTGGCTCACCACCCAGGGCACTGGCCACTTGCTTGTTTGTTTTTTTCTTTGTTTGTTTTATTTTGTTTGCTCGATTTTGAGGCAGAGTTTCTCGCTGGCCAGCAAACTTCAGAAAGCTGCCTGGCTTCCTGGCTTGGTAATCCCAGCACTGGGGTTATGAAAGTGCACCACCACACCCGTTTTGTTATAATATGGGTTCTGCAATCCAACTCACATCTTCCCTCTCATAAGGAAGCCCTTTACCAAAGCTTTCTCATTCTAGCACTGGCTTGGCTTTCTTTCCTGTTTGTTTCTTTGAAAACAGGATCTCCAAGTCAGTAGGTTGCCTTTGGCTTTGTGGGAGCCTAGACAGTTTGGATGTTCACCTTCCTAGATATGGACGGAGGGGGGAGGACCTAGGACTTACCACAAGCAGGGAACCCGGACTGCTCTGTGAACTGGAGAGGGAGGGGGAGAGGAGTGGGGGGAGGGGGAGAAGGGTGGGAGGAGGGAGAGAAGGGTGGGAAGAGGGGGAGGGAAATGGGAGGCTGGGAGGAGGTGGAAACTTGTTTTTTTTGTTTATGTTTTTTTTTCTTCTTTTCTCAATAAAAAAAAAAAAGAAAGAAAACAGGATCTCCAAAGAGGGAGACTCTGACTAGCCTGGAATTCCCTTTCTAGACCAGACTGGCCTTGAACTCAAGAGAGCTGCCTGCCTTGTCCTCAGTGCTTGGTGCTTCCTCAGCTTGCTTTTTGTTTTTGTTGTGAGATTTAGGGTCTGTGTGTGTTGAGAGGAGATCTCCCTTAACCTGCTGGCTTTGAGCTAAGTACAAGGAGGACAGCCTTGGACTCTTGATCCCTCTGCCTGCACCTCTTAATGCTGTGATTATAAGCACTTGCCACCACACCCACCTTGACTTTTTGACGATCCCATAGGTCTGTTTAGCCCTAATATTCCGTAGTGGCGTTTTGAAGTACTTGTTGGTAGAAAAAACTCAGTTTGTTTTTAAAGGACTTAAAAAGAATTCCACACAAATAAACTTAGTATTGCTATTGAGAAAAAAAGCCGAAAGCCTTTGAAATCTGATCTGAGGGTTCTTGGACTGTATCTCTGCAATTCAATTGCTTTTGTGATGTTGACTTAGCTGAGTTTTCAGTGTCCTGTGTACTAATAGAACAGTTGTGCGGATGCAGGAGTTGGTGTACATCACGGTGTTACACAGGGACCACCAGAGTGTGGCCTCCTTGTGCTTCCGTACTATGTAGCAAGCGAGGATGGCTCTGACCAGGCTGTGGTTGTGAGCTTTTCTGTGTTTGAGCCTGCTCTGAGCTGCTCCCCCCTTGGGCTTTTAACAGCTCTGCTGTGCGTTTTGCATGTGAAATTCACCTCTGTAAAGTGTATGCTTCAGCGCCTCTTTTGTGTATTCCCAGTACTGTGTGTCATCCAGGTTCTAGAACATTACAACAACTGGAAAGGAGTCTGAAACCCATTAGCAGTCTCTCCTCCTCACACACCCAGGTTTTGTTTTTTGTTGTTGTTGTTGTTGTTGTTTTAAAAACAAAACAAAACACAGCAGTCACTTTATTCTGTACTTTACAAACCCACAAGGAAGAAGTCCTCGAGGGGAAGGTGTCCAGAGTCTGAAGAAGGAAAGGGGACAGTCAGGAACAAGCCCGCTCATCTGGGGCCCCAGGCAGATGCTAGGTCCAGGCCTGCACAGTAAGGCCTTGCATGCCGGCTGCACAAAAGCTCAGAGAGTGGCCTGAGAGTATTTCAGCCCTGAGACTGTTGTCATTTGATGGGCAGCCCCCAGCAACGGCTTCAACGGAAGTGGACTTTTGCCAGGCCAGGGAAGTGGCCAACAGCAGGCAAGGCCACCCGTCTAGGAGCTTCAGAATGCTCTCCCGCTCCTTCAGGGTCTTCCAGGCCTGGTCCTTTTCCTTCTTCGTGGGGGTGCGCTTCTTCTGCCGGGCAGCCATGATCTTGCGAAAGGCATCCATGACCTCATTGTCGGCCATGCGGACCTGCTGCCTCAGCTCCTGCCGGCTCACCTCTTCCTTCGCCAACCTCAGCAGGTCATGCTTCTTGGTCCGGTTGTGTGCACTGAGTGCCTTCAGCTCCGCCTGTCGTTTGCGCAGCTCAGCAAGGACCTCATCCTCTGAGTCCTCAGCAGGCCGGTCCTCGGACTCCAGGAGGCCCTGGGCAATCAGCTCCTCCTTGATGCGGCTCTCCAGGGACTTGGTATATGGCACACTGAAGGGCTTGTTCTGATTTCGGGGAGAGGTGCTTGCTCCATCAGCCCCTGATTCTTTCCCAGACATGTCAGGAATAGGAGAGTCCTCCATAGGGGAAATAATATTTTCCTCCACCAGGGCCTGCAGCAAGCGCTGTGTCAGGGCACCAAAGGGACACCCATCTTCTGGCTGCTCATGCTGAGCCTCAGACTTCTTCAGCAGGGCATCCACATCTTTTGTGTCCAGTTCAGTCAGTGGTCCCATGAGGCCTTTCTTCTTATCAGCCACGGCTGCTGCCCAAGCCCCATCCTTCTGCTCCTCTAGCAGATCTTCCTGGGCCCAGCGCTGGGAGTAGTGTTTCCCTAGTGAAGGAATCTTGTAATGTTCAGCTTCATCTTCAGGGGGCTTCAGGAGCTCCTCTAGTGTTCGGACCTCCTCACTGGTGATATCGGCACAGTAGGGCTCCACAGAGGCCCAGAACCTGTTGGGAGCATCATTCTTGGGGATCCGAGGCACGTCGATTGGGTCATCAGTGAATTCATATTCCTGGATCTTGGGTTGAACATTTTTGGATTTGGGTCGTCCTGGGCCAGGACCTGACCCGTGTCCTGCCTTCCCTTCCAGTTTCTGCTTCTTGGGCTTCCCATGTTTTGGAGGAGCACCAAGCTCATGGTCTCGACCCAGCTTCAGGAATCGTCGGTCACCTTTCTTATCCTGCCAGTCAGTAAGGATCTGGGTTTCAGCTTCCAGTACACACAGCCGCCGGCTAGCAGAGGACAGCAGGGTCTCAAGCTCCAGCTGCAGGGTGTCCAGCTCCTCAATCCCAATCCCATCGTCCTCAGTGCGGGCCAGCACTGCTGTGTACCGGGGACAGACCTTCAGGTGGTCCACAGACTTGAAATCATGGAATTGCAATGGGCAGTCCTTCAGCTCACTCATGGCCCAGGAGATGGGACCCTGGAAAACTCCCTGGAATGTTCTGAGGATTAAGAAGTGATGCTCGTCAAATGCCCAGTTCAGTGCCTGGCACAGAAGTCCACACCCAGGTTTTGATCAAGCTGCCCTAACTTAAGTTCTCCACTTGTAACTGTAATGTCCAGTGTTTATTTTTTGGAGGATGTGGTTGTTGTGCTAGTTATGCTGGCTAGTGTTTTACCAGCTTCACACAAGCTGAGGGTACATGGGAAGAGGGACCCTCTCCTGAGGAACTGCTTCCATCAGGCTGCTCTGTAGGCAAGTCTGTGCAGCGTTTTCATGATTAAGGATTGATGTGGGCAGTGCCACCCCTGGTGCAGGTGGGCCCTGGATTGTATAAAAGGCAAATTGAGCAAGCCATGGAGAGCAAATGTTTCTCCATGGCCTCTGCTTCAGTTCCTGCCTCCAGTGTCCTGCCCTGACTTCCCTCGGTGATGGACTCTAAACAAAAGGGGAAATAAGCCCTCTCCTCCCTGAGTTGCTTTTGGCTGTGACAGAAACGCTTGTGTTAGCCAAGCAGTTCTGAGCTGCTGCTCCCTCTTTCTGTGGAACTCCCCACCTTGCTGCCTCCTGTGAGTGCTGGGGCACAGACAGACACCACCAGCTGCCTTCTGATGTCAAATCAGACTGACACTTTTTGATCCTTGTGTTTTGCAAGATTGTGTCCCTGGGATTGAAACTAGGACCTCAGCCATGCTAGACAAAAGCTCTGCCTCTGTGCCACACCCAAGCCACTGGGTCTATCCATTTGTCCCTTTGGAGAACTTGTCTCATGTTGGCTTTTTCTTTGTGGGCCCTCTTTTCTGCCTTGATTGCTTTGCTGTCTTCCGCTCACAGTCTCCTGCATGATGGCTCTGTCGTGGTCTCCTGAACTGTGGCCCATCCTGTTAGTATGGGTGTTCCCAAAGCTTCTATCTATAGACTTCCTCCCCTGACACTGGCCAAACGAAGTCATTTTCCCATGTTTTTACGTGATACCATTTTAGTCTTTCCTGTTCTGCGGGTGGCTTCCTGTTGTTAAGCGTTTGCTGTCCCATCAGAAATGTGAGCATGCTTGCTTCTTCCCTCTAGCAAGCTTAACTTTTCCATTTTAAAATTAATTTTTACTGCATTTAATAGCTATAGGATAGGTGTTGTTTTCCTTGTACGGCTCTTCGCTTGGCTAACTCTGTTCATGTAGACCAGGTTGGCCTCCTGAGTGTAGGACCAAAGGCATGCACTGCCATTGAAGACCAGCTGTTACCCATGTGGGTGCTTGTGTGTGACATGTATTTTGGAAATTAAATCTTTTTAGTTTTTTTCTTTGAGATTAGAGTCTCACTATGTAGACCAGGCTGGCCTTGAATTCAGAGATCCCTTCCACTGTCTCCTGTGTACCTGGATTAAAGGTATCCATCATTTCTGGCTTTAAAAAGATGTTTTAGGTTATCATATAGAGTAATGGGTTTCTCATGGCATTTCCATACTAGAGTAGTCATAAATAGAAGAAAATATAATGGTATGTTATTATGTTTTGTTCTTATTCATATTCCTCCAGGACTGTCCTCCTCCTCCTGTTGTGCCCCTTCCTGCCAAGTAGCCCTGCTCTCATGCCACATGTATTCCGTTACGTGCCCTTCCTTCCTTCCCCTCCCCTAAGATTTCTGGCTACCTTCTCATGGCCTCTTTTTACTGCCATGACCTATATATACATGGGATTCTCATGGAAGAGAAAATGCACAGGGTTTGTCTTTCTGCATACGGCTTATTTCACATTATGATCTTAGTTCCATCTATTTTCCTGCAGATGTCATGATTTCAATGTTTTATGTCTGAATAAAATTTTCATTATTTGTACATACTATTTCCTTTATTCATCATTGATGGCTGTCTAGGCTGGTTCTGTGTGGATCTCTGAGTTCAAGGCCAGCCTGGGCTACAAACAAGAGCTAGTTCCAGGACAGGCTCCAAAGCTACAGACAGAGAAACCCTGTCTCGAAAAAAACAAAAAAAGAGAGGTTTATCTGGGTTCTGTTTTTCACTTGTTGTTTTTGTTGGTGTGTGTGTGTGTGTTGTTTTGTTTGAGGCACCTCAATACCAACCCCCACTGTGACTGCACAAATTTGCATTCTCAGAAGCAGCAAATCAAAAGCCCCTCTTTTTCCACCCCCTTCCCGGTGTTCCCTCTTGTTTTCTTGGTGGAAGCCATTTCCATGTTCCATGAGGGTGCTCAACGCTGTTTTTGAGTAATAATGGCCATTTGTGTTTGTCCTGTGGGAACTACCTATTATTTTCATCAGCCCATTTATTCTTCGATGATTTAAGAGTTTGCTCTTTAATTTTTGCAGTTACTCATGCATTCTAAATATGAATCACCTATCTTACGTGTTCTTGGTGACGATGTTTTCCCCATTCTGTAGGCTCCTCCTCACTCTGCCTCCTCTGTGGGTAGAAGCTTTCTAATCCAGTGCAATCACATTCGTCAGCCCTTGAGTTTAAGGAACTCAAATCTGAACCCAGCTTTTCAGTCACGACACTTTATTGCCTCCACTTCAAGGTAGCTTTCAAATGTGTCTCCAACGAATCCACATCTTTGACAAAGGTCCTGTGTTCCTTGATCTCATTTTCAAAAATACTTGCCAGGTGTTTTCAATAGTCCCTGGAGTATTGTGCAGCTGTGCAGAAGGGAGACTCAGCTGTGTCCCTCCATCACAGGGTGTATGTAGGGAACAAGAACTAAGAGAAAAAGAAAGCGGTGCTTCCATGATTATCTTTTTCAAAACTTGAAAGCAAAGTTGGAAGTTAAAAAAAAAAAGTTTATTTCTTGGGGAAATGTCCTGCTTTATGACTTGGGCAGCTTTCCATTTTAACGGAATCTGTTCTGTTCTTTGTGGTGGTACAAATGTTGGAGTTTTTAAACATTGTCATTGAATGCCAGACTGTGAGCTCAAGTGTGTGGTTGGTGTGTCAGTGGCCCTTCCCTAACTCAGTGTCTTCCCTTCTGCATCCACTTTTGCCGTGTCCAGTCAGGGCATCAGGTGAGAGGCGTGTGCGTGTGCTCTGGCCTGCTTCCCAGAAGGCCAGCAAGGGGAGCTTTGTTTAAGAGTCGTTGGTCTTGAGTTTAAATGTACCTCTACCCGGAATTCGCTTAAATAAAGCAGGATAGCAGTTCTTTCAGCTCACAGAGCATATCTTAAGGTTCTCATTTTACAGGCGAGGCAATCCATTTCGTCTCCTGTGTTTAACAAAGGCAGATTGGCTGGGCCTTGACTGGGCCTTGCTGCAAGTTGTCAAGCTTCCTGTGTCTACTTGTCCGCCGAGTGTGGAGAGGCCCAGTGGCACAGTCACATGAAGAAGGCTGCAGGTTGCCGCCCCCTGCTGAGACATCTGGCCTGTAAAAATCGCTGTTGATGCAGATTTCACACTCATTCTTTCGTACAGACAGCCATGACTCTTGGGGTGTTTCCAGGTGACTAGTGTCTACAAGTATTGGGTTTTGACTGACATTGTCTTCATGTCTTTCCTGAGTCTGCCTGCCGGGTAAAGTAGTGAGGACTTAGTCTGGACAGAGATTAGGAGCTGCACTGCGGCTGCTTTGGGCTCTTTTGGCGCACGAGCAGTTGCCGCGCACTGTTAATTAAGCACACCCTCCCCCTCGGTCCCACCCAGCTCTTCCTTTCCAAACCATCTGAAAACCACCTGCTGTTTGTAGGTGTCCTGGAGCCCGTCACCGGAGAGTTGATCTAGAGAGAAGGAAAACTAGCCAAACTCAGACACAGATTGAAGGTGAAACTGGATCCGCTGTACTAGATCCTCCTGGCACCTGCCCCCCAGAAGCGGACTGCCTGGGCACTGTGCCTGCAGAGCGAAACTTGACACCTGCCCCTCTTCCTGTGTGGCCTGAGGAGCCTGGCCTGGACAACCCTGCCTTCGAGGAGAGTGCTACGGCTGACTGTACGTGCGGCTCACCCCTTCTGTCTTAGTTGTCTCCCTTGCCTTCCTCCCCTCCTTCTGACATCTGTCTAAATGGTTGCACTGGAGTATGCTTTGCATGCCATGCCTTCCGCCCTTTGCACTGTGCAGCTCTAGCTGGCTGCAGTCTGGAAATAAAGGAGTCTTAACCTGGAGGAAGACAGTCCTCCCTCCTTCCCCACTGGAGAAACGTGCCTACATCAACAGCAAACCACAAAGGCAACAGCTCAAGTAGTCACTATTCCCAAACGCTGTATGTTAAGTAAAGTTGGTGTTTGCAACATGAGAACGCTTAAAAAAAAAAAAAATCTGAGCCCCGAAAGATGACAGCTCAGACAGCTCCAGTGTGACTGGGAATGCATCACCAAGTCATCCACACCCTTGCTTTGGGTACACGTGCTCAGACACACACAAAGGCCAGGGTGGCAGTCCACTTACTGGTAGACCTCATTTTCTCTTAGAAGCCGTAAGTCACCCTCCATGTTCCTAGAGTTCTTGACACATCCGCCATGTTTTCACCCCTTAGGGCGCAGTGCAGCTGTGGCCTTCCTCCGCTCCTCTCGGCTCCCCCAGACCACAGTTTTCTTTCTGCAGCCTTGCACGATCTGTGCTTGGTTCATGGCCGTGGCATCTCATCTCTGAGAGCACGGTGGCTTTCTGTTAATGTGTGCTCCCTGGTGACCCAGTACATAGTAATTTTTTATTGGTGCTTATGGAGCACCTGTGGAAGAAGAGAGTGTGGCTAGTTTTAACAGCGTTTTTTTAGGTCAGTTATTGTTCACCTACAGGATCCCATGCTGAGCTGGAGAGAATCTGAACATATACACTGTTCTTGTTTCACTTGGCAGCTATACAACAGCCACTTAGTTTACCAGAAGGGGAGATCACCACCATTGAGATCCACCGCTCTAACCCATACATCCAGTTAGGAATCAGCATCGTGGGCGGCAATGAGACACCACTGATCAATATTGTCATCCAGGAAGTCTACCGGGATGGGGTCATCGCCAGAGATGGAAGACTCCTCGCCGGAGACCAGATTCTTCAGGTAACACTAACCACTCTATTGGTTTGTTCCTTTTTGTTTTACAACTAAGACAATTGTGATGGTATAGAGCCCGGACTATACAAAAGTTGGTTTTGCTGGATTGATTGATGGATTGATGGATGGATTGAATTGAGACTAAGTAGCTCTGACTGGCCTAGACCCTGATATGTAGTCCAGGCTGGCCTCAAACTCATAGAGATTTACCTGTCTTTGCCTTCTGGGTGCTGGGGTGAAAGGTGTATACCACCATACCCAGCTATTTTCATTTTAATTTTGTTATGCTTTGTTTTCTGAGTCAGGCTCTTACTATGTAGCCCAGGCTGGCCTAAAATTCTCTGTTACCCAGGCTGGCCTTAACCTCTCAAGTGCTGAGGTTGCAGGTGGGGCCATCACACCCAGCTAATAGCTTTGCTCTTTGTGTGTGCAGAACAGGTCAGGGATTGTGTGTCATTTGCTTTATTTCTTCCCGGTGCTAATTTTCTTCTCTCCCTTGGATTATCAGTCCTATGTGTGACTGGGCACTTGGTACAGGGCTCTCTGGGCTTGTTTGACACTGACACTCTGACTTGGCTCTTCTAGGGACACCATTGAGCAGGCTAGATGTTTCTTTCTTATTGGTTTATCGTGCCCAGTTTTCCATCCATCTCTTCCCCGCGTGTCTGATTGACCGCTCTGTTTATTGCTGGCTAGAATGTGACGGCAGACCCGCACAGCCCTTGTCACTGGTGATATCCTTTCTTCTCATCATCCCGGGGAGTCTGTGCCCGCGCTAGGCAAGCACCGTCCCACTGAGCTACAACTCAGCCTGAGGTAAAGAAGTTTGTAGCACAGGTGCAGTTGGGAACTCTTGCTCCTGATGTCCTGCCAGTATCCATCTCCGGGGTTTCAGTCAGCCCTCTCGCTGTCCTCCCTTCAGGACCCCAAAAGCACTAACTTAGGACCAGGCATTTTCTCTTATTAGAAGGCTTTGCTGAAGGATGGAGACAGTAAGCATGCTCTTTCACAGAACCGGGGTCTGAAGGAACACTGTCCTAGGCATTTGAGTCACTGAGATAAGAAAAGAAAAAAGTGGGGGTGGGGGGGGATAGTTTCTATGAGAAAAATACAAACAAGGGAAAAACCACCTTCTCAGAGCCCAAGCACAAGGGCCCTTCTCGTCCCTCTTCAGTCCTCCACCTTGATCTGCCAAGGCCTCCCACCTCCCTGTTCCCTGCTTCCTCTCTAGTCTAGGCCTTCACCACTTCATTCCCATCCAGTGCCGCACTCCCTCACTGTCCTGTCTCCCGCTCTCCTCCCGGGAGTCCAGCTTGTTCATGTCAGGGTAGCGCCGCCAAGGACAGTCAAGTCTGGGCCCAGGTGCTTCGTGAAGCCTCGCTTCTTAATAGGATCTCCTTCCTAACATTGTGTCCCTTTCCTGCCGTGCTCCCGGCACCATACTAGCTACTGGGGACACATTTCAAAGTGAAAGTCTGTCCTGCTCTCATAGAATGCCCCTGCCCCTGGAAGAGCTGGGCATGCCAGCCTTCCTGTGGGAACCCAGCTCTGTGCCCAGCCTGCTCCAGTCTTACTCTCTCACCTACAGACTGTCCAGCCCAACACCCCCCACACTGATCCCGCTCACTGGGGTCACACTTGTTGAGGAAATCCACTGCAATAAGAAAGGTAGCCCAGTGTGACAGAGAGGTTCTGGGCCAACAGAAGAGTGAGCTTGGCTATGACAGACAGCCTGTTGAGACTACCCACCTCCTGGAGCAGGACAAAGCAGGTCGGGCCAGGATGCAGGGCAGCAGGATTGGGATTTTCGCTGGAGGTCCTTGGCCCTGGTGTGTCCAGCCGCTTGACCACTTGTTGCTTTTTTTTTTTTAAGTCCCACGCCCCAAACCCTTTCAGGACCACTGGTATGGCTGAGACACCCTGAACTTCCCACTGTTTTTTGAAATTCAGTTTCTGGTCTATGGTTCCTGTGTGCTGTATCTTTGCTGTTGTTTTATGTGGGGGCTCGGGCTGCACAAGGCTGGCACCACTGTGAGGACACGTGCTGTATTCCTCGATTCCTAACCTGTGTCCTGTACTTAGAGGGGATCTTACAGCTGCTTCCCCAGGTTCACCCCTCCCAGGCATCCTGACTCTGTGGTCTCTACAGCAGCCCTTGTGCTGTTCCTGCTCCTCATCTGGCCTTTCTAACAGTAATTTAAGTGTATATATCTGTCTTTTTTGCTTTCTAACCCAGTGTACCAGTTTGAAAATCCCATGCCGTAAGGTGGTTCATTTGCAGACTAGTGAGCTACACTGTGCTTTTGTATTAGTAGACACGAGGCCAATGGGAGTAGATTTTTCCACATTAAAAAAAAATGGTTCATATTGAAACACACATGCAATCACGTATTCAGTGAAGTAGCATCTTTACAAAGGGAACCCATGTTCTCATGGCTTTATGTACTCTTCAGAGGCTCATATGCAGCCTTTTGAGCAATTTTAGAGGAAAAAATTCTGCTCTTTATAAATTATGTCAGTAGTATTAAAAGTGATACAGATTTTAGAACATTAAAAATAAATATTTTTAGTTTGAGCAGAAACATCAGTTTACATCGCGTTGGTTAACAACAAAAACCATAGCCAAAATACGTGCTTGTTTACCATTTGTGCTCTCTTTTACAAAATCGAGAAACAGTATGTTACAGTCTGCTTTCTTTGGAGTTCACTGACAACCATGCATTCATGGAGAATGTGCCTTTTCATAGTTGAGTATCCCCATCCTGCTCTACAGAGAAAGTAGGCTGCATGCTTGCATACTTCTGGAGCACAGAGCTGTGTTTCAGCCAGGCATTGTGTCCTTTGTGACTGTCTGAAGATGCAGAATGTGAACATGGCAATAGTCTGCTCTTAGCTGGACAGCTGAGATGATGATGGGCCCGCGAGTGCTGGCAGCCTGGTTTTCTGGAAGATGCCTTGGCGTTCTGGTCTCGGACTACCGTCAGTTATCTGTCTGTCAAAGCCCGCATGAACACTAAAAACATGGGAGGATAGTAAGCTCGTGCATGATGCCCGCAGATTTGATGACTGGATTTTAAAAGGTGTCCATAGACAAAACCAACAAAATTCAAGGTAGTATTGGTCAAACCTATCAAACCCAGAAAATAAGCAAAACAAAAAAAGCAGCTCAAATCCAGAAAAAAAGAAAGAACTGTCCGTCTCCGATATTTAAGAAGGGGAAGGCTTGGTTAATGCAAACTTGTTGGAGAGTCGTAGGATTCCAGGTGATTTCACACATTCCTCACCCAGAGCTGTCTCATTAGAGATGCTCTGTGAGCATTGGTTTTATCTCAGATGGATTCAAAGAGCTCTAATTGTGATAAATAGGAAAATTATGCCCAGCTCCTAGGTGGATAATTGAAGCCGGACTATTTTCCTAAGTGATGTTGCGTGTTCAAAGATCAGTCATTGTAATTGTATCAAGGCTGTACATTCTAATGAGACATGAATATTGAATTACACTCAGCATATTAAATATGTATTATATGTGTATGCTGATAATTAGAATGGACTTGTAATTACATACTTTAAAAGTCACTCAGAATATGTAACTTTTTAAGAAATGAAACCATTTATTTTGTCTATCGTAAGTGTGCTTCATTAGGGAAAGCAGCTTTGAAATCCAGAGGAACCTGAGCCTGCGAGCCACTAGAGCTGTGCTAGTTGCAGGCTTGCCCTGGCGTGATGCCACCTGCTCCCTCCCACCCTGGTCCTGTGAAGAAGTGTCAGCCCCAGAGGAGCGGGTGCTGGAAGAGTGCCCTGTTCCCCTGAGGTTATCAATATCTAGCAGCGCCAAAGACTCTAACGTCAACACTCGGGTCCCTACTACTCCTCCGCACTGTGCTGCTAGTTCATTTTTAAATTCTATGCTATAGAAACCTTTAGAGTGGTTTTCTTTGTAGGTAAGGGGTCCCTGCATTTTCTCCATGTTGGCTTTCTTTAGATATGTCATGTAAACATTTCTGCAAGTGAGGAAAATAAGATTTTGTCATGCATCGGTCATAGGAGTTTTGTTTTGTTCATTTGATGTTTCAGGTCAACAACTATGATATCAGCAATGTGTCCCATAACTATGCCCGGGCCGTGCTTTCCCAGCCGTGCAGCACGCTGCATCTCACCGTGCTGCGGGAGAGGCGCTTCGGCAGCCGAGCAAACAACCATGCGGACGGCAGCGCACCTCGGGATGAGGTCTTCCAAGTGCTGCTGCACAAACGCGACTCGGCGGAGCAGCTGGGGATTAAATTAGTCCGAAGGACAGATGAGCCAGGCGTTTTTATTCTTGACCTTCTGGAAGGGGGGCTGGCAGCTCAGGATGGCAGGCTCAACAGTAATGACCGGGTACTGGCCATCAACGGACATGATCTGAAGCATGGGACCCCAGAGCTGGCCGCCCAGATCATTCAGGTAAACAGTGCCCAACACTGGCCCTGGATCGTCGGTCACACAGCTGTCTCTGTTTTCATTGGCAAATAAGAATTCCAGGGTCACCGATGTTTCTTTGGAAAATCACACATGGTTCTAGAAAGTCTTCAGAATCCACACTGCTATATATAACTAACCCAAATAGAACTGTGTTTGTTAGGGTTCTTTTGCTGCTGTTGACTTTTGCTTTCCTGAAACCTGTGTCCCCGAGTACTTTGGCTTCTGTTTGTGCAGTGTAGGCACCACGGCTTTACCTCTTTCAGGGGAGCAAGGGTTTACCTCAGCCAGTAAGCTTGTCAGAGTAGCTCTCAAGGAAAGTTGCAATGCGGATTTGGGGCTCTGAGGTGTTAACATCAATGACAGTGAGTGTTCATTGTAAGGAAACCCCAAGCAGCCGTTGACACCTCCCACAGCATGGTGAAGTCATCAGAGCTGTAAATGCCAGGATTCTAATTGTCACCTCAGCATTTACCTGTTGAACCCTGGAGATGCAGCCAAAGTGACGAATGATTAATGTATAGTATTAAAGTTGCCTTTCACTTGCTTTCCAGTTGAAGAGCCAAAACTGAAGTAAATTATTATGTTATGTGTGTATGCGTGTGTGTATGTTTGCGTGTGTGCGCGCCATCCATGGTGCATGTGGAGATCAGAGGACAGCTCTGTAGCTAGCTCTCTTCCACTATGGAGGCCCAAGGGAATGAACTTAGATTGTCGGACATGGCAGTGAAGTGCCTTTACCCTCTGAGCCACCTTTCCAGCTCAGAAAAGAGTTTCTTAGCATCATTCATTTTAATCACAAAGAAGGTTTTTACTTCTTACCATGGTTCCTTAAAGCGGGCTGTCAGTTTCTGTAGGAGAACCAGTTTGTGGTGATGACCGAGGAAAAGCACCGGGTGTCGGATGTACTTTAGAGAACATGACCTTGTATATAATATATGTATGAACCTTTATGTTTAAACACACACACAGCAGACCACAAGCCTCCAAATACTTAACTCTTAAAGACATGTGTGTGTGTGTCCACACACCTGTGTGTGTGTCAGTGTCAGAGGTTTGAAAACATTAGCCTGTGACCTTTTTCCTGCCACCAGTTAGTAACTATCCAGATGAGGCTTTGGTGCAGTGACTAAGACATCCATAGATAGTGAGTGTCTCAGGCATTGTCTACTTAGAGCATTTATGGGACTGAGTCAGGAGCCTCTAGCTTGTGTTACAACCTGCTTCAATGAGGAGAGGAGGGGAAGGGAGGGGAGGGGAGGGGAGGGGAGGGAGTTCCACTTGAGATCTCTAAGCCACAAACATCATTTGTGATGGGTAGTAATGAATGTGTCTTCTCCAGGCCAGCGGAGAGAGAGTGAATTTGACAATTGCCAGAGTGGGGAAACCGCAGCCCAGCAATGGCACCCGTGAAGCAGGAGCTCACAGCATCAGCCAACAGCATACACAGCCGCCTGCTCACAGCCGCCCAAGCTCACACAAGGTGAGGACGCCCCCTCCTTTAGTTCGGATCACCCTCTCCTAGCTACAGCCTGAGAAGATGGGCTGAAATGCAGGCTGTCATGCTGTTGGGAGCCCTAGGTGTTTGGGGTGTGAAGCCTGAGAGTGGCCTCTGTAGTTTCTTGTCAGGGAGACTTCCTCGGTGAAGTGATTGACAAGAAGTGATCTTCCACGTGGAAGTCGGATCTTCTCGGGTTGCATGTTTAAATGTGATCACTGGTTTTACGGTTAAAAATGCATCATGACTTACCTGGCAGGGGAGATGCCATGATCATGAAGGTGGTTTTCCCAGGGCGAGACTTCTCCATTGCTCTCAGGATGTGCCAACCCCAGAGATTTCCCCAAATGCGGGAAACTTGACTGCATAATTTGTGGTGGGGGACTACATTCACGCTCTCCTCTGTTTAAAAAAACGCATCATGAAAACGTGATTAAATCCATGGTTAGCAGTTAGGCCTGCAGTGACAGAATTAGCTATAAGAACACTAAATCGAGGCATCATAAGCTTTGACAGGCACACAATAGCATGTGCTGTTATGGTATTAAAATCCCTATCTTTTGGGCATTTTCCCACAACTCAAAATCCCACAACTCAGGACGCAGAAAGAAGCAGATCTCAGTGAGTTCAAGACCAGCCTGGTTTACAGAGCAAGTTCCAGGACAGGCTCCAAAGCTACACATAGAAATCCTGTCTCAAAAACAAAAACAAACAAAAAACCAAAGAGCTATGCACTATTTTCAGTCCTCACTAAAGAGTAGAATATACAATCCCTTTATACCCACCGCCAACCCGTCACCTTGTTTAGCCTGTTTTCACCCCATCTTTTCCTCTTTCCCTGCGCAGGACCTCACGCAGTGCGTCACGTGCCAGGAGAAGCACATCACAGTAAAGAAGGAGCCGCATGAGTCCCTTGGGATGACGGTTGCTGGGGGCAGAGGGAGTAAGAGTGGTGAACTGCCCATCTTTGTGACCAGCGTGCCACCCCATGGCTGCCTTGCACGGGACGGCAGAATCAAAAGAGGTGAGACAGGCTCTTGGAAGATCTGCCGTGTGTCATCTCAAAATTAAGGTCACACTTTTTTAAAGAGTAATTACTGTGTTTCATGTTAAACATGGCTTTTTAAAATCTTTTGAAGTGTCCTTGCGTAGAAAACATAATATTTTTCTGTGAGGTTAGGAAATTTAACCCTGATGGTGGTTGAAGACCCCGCAGTTGCTCAGACTCTTGGCTTATTTTTGTCTTGGAAAAGATCCATCTTACGGCAGATGAGGCTGAAGGGCCTTCTCCCTGGAATACAGCGCTGATTATGATCAGGTGTCAGGGACCTGGGTGATGCTGAACTGTAGAGGCCCCCGCTGCCCAAGCCTGATGCCCCAGGCTCTATCCCTGGAGACGGAGCTGCAAGGAGACAAGGCTCCAGAAAGTCCTCTCTGACCTCGTGCAGAAGACAAGAGGAAGTAGCGGGGGACAGACTTGGTTTTAGAGATTGAGTCCTCGTGCCCTTTGTCCCCTCACAACTCTGCTAGCGCAGGGAGAGGACATGTAACCGAGCACTGTTGCCATGGTAGAATCGCTGTCTCTGCTGATGGACCTCATGTGGGGAGCAAATTGGAGCTGAAAGGTTATTTTCCCAGGAACGAAGGCAGGCTCCTCTCCCCCCCTCCCCTCACAAAAGCTAGCACTTGGGAAAGCCCACATGAAAGTAAAAGTCCTGTGACATGTAGTTAGCAGCAGTGTTTTAGGTGACCCACAGAGTGGGAGAAAGCGTTTACAAGTCCTGCGTTCATGTATGGGTACATGGCATATCAAGAAATTGTGAAGAACTTCTCCGACTCAGTAAAAAGACGTAAATTACCTAATTTAAAGACAGAAATCGACATATCTCCCAAGAAGACAGTGGTATGGAAATGTGCTCGGCGTGGCTGACTGTCAGAGCAGCGGCCTCAGGCTGCCCTGCAGTGCTCTAAGTCACAGTGGTACTGCTCCTCCTCAGCCAACTAATGAGCCCAGAGCTGGCGGGGAGGGGGTTGGTTTTTTGGTTTTACAAGACAGGGTTTCTCAGTTTAACAGCCCTGGCTATCCTGGAACTCACAGAAATTTGCCCATGTTTACCCCCCAGTGCTGGGATTAAAGGCGTGTGCCACCCCACACAGCCTCTATAGCTCTTTTTCCTTGTGTTACTCAGGAGACCAGCAAACATGTTGTTCCCACTCAAGCAAGGGAAGATGTTCAAGTCATGTTTTATCTCACTAAGTAGCCTGAGGATGGCTGTTCTCAGATCCCAGCATGCATGCCCTCACTGGGGCTCTTTCTGTGTATAAAACTGTGTAATATTGAATAGAATCTGCTAAGGTTATTTCTAAGAGTAAAGGATCAAATAGTTTGGGGATCAGAAAGAACCATAGAGCCCTCTGGAGCTCAAAGGAGAGAAGCAGCACTCACCCCGTATACAGCTACGAAGGCTAACGATTCAGACTCAGACCTCACAAGGTGCTTCAAGACACAGTCTTTCCCTCTCTAGTCTGACATTATTTTGAGTTTTGAATTGTTTGGAATGTTCTCTGTGCCCTTGGTGGTACAAAAAAAAAGTACAAATAAGTAAAAACCCATCCTCATCCCTTCTGAGTTCTTGAAAATGACCTGTTGATTGGTTGGCAAGGGAGAGTCGAGTGGTGCTCACACCGTTCTCTGGTTTCCCCAACGGCACAGGTGACGTGTTGCTGAATATCAACGGCATTGACCTGACCAATCTCAGTCACAGTGAGGCTGTGGCCATGCTAAAAGCCAGCGCTGCGTCTTCAGCCGTCGCCCTCAAAGCCCTGGAAGTCCAGATCATGGAGGAGGCAGCCCAGACCTCAGAGGAGCAGCCAGGCGCTCTCAGTGAGAATGAGTACGACGCCAGCTGGTCCCCGTCCTGGGTCATGTGGCTCGGGCTGCCAAGGTATCAAGAGCGCTCTCATTGTCTTACACGGTGACCTTCTTAACCTTTATCTGCATGTTCCACAGTTAGCTCACCCAGTGGGTGCATCAAATTATAAAAGCAAGTGTTTAGGTAAATTGAATAACATCTAAGCTAAAAAGATTTGTATCTGCTTGTAAAAAGAAGACAATTTTGCCAGATCCCATTAAAGGGGGTTTGGTTTTGTTTTTTTGAAAGGGATAGAATATGTACTTGTCCACATGTGGGGATGGCAGACAGACCCCCACACCTGGTTTTTCTATGTGGGTCCTGGCTGTCCAAACTCAGGCCTCATACTTACATTGCAGGCATTTATCCATTGAGCCAACTTTCCTTGAAAAGACAGAATTTTGGGTTTCTAAGGCAGGGTCTCACTCTGTAGCCCAGGCTAGCCAAGAACTTTTGATTATTTTGTAAAAAGGTAGTTAGAACTCAGTCTGTATTGGACTCGGGACACATGACCAGTGACATGTTCTGTGACTGGCTGACGAGGGTCCTGGAGACAGTGGAACCTCCACGGGCACCCCAGGGTGCTGACCTTTCTCTAGACAGCCGATGTTTGGTGTTGAGATAGGAAGAGTATGTGTAACTATGGTTGTTTGTATCTAAAATAATTTAGATTTTCATTATCTATAAAAAGCATTGTGAATCATGTTTAACTATTAGCCAAATATGAGACTGCTGGTTCTTAAATAAAAATAGACCAGAAAATGCACAGTTTCTGAGTTTCTGACTCATGTGGGTGTAACTTACAGTGAGGAGCGTTTACACACAGTGCAGGCCTGGTGACGTTCTGTCCTGTAAGGACAGCAAGAATGTCATAGGTATTGAATTTTACTTGTTGATAGTCGAGTTGACCAGCTTGTTCCCATGAATTTTGTTTTGTTTTTCATTGTAAGGCCTAGAATTCATGTCTCGTAGACATCGCAGGACCTTATGGAGTGAGGTTATAGTAGCAAAAATGATGCCGTGCATGTTTATCAGTGCATTGAAAGTGGAAATCAGGAGCTAGAGAGATGGCCCAGTGGTTCAGAGTACTTGCTGCTCTTGCAGAAGACCCAGGTTCAATTCCCAGCACCTACATAGCATCTCACAACCATCTCTAACTCCAGGTCCAGAGGATACAACACAGTCTTCCTGGTTTCCACTGACACTGTACATGTATGTGGTACACAAACATAAATGTAGGCGAACACCCATACACATAGAATAAAAGTAAGTCCTTTTTAAAAAAACGATGTAAATGGTTGTTATCAAACTGCTGCAGAGCTACAGTCTAAACTAGGGAACCTCACAAACCTTGTTCAGCTGATACCTGGGTCATCAGAGCTTTCTAGAGCAATGGTCTTGTTGACAGGGCCGAGGAGGTTTTGAGACAGCCCAGGCTGTCCTGGAACTCGCCCTGTAGACCCAGACTAGCCTTAAACTTACAGACATCCACCATGGCCAGGTGAGCAGTGGTTCTCACCCTCCCTAACATTGCGACCCTTTAATACAGTTCCTCCTGTTGTGGTGACCCCAACCATAAGATTATTTTCATTACTACTTCATAACTGTAATTTTTCTACTGTTGTGAATTGTAATGTAAATATCCTTTGTACCTCTCTGTACTCAGTGCCGAGGTGCGGTTAGTACTAGAATCGCGGTGCTGTGAGGAGTACCAGTCCATGATCTCTGTGCACGTTTCTACAGTATAACTGGCAGCCAGGCTGTAGGCTTCCTCCGTGTGTTCATGTCTTCACTTGGCAAGAGAAGCTGGAGGAAGTGAACCTGTCTAGCACTGCATCATGCCAGAGAATGGGTTATCAAAATAATAACAGACACATGTGGGGCTCTGGGCTTGATCCCTAGCGTGCAGGTACACAAGCACAAAAGCACTAACTTCTCTACGCCTGTTGTGACAAAGATGGAGAGTGAGAAGCCTCCGTGTCAGCTTTCTCTGTGTCTTTGACAGTGCCCTTCATAGCTGCCATGATATAGTCCTACGAAGAAGCTACTTGGGAAGCTGGGGCTTCAGTATTGTGGGCGGATATGAAGAGAACCACACCAATCAGCCGTTCTTCATTAAAACCATCGTCTTAGGAACCCCTGCTTACTACGATGGGAGACTAAAGTGAGTCTGGTGTTCACTGACCATGTGGTGTGGGTTGTGTTTTTCGTACTAGAAGATGATCCAGCTCGGGGCTCAGCACTCATGCCTGTGCCGGTTTTGTAAACAGAGTGTTAGTTCAGTGTGTTGCAGAATGGCAGCGTCCTCTGAGCATTCTTGTGCAGGTCTCCTGCCGTCAGATAAATCCACTTTATTTTTCCTGAGGCTCAATGTCTGCCTGACTTTGTGTTCATGGGAGATCCATGAATGGGCAGCCATAGCAGCGAACCAGGGTTGACAGGCGTACCCCTGAGAGCTGTGTGTTTATTTTAGTGCAGGTGCCCATGAAAGCATCAGACCCCTGGAACTCGAGTTACAGACGGTTATGAACTGCTTCATACAGGTGCTGGGAGCCAAGCCCAGGTCCCGAAAGAGCAGCAAATGCTCATACAGTGAGCCATCTCCCTGGCCTTGATTTGGCACTTTTTAGAGAGATGGCCTCACCAAATGAAGTTGTTCTTCATGTCCTTAAGTCCCCACCAGTTATGGGCAAGTTGGCTCAGTTAGTTTTGGTTGGTAAAGGGGAAAGTACCGGCTTAGAAGTTTCCCTAGAGGTGGTAACATTCCTAGCTGCTGACGGCCAACCAGAGCAAAATTGTGATTTTGATGCTAACCCACTGGGCCCGTGTTTGGATGCCATTGAGATAATGACACTCTGCTTCTGCTTGTGTTTTGTTCAGATGTGGAGACATGATTGTAGCCGTAAATGGCCTGTCAACTGTGGGCATGAGTCACTCTGCTCTGGTCCCCATGCTGAAAGAACAAAGGAACAAGGTCACTCTGACAGTCATTTGCTGGCCCGGCAGCCTCGTATAGAGTCTTGACGTTGGCTTCCAGTCTCGCTTCTTCCTACAGTCTGAAGGAAGTCCCTCTGGTTGTGGCACTTCTACAATCACCCTACGCTTCCTCTCTGCTCAGAGATCAGCCCCCACTAGCCCCGGGAGCTTACATTTTGAACACACTCAGTGGCCACCCTCTGGGGCGGTGCTTGGATCCTCCCAAGACTGTCACCAGCTGGAGGGAAGCAGCTTTCTGACCTTCAGACGCTAGGTTGTGAAATGATTTACATCTGCAATTCCTGCATCAGCAGCAACTTACTGCAGCATTTGCAGCAGCTTTCCTGCCCTGTAAACAGCCCTACAAGTGGCTGCATTTTGGGTTTTGCTCATTTTCCATTGGTGCCAACATTTCAAAACTTTTATACCATTTATAAAGCAACTTTTGGGTTGTTTCTACCTTAATTTTCAGTACTTAAATGAAGACATAAGTCTGACACCACTAATGAGATTTCTTTTTAAATAATGTAGAAAATCAAAAATAATGCTATTCAGGGACAGAGCAGCCTGGGAGGTGACTGTCCTCGGCTGGCAGAGCTGCCTTGGCTGCAATGGCCCAGGAGCGTGAAGATTCTTTTCCACAGGAATGCTTTGTTATGTAGGAAAAGTTTGAAGATGTTCTTCTAAAAGTCATTTCTAGAGTTTGTATTTATCAGCAATCTTGTCTGGAGATGTTTCTGTGATTTATGCAATTGAACCAGGTGATTAAGAACATTACTGTGTTAAATGCACACACAGCACAGCCAAGTTGGAGAGAAGACTTTAACTTTGTTCCTGTGTGTTTTAGAAGTCCTTAGTTTCCCCAAGAGACCAAAAAGCTCTGTTTTTGTTTTTTGTTTTTTGGGTTTTTTTTAATCTGAAATAGTAGATTTTAGGTGTTAATATCTTCAACTGGTTGGTCACTAAACTTTTTTCTTTTTTTTTTTTTGTTTTTTTGGTTTTTGTTTTGAAAACTATGTCCTTTATTCAACACAGTCGTCCCTTACAAGGCATAATGAGAAAGAAAGTCAGAGGAAAAATATCTTTACCTGGTTAATATTTATACTTGAAAAGTTTTATTTAGAAACCTAGTTCAAAATCAGAGCTAACTACAAGTGACCTGAGATAAACGGCATTGATAATCAGAATGTGGGCTTCTGCATGGCCCTGGGCTGAGCCCACCTCCTTCACAGTCATCGCCGGGCTTTGTATCCATATCACTGATTAGTCCACTTCAATTTATATTTTAAAAAAAAAATTTCTTTGTGATAAAGCAACAGTAGTGGCTACTGGCGTCTCCCCCGCCCCTTGGCTTCCCATGGTCACCTTGCTGCCAGCCCACCAGGGAGGGATGCGGGTGGACTCTGTTGTGGGACAATCGCCTGTGAAACAATTTGATACTGAAGTGCAATTGATGTGAAGCAATGTTTCCTGCTCCCCAAATACAATTTTGTAATCAACCTTGCTACTTTTGAAAGACTTTGTAAAACTTGTCATTTCTCTGGGGTGGGACCATCCAACAGTATCATAACTGCCACTTTGTTATACATAAAAATATGTCCAACCTGGTGGTCTGGTGAATATTTGGGGGGGAGGGGAGGGTGCTTTTCAATATTATTTTTCTCATGAAAATCTCTCAGAAAACACTGGCTTTCCATCTGTAAAGGAAATTTGTCCGGATCTGTTACTATTGAAATATTTGCATTTTCTCATTTAAGTGCTTGCAGTTGAATATTTTTGGTTTGTTCTGTGCCTTCAGTTTACACTATTCTAGAATTTTTCAGATTTGTTTAAATAATGGTGTGATAATCATTCTGGATGGAAATAAAAGCCATCCTTTTCAGAGCAGCTCGGCGTTCATCTGAGAGCGGTGTTCTTGTTGGCAGCTGCCGACCTCACTGCTCGCTGCACCTGAGCCCCCCACACCCACCTCCTGCTCCTGCAGACAGAACACACCCCGTAGAGCCTGCACCGACTCGCACTTCTCACAGCCACAGGACCTCTGGCATTGTGCTGTCCAGCGTGTGGCTGTTGAGCCAAAGCCTGGCCATGCAGCGTGCAGAAGTGACAGCATTGTGGACGCACTGGGTTATAGAAACTGCAGTAAGATTAACTTGCATTATTAAGATTGATTTCACCAGGTTTTTTTTTTTTTTTTACTTTTTCACATGTGATTTACTAGAAACATTTCGATTGTTTTTAGTTACATCAGGAGCCCAGTTCATGTTTCCTTGCCATAGCATTCACCGTGTCAGGCAGGCCTGGCAGAAGTATGGCTTCTGTTTCCGCTAATGGTTAAACCACATGCTCTGGGGGAGATGACCGCCGGGCAGGTGCGTTGTCCTTGCACTGAGGATGTGTGCTGCCTGACATTTGGTTCTGTCGCACTGAAAGGTGACGTTGCACCTTCCTTTTACAACTGCCCAGTTTCTGATGCAGACATGCATGTTCCCGATGTTCAGCCACCCTGGAAACCTGGGGAACAGCCTGCTGGGGGGCAGTTTTTCTCATGAGCCATTTATGTTTCTCTGGCCTTATAGAAATCCCGAACACTGGGTAGTGGATTATTTTTGGTGCAAATAGCTCACCCCACTTTGTGACTTTCCTCTTTAAATTTTTATTTGTTTTTGAGACAGGGTTTCTCTGTGGTTTTGGAGCCTGTCCTGGAACTAGCTCTTGTAGACCAGGCTGGTCTCGAACTCACAGAGATCCGCCTGCCTCTGCCTCCCGAGTGCTGGGATTAAAGGCGTTTATTTGTTTTTGAGACAGGGTTTCTCTGTGTAGTCCTGGCTGCCCTAGAACTCACTCTGAAGACCAGGCTGGCCTTGAACTCAGAGATCTGCCTCCCGAGTGCCCCACTCCACATCCATTCTCTTTAACTTTGAAATCCGATGATCATCTGAGTTCCTCATCATAACCCTGACAGATGTGTAACAAACACATGAGCAGATCCCTTTCTCCCACATCTGCAGGGCTTGGCCTTGTAGGGTTTTTGGATTTTGGGGATTTTTTTCCTTCCGACTTAGGTGTGCTTCCAGTTTACTCCAGGCATGCCGCAGTCTAACTGGTTGGTCTAATCACCTCCAACCGTCAACTTGGCACAAACTAGAGTTACCTGGGACGAGGAAGCCTCACCTGAGGAAACACCTCTATGTAGGTTGGCCTTTGGCCATGTCCATGAAGCATTTTCTTGATTGAGTGACTGAGTGACGTAGGAGGATCCAGCACAGCGGATCCATTGATTGACGTAGGAGGATTCAGCACTAAATAACCCAGGCCTCCAGTGCCATCCCTGGACAGGTATAAGACTATATAAGAAGTCCAGCTCGGCAGGCCTATAAGCAACCTTCCTCCATGGTCTTTCTCCAGGTTCCTGCCTTAATTCCTGCTTTAGCTGCCCTCACTAGTGGACTGTAGCCTCTAAGGTGAAATAAACCCTCCCCTCTCCAGGCAGTGTTCAGTACAGCAACAGAGCACAGCGAGAACTCGGAGGAAACATTGTGGCAGTTCCTGCTTTGTCCCATCTCTGCATTAGGTGCTGGGTCAGATTGTTTCCAAACCACATCAGTACTGGGAAAGCGACACAAACATAGTTCACGAGGTGAACACACCCAGTGGCATCCCACAGAGTGGAATCGAGTGGACAGTGGCAGCCCAGGAGGTGACAGTGTGTTCCAGCCCGAAGGGACAATGATGTCAAAGCCCAGGATATAGCCACAGCCTTATGGGTTGCCTGGTGCACATGTTCTGAGTGCGAGGGTCACTGATGGAATTTCTTCTCCAGCAGGGGAACAGGTGGTGTGACAGAGAGTACCTGTACCAGCTTTTCCATCTCGTTAGACACCCGGAGAAATGGAGGAAGAATCGACATGCCTTAGCTTTCTTTGTTATAAAACATCCCAGAGCTACTACTTCAGAGGAGGAATGGTTGACTTGGGCCCATAGTCTCAGATTTCAGACCATGGTTGGTTGGGCTTTGGGGCCTGTGTAAGGTAGCATATATTGACAGGGAGCATGTGGTAGCATGATGGATGCTGTTCACCTGGCATCAAGATGGGTAGCAGGAAAAGGATAGAACCAAAGTCCTGCCATCAAGGGCATGCCCTGCTCCTTAAAGGCCCTGCCACCCCCCAGAGCACCAGATGCCAGGCACCAAGTGTCTGAGGACATGTGGGCCTCTGGGGACACTTACCCGAGCCACAGCAGTTGATTTAAAGGGTTTAATTTTCTTAGAGTACTATGCAATGTGATTCGGTTTTCAAATGGCCAAATCCTCCCTCAGCCCCAGCTGTTAATCTTTTCTTTCTAATTCTGGAGCTTCAGAATTGGATCTCTAGTTCTTTGTACTTTACAGAGGACTGCAGTACAATCCCTCGGATGTTTGAAGCTTTAGCCGGGTAACTGGGTGGTTAAAATTCAGTCCGAAGTTTGCACACCTGGGTTTCAGCTTCCCCTTTCCTCAAGCCCTGTGCACACATCACAGTTCAGTAACATCCTAGGTTGTGGTTTGAAAAGCTCAGAGTTGAAGCGGTGAGTATCTTTTTGTTCTGAAAATATTTTTTTCTGTTTTTATTTACTTGGATATTTGTATGCGTGTATGTATTGTGCTGGTGCCAAAGGAGGTCAGAAGAGGGCGTCTGACCCCCTAATGCTGGAGTTCCAAGTGGTTGGGAGCTGACAAATGTAGGGGTTGGGAATTGAACTCCAGTCCTTTGCAAAAGCAGCAAATGCCCTTAACCACAGAGCCGTATCGCCAGCCAACAGTAAGTTTCTCAAATAGACGTTAAAAAATGAGAGGTGGCCAGGTATGGTGGCACACATCTTTAATTGCCAGTCCTCAAGAAGCAGAAGCAGGAGGATCTCTATGAGTTCGAGGATAGCCAGGGCTACAAAGAAAAACCCTGTCTCAAAATAAAAACGGGGGTGGAGTACTTAAGATGCATGATGACGTTCCTCAAGTGTCCACAGAAGTGGTCAACCCTTTTGCTGTCTGAGCACCCTATCTAGGGCCTACCGTGCGTACTGCGGAGAGGTCATGACTTCATCACAAGGGATGATTTTATAATTCAGCTTTTCTTTCATTCGTTCAGCTTTGGTGATCAACCAACGTGGTGAACTTAGGAATTCGGCAACTGAATTTGTCTCGAGTCTTCTCTGTCTGCAGAAGGAATGGTTTCAGCCCTTGGGAGTCCTTATCTAAAATCCCCTTGTCACTTTGTAGCGTAAATCTGTCCCATTTAACTACACTACCAATCCATTTCTATGGCAACTCAGAAGCTCTTTAGAAGTCAAGTTATATGCCTGAGAACTACCAATTCCCAAGAGAAGCTGAAGTGTCAATCACATACAAGAAAGGCCTATGCCAGGAGACCTGACCTCACTGCACCAGCAAAGCAGGGCTCCCTCCAGCCAGAAGTGCCCCGAGTTTCCCACAGGCTGTTTTGCTGGCTTGAGTCAGTACTTTGTTTCTTCAAGAGCTTTCCATTTAAGTCAGTGAATCCAACCACAACCCATTTCCTTGAGCTACCCGAAAAGACTGAGCTTTCTGATCAAGACCATTGATTGCTTGGGCTCTGACAGAGTAGTAACAGCTGTCCAACATCAAGATTGGGAGGCTGGAGGTGGTGGCCATTAATAGGGTTAATAGGGTCTTTTTTTTCTTGCATTATTGGAGATTGAACTGGGGGCCTCACACATGCAAGGCAAGTGTCCTGCCACTGAACTATGCTGCCAACACCACTTTTAGTCTTTATTGACTAGTAAACTTTCAAATGACTTCTTTAACAATCGTGTGTGTGTGTGTGTGTGTGTGTGTGTGTGTGTATGGCACATACATATGTATGTTTATATACCCCTAATGCACTTTGATTATATTAACCCATTATTCTGTCTTCTTATCTCTCTCCCACCTCCCACTAAACTTCCCAAGAAAGCCCCCTTGTTTTTAGGGGTAGGTTTGCCCTATTGCATTTAACTAGGATTGCTGGTGTGAGAGTCATTTACTTGAGCAGGGGCAACTTACCCTTGGCTGCCGAATTGAGCAGTATGACTCCCCACTCCACTCAAGCAATCATTAACTGTCGCCAGCCTGGGCCTGCAACTCACTTAAACTCTTAGCTACTCATCTGCCTCTCAGGCACAAATCATTACAGATTTGTATCGCCACTCCTGGCCCTTTCCCATTCCTTTTGTCTGGGATATTTATTTTCAATTTTTCCATTGTATTATCTAATTTTTTTTTTGAGACCAGATTTCTTTGGTGGTCCTGGATCTCAATTTGTAGACCAGGCTGGCCTCGAACTCACAGATTCTCCTGCCTCTGCCTCCCAAGTGCTGGGATTAAAGGCGTGCACCACCACCACCACCCGGCTGGCTTATCATCTGATTTTTAAAAAATTGTTTATTTTACCTAAGAGCAGTCAGTGCCCTTAACCACTGAGCCATCTCCCCAGCCCCTATTTTAATATCTAAATGGGAAGTTACTTGGAGGTGCCTTCTGCCTTCATTTGGCAACTCTTAAGTATACATCAGGATTCTTCAACTGCTTAAGTTCAATTTGGACAAGATTTCTTTGTCCCACTTGAGAACTGACTACGTGCCAAGTGCTGTTCACATGCAGGGTTGTCAGTGTCCCTCACTGCAGCCTCCCAAATCGAGCGTGGGCGGTTAGCCCGTCAGCTTGGCCTCCAGCAACATCTAGCACCCTTGCTGTGTTCAATCCCACGGTTACTGTAACGCGCACTCCAGGGTTCCCTTTGCTTGACCACCACAGAGAGTCTGCAGCCAGCGGCTTGGTCCCAGTGCATCACCCCAATCTTCCCATTGCACCCCCGCCTCCTGATCTGCCAAGATCTTGCCACCACTAGACTTGCCTAGGCAGCACCGGGAAGATGGCAGTGGTGCCCTTGAGAGATGACACTGTGGCGGAAGCAGCCCCTCCCTGGAAAGTTCCTGCCTCGGAAAGAATTTCTGCCATGCCAAACTGTAGTCCCTAGCGGGCTCAATGCTCCATTGTCTCCACCTGATCTATAGACGAAGCTCCTATTTCCAAGACTAAATGTGAGATGGGCTTCTTAGGAACGCTGTGTTCTTGACAAAAGTGCCCATCTCCAGCCTGCAGGCAGCTGTTCATGGTCAGACTCCCCCAGGACAATATATATATGGCTGTCTGCGGAGGCCTCATCTGTGCCGTGCGTGAACCCACACGCCACCTCTGAAGACTGGTGTGTGTGTGCAGGAAGCAAACAATGACCAGACCACAAAAGGGTTCGTCAGGCTGCCTTCCTGCCCTCCACCATGGGTTCTTCTCTGGCTCTGCCTGCCTTCTGCCCTTCCTTCATCTTCACTTGGCGCTTGCCTTCCATTCTTTCTGTAGTTCACTTTCAGTCTGGAGAGCACATTGCTTCTAACATCACCTTCTAGAATGGTTTGTCTCTACGCTGCAGCTTTTCTGGAATTGGTAGGGTTTTCAAGTTACTTTGGCATGGATTTCCAGTGCTGCTGTATGGTCTCTCCCCAGGGAAACCTGCACCAGGATACTTGGCCAGGACCCATCTGTCCCTCAAACCCCCATTATCCAAGCTGGATGACCCTGAGCCCTGACACCAGCCCCCATCATTGCCATGTCCCTTCCCATGTTGCGCCAGACTACATGGATAGGAATGGGCTTTGCTGTTTAAACAACTTTGATCCTCCCTGCTGCCCGCCACTCAAAAGCTCCCAGCCCCTTGGCAGAAGCAGCTACTACAATGGCTCTAGGTCCTGGTCTCAGGACACAGGCACATCCCATGGATCCTGTGGTCCTACCAGGCCTAGTGGGTGCCCAGCACAGCCTTTTCTACTGCCAGATACACAGCCAGGGCAGTGGGGACATCCAGGGACAGCCAGAGGCCCAGCCGTGTGACCTACCAAAGCAGGGCTCCTCACTCTTTATTAGCTACTGCCTCTTCAGAAAGAATTAGGAATGCTTCCTAATTCTTGGCATACTGGTTTTGCGTGTCTGGGCACAGTTGGTTCTCCCCTCACTTGTGAGGCTCAAGCACAGTGATCCAGCCCTGTCTGAGCCACGCATGAAGTCTGTGGCCAGCCTTCACTACAGGGTAAGATCAGGCAGGTGGCTGGTCGCCCTGAAGAAGTGCACCACTGGCTGAGCTCAGCTGTCCTACTCAGGTCTATACTGGCTACTGATTTTATCAAGTTCTGTTTCAGCTTTGCAGAATTGTCCATCCCTCTGTATCGGTTCATTCTGATTACTAACACTGGTTAGTAATCAGTGTTCCTCCATGGCCTCTGCCTCAGTTCCTGCTTCCAGGTCCTGCCTGAGTTCCTGCCCTGACTTCCCCCAGCAAAGGACTGTGTTTGAGACAACTAAGCCAAATAAACCCTTTCTTTACCAAGTTGCTTTGGGTCATGATCTTTATCACAGCCATATAAGCCCCAAGATGTAGGCATAGTCCTGTCTTGTATGGCACAAGGAACCTCAGATCTGTAATCAAACTGAAAAGTAAGGCGTGTAGACACCACTGTCCTTCTCCGGCCATGAGTAGCCATGTCTGCAATCTACCCGATTCCTGTAGGTGAGTTTAGCATCTATGGTATAAGGCTCTCTGGATGCCATTGTCATTGAGGTTTGGATAATTATGCACCTTCAAAAGATGCCCAATGTAATTCTGATCATTCTCCTCTAAAAAAGCCCCAGATTAAAAGCTTTCGCTAGCTCTTTAGACCGCAGGCCTGCAATTACAGAGAAAGAACTGCATTTTAGCTTCCCATTGAAATTAATAACAACGTCTCCCCAGTTGACTCTGTGAATAGTTAATGGAACAAATAGGATACTTCAGTGCAATGTGGGCTGGAAAGCCACCTGAAGTCTGGGCTTCAAATGGGAAAATAATTCATGCGCCACAAACCCGCACCACACGGCAGTGTGCAGGGTGTGTTCCTCCATAGCAGAAATGGAGCTGGTTAACGAAGGACTGACCATACCTCAGTGAGTGAGGACCTGCTGAAGACAACTGTTTAATAATAAAGTCACCAAGGAGGCAAAGATGTACTACAGAAAACTACAGAGTGCTAAAGCAGGTGAAACGACAGGAATGGGAAGAGCCTGTGTCCATAGATGGGACACTTAGGAGTATCAGGAGACTAATGCTGTCAAGTGCTCTGCGGTGTCAATGCAATCCATGCCAAAATCCCACTGATTCTTTTTCTTGCAAAAACAGAAAGATTGGGCAGGGGAGAGGGGGTCCTAGATCGATGGCTTCAAGATTAAGAGCACTTGCTGCTCTTTCAAAGACTCACATTGGGTTCCCAGCACCAACATGGCAGCTCACAGTCTCTGTAACTCCAATCCCAGGGGGGACCTGATGCCTTCTGTCATCTCAGTGTACTGCCATCCTGAGCGACACAGTAAGACACTATCTTAAAAGGAGAAAGGAAAAACTTGAAGGTGAGAGAGGAAAGGGGTACACACACAGGATAGTGAGAGGGAAGGGATGCACACACAGGACAGTGAGATGGAAGGGGTGCACACACAGGACAGTGAGAGGGAAGGGATGCACACTCAGGAGAGTGAGAGGGAAGGGATGCACACACAGGGTAGTGAACACTGGAGGAACTCCCAGCAGGTGGTCATGGACATGGCATTTAGTACATGCAGACATACCGCACAAATAACACCCTGGCTTGTCTGAGCTGGGCCTAAAATTACCTGAAAGTCTATCTTTCTAGGATTAAAAAAAGATTAATTTGGGGCTGGAGATGGCTCAGTGGTTAAGAGTGCTGGCTGTCCTTGCAGAGGGCCTGTGTTCAGTTCCCAGCACCAATATGGTGGCTTACAACAATCTATTGCTCCAATTCCAGTAGATCTGGTGTCCTTTTCTGGCCTCTTTAGGCACTGCACACACTCATACATATTAAAAAAAAAAAGCTGGGTGTGGTGCTGTACACCTAACCCCAGCACTCAGGAGGCAGAAGCAGAACTCTGTGAGTTCAAGGCCATCCTCGTCTACACAGTGTTCCAGGACAGCCCGGGATACACAATGAAACCATATCTCAGAAAATTAACTTGTAGAGTATAGAATGGATATTATTACTATGTTCTTGACTAGTCCCGAGTGACTTTTTATTTCAAGCGGGCACAAAGCTGGGTGGAAAAGCTGAAAGGCTAGCTGACATGCTTTCTGAGCTTAGGCAAGCAGCTCCTCTGAGCTTGAGACACTCGCATTTTCCTAGGGAGGCATGTGTGTGTCCATACGACACTGTGTGTGCTCACCTGAGAAAGCTGCCATTCCCTTTTACCTCCGTCCCACACAGTTTGTCTCTGTGCCCTGCCCTGGCCTGTAGGTAGCCATGCTCTGAGTACCAGAGCTGCTCAGGACATGGGGGTAGGTTTGGGAGGGGAAAAGCAGGAGGTCCAAAGGGACCAGAGAGAGGGAGGGAAGCATGCATGGACAGACCCAGCCCTGCATTTCGGGCCTTAGCTTCCCGGTCCGCAGATGGGACCTTTTGAGAAGTCTCCATGAACCAATGACTGAAGGAAGCAGGACGTGTCAGTTTGCTCTGTGGTGCTGTACTAAGATGCCACAGGCCATAATGTGAGGTCAGAACACCAGCCAGCAGTTCTGCTAGCTGGGGAGTCCAAGGTCAGGAAACCAGCAGGCCAAGCGTTCTCTAGTCAGGGTGGCTCACTGGCTGATGTGTCTCCCAAAGGGCAGGGACACTTGGCCCTCTTCAGGATGGAGGTAGAATGGACAAAGAACCAATGGGATCCAGCTCACCTTTCAGGAATGGCATCAATCCCATCCAGGAGGGTGGAAGTCTCATGGCCTCCACATGCCTTAAATGCCCCTCCTTGGAAAATGTTCCAACGGTCAATGCTGTGTGGATTCCACGAGAGACAGACACCATGCAACTGCAAGATGTAGCAAGAGTTCCTGTGCTGGGTGGGGTGGGGGTCAGCTGCTTGGCTCTTGGTTAAGCACAGCTCCAGGCATACCAGAGCTGCCAGGACACTGGGGGAGTTGACTGTGTCTGCCCTGCCTGTCTCTCCAAAAAAACGCTGCCTTCCTCTTTAGCCTCGGGCTCTGGGTGAGCAATCTGTGCCGGCCCCACTGGTAAAACTGTTCCCGACAGTGTGCCTCTGTCATCCCACTGAAGCCGACCTCAGAGCATGGCATGCGGCCCCGCCCTGTTAAACAATCAACCTGGGTGTGACTTCGTACCCACAGTAGATGGATCCTGCTGTGTCCTTCTACTCATCTATGGTGGGCTCATGGATGGAACTTGCTTGCCAGTGACATACACCGAACTGCTTTTGATGGGGACCTTGGGGGGGGGGGGGGGGCTAGACGTCCTTGTGGGTGATTTCTGCTGCTTCCCATGGCATCCATGTACCCAGTGGCCCATTCAAACTGCTGGTGTCTTGTCACTGGACAGAACTGGTGAGTTGGCTATTGGTCACTGATTGGACTGAGGGAGTGTAAATGAAGCGCACCTCCATTTATGTGTATCAGTGTTTGCCTGCAGGTCTTAAGCAGGAAGCGGAGAGAGAGCTCTCACCTGGCTACAGACTTTCAAAGTCCACCTCCGGGGATGTTTAGAAATTGAGGTGGTACGTTAACGTCAATGACAGTAACTTAGAGGGTTTTGTTGTTGTTGTGTTGTTTTGTTTTGGGGGTTTTTGCTTGTTTGCTTTTTACTGATTATTTGGGAATCTCACATCAAGAAGCCAGTTTGCCCTCCCTCCCCCTGGAGTCCCACCCCCCCCCCAAAAAAAAAAGAATGGAAAAAGAAAAAATTTAAGTCCATTTTGTGTTGTCCATACGCTTATCGGAGCATGGTCAGACTCCTAGGGGCCATTTCCCCAAGGGAAGCTGTCTTTCTCCACCACCCAGAAGCCATCTACTGTGGAGAGCCATGTGGCAGCTGGGGACAGACAGCTCTCCTGCATCTACTGCACGGCTGGCGCCACTGGGCAGGGGCTGGCGCCGTTGAGCAGGGGCTGGCACCATTGGGCAGTGGCTGGCAACAACCAGGGTCAACTCTCCCGCACTCACACACCACCCCCACTGCCGGCAAGGATGGGCCAGCTCACCCAAGCAGGCTCATTCCAGCAATTCTGATGAGGGGCAGGACCCGCTCTCCAACCCGTCAAGCTGGTAGGAAGTGGGGGGCGGGGCCAGCTCTGCCATCCATCTGCTCTGCAGCTACAGGCCAGGGGCGGAGTCAGCTCTCTCGAAGGACAGGGCCAGACCAGGTACGCAAGTCTGCAACACCTGGCCCTCAATGGCTGCACCAACCACAGGTCTCTCTCTCTCTCTCTCTCTCTCTCTCTCTCTCTCTCTCTCTCTCTCTCTCTCTCTCGGTGTGTGTGTGTGTTTGTTTTGGTTTGGTTTTTCGAGACAGGGTTTCTCTGTAGGCTTTGGAGCCTGTCCTGGAACTAGCTCTTGTAGACCAGGCTGGCCTCAAACTCACAGAGATCCACCTGCCTCTGCCTCCCGAGTGCTGGGATTAAAGGCGTGCGCCACCACCGCCCAGCCACCCACGGGTCTTAACACGGCTACACATTCCACTCACATCCAAAAGGTCCTCAGAGCCAGCAAAGCCCAGTGGCATCAGTTGGCAACACAGACCACATACATTACATGGATCTCAGGCTTCCACAGGGCACCGTGGACCACAGACACCAACGCGGCCTCCGAAGAGAGAAACTTTTCCTCATCGTGGTTTTCACGGTGGCCCAGAGCCAAGGCAATCCCACATTCAGGCAGAGCCAGGGCAACCGCACATTCAGGCAGAGCCAGGGCAGTCCCGCATTCAGGCGGAGCCAGGGCAGTCCCGCATTCAGGAGGAGCCTGGGCAACCCCACATTCAGGCGGAGCCAGGGCAGTCCCACATTCAGGCACTACACTTGCATAAGCCCCAGGCTGCTGTGCAGCACTCACCCGACGCTGTGCTCTATTTTCCTGTTTTTCCCAGAGTGGTCTGATTGGCTTCCGTCACCTGCGCTGAGAAGGCAGGTGGTCTGGAAATTATAAAGTTTTTATGAGAGAAATGAGATACTCCAAAGTTGGGCTTGGGGTTTTTTCCTCCTGGTGAGTAGGAAGATTTGAAATAGTAAAGGTCATGACAGAGACATCAAAGACTCCAAATCGCCACAGGAAGTATAGTTAAAATCTATTTTTTTTTAAAAAAAGTGCAATCAGATAGATCTTTGTGTTAAGAAAAAACATAATCAAAGGCTTTGACTTCTCAAATAATTATTGCATGATGGGCTGGAGCGGTGGCCCAGCAGTGAGAGCTCGGGCTGCTCTTGCAGAGGAACCAGGTTTGATTGACAGGATTCCCAGCACCGGTGTGTTGGCTCACGGCCATCCGTAACTCTAGCTCCAGGGACTCTAACGCCCTCTTCAGGCCTCTGCGGACACTGTATGCACATGGTATACAGACACACATGCAGGCAAAACACCTATACACATAAAGTAAAGTAAAAATTGTAAATTGTATGATAATGGCTTAAAATAGAAAACTTTAACTAATGGAATACAGCATAGAGCCCTAATAGATGCCCAAACTGTATGATTGCTATTAGTAGCGGAGCGTAAGAGAACGGTGTGTGGAGGGGGGGATGGCTTTCAGAGGTGTCTCTGAGGAGACTGGCTGACAGCATGGCCAGTATTTAATCAACCATTTAATCAACTGACTCTGCACATGCAATGACCTAATCCTAACATGTTCTTTGTCATCCCAGCTTCAGATATGAAAAAGAAGGCTCCGAAAGCTTGTTCAAACTTGCCAGAAGCCACACGGGCAAGTTAGCGATCCCCAGGCCACAGCTCACCTTCATGCTGTGGACGTACTTATTCTCTAAGTCAAGAGTGTCTGGAATGGAGAGACAGCTCAGTGGTTAAGAGCACATGTTGCTCATGCAAAGGATCTGAGTTTAGTTCCCAGCACCTGCGAGGTGGTAACTCCAGCTCCAGGGGATCCTGCTACCTCTAGTGGCCTTTACAGGCACTGCACACACACAGTACACATAAAGCCATGCAGGCAAAACACCATGCACATGAAATCATCTTTTTAAAGGACAGGAAAAGAAGAGATTTGGCCCAGTTGTTCAAATGCAAATGCTTTTAAAGATCGACTAAAAAAATTTAACAAAATAGGATTTAAATGTCTATTTCAAAAATGAGCCATTATCAATGATTTTCCTGCTTCATCCTCTGGAGTGGCCAGGACTATGGGTGTGTACAACCACACCCAGCCTGACCCAGTGATATTTGAAATGCCATTACAAAATCAAATTTTTTGTTGCAAAGACTAAGTTGATATTAAGTAAGAGATAATAAAAGCTTTGAACTCCTCGGCTGCCACTGTAATAGACAGACACTACTGCTAAAGACGCACATGCTTTGGTTGTAGGACTTAAAGCAACCAAGCTGGCACTGGTCTGGAAATGTTCTTCCTTCCGACTAGTTTCCATAGTGCTGGAAGGGGCTGTGGAGATGTCTGGGGGAGAAGAGACCCCGGTGGATTTACCCAGTGGTGAGCTTGGTGTGCTATAGTACTGACTTAATAGGCAGAATCTGCCTATTGCTTGGGGGCAATAGTGGCATGATTGCCAGTTTGGATTTGAGGCCTGCCCCACAGGAAGGAATTCATGCCTGGTACTGTAAACCTGGCCAAAAGCCATGGTTGGGGGAATGTTGCTACCGGACAACTTGTGGGGGTCAGGTGAGCTCTCTTCTTCCACCATGTGAGATCTGGGGATTGATCTCATCACACGTGGAGTGCCTTTATATGCTGAATCATCTCACGGTCCAACTAAGCATAGCTTTTCCCTCAAGATGTATTCGTTTCTATTTTATGTGCAGGAGTGTTTCACTGTGTGTGCACTGGCACTGTCAGATTCTGGGAACTTGTCCATACTGGGTTTCATGGTCTGAGTGGATGAGGACCGACTAGGTCTCTTCATGTGGTAGCCTTTAACCGACCAGCTGGACCTCTTTCCACCCACGTACTAAATTCCCCAGGTTTCCAGAGGACCTAGCTGGTTGTTTCTTGTCACACCATTGAGGAGGCAGCTACCAGAAGACTGTGGAACCGTGGGTATGACAATAATACACGCATCTAGGACTGCCCAGGATAGGAACAACTGGAGAACCGCCATAAACGGGCTGCCCATGCATGCTTAAGTGTAAACGATAATAATGATCTATGTGCACTACATGCTTGCAGTACCCATAGAGGCCAGAAGAGGGCGTCAGTATTGAGGCCATTGTGAGCCTCAGTGTGGATCCTAAGAACTGACCCAGATCCTCTGCCGGAGCAGCCAGTGCTCTTAAGAGCTGAGCCATCTCTTCAGCCTTCCCACCACCCCCAACTAAGCTTATCTTGAGGCTAACACAAAGGTATAAGGAAAATCCATGACAGACTAGTCAACTCAGCTCAGATTGACTGAGTTGAAGATGCCAAAGAACTGACAAAGCATTAGTTGTGGGTTTGTCTACGAAGATGTTTTTAGAGAAAACTGGCATGCGGGCATTGAGGGTGGTGTGACACTTGGAGTGGGGACGAGCGTTGCTTTGTAAACAGCACTGCAGCCCCCCCCCCCCGGGGGGCGGGCATTCACAGAGCAGCCTCTCCTAAGACATCCCTGAGCGCCTGCCCGGAAGCCTGAGGACAAAAGTGCAGTCAAATGTCAGCCTTATCCCAGAAGAGCTTGACTGGTGCTCGCAGGACTTGGATGGTCCAAGTCCTTCTGTATGGTGACCCATAAGTTCCCCACCTTGCTTCCTAAGGTACCTCCTGGAGATCCTCCCCCGCTGAGCTGCCGGGCTGGCTCTAACTTGCAGCCCTGGCCACTGAAGTGGAGGTTTCTAATGGAAACCCTGAGCCCTTTACTTAGAGACTCGCCAGTGGGCACCACTCTAATTATTCCATGGCCTAATTCCATTTATCTTTTGTGGTCCATTATGTGCCCCTGACAGGCTGTGTCTTCCTCGGCAGGTACACAGCCTACTCTAATGCACTCCGGGTGACAACAGCCACATAGACAGAGGGACTTGGCTGGCACCTAATTCTCCTCAACTATAATTTTATAAATGAACAAGGCAGACACATTTTCTGCTTTAAGATAAATATTTTATGAATTGCCCCTCTGATACATTACATTATCAGTACATTATCCTTCCTTCCTCCCGAGCTGAGAAGAGCGACATATACACTCAGGAGGACATTTGGGTGGTATTATTGAATACTCTGCTTTTAAAATCTGTTTGTATCTGTGGGGAAAACCATAATTTTGTCTCCTGGAAAGGAAAAGTTCTTTAAATGTTGTTTGGCCATTTCGCTGGGAAAGTTGTCATAAGGGACTTTTTGTCTGGCCAGTGTGGAGAGTCCTACTTTTTAAAAAAGACATAGGATTACTTTATGTTTCTCCTGGAGTCAAACAGCCACACGGCAGAGCACACGGGAAAGGAAAGGCACGCAAAGCCAGGAGGGATCTTTCTCACTGTCAGAACTGTGTGTTATTTTTCTAAAAGGCCCTCTTTTCCCTCACGGAGTCTTGCTATATAGCCCAGGGTGCTCCTGAGCTTATAATCCTCCTGCCTCAGCAGTGCTGAGATTCCAGGCATGTACCACACCAGCTTCATCTTTTTTTCTGAGTTTTTGTTTGTTTGTTTGGTTTTGGTTTTTGGTTTTCTTGTTTTTGGTTTTTTGAGACAGGGTTTCTCTGTAGCTTTGGAGCCTGTCCTGGAACTAGCTCTTGTAGACCAGGCTGGGCTCGAACTCACAGAGATCCACCTGCCTCTACCTCCTGAGTACTGGGATTAAAGGCATGCGCCACCACTGCCTGGCCTGAGTTCATATTTTAAAGTATCAATTGTACCATGCAAGCCTTATCATTTACTATATTTTAAAAACTAAATGTTCTGTGCCTCAGCCCCCCTTCACCCTGTGGGTATTTTAACTTGTGGTGGTGGTAGTGGTGGTAGTGGGAGGTTGGGGGTGGGAGTGGGGGTGGCAGTGAGTGGTGGTGGCAGTGGGTAGTGGTGGGAGGTTGGGGTGGGAGTGGGGGTGGCAGGAATGGTGCAGGTAGAGGCACCCAGTATGTTTGAGCTTTGAGCTCCCAATGTTACCCTGCTCTAACTGCCAAGAAAAACTTGCTTTTGAATTGCAATGGCTGTTCCGTGCATGACATATATTGTTTTTTTCTCATGACTGTAAAGCCAAAGGATGTGTATTATCTGAACAAAAGTCTCTTACCATGCCTTCTACTCTCGCTGGCTTTACTCTCTAGGGCAGACATACTAAGACCATGCTTGAAGGCTGAGGCAGCCAGTCTTGTGGCTAAACAGGATCTATGATGAGATAAAGGTTTGGAGCCAAAAATGAATTTACTAAATTCTAAGGGTTTTGTTTTGTTTGTTTTAAATGAGAGCTAAGCCTCGCTGGTTTGAGATGCCATGCCAACATGTCCACTTACAGAAATGAAATTAACCATAATACCTTTAGTGACTAATTAGAGCTGAATTCGTAGAGAACACTAAATAGCCTGACAAAATGCTGTGGACGTTGGGACAGGAGTGTGTGGGGAGGGACCAAGCGACCGTCAGCGACAAGCCTGCATATTCCTAGGCTCTCCTGCGGGTGTTTTACCTGATACGGCTAGGCACCCATTTTGCCTGCGTTCCCGGGGGATGGAAGCGGCAGGCTCCTCGCCCCAGAAAGACTTGCTTTTCCCCAGGATGCGTGCTATGTGCAGAATGTTAATAGCCGGCTGAGCATGAATAGCTCTGTGGCTCCACTTGAAATATAGAAAAATGGCCCAGACATTAAAAAAGATAAAAGCGAAAAGGGCAGTAATGAATTTAGAGGAAAATGAACATTAATGGCACTAGCATTACCCGTGTTCCCACGTAGCAGATTATTGGAAATCTGTCAAGCACACCAAATTATCTACTCGTCGGCTGCTGCGGGCCCTCTCCAGCCATCCAAAACCAGCAAAAGCAAGACAATTTAAGCTAATTTTACTATTTATAACAATAGAACAGGCCATTAAGATAAATTAATGTCATTATCAAGTTTCTATGAAAATGACAAATACCACTATCTGGAGCAACTGAGGGGCTGTTGACTATAATGAAACCCAGCGCACAGGTACTAAAGACAGACACTCCAAGTAATTATATTCTAGTAGCTTGTTTGTTTCCTGACCATTCATTTGCTTTCCCCACAATTAGTTCTGTACACAATATGGTGGAAACTAAACAGTCAACACCATGAAGCATTAGGACTAATTGGGCCATTAGGATGCAGTTTCTAGCCCTTTTCTTCCTAAAGGAGCTGGGAGTAAACAGAGCAGAGGGACAAAGGCACAGATCGTCTTAATTTAAGGAAGATACAAACAGGATAATCCATCAGACAGGTGAAGGGGCCTCGCACAGAATTCCCCGAATCCGCCAGTGTTCACCAACTCCACAGTAGGGTCCCCTGCTCTACCCTCCTCCCAGGAGGCTGCCGTACCACGATGACCCAGCAGCAGCAGCGTGGGCTGGAACGAAGCCACCCAGAGGTGCCAAGAATTCCTATTGAGAGCTGGACCTGGCAGCCCGACCAGCGGGACGATGCTGAGTCACTTGAAGTTTTGCTATGAAAGAGCCCAGGCCGGCAGCAGGGCTGTGTCATCGGATCAGCGCCTCGGGGACAAATTATTGTGAAATCGATTGCTCAGGAACCGGCCCCAGCACAGGTTGGCTTTCCCTAAACCAGGGATCAGTGGGAAGGAATTGTCCCTAGCTGTCCAGTGAGAGGTTGGCTGAGCAAAGATGGTCGCAGAATCACAGTACCTAGGCACGATGTGCACTGCCAATGTGGGTCACATCATAGGCCATCCTGGAACTACAGGTGCCATCCTGATAGAAAGGGTGGGACTCACGTGGCCTCTCGTGGTGGTGTGCAGCTGCCAGGGCCACATCGCCTTCCAGGCTGGGGTAAGTGAGCAGCTGCTCTTTCCGGACCTCGCAAATTGTCTGCCAGCCCAGCCATCCTTGCTCTGGGTCAGCTGAACCAACGGTGCTGGTGTTGTGTCCTGCTTCAAAAAGCCTGTGGTTCTCAGGAGACAAGAAGCATGGCAGATTAAAAACTTTGAAGATCTCCATGTACAAAGGAATTAGCGCAAAGAAACTACCAATAAAAGGGGGGCGGGGAGCAAAACCAGCAATAACAAATGGGAGCTGGTACATCAAGGCACCAGGGGACATCTTGGAAGCCACATCCCATGAGACTTTGGAGTAGCAGCCACTTTATCATGCGATGTCTGCCAGGGCTTGAAAATATAACAGCCAAGGGGACCTTGGAGATTAGTTCCATCTGCAGGTGGCTGAGGAGCCGAGAATCAAGGACCAGACTGTAGGGGGCTGGACTCTTTCACCTGACTCCTCCATACAGGTGTGTGCCTGTGTATGTGTGTGTGTGTGTGCACATGTATTGGTGCGTGTGCACAGGTGTGCCTGTGCCCAGCTAAAACTCCGCTAACTATCATCATGGGTAGACCCATTCACAACCGGAACTAGAAAACCAGGGTTCTTCTAAGAAAAACCATGCCCCTGCTGCCACTGTGAGCCTGCAGATGCAGGTGGGTGGTTGTCAGTATTCCCTTAAGTCCATTTCACAGTCTCTGGTTCTTTCCAGCCACCCAACTCCCATTCCCTGCCTTAAAGGGCCTGCCACTGACCCATTGGCCCCAGCGTGACTACAGCCATACCCACTCTCTGAAGGCAAGGCAGGATGCTTACTTTCCTTCCTGTGTCCTGGGTCCCGGGGAAAGGTAATAAGGTCTTTCCCAGACCAGGGATAATGGGCTTTGGTCCCCTTCTCCTCTTTAGTAGCAGATACTCATGTTAAACCATGGGTTGCTTATGACACTTGTACAGACAAGCATCGTGTTCTTCGATAAGATTCAAGCTCCCGGTGATCGTGCCATTGACCCTTCGAGCTGACCTCTTTCTGCTTCCTGAGACATCCCCCATTCTATTTTCATGCCTGTTCTACTTTGCTTTCTGTGACCCTGACCAAAAACAACCCGGGGAGTAAAAGAGAGATTTGTCTGAGAGTTTCAGGCTGCAGTCCGTCATCGAGGGAAGTCAGGAACTAAAACGGAAACCAGGGAGGAGAGCTGCTTGTGGGCTTTCTCAGCCTGCTTTCTTATATAGCTCAGGCACACTAGCCTAGGGATGGCACCACCCACAGTGGGCTGGGCCCTCCTAAATTAATTAACAATTAAGAAAATGCCAGCTGGGCATGGTGGTACACGCCTTTAATCCCAGCACGCGGGAATCAGAGGCAGGTGGGCAACTCTGCAAGTTCAAGGCCAGCCTGGTCTACAATGCGAGTTCCAGGACAGCCAGGGCCGTTACACTAAGAAACCCTGTCTGGGGGTGAGGGCAGGGAGAGAAAAGAAAGAAAGAAAAAGCAAGGAAGAAATGAAAACGCTCCCACAGTTATGCCCACAGGACAATCTGTCTGAAAAAGTCCCCCCGTTGGACTTCCTCGGATAACTCTGGCCTGTGTCCAGCCTGGTTGAGAAGTGACGCTAACTAGGGGAGTTCCTTTATTGTATTTGATCTATATTTTACATACGACAGAAGGCATCCTTTTCTGTTTAGTCTAATTTGCTTGACACGCTGATGCCCAGTTTCATCCATTTTCCTGCAAATGACACGATTTTGCTCTTCTTGATGACCAAACAAAACTCCACTGTGTGTGTGTGCGTGTGTGTGGCGTGTGCATGTGTGTGTGCGTGCGTGTGTGTGTATGTGTGTGTATCACATTTTCATTAGATGGCGACCTCTTGATGGGCTCCTACACTGGTTCCACACCTTGGGATGTGACTAGACCTGGTGCTCAGGTGTCTCTGCGAGGCAGACTTGGATTTCTTCGGGGATGTGCCCAAGAGTAGCAGCCATGTCTGGGGCATATGGTGATTCTAGTTTTAGCTTTCTCGGGGAGCCCCATGCTGGTTCAGGGTGCTAGCTTTCTGATAGCAGTGACCTGGAGAGTAAAAGGCCGTGGAGTGGAAGAGGGAAGCAGGGGGCAGGGGATTCTGAGAAGGAGCTATCTGCAAAGGGATCTCAGCCACTGTATACAGAACTGCGGTCCCTAAGGGAGACACACTGCTTCTGCTTCCCCCACACCCTGGGATGCTCGGGCTCTCGGGGACTTGGAATGCAGGTTCCATCCCGTTCTGACGGGTGTCATCCAGTTAGTAAATTTACTTATTACTAGTGGTTTTTAAAGACATGGTTTCTGAGCAAATTAGACAATGCAGTAATTATATGTACCGGCTGAGTGATGGCGCTCATCATCACCACTCCAAGTTCAAAGCCCCCCAAATGATGAGATGAATTGTCTCAGCTTCCCAAGAAGTTGGCCACTATATTCTATCAACTTCCCGACGAGGAAGCCAAGTGATCCAAAGGCGAAAAGTCCAAGGGAACAGTCTGGAAGATACAGCCCGCCACATTGTGCAGGAACGCTCCCCGGTGGCAGGGCTGTCTTTGCGTCCTGCAGCGTCAGGCCTCACTGGGCCTCTCTGCTGTCCTGAAAGCCTGTGGTTAGCCTTGCACTGTGCAGAGACTCTTTTCCCCTTTTAGTTAGACCAGATGGCAGGCTGTGAGTTAAGTGTATTTTCTGTTTTATGCTTTCTGTGAGGCAGGTTTTCTTACAAGAGAAAACGAAACTTAAACAAACCGGGAACCATGTTGGTGCCTGGCACTGCTACCATGCTTGGGCCCTGGCATTGCTAATGGATACCAAGATTTTGGGTCAGAATTCAGGGCACCTGCCTGACCTGCTCTGTGCTTTGCCCCCCTCCCCTCTCGGGGCAGGGCACTTCCTCTCTGAGGCTCTTTCACCAGCAAGTTCAAATTTGCAGAATCCTGGCTCCATCACCTCCTGCCCTTTACCTTGGGCATGTTTTATGAAACACTGAGCCTCAGCTTCCCCATCCATGAAATGGGGGTGAGCGCTAGCCCCATCTGGCCATTAGCAGATGTTAAGACAAAATATTTCCACTCCCAGAGCCTCTTTGACCCTCTCTGGTTGATTTCAAGGCTTCTAGTGCTGCGCTGGCCGATTACAGACTGTGGCAACCTCATTCTGCAAAAATCACACAGGCTTTTACAGATCTTTACGGGAAGGAAATGGGCTAATGTGCTGTTTCCCGGTGTGTGCAGGCACCCGATCTCTCTCTAATGGGCTCAAATTGCTGTTTTAAAACCTAAACCATGAACTTAAACCCTCCCGCAGACATATACAGGGGCGGCGTCCTCATTTCTTATGTTTCCAGAGAAAATGAAAGCTGAGAAAAACATCAGGCCTTCCCCTGCCTTCGAAGAGCAGGGTGATGGTGACCTCCGCTGAGCTTCTCCTAAAGGTGAGTGACGGGGATATCTTAGGAGACCCTTCTGATTTCAGAATGGGTTATAACTTCAAGCACAGATTGATCTATCTCTCCATGACACTATTCCCCTGCAATCTTGAGAAGGGCAAGACAGACTTAGAGTCTCCCCAAGGGGCAGAGGCCAAGGGTCATGGGTCAGGGACACACTCTGGTGATTGCAAGCCTCTGGCCTGCAACCTACCTAAGCTGACCACACCCCTGAAGACTGCTACCCCATTCCCACCCAGGACCTCTGTGTGGCTTAGATTCTTGAGAACCAACCTTGCTTTTAATAAATACTTTCTAGGCAAGAACTGGTAGGTCAACCACAAACACCTTGCATGGCCCAGCACTGTGCGCGGTTATCTGTTTCCTGGAGACCTGCAGAGTCCTATGAGGCAGACAACGTCTGTGTGGAAATGAGGGAGTTCGACATTGATTTGCCACGCCCACATCATTGCTGATTGGCAGGATGGACAAGACAGCAACTAAGTCACTTCAAGTTCGGCTAGATTCTGTTTCTTCCTTCCTTTCGCCTCACTGACCTGCCCTTCCCTTAGCTACAGGGGCCTGCCCTTCCTGTGAGCACCCAGGACACACCACGAGAAAGCACTGGTGTGCCGGCAGACAAGGCAAGAGCGATACTGTGACTAAATGATTAAGACCTTCACCGGGCAGTGGTGGCACTCACCTTTAACCCCAGCACTCAGGAGGCAGAGACAGGCAGGTCTCTGTGAGTTCGAGGCCAGCCTGGTCTACTGAGTGAGTTCCATGACAGGCTCTAAAGTGACAGAGAAACCCTGTCAGGTTGATTCTCACAGCTGTTTTGTTACAGTATTGGAAAGTTGGGACTGTAGTCTCCATGCAGACAGGAAAAGCTCCATAGGACACGAAAAACATCAGCTTTCCTCATTATTTTCTCCACAGCTTGAGTTCCTGGCACAAAAGAGAGATCGGTTAAAAGTGTGCACCGTAGCCGGGCGGTGGTGGCGCATGCCTTTAATCCCAACACTCGGGAGGCAGAGGCAGGTGGATCTCTGTGAGTTCGAGGCCAGCCTGGTCTACAAGAGCAAGTTCTAGGACAGGAACCAAAAAAAAAAAGCTACGGAGAAACCCTGTCTCAAAAAAATCCAAAAAAAAAAAAAAAGTGTGCACCGTAAACGTATGAATCGCTGGACTGAACTGATGGCTGCTCTTCCAGAGGTCCTGAGTTCAATTCTCAGCAACCACATGGTGCCTCACAACCATCCATAGTGGGATCTGGTGCCCTCTTCTGGCGTGCAGGTGTACATGCAGAGAGAACACTCACACAATGTAAATAAATAAATTTTTAAGAATTAATAAATTGCTGATGAGGTAAAGGCCCTTGGTGGGCCTCACCTAGAACCATGAACAGGGTTTGAGCACCTTCCCTGATACTTTTTAAAAATATTTATTTATTCATTATATACAGTGTTCTGACTACGTGTTTGTGTGCACACCAGAAGAGTGCACCAGACCTCATTACAGATGGTTGTGAGCGACCATGTGGGTGCTGGGAATTGAACTCCCAACCTCTGGAAGAAATAACAGTGCTTCTAACCTCTGAGCCATCTCTCTAACCCTAGCAAGAATTTTCTAAATATATACTTTTGAGATTGTCCACCTCCTGTTCGTAACAGAAACAGAATCAGGTTTCTATTACTGTGGCAAAGACCGGGTTATTATAAGGAGGGAATTTGAATTTTGGCCCAGAGGAGAAAAACCATTCACCTCATAGCCAAGAAGTAAAAAAGAGAGGGAGAGGGAAGGCTGAAGAGATCATTCAGGGATGAAGAGCACTTGTTGCTCTTGCAGAGGGCCCAGGTTCGGTTCCCAGCGCCCACGCAATGGTTCACAACCCTCTGTGACTCCAGTTCCAGCCCTCTACCAACCTCCTCAAGCACTGCACACTGGAGAGCAGTTATATCACTTCATGGGCATACAGACAGATACTTACCAGACCACCATCTTCTCTTAAAAATTCCATCCCCAGCCCCAAATCCCCAGGGTTTGGGCCCTAGCCTTTATTACACAGGGCTTTAAGGGAGCCTTTCTTAACTGCAGTGACACCCAACCAACTTCAAGGAATGAGGTGAAGCACATATTCCTCCTTAGCTCATTTATTAAATAATGTATGCTTTGGGGCTGGAGAGATAGCTCAGAGGTCAGGAGCTCTGGCTGCCCTTGCAGAGGAAGCTGGGTTCAGTCCCAGCACACACGTGGTGGCTCACAACCATCTGGAACTCCAGTTCCAGGGGATCTGATGTCCTATTGTGCCTTCAGTGGGCACTGCACATGAGTGGAATGCACACACACACACACACACACACACACACACACACACAGGAAAAACATAGATACAAAGTAAAATAAATAAATCTAAACAGTTAAAATAAAGAATGCATGGCTTGCCCTTTTCCTGCCTTCCCCAGACCCATGAGTTGGAGCGTGCCCAGCAGACATGGAATGGTCCCTGGGAGAGCCTTGCAGGTCCCGGTGTGGTAGTCTAAGCCTAGTTTATCATATAAATTAGCCAACTATTCGCTCCAAAGACCAATAGTATGGTTTAATTGTGGATTGGCCTCATCAAAACTCCAGTGGAGCATGGGAGGATGTGGGTTGTGGCAAGAGGTCCTTGCTCTTAGGGCTGTGTTTCCATTACCTCTGTTGTTACAGATCAAGGCTGGATTGTGTGCTCTTTGTCTTCTGTGGGCCTGCACTTGCTCTTCCGCTTTTCGGCTACGTTAGGAGCATGCTAACACCAGACTGCTAGGCTTCCCGATCTCCAGCAAATCCCTTTCCTTCAGGAGTCATTCAATCTCCTTTTCCTTATAAGTCACGCGATGGCATTTTGCCAGCGCAACAGAAAACAGGCCGAGTCAGCAGAATTCACCTAGGCCTGAAGCAGCGATGCCAGGGAGTCGCCGGGGAGCCCATCATGGACACCAAGACAAACTGCCTGCAGACAGACACTTCACACTGAAGCTGGGTGCTTCCCCAGGCCAGTCAGGAGCAGGATCTGGGAGGCAGCCTGCGGTATCCACCTGACTTTGAACAAGTTCCCTAACCCCGCTGGGCCTGGCTTTTCTCATGGGGACCAACATTGGATTAGCGCTGATTTTAATTATAGGATAAGATGGAAAAGGAGCTTCCTCCCCTCCAGAGATGCCACCCACAGAAGAGGGGGGCTCTGTTTGTAATCACTCGATTCCTCCGAACCCCAACATAAATTTACAACACCGGTACTGGTGAGCAGCACACGTAGCAGACAGCCAGCGACGTAGGAGTTGGTGCATCCGGGCTACCTTGTCCTCATCTCTTTCAGGGAGCTGTCCCCATCCCGACTCCCAGAGCAACATCATAGGCCAAGTCGTTTCTATTTACTTGGGATTTTCCAGTTGGTTTGGGTCCAGCTTATTTGATAAATTAGGATTTTATTGTCAAGCTAATAGTTGCAACAAACTGTGACTTACTGTAATTTTGAAAGGCCAGGATCCAGAGCAGTTGAATTCTGTAACAATTACGATTTACCACAGGAGTCTGGAGCAGGCACTTCCTGCGTCTCAAGGGAGACTGAGGAGAGGCCTGGGAGCTGGCACTCGCACTGCCCATCTGCCCGCTTGCCTAGGAACAGGAGGAATGAAAATCTGCAGCAGGAGAGACTTCCTTTGACAAGTAGCTCCTGGCCATCCCCTGTGTGTTTAAATAGCCGTCACCGAGGTTCAGCTAGGTAGATCCCACAGTAGTGATGACTTGGGGTGTTACAGAGTCTTTCAGAGAGTGCCCTTGATCTGGGAATAGGTGGCAGCCATTTCTGCTTGCCCTTGGGAGATGGCAGAGGCAGGCATCAAGGTTTGGCTTGGGGTCAAAAACTGAGACAGGAAGCCTACAATAAAGGTGATGTCCCCTAGTCCTAGTTCCTCTCGTTTCAGGACATTGGGAAGGACAGAACGCCTCCGGCTGCTGTGGAAGTGGAGCAGGTAGAGTTCCCCGGCTGTGGGGACCGAGACAGTGCAAGGGAAAACGGGCATTATTTCTTTTCTAATCAGTATCATGAGGCATTTTTCAAATTAACCACTTTCCTCCAACACTTACCATATCGAGTGGCTCGAGGTACAGCCATCAGGGCGGACTCTGCCATCTGCATTTAGAAAATTGCCTATACATTTATTAAAGTGAAATTCACCCATTAATTAATGCCGTCCCCCCTGAAGACTCTCATTAGCACATCGAGCTAATTGCTGAAGCCGCAGGCCTGGGGCTGGCAGCGTGGCTTGTGCCTTTCTTTCCTTTTGCAGTAAAAATCCGCTCCAGCTTTGCCCTTTGTGCAATTCGCAGAGAAATTCGACGGTAGGAGGGCAACCTTTGGATGCAGGAGCTGAGGCGACTTTCAGAGCACTTTCCCTCCGCGTGAGGTACGGACAGCTGTTTCTCCAACGAGAGATCCTTCCAGCATGAGGGACTGGTCAGGCTCTGCAGTCTGTCAGGCTCTGGGATGGTCAGGAGACCAATTCTGGGAGGGATTCCAAGTCCCCTTTACTGAGTTCCGCCATACACTTGGTCTCTTCTCCCATTACTCAATGATACTCTCACCTCTTTATCAACAGGCAGATAAGAAGCAGGACTCACACAGATCAAAGGGCTTTTGTGTATTTCTATCAGCGAAGCCATCGGGAGGAAGGCACCGGCTGGGTGGGGAAGAGAGTCTTCCATCGGGGTAACAGCTCTGGTACAGGCCCGCCCTGTGCAAAGCTTTCTGCTAGTCTTAGTCCTCAGCGTTCCAAAGACAATCTTTATTTGTTCTACCAGGCACTGGGTCGAGTCCTAGCACCAACAAAAATCAAAACTATGGACGCTGTTTGGTTGGGCAGGATCAAGACACGTTTTATCGCTTACACGTCACAAGGATGTCTGAGGTTCACATTCCCAAGCACATTACCTACTTGGCACGTTGCCCTGTTCCCCCCTATACTGGATCCCCGGGAAGATGCTAAGGGTAGTGGGAGAAATAAACCCCCAATCCATCATTTATATTCCAGTTCCTGGGATTCACGTATCACCCCATATAGCAGCAAGGACTTTGCAGATGTGTTGAAGTGAGAACTGGAGATGGGAATGCATTCTGAATCATCCAAGAGACCTTAGCAGGCGCCCATGTCAGAAGGACAAGGTCGAACCCTGAGCCAGAAGCAGACAGAGAGACAGAAACACTGGAGCCTCTTTAGTCCGTGGCAGGAAGCAGTTTCTCCGTTAGAGTCTCCAGGAAAGTGACTTTGAGCGTCTGGCTGCCAGAATTGTGGGAAAGAAGGGTGTGAGGCTCAGGTTTTACACCTTTGTTGTCGGAGCGACACAGTGAACCCACGAGCTTGCCTGAATTGGTTAGCAAGGGAACTGTGTGCTGTGCTTCGGCATGCATGGCAAACCTGGAAGACACCAGCGGAGCTGCTGGACTTTCCTGCCTTTTGGATAGGTTGTGAGGTGTGAACGTTGACCTTCCGCGGCAGCAGGAACTGGAGCCTGGAGACAGCACTGACGCTCTGACTCTAGCTTGTCTCGTTTCCTCCATCTCTAAAGTCATACACATGCCTGATTCTTACTGGGTAACTGACAAGGGCACAATGGGATCATGGACATCATCCTGCATGCGGCAAACGCTGTGTGTATGACAGTCTCCCTGTCACCTCCCAGGTGGCCATCCTGCTAACACTGTAGGAATGATATCTGCTAGACCCACCCCAGGCTGATACATACAAGAGATTTGTTGGGGCTGAAACCTGACTTTAAGTACAGAATTAATTTATGTCCCAAGATGATTTTATCCAGTGTTTTCAGTGTATGTTTGTTTTCAGTGGACCGCCTAAAAGGCCTGCATGCCAAACAAGGGCACTAGATCTCATTATAGATGGTTGTGAACCGCCATGAGGTTGCTAAGAATTGAACTCAGGACCTCTGGAAGAACAGCCTCTGAGCCATCTCTCCAGTCCCAGGCATTTTTTTCTTAATAAGTCATTTGAAGCTGGGCAGTGGTGGCTCATGCCTTTAATCCCAGCACTCGGGAGGCAGAGGCAGGAGGATCTTTGTGAGTTTGAGGCCAGCCTGATCAAAAAAAAAAAAAACATTTGAAGTGGGAAGACACTCTTCCAATTTGCATCTTTTGAGGTGGGAAGGTCCAATGTAATCTGGACCACACCTTCTGTGGCAGCCAATAGAAAGGCCATGGAGGAAGGAAGCTTTTGCTCTTTGCCTGCTTGCCGTTGGCTTGCTAGCAAGTTCATTCCTTCATCGGTATTAGAGATGACTTCTTCAGGATTCTGGTGCCTACTGAAGACCCACTGAGACATCCAGCCTCATGGACTGAGCAACTACTGGATTCTTGGACCTTCCATTGGTAGATAACCATTGCTGGACTAGCCTGACCACAACCCATAAGCCATTCTAATACCCCCACCCGTGTGTGTATTCTTGTGTGTGTGTGTGCGCGCACATGCATGCATGTGAACGCATGGGCATGCATGTGTATGTACATATATATGTGCACATATATATGTATGTATGTATTTGTATTCTATGAGTTCTGTTCCTCTAATAATAAACATATGACAATTTGCCAGCTTGAAGTCAAAGACTAACATCATAATTATAGTTATCAAGACAGCAGTGGCTGGTTGTGGTGACTCGCACCTATAATCCCAGCTCCCAGGAGGCAGAGGCTGGTAAGCTCTCTGTGAGTTCCAGGTCAGCCAGGGCTATATAGTGAGACCCTGTCTCAAACAAACAAACAAACAAAATTCCTATAGTCTGGGACAAAAATTAAGTCATGCATAGTAGCAGGGTGGAATTTTTATTGTGAACAGAACCTTCCAGAAAGTGTGGCACAAGGCAGGAAGACAGCCATTTTCTCAAAGAAAGGATGGCACAAAAGACGTTTTCTGGTGAATTTAGCTAAGTGTGCCCCACTCCCACCTTGTGAAGCCAGCCACCTGGGGTAGAGATGACGTCTGCCTAGGATGCTCAGGGTGCACCCATAGAGCAACACTGTTCCCTTTCATTTAAAAGCGGAAACATCTGTCAGGCGCAAAACGTTGCTCAAATCCAGGAGCAGAGAAGTAAGTCCTTGGGGAAAACGGAGGCGGGGGAAGGGGTGCTCATATCCCAAGACCTAAGAATTGGTGGAGGAATGGCCTCCAAACAGTGTGTGGTTCATCTTTGAAAAGCCTCAGGATTCAAGCCCTGCCTAGTGTCTGCAGCTGCGTGGATGGCTGAGGACGGAAAAGCAAAGGGTGGGTGGTCGCTGCAGGCTTCAGGACGATTCTTCAACAGTGACACCTTGTGGCCACCGTAAGAAACTGCAGTGCTAGCACCTGGGGGCTGGGGTCCAGGCGGGCGGGAAGCAAGAGTTCTTGAGGCTGGAGAAGAGCTACAAGGGAATTTTGAGAGAGACATACTGGACTCACAGTTCTGAGCGCTCTATCAATTCGTGTGAAGAAAGAATATCACAACAGAGGCGTAACCATCGTCTTACACCGCCATGCTTGTAAAGAGAGCCTGATGATTGACAACCAAATCAGATGGGTTGTTCAAGGCCCTATTAACATTACAAATACTGAAACTGCTCGAAATGCAATGCCAGTTTTAAAAGCAGAATATGCAAGTGTACGTAGATGTGACCCATTTGGTCCTATTTATCCTAAAGAGGACCATGTGAGGAACCAGAGATAGCTCTGAACACAGGCTGATCAGAGCTGCTCTCTGGCCGTGGCATGAAGCTGGCTTCTGATCTACAGCACCTGGCTTCTTTTTGACCTCCCCAAGCGGTCCCCATTGTGAGGAGGAGCATCTTCTGTAGTGAGTGCACCTTCGACTGAGAGGCATATACCTGTGAGCTGCCAGCTTCTGCTCACCATAGGTAAGAGGAACACTGGTGGGTGTGCACCGAACTCAGGGTGTTACTGAGCCCCCGGAGCTTGTGAATCAGATATGAGACACCATGCCACCATGCCACAGTAGTTTATTCTCTTTTGGTACCACAGAGTGGTTTTGGTGTGGATGCTGCATGCAGGGAGATGTGGATAAAGCCCCGCTTCATCAGCAAAAACAGACAGCTATTCCTGTCCTTGCTGAGTGAGTGTTTGGCGCTGGCGAGACTCGGCCATGTGATGACCCAGGAGATATAATGACGAGAGGGACAGATGCCGAGGATGGTCTGCATAGATGGAACCAGTACTACTGACAGCTAGCGAGGAAGTCCCCAGGGAGACGCTGTCCCACATAACAACAGTCCTTTCTGGGAGTCTTGGCTGGGCTCTATCCCAGTGTTCCTCATTGAACACTCAGTGCGTGAGTTTACCCCCTCTCTGCTATAGGGAAGGTGACTGCCCAGACCTGTGCCCCTAGGAGACCAGGGATGTGGCCAGTTGCTGGCTCTAAGTTCACCTGCACAGAAGAGAGTGGTCCCAGTCACTGGGGACTTGACAGTCATGCCGAGCCTTCCTTCTGGTGGGAGTCGTTCCATTGCCAAATTCTCTCAAAGAGGACAACTCACTTGGTCACTCACTGGCTTTGCTGACAGAGACAGGGAACGTCTGTGTCATGCGAAGAAGTATCTGAACCTTTGAAGGCACCAGGGACCCGGAAGTCCCTATCGCCCTCTCTCATCTGTGAGCCAGCACACTTTGGAGTGCTTTGAGGGAGCAGATGTGTTCTGAGCGATAGCAAGCTTTAGGCTAGATCTGGGGTGGGAGGAGAGAAGAGCGGAGGCCTCACAGAGCATCCGCTAGGTTCCAAGAGTCTGCTGACGCTTGACTCTGTAAGTCCCTGTACCTGCACGATGGACCGACGGGGGCGACTTGACCCAGAGGAGTACAGGCATCAATATAACCGCATGCAGAGTCAGCCTGGCCCTGGATCAGTTCAGCTCTAGCTACAACCACCTCCAACCTCCATTCTTCACCTCACTGCAATCTGTGGAGCAGCTGTTGCCTGGTAGCCTTCCCTTAGAGGCCAGGGTTGCTGTGAGACCAAACACCAGGCTAAGCTGCACAGGTATCCAGTTGTGTCGGGATGGCTGTGAGCTATGCTGTATGGACATACAAGGGTGGATATCCAAGAGAGACACCTGCATTCCTGAACTGGGTGGTTCCATCTGGGTTGGACCTGGGCGGGGGCGGGGTGTGTGTGTGTGTGTGTGTGTGTGTGTGTGTGTGTGTGTGTATGTCAGGCAGGTGGAGAGAGGAGAATAATTGCCAGGCTGGGCTGTGGAGGGAGAAGAGGATTGCCAGGGGCTGCAGCAGTCAGGAGCAGAGGAAGAGCAGGGAGGCCGTCCCACTAAGGGAGAACATGCTGGCCACTAGGGTAAAGATGGAGCCTTGCTCCATCTGTGTGTCTGTCTATGGTCATATTTGAAAGGACATCCTAAAGCACTCCAAGTAACCATTAACAAATTAGTGGACACACAAAGTGTGCCTTCCCTGGAGGAACTCTAAGGACTTGCCTTATTTACCTTCTGCCTTCCAGAACTGACTTGCTATTTGTCCCGCTGAAGGTCATCTGTCAACAGGTCTGAGCGAGCACTGCCTGGGATGTAAAACTTCCTGTTGCCATAAGCTCAGCAGTGTCCCCAGAGCCTCTGGGAGCAGTGCTTGCCACAGGTTCAGGCTTTGGTTATTTAAGGTAAGAATGGTTTGGTGGGTCTAGTCGTGGCCAGGTACCCAGTATACACGACAGACCTGGGGAAGAGCTGACTCCCTAGGACAGTGGTTCTCAACCTTTTCAACCCTGACCCTTTATTACAGTTCCTCATGCTGTGGTAACCCCCAACCACAAAATTATTATCGTTGCTACTTCATTACTGTAATTTTGCTACTGTCGTAAATCGCAATGTAAATATCGGTGTTTTCCAATGGTCTCAGGCAAACCCTGTGGAAGGGTCCATTCGATCCCCTGCCCTGCAAAGGGCCCTGACCCACAGGTTGAGAATCACTGCTCTAGAACTCTCTGACCACTTTGAGATTCCATCCCAAGAAGAAAGCTCCGTCCACCAGCATCATGTTCTGTCCTCCTGGGTTTGGGCTTTGTGGATAACGATGGAAGGCCTGCCACACTAATGTCTCCACAGGGTACCCAAGGCTGACCTGTGATGTTGATAGGGGGAGGAAATAGTGTCTTTAACATACGGTGATCCTGCCCCCTTAGCCACTAGTTCAGTTACCCGTGGTCTGAAAAGGTCACATGAAAAATTCTAGAAATAAATAATTTGCAAGTTTCTGGCCAGGCGGTGGTGGCGCACGCCTTTAATCCCAGCACTTGGGAGGCAGAGGCAGGCGGATCTCTGTGAGTTCGAGACCAGCCTGGTCTACAAGAGCTAGTTCCAGGACAGGCTCCAAAGCTACAGAGAAACCCTGTCTCGAAAAACCAAAAAAAAAAAAAAAAAAAAAAAATTGCAAGTTTCAACCAACATTTATTACTGTGCATTAGAATAGTTCTGTTTTGTCATTATCATTACTAATCTCATAGTGTGCCTAATTTATCGATTAAACCCAATCATAGGTGTGTGTGCGGGAATCTGCATTGTGTATTGGGTGGAGGGGCAGTCAGCTGCTGCTGCAGGCGCTCGCCCGGGTGTTGTGCAGGCCCTGTGATTAAGCACAGACTGCACAGACTCTGGTGTCAGAGCCCCGCCCCCTCCTCATTCTGACAGTTATGTTTGCCTCTCTGTGTTTCCAAATGGGCAAGCAGTGGCCAAAGGCAGGTACGGGGTGTCTCCCCTGCACCCCAGAACATGGGTGTTCATGGTGGTCCTCACACACACCTCCGAGAGAAGTGAACTGTAAACCCAGTCACACAGGCTCTGTGGCAATGGATGAGTCACATGACCAGAGTGGGTCACAATTGTTTCTCCACCTGTATTCCAGTCCCCAAACTCATCAGTCACAGAGTCATGTATCACCCCCAGATCCAGGGAGGTCACCACTGACCGGCACTGGACAGCCCCTTACTTTAGTTTTTCCAGCTCTAACACCCTCGGTTTGTCTCCAGAATGAATTTTCTGCTTGCCTATTTCGGCCTGATCCCGCCTCCGTGTGGGGGAGGCTTTTGTCACAAGGGAAAGGAGTCAGACAGAGGTGTGGTTAGAAACCCTAGTCAACCACTTGCTATTTGTGTGACGTTGGGTAAACTATTAACTTCTTTTCCTCATCTGAGAAATGGATGAGAAGCTGTACAGGTCAGGGCCTTTGTAATCACGAGAAACAGAAAACCACCCAGCTCAGGGGCAGACAGCCTCTGATAAGACCAGTGCCTTACCTGTCAGCAATAGTGTCCCCTGGAGGAACAGGACTGTCTCAGCTCTTAGGTTCTGCACCTGTAAGGCTTCAAAAGAAAAAAAAAGTCACCGTTGAAAGCTGGTGTTGAAACCCATGGTGTTACCTACCCATAGGGCCACTGGTTGCTACTGGCACACATGGTGGTCAGCAGCCTGCCCACTGGGCCTCTATGAATGGGTGTCCCAGGGGAACACTACCAAGATGGCTGCGCTAGCTCACACACACGGACCCTGACTTTACTCTCAAAGTGCATCCTTAGCAGGAGCGGGCCGTCAGCTTCCCTTCCCCTGGGGTAGACATTCTGACTTCAGCCCATATGTCTGACAAGCTCCCAAGTGATGCCCATGGGCTGGCATAGAGGCTGCCCAGGGAGGCTGCTGCAGCTTCATGGGGCATTTTCAGGTAAGGCCACGGTGGTCCAGGAGGAAGGGATGCTTAAGCCTACCATGTGCATGATACATTTGAACAATGCAACAGGGTGTACCGACCCCACCATGGTATCACACAGAGAAGTGTTCCTACTCTCTGCCTACTCCTCTCCCCCTCAACAACTGATAACTGCAAGTCCTTCAACAGGAGACAGGGTACCCAGCTGGAATCCACTCCATGCTGTCTTGCCAACTAGCTTTCTTCCAAGGTGACATGTTACTAAGATGGCATCTTTGATGCCTCTGCTCCCTCCTCTAAGCCTCATAAAAATCTCTCTGATTAGGCAAGTCTCTTGGCGCAAGGCCTGTGGCATTCTATGCTGTGTGGCTAGCTGCCAGAATCACATATGAATGTTCTGAGTGCTTCCGGACTGAGTGGGGCTGTTTGATTTCTGTTATTGGTTGAATGGCTGTAATTTATCCAAACATTAAAGAAATCCCTACTGAAACATAAAACCTTCCCAAGCCACACTATAAGTTTTATCCTAACTCTTAATCTCAGATCATTTCAAGTCCATTAATTTCTGTTCTCTATCAGAAAGTACAAAAGCAAGCTATGAATAATGATGCACACTCTTAATCCCAGTACTCAGGAGGCAGAGTCAGGCAAGTCTGTGAGTTTGAAGCCAGCTTTGTCTGCAAAGTGAGTTCCATAACAGCCAGGGCTATGCAGAGAAACTTTGTCCTGAAAAACAAAAAACAAAAGCAAACAAGAAAAAGTGATATAAGCCTTATTTAAGGGCTGCTAAAGAGTTACCAGGTTTCGGATATACTAAACTAGACAAAGCCGTTAATGTCAGCATTCCATGGAGTACTGACAGTCATGAGAATAATCCCATCACAGCCGTGCTCAACAACACAGCCTCACTCCGGAAGTAATTCCCACCTCCATCATGATTTATTTTAACACGTCTCTGACAGGCTTAGTGAGCAAAGCTCCTGTTTAACCTGCTTAAATTTAGTCTTTAGTGGCCTCAACCAAGAATGAATTGGGCAGAGATGAGAGGGAGACTTGGGACATGAGTGTGTGTTTGCACGGCCATCCGTGAGAGCCCTTGCTTGGCTGATGATTTGAGTTGTTTAGATACATTTTCACATGCCTATGTTTCTCTCCGCTTTAACCTTCACATATATGCATTCAGTATTCCTTCACCAGATGTTAAGTAAGAGGCCACTGTACCATTTGCATGTTCATGGGTAGGGCAATATTTTTATTGTCTTTACCCTGACCAGCATTCACGGCATCCTCTTGTCTCCATAGCCTCCGAGGAGAGCACACAGGATGTCTACAGCCGGTGATGCCCGCCATCGGGTAGGGAACTCACTTCCGCTCTCTCCTGTTGGGTTACCCTCTGACCCAAAGTTGACTTTCCTAAAATCTGCTCTAGCAAGTCATATCTTGACAATTGCACCATCCCATTAAACATAGCCACGTGCCAAATTACCTCTCTGTCCATCACTGACCGTGGGTACCACCGTGGTTCGTAGGTGTGCAGCTGGCTATTTGTGTAAGCATATTCTAGAACGTTTGTGCAATGACTGAGTGCCCGGTGATGCATTCTCAGAGTGTCTTTCCATTGTGAAGTGATTCGCGACCTTAATACATAAACCACGAAACTGTGAATGCAAAAAGAATATTAAAACCTGCAATCTCAGTGAGAATGAGTCACTGGAAATAAAGGTCTGACAGAGCTGTAGTGAGATAACTGGAAACTGGGGGGCGGATAATGAAGAACCCTGCACGCCCATTGCTTCGAGCACATCTTTAGCGGCTGCACAGACAGGCTCAGCAGTAAAGAGCACCGACGGCTCATCTGGTCCCCAACCAGCCGGATCAGGAGGCTCAAAATCACCTGTGACTCCAGCTCCAGCCCCAAGACTCCTCTGACCTCTGTGAGCACCTGCACTCACGGGCACATACCTAGACACACACACCTGCACTCACGGGCACATACCTAGACACACACACACACACACACAACTAATAAAAAATAAATCTTTAAAAACGTCTTTAATTTTTAATTTCTTCCACATACTGATGAATAGGTATGACTGTGCAAAGACAATGTGAATTCCAGAAGGAAAAGAAATGGGAAAAAAAAAAAAGAAATGGGCCCTACAGCAGAAGGGGACAGATAAATGTAATTGCATTCTTTTTTTTTTTGATTTTATTTATTTATCATGTATTCAGTATTCTCAGTATTCTGTCTGAATGTATGCCTGCAGGCCAGAAGAGGGCACCAGATCTCATTACAGATGGTTGTGAGCCACCATGTGGTTGCTGGGAATTGAACTCAGGACCTTTGGAAGAGGAGGCAGTGCTCTTAACCACTGAGCCACCTCTCCAGCCCGTAACTGCATTCTTTAAGGATAAATAAATGTTAAGTAAATATGCTCTTAAAGACTTAAAATATTTTTACTAATTGAGAAAACCCTACGATGTATTGGGGTCATACCCCCCCACACACTCATCTCCCTAATTCCACCCAGATTCACCCTTATCCCCTCATCCCTCTCGGTCTCATGTTCCTTTTTTGTTTTGTTTTGGGTTTGTTGTTGTTGTTGTTATTGTTGTTTGTTTGTTTGTTTTTCGAGACAGGGTTTCTCTGTGGCTTTGCAGCCTGTCCTGGAACTAGCTCTTGTAGACCAGGCTGGCCTCAAACTCACAGAGATCCGCCTGCCTCTGCCTCCCAAGTGCTGGGATTAAAGGCGTGCGCCACCACCGCCTGGCTCATGTTCCTTTATTGTGTAAGATTTGTCCATTTTTACTTTATGTGTATAAGTCTTTTACCTCTATATTTGAATTTACACCACATGGGTGCAGTGTCAACAGAGAAGAGGGAACTGGATCCCCTAGAACTGGAACTACTGGTGGTTGAGGCTGTCATGTGGGTGCTGGGAACTGAACCTAGGTCCTCTGCAAGAGCAGTCAGGGCTCTTAACTGCTGAGCCATTTCTCTAGATGTAGATCAGGCCTCTTCCCTTTTTAAAATAACCCATATGTGTGCATTGTTTAATCGCTGGTTTCCATTGTCCTATACAGAAAAGATCTCACTGCCTCATGCTAAAGATCCCCAGTCCTACACATGGATGGATCCTTGGAAGCTGAATTCAAAAGACAAAACTCCAGTGTACACTTTCCCTGCTTTTTCGGATAATACAGAATAGAAATACCAGTCTATAATTTGTGCCACAGTTTGCTACCCAAAAGAATGCTTCCCTATGAGTAGTAAAGAGAATCCTGTTCTGTTTATTGCAACAGCAAACCCCATGCTATCTTATGGATTGGAAGAAACATTATATCATTCTCGTGTCCCTGAGTGTTGGTCAGGCCTTCGTCCTCACCATGGGTTCCACGCCAGTCACTCTCTGAGTCTCTCATTCAACTGCCACAAAGAGCCCCTGGGTATGTCTTGAGAGCTTGAGGTTAAATCTCCAGACTTCTGACTGGGCAGTGGTGATGCACACCTTTAATCCCAGCACTCAGGAGGCAGAGGAAGGCAGATCTCTGAGGCCAGCCTGGTCTACAGAGTGAGTTCCAAGAAAACCAGGGCAACACAGAGAAATCCTATCTTGCCGGGAGGGGGGGAGTGGGGGGGATCTCCAGACTTCTGATACTGCCCTTAGCATTCCCACGCCGAAATGCTCCACTGCAGAAATGGGAAGAAGAGGAGAGGGAAGAAGAGAAGAACTCAGAGCCTGAGAAGAAATATTCGTCTTTGGGTCAAACATTCAACCTAAACCTCCTTTTCCACCTGGGCCCAGGACTGTGTGAAGAGCAAGGAACAAACCCAGAGAGTGCAAACATCAGAATGTGACCCTGCAAAGGCGAACTCCTGGAGGATTGCATGGCATATAAACCCTCTCTATTCCGAGAAGCCTGCTAAACTTGAGAGGAGTCCAGACCCCCATGAAGCAGGCGGGGTGGGCTGCAGAAGGACGAAGGCTTTTGTTCTGGGCTCATTCTGACTCCTGTATCTGGTATGCAGTTAATAATTACCGCTTTCTTTTTTTAAATGCTACTTCAGCAAAGCTGGAGTGTCACCAAGAGAGGAGGAACACTAAAAAGGAGATTAAAATGTATAAATAAACCCTGCAAAGCCCAGCAAGGGCTGGGCTGTGACCTCCACGTGGGAATCAAATGTGGAGCCTCTGGGAACGTGGTTCTCTTCTGCTGGCCTGGTCTCCACCCCCAAATGCATGTCTCCTGCCCACCAGCTTTCTGTCTTCTTTTCGTCTCCTAACAAAATGAAAGTGTCTGGATGCCCAGAGATGATTAAACAAGGTACCCTGTACACCCCACCGTGCCAGAACTCACTTAAGAACTTCTTTTTTTAATTCATTTATTTATTATATATACAGTGGTCTATCTGCATGTATGTCTGCACGCCAGAAGAAAGCGCCAGATCTCATTACAGATGGCTGTGAGCCACCATGTGGGTGCTGGGAATTGAACTCAGGACCTCTGGAAAAGCAACCAGTGCTCTTAACCTCTGAGCCATCTCTCCAGCCCTGCTTGAGAACTTCTTGAAGGAATGTAGGTCCCAGCAGCCAATGTCAGCATCAACACTACAACAAATCTACCAATGGCTAGAGAAAATGCAATCAGAAAACCTCAAAAGCTATCTGTCTCGTGCTGACCTAAAATTCTACCCACATGTAGAGTGCGGAGCAGAGAGACAGCAAAGACAGTCATGGCTGAGAAGGAGCGCACACAAACATACAACGCATGCACACACACAATACATATACACACATACAGCATAGGACGAGTACCTCTGTAGAGATGTCAGGCTTACATCAGACACGAAGTTCACCTGCATCTCAGCCTTGCCCATCCCAGTACCCCCCTGCAGTAGTGCTGAAGTTCAGTGTGAGGGTCTCCATGGTAAGTTCTGCACCTGCCAACCCTTCCTGTAAGAGCTAAGCATCAGACAACCATAATGATAACTTGAATGTGGCTCATAGCTAGCTATGAGACATGGAGAAATTAAGTTGAAACTAGAAAGGAAATTTCCTCCCTTGTGGCTAGTTCTTGTGCTTTTAGAAGGTGCTATTTAGGCTGCTGGAGGGGAGAAACCATAAATGGTTTAGTCCAGTAATGAATGGGGTATGCTACACTACCCACCTGCTAGAAAGTATATGTGACCGGAGCAGCAGTGGCTTAGATGCCAAGGGGTAACTGATTGCTTTCTGATTGGGTTTGAGGACTAGACCACAGAAGGGAATTAATGCCTGGTACTGTAAACCTGATCAAAATCCCGTGCCTGGGGAAGTCATAGGTCCCAGGGAGGAACCTACTTCAGTTGTTTTGCTAAATGAACATATTGTCAAACTGCCTTCTAAAGATTCATGACTACGCACATAAATTAGTTCTCTCGGCTTTGGTCTGAGAGAACTTACTTTTGCAATGGACAGTGATTAATACTGAAACTGATAACTGGCCAAGTGCTGAGAATAAGTGACTGTTCAGTGCCTAACTCTAAACAGGGCATCTTTATCACGCCTTCTCTTCTCAAGACTCCAGGGACATCACTGAAGAGAGGGCGCAAAGCGTGTTGGAGTTGAAGACTAAGGAGGAGGCGCTTTGAGATGCTCTCTTCTAGACATGGCGTGGCCACTGCGTTCAGGAATTCCCAAAGCTACAGTTCTCTACTCTAGACCTACACACAAGGTCAAGTCCGAAAGACCACTCGGTGTTCCAGCTCAGATGGAGGAGGGCTCATGGGGCGCCACCCCTCGTTGGGGAGTCATTGCTGTTGAGGTCTGCTGGGGAAGGAGTGTCGCCTGTCTTCAGGGGTGGGGCTGCAGGTAGACCGCCCATGCTCAGAGTCACTGCCATATTCCCCTAGCACAGGGTCATGCCTTCCTGGAAGGATGGTTTGGGCACAGGCATGCGCTGCCAAAGCCTAGCAAAGAGAAAGACAGATTTCCAGCTAGTATTTCTGTCACAAATACCCCCTCTCCACTTAACTGATCTCTCACCTCACGCTCGCAAACTGCCAGGCTGTGAACTGGCTGCCCAGAAGTCCAACTGCTTCCCAGGTCTCATGAACTATGACATTCAGTGTCTCTAAGACTAGGCTCACCCGCCTGGAGCAGCCTGGCTGTGGGTGCTATAACAGAGAAAGAGAAAAACACCCGGTAGCTACAGCTATCAAAAGCATTACGTGCTTAAGAACAGTTGCAGACAAACCATTTCCAACAGGAGCTGCTATTCCTGACTCCGTGGTATAAAATGCTTGTGGTAGGAACAAGAAATAGATGCTCCTCCCTGGTGAGAATGCCAGGCTGTCACTGAAAACCTGTCGGTGGGCACCCAGGATGACATCTCAGTGTCGCTGGCTCTGTTGACAGCAAAAGCACCTGAGTTGAAGTCATCTAGACTCCGCCTGGTCTTCTTTTGCTTTTGTTTGCTGTATACTTTTTTTTTTGTCCCCAAGACCCAGTTTCTCTGTAGCTTTGGAACCTGTCCTGGAACTAGCTCTTGTAGACCAGGCTGGCCCCGAACTCACAGAGATCTACCAGTCTCTGCCTCCCGAGTACTGGGATTAAAGGTGTGTGCCACCACCGCCCGGCTAGCTTGCTGTGTACTTCATAAACTCACTTCTTGGAACCTGAAGTGTGACTGCCGTAGGTCATTCTCTAGACGGAATGGCCACCTGAAGCATTCTTGGTTTGCATTGTTGTCTGAAGGAGATGACAGGCATGGAGCTTTGCTATGACGAGCTCGTCCTGGCAGGAAGTGTGGGTTGATTTGGAGTAGAACAGGAGCTTGCCTTAGATGGGGGGGGGGGGACTAAACTCGACTCTGAGCAGAAATTCATGGGAGGGAGTGTCTAACAAAGCTAGCGAGGTAGATGTAATAATGAGAAGAGGGAGGCCTTTAAGATAGTTCATTTGTTAAGAGCGTTTGGTGTTCTTTCAGAGCACCCAAGTTCGAGTCCCGGCATCCACACCAGGCGGCTCACACCACCTGTAAATCTGAAGTCTTTGCCTCCTTGGGCACCTACATTCCACCACTATGCATAAACCACCTCTCTACACACATATACTTTTGAAAAAAAAAGCAATAAGAGGAAGCCGATGGTGTAATGGCAGAAAAGGATAAACCATACATAAAAAGAATCACAAGTTCAAAATCCATGACATCACGGTCACTTAGCATAGGAGCATTTAACTCAGGGATGATGGTGTTGTAATGCCACCTTATAATGATACAGTTGTAATGATGTTGCCCTTCAGAGATCTTATGTTATATTACAGAAAATAAGAACATTATTATAGAAGGTATTCAAGGGGGCTGGAGAGACGACTTAGCAATGAAGAGCACTGAGTGGGTTCAATTCCCAGCACCCACACGGCAGCTCACAGCTGTCTGTAACTCCAGTTCTGGGGGGACCTGACAGCCTCACCCAGATATACATGTAGGCAAAACACCAATGCAAGTAAAATAAAAACAAATAAATTTTTTAAAAAAGAAAGTATTAAAAAACGGTAAGTACAGGGGCAGAAAAAGTAACTCAGAACACATACTGCTCTTCCAGAGGACCAGAGTTCAATTCCCAGCACCCAGGCAAGCATCTCACAATTGCCTGTAACTCCAACTCCAGAGGGATTGATGCCTCTGTCTTCTTTGGGAACCTTCACACACGTGCTCACACACACACACACACACACACACACTTACACACATATACATACATGCTCATATACACACATACATATGCACAAACACACATACAGGCATACACACAAATACAAACACACACATACATGCGCACACAGAATTAAAGTAATAAAAATAACAAGCCTTTCAAAACGCTAAGTATAAAAACTTTTGTATTCATTCAAGAGGCAAACTTAGGTGTCCAGAAGATTCCCTCACACAAAACATCTCATATCCCAAACAATAACTAAACAAATTCTAGCCCTACCTGAGACAAATGGCTTTCAAACGCACACTACTTTACTTTGCTGAGCGGTGAGTGGAAAGCATGGCTTGGGAATCCAAGTTCAGGGCGTTAAAATATCCATTATTTATATGAATGAATATCCACCTAAATACTGTACAAATGTACGGACCTCATCCGGGCAAGGCTCCTGACGAGAGAAACGTGTGGTAGTACCAGGGGCTTGGGTAGGATGAAGGACCTCGACGTTAGCGGGTAATTTCACATCTCCCACTGAATGGTGGCGTGTCCAGACAGTTTCCGCAGCAGTCCATCCCTGAATAGAAACTGTGGAATTGTTGCTGGAGAGACGCTGAGTGGCCCAGGGCACTGACTGCTCTCCCAGCATACACGAGTTCTATCCCCCGCACCCTCATGGTGGCTCTCTAGTCCTAGGTGATCTGAAGCCCTCTTCTGGCCTCCACAGGTAAGAGGCACGCACACAGGGCACATCCATACAGGCAGGCAAAAGACATGTACACACACAAATAAAATTAAATAAGATAAATCGTAAGAGAGAGAAGAGAGGAGCTATTCACAGATCTATAGCTGTCTTTGTGGGTTTATATAGAAATGCAAAACCAGAAAGAAACCCTCCTGCCCAGGATTAAGCTCTTGGTTTAGAGAACTAGACCCCAGGGAAATGTAAAGGAAGCTCCTTGGAATTTCTAAATAGCTAGAAATTCTATCCTAAGACGACTGAGGAAAAAAAAACAACACAAAGAATCTTCTAGAAGATGGAGCTTCTCCCTCAGCTGGACTGTCCCTCCATTTCTAATGAGGACTTTCTTCAACATCCCTTGTAGATTATTTTTGACTTAGCCACGCAGGGAGCCTATTTTAAAGCTCTCAATTTGAAAATCATGGACGCTTTATACAGCCCTCCACCTGCGTCTCTTTTTAGGAACACAGCCCTTTATTCGCTGATGGATGAAAACCCCCAGCAAGCACAAAACTTTGTTAAGCTGTCACTCTCAATAGAGTAAGAAAAAAAAATGATGGACAAAGAAGGAACAAATTGCATCTTCCAATAAGTTTTCTTGAAGCCCTTGTTAGAAGCTGTAACCTCCGACGTTAACTAAATTTAACCCACTGCGACCCAGAAGGTGACCTTCACCTCCCCATTCTTGTGCTTCCTGAGGCTGCCGGAGAGAACTGGCTCCTGCATTGGAAAAGGCCTCTCTGTCCTACACAAAGGCCCAGCCTTGCTGCCACCCTGCCTGGAGGCCCCTTGCCGCCCGAGGGGTCAGCACCTGGGCCGAGAAGCAGGTGACAGTAGCCTGCCTGCCTCCTTCTAGAGCAAGTTGTAAGAGTGTCTACCCATCAAGGATCACGTGGCAGACGCAGGCATTCAAGCTACTGAAGTCCAGGTTTCCTTTGTGAGCGCAGACTTTACACAAATCAATCTATTGCTGTTCAGCTGACTGTAAAATTGGTAGATTTACTGTTGCAAAAAAAGAAGAAGAAAGAAGAAAAACACAGTTTTCACTTCCATGTTGGCAGGGCCGTGGATGCATAGGGCTGCCAACAAAGCCGCCTTTAAAATCTTTGCCGGGGAGGACTTAGCAGTTTTTTGTGGTGGGGGAGTGTTAAACAATGACTCCAATGGACAGCGGACAGTCTTCTCTACAAGCACACATGTAAAACTCCACACCCCAGGAACTTGGGAAAGGAGAGTAATTGGCCTCTAATTCTATTTGCCTCAAGGAGAGTGACGGTCCAGATTTTCCATCATCAATGTACTTACTGGCAGACCTGCCCTCCTCAAGTAGCGAGGAGCCAGACGCTGTCACACGGCATCGAAAAGCGGTGCTGTGCTTTATGTGAAGTGTAAGTGCTAGGTGATATGTTGGTCGTGTTTTGCTGTGACCACCACAGTAAAGAATATGGAATGTCTTCTAAGTTTTTATCGTCCTGTCCTCATTGTTCTGTGTGATGTGAGCAGTGGGAACTACTCACTTTAACAGTTTCAAAACTGAACGCAGTTGGCTCTGAGGCCATAGCTCAGTTGATACTGTGCTTGCCAGGCAAGCATGAGGATCTGAGTTCAATTCCCAGCACCCATATAAAAAGTTGAGTGTGGTGGTGCCCACTTGTAATCCCAGTGCCGAGGAGGCAGTGACAGGAAGATCCTGGGGCCTCCAGCCCAGCCAACCTAGCCTAGTGGGAGAGGTCCAGGCCAATGAGAGACTGTCAAATTTTGTCAAAAGGAGAGCACCTGTGGAGCAATAGCCACCATTGACCTCTGATCCACTGGTCCTACACATTTGTGCATATGTGTGCACGTGCGTGCATGTGTGTGCGTGTGCACACACACACACATCAGTGATGAAAGTTGGCTAAGTCACTCCAAAACCCACCACCTTGCTTTTCCAAATGAGACATTTCAAACCCATTTTCTCTTTCATTTGGTTGTGCAAAAAGACTATGCATGGAAGAGAATGCTTCTCCTTCTGTAAACATTGCATTTAATGCACATGATAGCTTTTGAAAAATCACGCTGTGTAGACTCCGACACACTTATTGTGCTCATTTACAGATATGGTCGTGGTTTAATAATTGGTGTCATCGGTTTTTGACAAAAGAAATACTTGATCTGGAGTGCGATGCTGTGAGGGGCTTTATACATGATGAAGAGGTGTATTCTGGATTGATTTATAGTCTTAGGGTACATGAAGGGCTGAAAGACAGGTGTGGCTACCACCAGATGCTCTCCAGGTCTCCTGGGGGGACCTGTCTACGTAGTCACGGAACAAATGTGTCACACAGAGGACGATTCTCAAGTCTCACACACGTTGAAAGCACAGCTAAACCTACTGGTGTTTTTATTTTGTTTTGTCGTGTTTATTCAGCACATTGGTGTTTGGAGTGAGTGACCCATGGTCCCACCTGAGAGTAAATGGTCAACATGAAGACTTATCGTGATAGTTTATGATAACAGACTCGTGGATTCGTGGTAGTCATCTCATTGGATGGAGGCGGTCATCTTCAGGAAATTTTGAATGCTTTTTCTAACGTTTGGTCAAAGCCTACCCCCACCCCAGCACATCTTGTTTCCTGCATCCCTTTCACCATAGCAGCAGGCAGAAGGTGAATGCGTGTCTTCTCAGCCATTAGACCCACGCTATACTGACAGAGTCACTGCCCTGAACCCATGCAGACTTGACAGCATCTCTACAAGTTCAAAAGAAACCCAAGAATTGCACTAGTATGTGGTTTGCTTTTAAAACTGTGACTGTCCCTAGTCACCAAGCAAGAGGGAGTGTCTGCTGGTGTCTGTGCAGACTTTCTTCACCAGCTTGTCCCAAGGTACCCTCTCTGGTGCCCTGGCTGCTGTGGGTGGCCTAGCCGCTCCCCTGAAAGGTTGGACTCATTGACAGGCTTACTGTGGACACCAGTGTCACGCTCTTTGGTGTGTAAGGACCACTTGTTCTGAAATTAATTTGAGACAGAAGTTTTGAAAGAGTTTCCATGGAGACCTTTTTTGGTCATTTTTGTTTTTTGTTTTGGGTTTTTTGTTGTTGTTGTTTTGTTTTTAGTTTTTTGAGACAGGGTTTCTCTGTGTCGTCCTGGCTGTCCTAAAACTAACTCTATAGACCAGGTTGGCCTTAAATTCACAAAGATCCACCTGCTTCTGCCTCCTGAGTTCTGGGATTACAGGCATGTGCCACTACTGACCGGCGAGACCTTTTAAATAAAAGTAAAATTTGGAAAAAGAAATATTGAGGACTTATTGACCTGCCATCTCTTAAACATTCATCCTGACAGGACTTTTTCTGGAGCTATAAGACAGCTTTGTTACCGGTGAGAAATGTAACAGAGGCAGCAATGGTACCAGAAAGGCTTAATACAGACAGAAACCCCCAATATTCCAATATTTGTCCAAAGAATCTGGAGTTCTTTTTTGACAGACAAATCAGAAACTGCGCCTTGGGAAATAGGTGAGAGAAAGACAGTCTCAGGGCAGGGTGCTTGTTGTATGTGTTGTCTTCATTCAAGAGTCTCCAAACCCTGCCACCACCAAGCTGAACCTATTGCTCCCATGTCTCCTTAAAATAGGCCACATCCTGGAGAGATGGCTCAGTGGTTAAGAGCACTGGCTGCTCTTCCAGAGGATCCAGGTTCAGTTCCCAGCACCCACATGGCAGCTCACACCTGTCTGTAACTCCAGTCCCAGGGGATCTGACTCCCTCACACAGACATCTATGCAGGCAAAACACCAATGCACATTAAAAACATTTTTAAAAATCAGATTTTTTTTAAAAAATAGACTACATCCCATTTCCTGGAGGCTAAAACAGGATTCAGGAGCTGAAGGGGAAAGTGGGGGTGCAAGTCCTAAGGCCATGTCTATAGCAGCATTCCTCCTTCTGTCTGACTTCTCTCAGGAATGCAAAAGCAAAACCACCATCCTAGGTCCAGCGCTGTAGCACTCACCTTCTCGCCCAGTGCTCAAGAGGTCAAGCAGGGCACGCTGCTTGTTGTACATGTTGTATGAGACAGAGGACCTCTGTGAGTTCATGTCCTTCCTGGTCTACTTTGGGAAATCCAGTACAGCCAGGACTGCATAGAGAGAGCCTGTCTCAAACAGAATAAAACAAACAACATTTTTTTAAAAACCCACCATCATGTAGGTGTTAGGACAGCTAATGGTGGCAGCTGCTCCAGCCATTCGCTAGGTCCCATGGCCTTCAAAGAAGGCTACAGCAAGATGCTGAGCTGGTAAAGTAGTTACCAGGGATGTCTGTCTGGTTAAATTTCTTAAACCATAATCTTATCAAACTGTAAGCCCTTTGTTTGCATAGTAAATACTTCTGTTTCCTTGTGTCCATTGGACTTAGCGTTTCCACAGAGCAGTGTCTCTTCTCCAGCACAAGTACTATCGAGGAATACGGCACCAGGCTGCTTGGGTCAGCTTTTCTTTTTCTCTTTCCCCTCTTTTCATTTCTTTTATTTTTAAGTACTCAGGATAGAAACCAGGGCTTGCACATGCTGGGCAAGTACTCTTGCTCTGGGGTTAGGGATTTAACTCAGAGTTAGAGCACTTGCCTAGCGAGTACTAGGTTCTACACCCTAAATCAATCAATCAATCAATCAATCAATCAATCAAACAAGGATGATCCGTCACTGAACTCTTTCCCCGGTCCCCTTCACTCTTTCTCTTTTTTTCTCCTTTTAAACTCTTTTAAAGTTATTTTGATCTGTTTGTGTGTGTGTATGTTCCTGCATGTACCCGCGTGTATGGAGGTGCCTCCAAGGTAATAACAGGGCGTTGGGGTCCTTGGAACTGGAGTTACAGGCAGCTGTGGGTGCTGGGAGCAGAACCCAGGGCCTCTGCAAGAGAAATACCCTCTTAACCACTGAGCTATCCAGCCTTCTTGTTACAGTCATTACATTGCTAATTGCGTGATGTCGGGACAAGTCATATAGTGTCTTCATGTTTCTGTCCCCTCATCAAGGAAATGGGTAATGACAGCAGTAGCTCACGAGGGTGTCTGGAGGATTAAACTAACTTGATACACATTAAGTGCTTAGAAGTGTGGCAAATGTTGTCGTAAATACAGGCGCATGTGGCCGTAGTGGGCCTGTCTACCCAGAGGTATCCGCACAGCTGTGCTTCCGTCTTCCCATCAAGGACTAATCCCAGCAGAAGAAAATGCGTCTCTAATTCTTCATTTCACTTGGAAATGACCGGCATGCAGGCCCCAGACTGGTCTTTGGGTCGTACAGAATTGCTTCAGGTTTTGCCATATCACAGATCCAAGGTTCATGTGCCAGAGGCTGTGATTCGATGGGAAAAGGAGACTTAGACGTGGCTCTCAAGAAGCTATTTAAGGCTGCCTTAGTTTCCTCTGATGCAAGCGTAATAGCTGTAATCAAGTATTACCCTGGTTATCTGTTGAGAATTAAGTAAGACAAGTCTTGTCATATTTAACACGCAGCCTATAAATACAATGGTTTCCCTTCACAAAAAGAATGTAAATATCACCACTTAGGAATCCCCTGTTGAGAACCGAGAGAAGAAGGGACTAACGCCGAAGTAGGACAGTTAATGGCCTGTTTGCAGGGGTGCGGACCCCAAGAGCCAGAAGGTGTAACACAGACCGTGAAGTTCCCATCTGCCCTCTTCCCCAGCTCTGTGGATGAGGTGCGATTTCTCCCAGTTCTGACAGCTCTGGAACCTGAATCCATCACTTGTCTTAGCAGGGAGGCTTACTCCTGGCTACCCAGAGTTCTCACTAGCCTGATTGCTCTTATGGCAGTATTCATACCAAAGAGTGGAGTCCAGACATTTATGGAACCCATTTATGAGGCATTTGATAGTTCGTTAATACTGCTATTAATGTAATTGACCCAAGTGATGCAGTGACTTTGCTCCAGGAACTTCACTTTGGGTTTTGTTTGTTTGTATGTTGCTTGGTTTTGGTCTTTCAAGACAAGACTTCTCTGTAGCTTTGGAGCCTGTTCTGGAACTCGCTCTGTAGACCAAGCTGGCCTCGAACTCACAGAGCTCCGCCTGCCTCTGCCTCCTGAGTACTGGGATTAAAGGAACGGCCACCACCGGCCCGCTTGGGACTTCACGTTTTAACGTTCTCTTCGCCTCCGGAGCAGCAGAAGGTAAGTAGCAATATCCTCGACTTCTTCCTCAGAACTTCTGCACTTCCGTCGTCCCCCGCTCTCCCCCCCCCCCCCCCCCCCCCCGGACTTTATCCTAAAAGCGGAAACCACGACTGCTGGTGGCACCTTCCCTTTAAAAGACTCGGGAAGTCCCGCCTGCTACGGAAGCCGGCGCGGTCCTTCCGCGGGGCCCGTGTACCGATCTGCCGTTTCCTCCCGCTCGCCGTCCCCGGCCCGAGTAGCGCTAAGGTGAGGGCTCGGCGGTGCGGGGCTGAGGCGGAAGGACGTGTCCCGGGGACAGTGTGCAGAACACCCTAGGCGGACGGGGTACGGCGCCCCCAGGCTTCAGGACCCAACCCAGCGGCCGCGCTCCCGAGCCACTGAACAAGCAATCCCAGCCATTTTCGCCGCGCAGGTGCGCACGCGCACGACAACGGGGTGGGGGACGTGGTGGGGGGGGGGTGTGTGCTTCAGGCTTCCTGGTGGCCGTGTCCTTCGGGTGGGCGTGCCCGCTGCCGACCCTTAGAACACCTTGTGAGGATTTTTTATTTTCCTTATTTTTGTCTTTTATTGAAACAGGGTCTCACTTTGTAGCTCTGGCTGTCCTGGAGCTTACTCTGTAGAGACCCGCCTGCCTTAATTTCCATAGTGCTGCTACTAAAGGCGCGCGTCGCCGTGCCCGGACTTTTGAAACTCCTGAAAGTGGGGGTGAGAGAATCCATAGTTGTAGTGGAGGCCAAAGTTGAGTCCACGGTATATTGAATCTACTCGAGCCCATTCCTTCTGGAGTGAATAGGTGTCAGGATGTCAGGGCTTGTGACTATGAAGTGATAAATACCATTAGTATGTTTAGGATCCCTTCAAAAATTGTTGGAAAGCCTGTCCAATCCCAAGCCATAATTCATTTTATTATTATTATTATTATTATTTCAGAAAACTAAGCAACTCAAATAGCAATTTTTAAAACAAGACATTGTAATACGTTACAGCTCAGAGGTAGACTAATTTGATTCATACTAAAGCATGTCAGCAGGGCTTATTAAAAGTTGTGAACCGTAAGCACTTTGCAGTTCGTAGTAGTGCCGTAGCCTTGAATCTGAACTGAGGTGTTTGAGGCAGTGGGCATTTGCTGGTGCTCTGTGCTCTGACGCAAAGTAGGTGCGAAGCGTGTTGTGGGTTTTGATGCTGTCAGGCAAGCTCACTGTGGTGTGGCCATAGATCAGGCTGTGTTGAGGACAAAGGCTGCCATGGAGTTGCTAGTTGCAGCATGAGTGCATGCTGGTGGAAGCACCATGGGCTCATTGTGCAGGTGTTTGTGAGTTAATTTTTGATTCTTGCTCATTCGGACATGATATTGAATCAGCTGCCACATCCAGATACACAGCCCCCAGTTTAAGAAGCTGGATATTAAGCGTTCCTAAATTTTGTTCTAGAGACGTCTTTGCAGCCCCATCACCACTATCTTGTGAAGAACACAGTCCGGGCGTCACACGGTAATCAGTCCCTTATCCATAAGAGCCTGAGCCCAAGTAGCTCAGGTGTCCGTTAATAATAAATTAGACTTCTGCGGGGTGCAGTGCCGTGTCCTGAGGACCGCTTCTCAGAAGAAGGTACAAACTAACAGGTGTTCTGTATCGGACACAGTAAGTCAGGTCAAGCCCAATTTAGAAACTAAAAGCAGGTTTATTTGCACAAAGCAACTTCCCAGGGAGCTCTCCAGCCCCAGAGATTGAGGCGGGAGAAGTCACACGCCAGGACTAAAGCTGGGTGCGCATAGAGCCTCTAGGGGAGGGGTGATGACATGTCCACCGTAAGCTGGGTTTGTGCCCAAGTATGGTCAAAAGCTGACCACTTCAGGTGGGGATTTGGACTGCTGGGAACTTCAGCCTAAGAGATGTTTGCATTTTCAGCATGTTGAAGGGAATTACAGCCGTTTTCCTTAACGTTTAAATCATGCAACTGGCTAGGGAGAGCCCCTTCATGCTGCCAAACTGTAAGTGAAATATCACCGCCAAACAAAATTATAAGGTGTTCAGGGAAATCTAGAACCCAAGAATCTTGTCTAGAAAGGGCTGTCAGGCCGGGCGGTGGTGGCGCACGCCTTTAATCCCAGCACTCGGGAGGCAGTTCCAGGACAGGCTCCAAAACCACAGAGAAACCCTGTCTCGAAAAAAAAACCCAAAAAAAAAAGGCTGTCAGGGCTGGACTGTCGTGTTAAAAAGACCAAAGCGGGGCAGGCTATGTCTGCTGGCTACTTTGTAAGCGATCCTAGCTGCTCGTGGGTGGAGGATGGCACCAGTTTCTGCATAGGCTGCTCAGTACATTGTTTCTACGCAAAGATTTTCCAAGATTGTTGCTGCTGTGTTTGGGGGCTGAGGATTAAACCAGGGCCTTGCACGTTTTTGGCAAATGCAAATGTTCTACCACTGAGCCAAATTCCCATGTCCCCAGTAAAGAATTCTAAATAATACATTCTTATGAATTTGTGATTTTTTTTTTTCCCCTCAGGCAGGGTCTCACTGTGTAGAGCAGGCTGGCCTAACACTCACAGAGATCCACTCTGCCTCCGAAGTGCTGGAATTAAAGGCGTGCACAAGAAGAACCATGAGAAGTGAGAACAGCACTTTTTATTGTTTGACTGTGGTAAAGAAGCATTTAAAAAAAAAAAATCAAAGTGCCTGTGTGTGTGTGTATATTTCTTATATTTTACAAGTGCTTAGCCGGGCGGTGGTGGCGCACGCCTTTAATCCCAGCACTCGGGAGGCAGAGGCAGGCAGATCTCTGTGAGTTCGAGACCAGCCTGCTCTACAGAGCTAGTTCCAGGACAGGCTCCAAAGCCACACAGAAACCCTGTCTCGAAAAAACCAAAAAATAAATAAATAAATAAAAAATAAATAAATATTTTATAAGTGCTTGTCTGCATATGTATCTGTGTACCACATGTGTGCAGTCTCTTTAGAGGCCAGAAGAGGGTGTCAGATCCCCGGAACTAGAGTTACAGTTGAACATTTGGACACCGTATGATTGCTAGGAATCCCGCCCAGGTGCTCTACCAAAGGATGAGACTCTTAACCTCTGAGCCATCTCTGGAGCCCCTGAAATGACATTTCTACTTCATCCTTGTAAACAAACCCTTAGGTAAACTTGACTTTTGAGCTGGTACTGTAGGATCTAGGAAAGAATAGATGTCACGAATGTGAAAGCAAAGGTAGAGAGTGAAGAGTCGTGCCGTGGTGCTCAGTCTGGTCACCAGCTGCACTAGGGATGGTAGCCACCAAGGGGCCATGCCTTGCATGGATCTGGTGATCTGTGTGCCGTAAGGCGCCGCAGCCTCGCCTGCACCACACTGTGCCATACTAGCAGACCATGGCATCATCGATTGTGTGGTAATACACTTTCCCCATTGCTTTATCAGGATGGCTGTTCTTCTGAAGAGGCTAACGCTGCAAACCTCAATTAGAAGATGTTTCAGAAAACCCATTGTGAAGCCAGACCCGGCACAGCTGTCCCTTGCTGCCTCCACCACGAAGCTCGTGCATCTCACCTTTGCCAAAGGTTTCAGTACTGCTGGAGACGCCCACAGTGAGAAGAGACAAAAGAGGAAAGATGCTTTTACTAACACTGGAAGGAAAATCAGTGAACGGATTATCCGCGTCCTGGATGAGAAAGGCAGTGACCTGGGACTGATGCACCGAGCCGATGTGATCAGACTCATGGACAAGCAGGACTTGAGGCTGGTGCAGAGGAACACCAGCTCAGAGCCGCCAGAGTACCAGCTCATGACCGGAGCACAGATCCACCAGGAGCGGCTCAAGATCCGGGAACAGGAAAAGGCCACCCCAAAAGCTGGTAGGTGCTTTAATATTGGTGCCTCAGATACACCAGAACAGTGTTTCTCAGCTTGTGGGTTGAGATCCCCCTTTGCACAGGGGTATACGGAACAGCAATCAGATCACCATGAGGGACTATATTAAAGGAGACAACACTAGGAAAGTTGAGAGCCACAGCTTCAGGACACTCTCGTGTTTGCCAAGGTGTCAGTGGGACGTGAGGAACTGGGAACTCTGGTGTGCCCAGTTTTACCATCATTGCAGGGAGGTACACATCCCTACTTCCAGTCCCCTCATTTTTGATGTCCCATGTCCATCACTTCTTTTTTTTAAACTGTCAAGTATGGAGGGGAGACACTGTAAGCCCACCAGAGTGATGGAAGTCGCCGTCATCTTGCAGCCTGGGCTCCAGATGCAGTGGCGAGCCCTGGGGCTGACGGGGCTGATGGGGCAGTGAAGTGACACTCTAAAGAGAGGTTTTCCAGATCCAACCTCCTTTCTGTCATTTTGCTTTTCAAGCACCTTATAAATGCTGGAACTGTTCACAGTACCCCTGGCCTGTGCACATGGCCAGTCACCTTCAGACACCTGTCACGGAAGCCACCTGGAACTGGGCACTCAACGAGGAGTTGGCTTTTATGGCTCCCAGGTATGGAAGACTCCATTCCATGGACTTCATGCTGTGACAAGGATTAGGGGACTGGCCCCACTGTGGGAGGCTGAGCGCTGTGAGGAAAGATAACCTGTTTCTTTACACCCCAGGAATGCTAACCAGAAAACAGACATTCATAGGAAACTAATGAGATCAGGGAGTCAGGATATCAAACCATGTCACAGCCAGAAAATGTGGAGCAGACTGGGAGCCTGGAGAGCCTGGCGGGTTCACTCCTTTCTCACAGAGACCCAGAGCCAACTGGTGGAAAACAAGGGGTGCTAGAAACTTTTTAAAGACCTATAAGAAAAGGCACTAAAGGTGGTTGTGGTGGCGTACATCTTTAATCCCAGCACTCAAGAGGCAGAACCAAGTGGATCTCTGAGTTCGAGGCCAGCCTGGTCTACAAATCGAGGGACAGGATGGCGAGGGCTGTTAAACACAGAAATCCTGTCTTGAAAAAAACAAACAAAAAACCAAAAATACAAAGGAAAGGAAAGGTAATAAACAGTTGTTTATCAGTGAATCTGGCTGTGGTTCAGGTTTTAAAACATTGTGGAAAAGTTGGCATCTCCTCCACTCTCCCAAGAGATGTTGTCATGGACTTGAGCCAGTGTTAATATGACAGATGTTGAGAAACAGTGTGTGGATTTTTAAAATGGCACATCCCATGTCCGCAGGACAGCTGTGGGTAAGTTACTGGATCTGATTTGTTATTCCATCTCCACGGCATCTGGCCTCTTCCGTTCTTTGTTCTTATGAATGTTTGTGTGCATTCTGGAGTCTGTGAACCTAAATGGGCCAGGCTGCAGCGCCTCTGTGTTCCAGTACTGTCACAGTGATTTTCAGCACAGTGACAGTGAGGAGCCACTGCTGTCTGAGCGAGTCTCCGAGTTGTCCACTATGCCCCAACTGTATCTCTTGGGTGGTCTTCCTGCGGAGTCATAGCTCAGTCTGACACACGGTCTGGGGGCGGGGTCAGTGGGTGAGAGTGCTTGTGCACAAGAGTGGTAAAATCCAGTCTCAGCCGCACTCCAAGCCTGCCCCTTTGGGGAAATGGGAGCCCACAGGCTAGTGACCCTGGTGTACAATGTGCAAACAAGACTTTCTCCAGGGAGGTGAGAACCGCATGCACACATATCTGCACACGCATGCACACCTGCATTCACAAGCACAAGTGCACACATACACACAAAAGCCTTAGCGGATCTTAACTATTAATTTAGCACATTAAAAACAACAAACGTTTATGCCTGTCTCCCCCATTTAAAAAAGCAGCTGATGGTCCATGAGGCTGAAATGAGATGGGGCTCAGAGCCTGTGGGCCTCAACTCTTACCAGTGTGTGCGGAAGCTGTTTCAAAGGAGAGCAGACACAGCCCAGCAATAAAGTTCACTGTTTCCACCCAGGACCAGCTGTGACAAAGGAACTCATGTTTTCTTCAAATATTGGACAGCATGATTTGGACACAAAGAGTAAACAGATTCAGCAGTGGATTGAGAAAAAATACCACGTTCAAGTCACAATAAAGAAGGGGAAAAATGCAGACCAGCCAGGGAATGAGCCGGTGAGTAAGTGTAAGCACCCGCTGGGTCTTTGTTCTCCCGTGCAAAAATACAACTGTCGAAAAACTGGAAGACTACAGGCAAAGAAACTGACTATAACTACCACCCTGTGTGGTACCAGCTTGCTAGTGTCAAACTGTACACTTACTGTATGTTTTCTGTTATAATGTATTTGCCACATGTAAACCCAAGGACTCAGGTTCAATCCCCAGCATCCACATGGCAGTTGACAAATTTCTAACTCCAGTTCTAGGGAATGATGCCATCTTCTGGTCTCTGTGGGCTCCACACACATGGTGTACATCAGGCAGAACACCCAATCACAGTTTTTTAAGAATTGTAATATAAAAGCTATATTGTCTTTTAAAAAATACAAAAAGTAGATAATTCATAGGATTCTCTTCTATTCACCTGTTCTCTCGAGAACTTTATTCCTTAGACTTGCTGGAGTTTCTGTGCTGTGCTGTTTGGCCTTAATCCTAGATCTCTTTATCCACACCAAAGGTGCACTGCTACAGTGGGTTTGCAGCCTAGGCTGCCGTCACATACTCGCAGGGCACAGCTCAACTGCTTCCAACTGAGTCCAGGTGGGACCTTCTTCCCTCCCTTCAGAATAAGGACGGTACTTTGCCAAGATCCAAAGCCAGTGCCTGATTTTGGGAAAGCATGGGTGAGCTAGCTATAACAGAGCAGAGGCTGCAGTCCGTCAGTGTTAGCACACATATGGAGTTCCCATGTAGATGTCAGTGCATAGCAGACATGGGAACTGAGTGGCCTGTCACAGAAGCTCCAACGTGCAATGCTCAGTTTCACCTCAGCATCAGAGACACCAAGTTTAAACTAATCTTGCACTGTTGTCCTTTGTAGGATGAGATATTTAACCAGATTCTCCAGACTATGCCTGGAATAGCAACCTTCTCAAGCAGACCGAAAGCCATTAAAGGAGGAACAGCCTCCACATGTGCTTTTCGTCCCTTAAGCAAGAAAGAAGAGAAGGCATACAGAGACTCTCAGGAGGCGGAGAGAAGACACACTCTGAGCAAGGATAACAGAAACACGGAGTCAGAAGTTCTGTGTCACTGACTTTAATAAAAAAGTCCAGGCTCATGCAGAAGCTCCTGCTGGCTGCTCTAGAGTCCCTCATGTGGCCAGTGCTGCTCACTGGAGGGTAAGTGATGCAGCTGGTGGGAGCATTTGGCCTTGCAGGCTGCTGCCTAAAGGCTCCGAGGAGTCTGGCTCTAGTTTCTTTTTAGGAGGGAGGTACCCACTGAGGTGAGAGGCCAAGCTCCGTCTTTCCCGACGTGGTCTTACCTATGGGAGTAAGGAAAACAGACAACTGAATTCCCCATCAGAATTGCTTGTGTCACAACCATATCCACTTCGATGGAGTTACACCTTCAACGGGTGGGATACACACACAGCGGTGGGGGCGGGCCAGGTGGAGTTACACCTTCAACAGGTGGACAAATACAGGGTGGAGGGGGCCGGGGGATAAATGCCAAGCAGACTCGTGCAAGCAGCTCGACTTACTTTGAGCTTCATCCTCTTCTTGTCAGGATCATGCACAACGCTGTGTCTTATAAGGCTTTGCTGCAGTGCAGGAAAAAGAAGGCCACTTTAGAAACCCTTGGTCCAGGGCTGGAAAGCTGGCTCAGTGGTTAGAGCATGAGCCACTCTTGCAGAGGACCCAGGTTCTGTTCCCAGAAACCACATGGCGGCTCAGAACCACATGTATGCTGGTTCCAATAATTAAGCTTTTAAAAATTTAAAAATTCTTGGGTATCTGCTAACATTAAAATGTCATGAAAATCTACAAACTACCAGCTGCCTTTCTGTTGTGGAATGAATTTGACCAGAGCCTAGGGGACTTCCACTCCTCAGCAGAGTGGCGTTCAGTCTTTCCCAAGGGCCATGCAGGGAATTTATTCCATCCGTCTACTGACTTAGATCTTGCCTGAGAAGGGAAGCCTGCTGGGATTGAACTCCCAGCTCATGCTGCTTAGCTGACTCTCTCTGTGGCATCCTTGAAATCTGGCTTCTGCCCTGCTGGCTGGCAGCAGTGGTCACCACACCTGTCCCAGTGTGGACTGACCTGAGCTATGCTTGGAGAGTTTACAGTCCATAGTAAGAGGTTGTAAGAGACCAGCTAGGCCGAAGCAAACTGCACAGTCCCCTGCTAGGAACCATGTTCTCACCTGACCCTGTGAATCATGCCAAGATCCCACAGCTGAGAGGTTGCCCATCCGTGGTACCCACCTCCTTTCTCAGGCCCTACGTGATGGTCTACAAGTTCACAGAGTACTGGCTCTCTAAGTGGAGATAAAGGACCCTGGCTCTCCCACAGCACAGCTAGAATCCCCTAGAGCAGTGGTTCTTAACCTGAGGGTCAAGACCCCTTTGGGGTTGACTATCAGATATCCTGCATATCAGATAGTTACATCATGATTTATAACAGTAGCAAAGTTATAGTTATGAAGTAGCAAAGAAATAATTTTATGGTTGGGGGGGTCACCATATGAGGAACTTTAAAGGGTCACAGCATTAGGAAGGTTGAGAACCACTACCATGAGCAATTGTCAAAATAAGTTCATCAGCTTCCAAATCTGGGGCTTCTGGCCTGGCTGGGGTCAGAATGGGGGCCTGGGGTTCTGCAGGCTGGACATGAAGACCACCTGGTTGGAGCAGGACACTCACTTTCATTGCAAACGTCTTGCCACAGCCAGCATGCTCACACACGAATGGCCGCTCTTCCTCGTGGAAGGAGAGAATGTGGCTCTGCAGGTTGAACACGGTAGTGTAGGTTCTCCCACAGCCTTCTCGCAGACAGTGGTACACGTCTCTCTCTGGAGCATGAGTCTTCATGTGCTGCTTAAGGTAGTCTTTGCGCTTGAATGTCTTCTGGCACACCGCACAGGTGACTTCCTCTGGTGGGGAGACACTCACTTAGCCAACCTCTCTATTACTGCACGTCTAGTCCTGAGACTACACACAAACCGGGGATGTCAGAGGAAACTTAAACCCCTCATCTCACTGCCGCTGGCTCCAAACCCCTTAAGTCCTCTCATGACTCCCAACTTCCCTGACTCTTCATTTGGCAAGGAGCAGGTGTCCCTAGCATGGTGACTGGGCAGGCATCTGCCTCTGTCCTCTGACATGCAGCAACATTTCCCAAGAAGCCCTGCAGAGTTGCAGAGTCACAAAAGCCAAGTGAACAGCAGCAGCAGCTTGGAGATGTGGAGCCCAGGAAGCCAGCACTACACATGATGCCGAGCCCTCCTTTACAGCATCGTGTGCAACTCAGTCTTTCAGAGTGCGCCCTCAGCTCCCCAGGGCTGATGCCCGCCCTCAGCTCCATGTCGCCTACCTTTATGGGCTTCCCTCATGTGCTTCAAAAGCTCTGTCCATGTTTTTGCCACAAAGGAACATCCCTTTTGACACAGATAGCCTGTTCAAGAAAACAAAAACAAAAAATTATCCACTGCCTATTCTGAACCAGAAAGGAACCGTGTGCCTCCTCTCTCAAAACTGTGCTGCTCTGCTGGAGGAAATGAAGTGGGGGTGTTAAGCTCACTGCTCTGGCAACTTCGACTGTCTAAACCTTTTGTGCACTTTAGAGGAGCTAACTAGAAAGAGACTCATAGGTGGCACACAAAAAGGGTTATTAATAATCTCGAAGCATAGCCAGGTGCTTAGTACCACACTGGTTTAATGGCAATGACAAGGGACCAAGACCCAAATAACAGAGCAGTGTCCTTTCCCACACAGCTCTATGGAGTGACTAAGGATGCCAAGCGGCCCGAGCAGCAAGCACATCCTGCTGTTGGTGTGTCTCTCAGTGCCAGCATAGTGCCCGTCTGTACGTACCCTCGTGAACCTTCCCATGCCGCTTCAGACTACTGGGTGAGGCAAAGTGCTTCCCACATCCCTCCTGGGGGCACCTGGGAAAGCAGCACAGGAAGCATTAGCTAGTCCCTGACCATGGAGAACTTTGTTGAGATCCTCTCATCAGAGCCCATCGCTTCCCACACCAAATCTGTCACCAAAATAAAAACTCAGCTGTGGCCCTAAATACAAACACCAGTGACTTGTCCAGCTTTGGAGCAAAACAAGCTATTTTGAGAGAAAAAAAAAAATCACACATCTTTTGTTTATGTCATCAAATTAAAAGTTCTCATAGTTCTGAAAATATCCTGCATTGTGGCCACAGAAGCTACTTCAGGAGGCTGGCTGACTTGGTTTAGGTGACATTGGACCATCTGAGCTGTCTGTCTGTGTGGCCAAAGTGCTACATGTTGTCAGATAAGAACATAGTGCAGGGCCTGGAGGTGCAGCTCAGTGGGGACCAACACCAGAAAAACGCCAACAAGAGATTGTGTTTGTAGCTGGGTGGTGGTAGCACATATCTTTAATCCCAGCACTCCGGAGGGAAACAAAGACAGGTGGATCTCTGTGAGTTCAAGGCCAGCCTGGTCTACAAAGCAAGTTCCAGGACAGCCAGAACTGTTACACACAGAAACTTGTCTCAAACAAACCAAACCAAACCAAACCAAATGGTGTTTGCTGCTGGGCATGGTGGTCCATGCCTTTGATCCCAGCACTGAGGAGCAGGGACAGGACAACTGCGAGTCCAAGACTAGCCTGAGCTGTGCAGGAAGAGCCTGGCTCAAGGAAACAGAAAAGGGAAGCAACCAGGGAGGAAAGGGAGACGGTAACAGCAGATGCAAGGGCTGCAGGGGAGTGGGGAAAGAAGGGCCGAGCGCTGGCTCCCCAGTACCAGTGAAAACTGCACAGCAAGGCAGCGCCAGGGCCACAGGCCTGTGGGTGACACCGTACTGTCACTGCAGCAGCACAGGGCAGAGCGCAGCCGGTGGGAGCCAGAAGCAAGGCCCTGGTCAGCCCAACTGTGCAGGGCGACACCACACAGGCAGGCAGACTCCGTGGCACACACACCTGGCCACCGCACCCCACCCCATGTGTCCTGAGTACTCAGGAAACCCTCAGTGCAGATAGAGCCCAGTTACTTCCGTTCTGTAGAGAAAGAGTCTTCAGAATGGCATGCCATAAAGCCGAACAGGCGGTTCCTCACCTTCACTTCAAGCTTAGCCAGCGCTGCAAGATTCTCACAAGCTGTTCTCCACACACGCAAAATGATTTTTAGAGACATGAAAACAAATATAACTGTTCAAGTCCCCATGGGCACACACGACAGCTCCGCTCAGGACCCCGATCTTGGTCTTTCTCTGAACTGCAGTGTTGGCAAAGCACTGACCTGAAGAGCGGCTCGCCCGTGTGCTGGCACTGATGTGTTTTCAGCTGCTGGTGCTTCTTAAAGGCCTTCATGCAACCTTCAAAACTGCACTGTGAAGACATAAATGCACTGTTCAGTAAGGGAGAGACTCAACAGCTGCTGAAGTCCTCTCAAGGCTACAGGTGGCCTCGTGGTTAAGGACACTGCTTCTCTCTCGGAGGATACAGTGCGGACTCCAGCACCCACCTGGTGCTTCACAAGCTCCCTAACTCCAGTTCCAGAGGAACTGACACCCTCCTCTGACCTCCACAACACCAACATGCGTGTGGTGCACAGGCACATACGCAGGCAAAACACTTGCACATAAAATAAAATGAATAAATATAAAACTTTTTAAATTAAACAACAGTTTCTCAGCATCTAAGTGCCTCGGGGAAGTATAAACTTTACCCACTTAGTCCCTGTGAAATGCTTCATCTCAAAACTTAAAGAGCAATGACATTCAGAAAAGCAAGCATGCTTCTGCTGAGGTAGCCAGCAGTAACATAGGGTGCCTTGCATGATGAGGGAGAACTTGCATGATGAGGACAGCCAATGCTGGGCCTCGCATACCTAGTAAGAAAAAAATCTGCCTTCTGTGAACTCACTTTGGTGGCAAATGTAAAAATCATCAGAGTTGAAGCATATAAAGGCATACTCACTATATACTGTTTCTGTGGATTTTCATGTTTGCGTTCAATGTGTTTCTTCAAGTTGGATTTTGTGTTGAATTTCTGATTACAGCCATTATCTTCACAACTGCAAGAGATTGTATGAACCAAAATATAATACACTAACGTGAAAGAGGGTTTAGGGTGTGAACATCTGGGGCTGGAGAGACGGCTCAGGTAACAGCACTGGCTGCTCGAGCAGAGGACCCAGGTTCAGTTCCTAGCACCCATGTGGTGGCTTGTAACCACCTGTAACTCCAGTTCCAGGGGATCTTATGCCCTTTTCTGGTCTCCACAGGCACCCTGCACACACAACACAGAAATACATGCAGGCAAACCCCAATATATATAAAATAATAAAATGGTATTTTAAAAAAGGATGTGTATATCCTTCTACATTATAAAAGCTGATGATTCCAAAGAACACTATAAAGTAGCCTTTTAGTAAATCCCAAAGAGTCAAGCTGGGACTGTGCTTGTGTCGGGAGCTGGGGGACAGTAGCACATGCCACCCATGTCATGCAGGCCTCAGCTGGAGGCGTGCAACAGGATGCTTTGCACGTCCACTCTGGGCAAAATGCACACTGGCTCACCCATCCCTGTACACTGGCAAAGGGAGGAGAACACCGGCCTCGGACACCTGATCGCACCTCGGGCTCCAGGTTCCACCATTTTGATTTAGAATCCAATAACCTAACTTTTGTGAGAAATGTCCCCATAAACTGCATTTTCAACAGGAAAAGAGCCTGGCTCTAGTATTGTCACCACAGGTAAAAAAATAATACTTGGCACAAAAGTGTGACCCACTGTCCCCTCTGGGATGTCACTAAGCCATTCCACTTCCCCTTGGCCTTGAAGGAGTTAAGTCCCTCGTGAAGAGTTCATGGCCTGAGCAATGAACGAGGACCCTTTCCCAGTCTCGCTGCACTAGAAGATGCCCCTTGGGCACTGTGCACCTGGGCAAGGGGTCAAGAGTCCGCAAACACAATGAGGGGGTACAGTGCAGAGGCCACACCAGCACATGGGAGGGGGAGTTATGTACCTGAGCTTTCTCCCCATTGCCCCTCCAATTAGAGGTGGCCATGGCTAAGCTCAGGCCACCCCACTCAACACTCATGGCGCCTGAAATGGGAACAGCATGCCTACTGCCCTCCTTGAAAAAGCTGGGCACCAAAAAGGCATCTTGGACTACAGGGTTGAAGGACCAAGATGAGAATGATATAGAGAGACCAATCTGGAGCCCAAGTCCCCAAAGACCCTAGAGTACTCTACCCTTCCCAATCCTACTTCTGCATTCCAGTCAGAACACAGAAAGCCCGATGTGTGAGCGACTTGTGCTTATTTCCTCTGCACTCTTAAAACTACAATTAAACAGAAGCACAGGACGGGAGGACAGGGTCACAAATCCTGGCAGGAACCAGTGGCACGGGCAGGGGCAAGAAGGACCCTGGCAAGCTGGAGAAAAGCGTTGTTGTCAAGGACAGCTGGACCAGTTTCATTTCTGAGGACCCAGCACACGGGGAAGATACGGAGAAAAGGACAGAGAAGCACAGGCATTGCATGGCACAGAAGGGGCACGGATGTTATACAATCTGAGTGCAAAACCACTGTCATAAAGTCCCCTGCTCTCGACAGTAGCCAGCCTGAGCCACCAGCGACACTTCAAGGTTCAAATTCAGGTTGTCAAGCTTGGTGGCAAGTACTTTTACCAGCTAAGCCATTTCGCCCGCACCCTCCATTCTTAATCCTATGAATCAGCAATCACCTTGCCAGGGCTATGTGCAAGATAGGACCTACTGCAAAGGTTTAGTCAGCCCGTACTCACACAAACGGCTTTTCTCCGGTGTGAATCAGAACATGTCGACTCAGATGGTAGTCTCTGATGAATGCCTTGCCACAGCCCTCATAGTCACAAACAAATGGCCTCTGGTGCAGAGAAAAGGGGGAAGGAAAAATGTTAGTTATTGATTGAATGACTGATTGTGTGTGTGTGTACCACTACATACATGTGGAGGTCAGAGGACAACTTTCAGTGTCAGTTCTTTCCTCTACCCTTGGGTTCCAGGAATCCAGGTCCTTAAATCTGGCTCCCAGTGCCCCTCCTCACCAAGCCACCTCATCAGCTCTGTTGTTACAAGTCTGATTTGTGGGAGGCAAAAGCTCCGGGCTTCCTCTCCAGGACTATGTCCATTCAGCAAGGCACCTGCTATGGGCAGGCAAGAGCTAATTCTGCTGCAATGAGTTCCACATCATAAACACCCCATCTTCGCACAAGGTCACTGCTTTGTGGACGGACAGTGTACTGACTGGTTTTGTCTGCCAATTTGACACAAGCTAGAGTCATGAGAGGAAGAAGCCTCAGTTGAGGAAATGCCTTGATGAGATCCTGAAAGGCATTTTGTCATTTAGTGATCAGAAGGGGGAAGGACCAGCCCATTGTGGGTGGCACCATCTCTGGGTTGTTGGTGCTGGGTTCTGTAAGGTGGCTTGAACAAGTCATGGGAAGCAAGCCAGTAAGCAGCTCCCCTCCATGGCCTCTGCATCAGCTCCTGCTTCCAGGATCCTGCCCTGTCTCAGTTCCTGTCCTGACTTCCTTCAGTGATGAACAGCAATGCTGAAGTGTAAGCCAAATAAACCCTTTCCTCCCCAACTTGCTTTTTGATCTTGGTGTTCTGTCACAGCCATAGAAAGCCTAAGACAGACAGCATCTGAAATAAGTGGGCGAACCCGCTCCTAGCAGGGACCAGGATTCCCCTGCAAACCCCTTTTCAAGGTTACTTTGCTGTGAGCACTTGTGGCCTGTTTGCGCATCTCTCCCACAGCATCCCAACCAATGGGAACTCAGGGCAGAGGAAGGAACAGTTTGTCTCATCCCAGGGAGCTCAGTGTCTGGACTAAGAGATGCCTGAGGCACCGATACAGGAAAATAAATGCATCACAGTTGAAAAAGCCCATAGCTGCAAGGATGGACAAAGGAAACAGCTCCCACCCCTAACTGCAATCTCCCTTTGGGACCATGGAAGGAGGGGAGGGGAGGGGAGGGGATGCTCTGGTGGATCCACAGTAAAGATTTTATATATATATATATATATATATATATATATATATATATATATATATATACACACACACATACATATACATACATGTGTGTGTATGTATGTATATGGAAATACTCTGAAATCCAGGAGAGTGGTACCAAGACCTCATTCACAATACTAGACAGCCAGTGGACAGGAGCACACAGGTGAGCCGCACTGCCCAGAACAGAGTCAAAGAACCTTGTCCTGTTCAGCTCCAGTCCCAGAGTAGGGTCGACACTAGTCAAATTATTGTGGGACAATAAACACAACTTAGTGCCCAACCAAAGTGCAGCATTTGTAGTCTAGAAGGAAAGGCGAGCTCTGCCTCCGACATGGACCAATGTGGGACCAGAATGGACAAGGAGAAGAGGGGCTAATGTCACAAAGGATGTTATGAGGGATGGCAGTAATGGATAAATCTGCCAAGAGACAGGCCAGGGGAAAGATCCAAACAGGAAGGCTTTACCTGACTACCCCTTACCCAGCTTGATACCTGACCAAAGCCCTGCAATTAAAGGGTGTACACTTGTTGCTTGCAGGGAACCCTTAAGCTTTCCCCTGCAGGAGCTTTAGGAGGCGGAGATTCACTGGATGGGTGTGTCTAGGGGGGTGTCTGACTTCCAGATCCCAGTACCGGTCTGACCCCCTACTAATGATGGCCCTACTAACAAGGGCTGCCCTAGACCTCCGTCCTTGCTCCACCAAGGCCAAGACTAGGACGCAGCCCCCACGCCGGGTTAGCCACGCGCATCCGCGGCCAGGTTACCTCCCCCGTGTGCTTGCACAGATGCGCGTCTAGCTTCCAGGCTTTGTTGTAACTGGCGCCACAGTCGGGGAAGGAGCAGATGAACCTGGTAGGGAGCGCGGGGCGTGGCGGGGCGGGGCCCGCACAGGCCGCCACGAACGCGTCCTCGAAGGTTAGGGACGACACGGCTTCCGCGACCGAGACCCGCGGCTCCAGGGCGATGCGGCCGCTCCCGGGCCGAGGCGCGGCAGCCACGTGCCGCTCCTGGAACGCCCGGACAGCACAGGAAATCAGCATACGTTCCCCGGACTCCACACTTCCGGGAACGCGGCCTCGCCGGGCTCCAGGCCCCGCCCAGCAAACCCCGCGCCTCGACTGCGCATGCTCAGAAAGCCCCGCAGAAAACCCTGGCTGCGCACGCGTTCGAAAAGGCCGGCTTTGTGCTCAGCTGTCTGGGTTTACAGAAACCGGAAGCACTGCTTAAGGGCCCAAAGTGCCCACCTGGTTTAATATGGCGTGTTCTTCACATTCCAGGTTTGCCCTCTGCCTCCTGCCACAAGCCCCAGACACAGTACATCTCAAGCTTGTCTGCTCATTCGCTTAGCGTGGGGATTTTTCAAATTTCCAAAAACCCAAGTTTATCAGGATCAATTAAACAGTAATTTCTGAAGGCAAATATACTGATGAGTGTTTCGTCGACTTTCTTTTTGTTTTTGAGTCCTCAAGTGTTTGGGGCCGTTCTCAGCCCTAGGCTTTCCACTTTCTGTTCTCTTGATTTAACCTCTGTGTTGGCAGAGACTGAAAAATGCCCTTTTTGACTCTTTACCAGCAGGGTGGTGTGCATTTATGAAGGGCTGAGCTAGCTGATCTTACTATTGGCTGAGTGAAGATGACCATGAATTATCTTTACTAAAGAAAGTTTTGAACGCACTGTACCCTAGTAAAACTCATTCACGTGAAAAAGGGATTGATTGGCTAGGCGGTGGTGGCGCACAGCACGCCTTTAATCCCAGCACTCGGAGACAGAGGCAGGTGAATCTCTTTGAGTTTGAGGCCATCCTGGTCCACAGAGTGAGTTCCAAGACAGCCAGGGCAATACAGAGAAAACTGTCTGAAAAAACCAAAAGGAAAAGGGGGGGGGGGGGGTTTGGAAGGATACAAGAGGGTCTCAACAAACCAGATGCAGAAAGGTCTGGGGACAAGAAAGTTGTTCACAGGTCATTTTCTGTGTCGCTATTGGGATCTCCTCATGCTCACCCTTGCTCCTTGGATTCAAGCCCCACGTGCCTGTGTGTATAGCTGGCTGGCTCTCACTTAGTCCCCCTCCCGCATTCCTCACCTCCCCCCATCTCCTCCACTGTAACTTCATACACGCCCTCCCAGTTCCGGTACTCTCCCTACCTCTCTGTCCTTCCCGTTCTCTGAAGATCAGCTTCTAGAAGATTCTGAGGTCCTGTTCCTGTGACTCTTGTTTTCCAAGGACTTTGGTCTCAGCTAAGCAGCATGGACCGCGTAATCTTCTCCCATCTATCCTCTTAGCGAATAACCTTGGTTAGACAATATGGTGCCCAGCTAAGATTCAGACACTTCTCAGACCTTCACATCTCCACCCAGTTCCGGTGGGCGGGGCTTGTGAGTTATGAGGATAAGAAGATTTACAGAGAACTATCACACCCATACTCTAGCTGGGGGCTTTCTCCATCACTTGACTTTGTTCTCCATTACTCAGGGGGATCTTCACTCATCCTTGGATTCTGTTCCCAACTTTGAGGCTACTTTGACGCTATCAGTCAGAAGCAACCGTGTGTGATTTCCAAGCTTAAGTCTCAAGAAAACTTGTCTGTGTCCCCTGCACCTGTGCCATTGCCCAAGGATAAAATTTTTGTCCCAAGAAGAAAAGACTGGAGGAGCAAAGCTGAGCCCTACCAGCCAAGCCCAGCATGAATAAGCCAGTCAGCCATACCAGCCGGATCTAGCACGCATCTGTGGCAATGACTAGAAGCCATCGAGTTGTAGAGAGGCTTGTGGGCCAGCGATTTGGTAGCAATAACCAATACACCCTTGGCTGGCTTATGCTCATACAAGAAACATGCTCAGCTGTAGGCAGATTTTTCTTTGGGCTGCCAGCTCACACTCACACACACACACACACACACACACACACACAAATCACAGAGACTTCTTTTTTTAAAAAAAATATTTTTTATGGTTTATTTAATGTGCATTGGTGTGAAGGTGTCAGATCCCCTGCAACTGGATCTTCAGACAGTTGTGAGCTGCCATGTGGGTGCTGGAAACTGAACCCAGGTCCTTTGGAAGAGCAGTCAGTGCTCTTAACCACTGAGTCATCTCTCCAACCCTCACAGAGACTTCTTATTAAGTATGAAAAGTCGGCCAATAGCTTAGGCTTTTATAACTTAAACTAACCTGTATCTTTTAATCTATGTTCTTTTACATGGCTTGTTTGCCTTTACTTTATGAAGCCCATGATGCTGGCTCCGCATCCCTGGCATCTCCTCAGGATTCTGCCCTTCTATGCTGCCTAGCTATTGGCCGTTCAGCTTTTTATGAAACCAATCACAATTGACGTATCTTTACACATTGTAAACAAGTATCTTGCGACACTCAGCCAACAAACATGCTCAAATGTGTTTCTGTAATCCTTTAAACAAACAACTCTGTCTTAGATCCCGGTGATTACACCGTTCATTACTGATCACACCCCTGCCCTTCATAGCCACGTGTTTTAAAAACAACTTACTCCTTTTGCCCAGTCACGCTTTCATTGTTACCACCACTACCACCACCACCACCATCATCATCACCAAAACGTTAAGCATGCCCCAAAATGGAACCAACAGTACACAGAGCCCATTGGACTCCCACTCAGCTTCAACCACCATCAAATTTTGGCCATTCTGGTTGCATCTTAGTCTCTATACCCTTAAGACCCACATACCTTTAAGCCCAGCATATCCAAAGCGTCTCTTCTTAGCCCTGTGAATGCTGCCACAGTCTACCCTCCAACTGACCATAAATGTCCCATTCTAGACTGTACTTACTCATTTTCACTTATGCCCAAGGAAGACCTTAGCGCTCTAGTATCTAGGCTGAGCCATGACTCCATCAGCAAAGGGGTACTAGGGAGACTTCAGTTCTATCTCAACTACACGAAGAGAATTCTGTTACTCAGGGGCTTTTCTTTCCCCAAAACTAATCCATATATCCTCTGGTCTCTGGTTAATTCCATCGAGACCTTCAAAACCATCTGACATCTGTGATCTCATCAGGTAGAGCGTATTCCATAACTGAGGGAGAAGCCCCTTCCAGAAGCTGATCCTTTCCCGCGTTGTCTATGATTACAAAGAGTGATCATTTTTTGAACCAACACTTGACAGAACAAATATGCTATTAAAGAAGAAGTGGGGATATAGTGGATTGGAAAGGAAGTTCTGGAATACTAAGTGCACCCTAAGAGGACCTTGTCATTAGCAGAGTTGGAGGTCTGGAGTTGAGGGGGTAGCCATGTGACTGGGATGGAGGAGGCCTGTGAGTGCTTACCCTGCTGGTTAGAGATGCAGGCTTTAGGGTGCTAGGCCCTGACTTTGTGTCCTGTTTCCTATTTGACCTTTAGGCAGTTAATTTCTCTGAAATACATGTTTTCTATAAAAAACAGTTCCAGTGCCAGTGGCCCTAGAACTGCGTAAGATAATAAGCCCGTGTGTGATGTTTAACACAGGGCTAAGTAATTAGAACACAGCAGCCTGTTCCCTTCAGATCTAGAGCAGTTGACACTTCTATCTCTCTAAGGAAGTTCCGTGCCTTCCACGAGCTTCTTGGCTGGTACACTTTTTTAAGCTTCTGTCTTGAAGAAGTCTCTGTGGTAAAGTACCCACAGTGGCCTCTGGCCAGCGCCAGATAGGACCCCAGGCTCTCAGTCAGCAGCCATAAAGGACCCTGCCCTTCAGAAAAGTAACCCTGGCTCACTTCTTCACGGTGGCTCTGGGGAGACCCTGAAGGGAAGAAAGACCAACTGTGCCCAGACTCCTGACCCACAGAAACTGTGTAATAAGAAATGCTGGTTGTGGGGCTGGGCATGGTACATGCCTGTAATCCCAGCACTCAGGAAGCAGAGGCAGGCAGATGTCTATAAGTTCGAGGTCAGCCTGGTCTCCACACAAAGTTCCAGGGCAGCCAAAGCTACACAGAGTGACCCTATTTCAAAAACAAAACACCAAACCAAACACAAAAAATTAAATGCATGTCGGAAAACAAAAAGAAATGTGTGGTGGTTTAGCCCACTAAGTAAGGGGCGAAATTGTTATTTGGCCCAACCAACATATAGAGCCCAAGTTCTGTGCTTCACAAAGTAACTCTAGAGTTGGAGCTGGGCTCTCACAAAGGAGAGAAGAGATAAGCAAAAGGGAAGAAGGGCCTTCTGGGAACCAGGGAAGACTCTGACACAGAATTCAGGCATTTAGAAAACGTAGCCAGGCAGTGATGGCCTTTAATCCCAGCACTCAGGATGCAGAGATAGTTGGAGCTTTGTGAGTTTGAAGCCAGCCTGGTCTACAGAGCACGTTCCAGGACAGCTACAAGTATACAGAGAAACTCTGTCTTGAAAAACAAGCAAATGGGGCTGGAGAGATGGCTCAGTGGTTAAGAGCATGGCCTGCTCTTCCAAAGGTCCTGAGTTCAATTCCCGGCTCACAACCATCTGTAATGAGGTCTGGTGCCCTCTTCTGGCCTGCAAACATACAGACAGAATATTGTATACATAATAAATAAATAAATAAATATTAAAAAAAAGAAAAGAAAAACAAGCAAACAAAAAGTAATAATAAATACAATTTGTATTATCTTATGTGTATGGCTTTTTTTGCTGCGTGTGTATTTGTGCATCGTGTGTGTACAGTGATCACCAAGGCCAAAAGCGGGCAGCAGATACCTGGGACTGGAGTTACAGGGGCCACCATCACACTGGAGAGCAGCCAGTGTTCCTAACCACTCACCTAGCTCTTCAGTCTCAATTCAGCTAGTTTATATTTCTTCCTAACCAAAACTCAGATGTATACTGTGCTAAGAATGAGCGTGTATGGTAAAATCTGCAATCTCCTAGGGCAGACCACACAATCCCCGAGATGGTCTGCCCCAGGAGACTTCAGTGTGGGATCCCATTTGTCCGAGTTCTGCTTTTTATAACTGCTGGAAGTTGAATGAAAGGCTTTGTCCATAAACGCAAGCAGCAGTATCTGCTCTTTCCTCGTATTTGAGCGGTGAGCAGTCTTATTCGTGTAGCCCTGGCTGGCCTGAAACTCGCCGTATAGACCAGGCTAGTCTCGAACTCAAGAGATCCTTCTGCCTTTGCTTCCTGAGTGCTGGAATTAAAGGTGCAGGCCACCATGCCCAACATGCTCTTTCTTCTTTTGTCACCCAGGTGGTACGGTAGAAAACTCTTTTTGGGTTGGTTCAGCTCGTCACCACCAGCAAGTGACTCAGGCAGCAGCCCCCACCCCGTAGTGGTTCCTCTAAAGAGTTGAAGTCACCCTGGCCAACAGCCTTCACTAGGGTGGTTTCAAGTCATCTCAGCAGGTTGTTTGGCCTCTGGGCTGCTGCTACCCTGTCAGTCACCTGCCCTCCTCCCCGTAGCAAGGCTTAACTAACCCGTGTAAAGGAGCCAAGCATGTGGCTGAGGGGACCTGTTCTGAGGTTAACTCTCATCACCCCCACTTCTGTGCTCTGCATGTCAATCACAAAATACTGTGTGTCTGTAAGCAGTAGGTTTACACTGACACCTGAGTGCTGGCCCAGGTGAAAAATGACTGTATGAATAGCGCTAAATAAATTTCGTGAGTTAGGAGACAAAGGTTCACAAACCAAATCTAACCATTTTGCCTCTGGGTTAAGCAAGAGAGAATCCCCTGCCACACAACACCTCACCTGCAGCTCCAGTCCCACTGTGCCCCCAGTCTTCCAGAAAGGCTACAGAAGCTTCTGTCTGATTGCTCGGCAAGGGCAAGCTGTCACTTGTGACTTGTCTTCGCCCCCGGCTATGCCGTCGGCACTTGCCTCCCAGTCTCCACACCCATTCTCTGCGTGTTCCCTGTGACGTTTGCAGATAATCTAGAATTGTGGACAGGCTGTTGAGGCACGCTCCATTTAGTCTTCTTCATTATCGACTGGTCATGTGACTCCCCACTGGCTTTTCTGATCAGCCCTCCTCTCCCTTGGTCGGATCGCGTGTTCTCCTGCAGCCCTAAAAGCTCTTGGGGGGGGGGGAGCGCCACCAGCCCATCCCTAATCACTGCCACCCACTTCAAGTCCATTTTAGTCTGAGGGAGCCAGACACTGTCTAGCCAGTGAGGCTTAATTGCTCTCTGATTACCCTTGGGGTCAAGCTCTCGCCAACACACGGTCTCCATCTGCAGCACATGCAAGGGTTTTGTGTTTGATAATTTCCCCCAACAGCCAGGAGAAATGTGCCTGACTGACATGAACAGGCATCTCTGGGAAGTCCTTTTGCCATTTCTGCCCGGCTTCTTGCTTTACCTTGGAGGCGGGATCCGTCCATCTCTCTTCCCTTCCCCTGACACCATTTTGATCCAGTTTACCACAGTCGCATCTGACCTCAGCCACAGATAGCATCTGTACCCATCACCCCTGGTCCTTTCTCTCCACTGCTGCTCAGGGATATTCTCAAACTCCAGCAGTTTGAGGAGTGGCCCACTATCGCTGGGATAGTGTCCCAGTTCCTTTCTGATGTAATTTGTAAAGTCTCACAGACCTTGGATAAGTCCAGGCCTCATTTCTTCCCATCATGGCCAAGGATGCTCAGCTGAGCTGCCTTCCTTAGCCACACTCACCTTCTCCCACTCTTACGCAGATCCTACCAGATGCCAAGGACCACTGTGCTATCTCTTGGTTTACATCACTGCCTCCTTCCTCCTACATCTTCCAAAATTTGTAAATGCCCACCCACCTATCAGATGGCTGCTTAGGAGTCAGTTCCTCCAGAGATCTTCCCAGACCTCCTCCAGCTAGCCATTGGTCCTGTTGGTGGGGTGGGGTAGAGGAAGGGGTGTCAGATAAAGGCAACTAGATCCAGAGGTCCTACCCAAGAGGGATGGATTCACACAGCCTTTCATAGAATGTATAGTGTGCCACAGGCATTGCCACAATTGCCTTGGCAGCAGGTAGATGCTAGAGCATCGGATGGACAGTGTGGACTCCTGACCTAGATTGCCAAAAGTCTGGTGGCCTCCAGATCCTGCCAAGCAGGTTTTTAAGCCTGAAACAGCTTTTCTTTCTCTTGGAACTTTTAGATCGCTGACTTTGTCTTATTCCAAAGTCAAAGGTCAAGGAATCCCTAGCCTCTGTGCCCATCTGACCAATACTACAAGATGAAAGGAGAAGGAAGTTTAGGGGAGCCTTGGGACCAATCCTTTCTTGCTGGTTTCAGGGCCAACTTCAGCCTCTAGAACCATCTCTCTTCAAAATGATGGGTTATATGTGGAGAAGAAGGAGGCAGGAGGGTCTGTGTGTTCCTCCAGATGTCCGGGTCCTCTGGGAGAGCTAGAGGCTGTATCCTGGAAGCCCCTGGCTCTCATTTGTGGGATAACTCCAGCTCACTAAGAAATCGCCAGAGGACCACTACTGCTGTAGGTTTAGCCATAGAGAAGAACAAACAGCTGGCTCTACTAGGATGTCTTCTAAAAACAGGGCTTCGAGCAGATGTAGGGGCAGCTGCTGGCTCATCTGGCCACGAGCCCGTCCTCTCTCTCTCTCTAAAGGGATCTAAAAAGAGCAAAAATGCCTTTGTGTTGCTGCAGCTGGAATGGAAAGTTCCATCTGGATTTCCCGTGTTCTAGTTCTTCAGAGCTCGTGGACACGGGTTCAAGGAGCAGCTAGCCAGCAAGTGGAGCAGCAAGTCCTTAGAGGCAAGAGTCTTCTTTGGTCACCCCATCCTTCCATCTCTACAAGTACCAGCTCTCCATACAAACCAAAACTATGACACCTGTGTTATCCTGGCGTGCATTGCCTTCCCCCAGGGCGCTGCAAGTGTGTGTACCCAGTAAGCAGTTGCCTCTTCAGCTGTGTATGTTGCTGTTGTGTGTTCAGCCACTTTATATTGTTCACGGAGGAGGTTCCCATCATCGATAGTGAGGTAAACAGGCAGCAGACAGTCTAGCATCCCTAAGGATCTAACTGCAAATCAATTTCTCTGTATCTCACGTAGATAACCAACATGGCCCTCAGATGACCTGGAACTGGGCTCTCAGCTACTTCTCAGCTTTGGACCTGGGCAATCTATTCATTTTGTCCGTTTCTCCATCTAAAGAAAAAAATAGAATTGTATGCATGGCTTTAAGCTCTGGGAAAATAAGAGAGTAAACCAAACAGACCCAGCCCTTGCGGGGACAGCATCCAGAACCTGTTGAATCTGGGCTGGAGAAGAGGGAAAGAGTGGGTTCCGCCCCACAAGGAAGGAAAAGCACTCCTTCTGTCTTGTCTTGATGATACTGTGGCCCAGAGCTCATGCTGTACCAAATTCAGGACATGATAGGAAAGAATAAAAAATGTTGCTTCAGGAGGGAGAATTAAAAAAAAAAAAATTACACAGTGCCATCTTGTGGTGAGGAAAAGGAACATGCGTTCCAATCATAATTCTTTATTGGATTTTATATGACATTAGCAGGTGTAAATAAATTGCATGCTATTACACCCTCAATTCCTCCCATATGGTCGGGCAGCATTTTAAAGTGGTCAGCAAATGTTGACAGCAATCTATACTTGTCCCACTAACACATTTACCACAAGTAATTAACTTAACTACCTGATAAAAATGTCATTGGCATGCTGTAATGCTAGCTATTGTCTGAAAAGACTTTGACTGACAGTTTCTTGTGTTGGTTCTCTGGTTATCTTTATAGGCACATAATCAAATTCAAATTTGATCATTATTTTTACGATTTGATTAAAGTAAACAGCCAAACTGTGTGATCGCGATCCAGGAAGATTTATTCTTTGCTCCAATGATGGGCTTTGGATTTTTATATTATTAGAAGACAATAACCAATTAGCCTGATTGCTTTGTGATGGTGCCAAATGCTGGCAGCCACGCCCTCCTATGAATGTAACTCATCAGCAGGATTCCACGGGCTCTGGGACATCAATCTGTATGCTTTTAGGGTTCCAGTTGCTGCTCCAGAAACTGCCATCATTCCGTGAAAGCCTTTCATTGCCACACAAATAGGAGCGACACAAGCTGAGTTTCGTGAACCATGGCAAGCGTGCCCGCCTGCCTGGGGTCAGATTGGCAGAGGGTGAATGGCAAAGCAGCAGCTGCCTGAGCCCGGGTGGCACAGCTCCACACAGTCCTATGAGCTGCGGGTCCAGGCTGTTATAAACAGCTCCAACAATGAAAAGCTCCTTGGGGCTGCTTCAGCTGTGACTCGTAGTGTGTGCCTTTTACACACGGAATGCAGTCCTCCAATAGGAAACAGCCTTCTGTGTAAGCTGGACAACGTTCTCCTCTTGCATACGTCTGATAAAAGACACCTCAAAAACTGTGATAATTGGGTCTGGAGAGGTGACTCAGCGGTATAGAGTTTTTGCCGTTATTGCCTAGGATGCTGGCTGGTATTATTCCCACATGGTGGCTGGAGACTACTAGTCCAGTTCCAGGGGATCTGGTGCCCTCTTCTGGCCTCCACAGGCACTGCATGCTGTGGTACACAGACAAACATAAAGGCAAAACACCCATACACGTAATTTCTTTAAAAATTTTTTTTAATGTGACAGTTTTTAGAGTTTTTCTCCCCCTGACTAAAGGGTTGTCAGGACCCAGTAGATACTTCCATTAATGTAGGTGATTTCTCAACACCCTACCCTTTGCTAGCCTGTGTTGGTGAAGGCCATGTCTCAAGACTACAGACCATGGAAACAGCAAGACTTCAGTATGGTGCTGATGCTTCAGGCATTAATAGACTCAGATTATGTCTTTGGCCATTTATTTGAAAGGCTAAGACAGAATCAGACCAATCTCTAAAGCCCGGTTTCCCAAATCCTGAAGGCTTACCTTATGTGTCCACACCCACCCACCCACCTGAAGCAACCTGATCTTTGCCCAGAAGACACACAAGTACCTGCCAGCCTCAGCCCTGGGCTCACAAGGGCCTCAGAGCTCACTGACTTCCTGTAGGGAGTACTTAAGTGACTATGTATCAGCTCCTGGCTCCAATGGTCTCATCCTGGTTCCGCCCATGCCACGTAACACCCGTGCCTCCCTAGCAAGACGTTAAGTGACATGGGAGCAGCAGGCCACTTGTGAGGAGCAGGTGGCAGCACCCGTCTGTTTGCTCAATAAATGCTCACCAAGAGCTTATCCCATGCTGAAAAAAAGGAGAGAAGGAAGGAAGGAAGGAAGGAAGGAAGGAAAGAAGGAAGGAAAAGAAGGAAGGGAGGGAGGGGAAGGGAAAGAGAGAAAGAAAGATAGAAAGGAAGGAAGGAAGGAAGGAAGGAAGAAAGAAAGAAAGAAAGAAAGAAAGAAAGACGGGCAAACGGTATTTCCTAGATGCAGACTGTGTCCAAGGTCCTAGGTCACTCAGACGTCTGGGAGTGAGAAATCACAGCGAAATCAGAAATTAGCTGTCAGCGGTGCAGGCTTCTGCTCCCCTGTGCGCTGCTGTCAGAGAATTTGTGTCGAGCAGTTTGATGATAAGATGGGCTTGGGGAAGTTCTCGTGGCTCCAAACTTCTTGCTGTTCTCACATTCAGCATTTGTCCCAGTGGAGCTGGCTCAACTCCAGCCTTAAGAGCGCCGAGATGCTTCCTGGGTTCCCGATGTGACCTGCCACACTTAGCTCAGTGCAGCAGGAAGTTAAGGGGGCAGTTGTGCTGCCAATTCCAAATTACCCTTTGCAAACACAGTGCCCTTTACAGGGAAACACCACCCAGTTCACGAATGGAGAGATTGAGAAAGAACTTTACCCACCATTAATGTTTTACAGCCTTTCTCAAAAAGAATCACCTTTGACCCCAAGACGGAGAGGTATTGCTCCCGAGTGAGAAAGTTCTAGGTGCCGATGCTGTTCCAGCCACCATATTTTTGAGGGGAGGAAGGGAGTTTCAAGGCAAGGGTTTCACTGTGTAGCTCTGGCTGTCCTGGAACTCACTCTGTAGACCACGCTGGCCTCAAACTCAGAGAGATCCTCCTGCCTCTGCCTCCCCGGTGCTGAGATTACAGGCATGAGCCACCACAGCTCAGCTAGACAGACTCTTTCAAGCACATGAGAAAGCCAACCCAGACTTCCCAGAGCTGTGCTAACAGCCAGCCACATAGCCTTCATCCAGAATGATATACGGCTAGTTATCCAAGCACTTCCCTGCCTGCAAGGGAGCTGGGCCTCTGCAGTGGCGAGGCAAGGGAAAGCCACCGTTCTTCAGTCTCAGAAACCAGAGGAGTTGCAGGTAGGCCTGTCAGGAGTGAACTGCAGAAATTCTGCAGCTGCCCCAGCTCCAGCAGCAGGGTGCCAACTGGCTCAACATGAGTGATTTTAATCAAGCCAAGCTGGGGACAGCGAGACATGGGGCTGCAATGCAAGTCCAGAGCCTGAGCTACCTCTGGGCCAGGCAGCCTCTCCTAAGCAGGGACGAGTGTCTCCTAGGTTAATGACAGCCGGCACTAACAGGCTCATTTTTCAGGATGAATGACATTCAGTTGTTTGTAACTTAAGAAACTGGTCATTGAGTACATGAGTATGATTAGTTGTTAGTCACTAACACTAGGCAGAAGTAGAGTTGACTGAGAGGACTCGCGGTTAGGGTTAGGTGTTTTTCCCTGGAGGCCTGCTGACTGGACAACGCATCACCGCATCACTGTAGAGCTAGTATTCCTGTAACCTGGAGGGGTAAGCTTTGTCATCAGTGCTGTCCTTACAATGACAGATAGACTTTTTTTTTCTTGTCTCTTTCTTTCTTTCTTTCTTTCTTTCTTTTTTTTTGTTAAGTTTAACTTCCTGTTGTTCGTGTGACCTTACTGTCTCCTTAGTTAAGTGGGCTTGCTTGCTGGGTACACTGTTTTTCAGGATCTGCCTGTAACATTTTAATAGTTTCACCTTAACACACAAATGCATGACTCACATGAACACCATGCTCCTGTTTCTAAGTCACAAACATGTGTGTGTGTGTATAAGTGTGTGTAAGTAAGTGTGTGAGTGTGTGTGCGTGTGTGAGTGTGTGAATGTGTGTGTCAGTGGACAACTCTGTGGAGTTGGTTCTCTCCTTCCACTTTTATGTGAATTCCAGGATTGAACTCAGGTCACCATCTTGTGTCTGGTGTCTTTACCTCACTAGCCAGCCCCAGTGTTAGCAAAGATTTCATGTATGGATATACGTGTGTCTGCCCGAGTGTTTGGGCATATGTGTGTGTGTGTAGGTGCATAAGCCCGGGAAGGTATTAGGTCCCTCAGAGCTGAAGTTCCAGATGTTCACAAGACGCTCAGTCTGTTAAGTGCAGACTGGAATCTGAAGTCTGCTTCTCCTGATTGGGCAGCGAGCACTGTTGGCTGAGAGTTATCTTTCTAGCCCCTGGGTTATAATTTATATGTCTTGATAACCAGTGATTATCTTGAATTCTTGACACAGGAGATTCCTAAAGAGCCTTTGCAACCAGCTAGCCAGCTCTGGTGTGGCAGAGTGAGGCCATAACCGAAACACAGAGCGTGGCTGTAATCGACGGCTGTAACCGACGGAAGGGCTATTTGAGCTTCTTTCTCCTCCCAGTTCCCCTGGCTGGGTGGTTTAAGCAGCGGCTCCCGGCTGGGCCTCTCCACCACCACTGTCACCGTCACCACAACGTGGCCACCTCCGGAGATGAGCTGTGGTTCTGTGGATCAGCCAGGGCAGGTCCACACTTCAGCCAGTCCAGGAAGCTCAGCCCCACCATAAAGAGAAGGCAAGCAGCAGTTTGGGAATTAGGAAGAGACTGGCAGCTTGCACTAAAGCCTCCTGGGACCATAAAAATCTGCCCCAGGTTATTTCTCCAGAAACAAGGTGTGGGCTTTATACAGGCTTCTATTTTCTTTTCCTGAAGAATCTTAACCCCAAACTTTAATTATAAGTCATAAAACTCCAATTCCATTTTCAAAGCTATTTCCAAAGATGTAATTTACACATTTATTGACTTTATGCCTTGACTAAAAGTCCCTCTATGAATAATTGCTTCTGTCTTCTTTATTAGTCAAGTGTGGGTTTTTCAAAGTTTGATTCCCACTGTATTCCCTTTTTACAAGTTATTTATTGATTTTGTGTGTACGGGTGTTTTGTCCACGCATGTATGTCTGTGCACCATGTGTGTGTGCAGTACCCACAGAGGCCAACACAGAACACTGGATTCTCTGGGTCTGGAATTACAAATGATTGTGAGGTTCTATGTGGGTGCTGGAAACTGAACCCGGGACCTCTGTAAGAACAGACGGTCCTGGTATCACCTTCATAAAATCAAGTCTTCATGTCTCTCAAAAGAGGATCGTTTTTTTTTGGAAAATGTAACAAGGTGTAACACATTGCCTAGGCTCCCACTTCTGTTTTATCTGTTGACGGAAACTTGGGTCCTTCTGCTGGGGAATGTTCTAGACTTGCCCCGGCTTTTGGCTCCTAACATGTACTATTCCCATCAGACTCTGGGATTCTTCTCTCAGAACTTGTACCCGTGGTTTCCCATGGAGCACCAGCTATTTTTAAAACATTTTTTTAGAGCCATCCTGGGCTGCTGAACACAAATACCTGCCCTTTGTAAGACACGACAGGACAATCCCTGTAGATATTTGAGTCTCCTCATAGAGGAATTTAATGGTGGGCTAAAAACAATGGCAAGGTAATTGTTCTTGACCTAAGAGCCCTCCTTTCTATAACGCAGGAGAAAGAGCCACCTTCAGATCCAACAAGCTGGCTTCTAAGAAGGATGGAGGAGCAGGTCTGTGAGCAACTTGAAACAGACACCCAAACTGCTGTCTGTCATTGGAGTGCCTATAGCAGTCATATTTATGCACATACAAACCAACTTTTTTTTTTTAACTAACAGTACCTCTCTTTATAGCTCAGGTTAGCCTAGAATTTGTGATCCTCCTGCCTCCGCCTGCTGGAGGTACATTTCTCTTTCTGAATGAGGGATCACTGCTTGCTGGACTTCATCAATGACTTTTACATCTCCTTCCATTCCTAGCCTAGTCAACCCAGCTGTCGAGTCAGCTACTGTAGGAAATGGCTGGGTATCAGCGCTGCTGGACTATCTATCAGCGCCTAGTTTTGTACTTTGCCCGCATCTCCCAGAAGCTCTTGCAGCTGTCCCATCTGGGTCTGCTCCCCCTAGACTTGCATCTCCAGGGTTTACAGGAATCCTGGCAAAGCCGTTGCTCCGCTCCCATCTCTGAAGCCCAACAAAACAAGGCCTGGGCACCTTCCCGCCCACGGCGCCAATTCCATCCTGTTCCAGGTCCCATTCCTAGGTGAGGTGGAGACAGGCTCTGTAACCAGCAAATATAAAACCGACTGCTGGAAGCCAAGACTCTTCGGTGAGCAGGTGTTTTCCAGTCTTGGTCAACAGACAGTTTGTTCAAACTCCCACCTGGGGTTTATAGATGAAGTGGACAGGAGTCGCTTTTGGGAAAGGTCTTGAGTAAAACCGTGTTTCCTTGAGCAGAGCTTTGGCGAGACGAGGTACAAGTCTAGATAGTCATTTCACACAGCAAAAGCTAAAAGAGAGAGCCATCCTCTGAAGATCAGCCCAAAATGATAGACAAGTGACCAAAAGAGCTGAAATAATGTTCTTATTTACCTGTATTTTGTCCAATTTTCACTTCTGAGGACAAATTTACAAACAGAAGCCCAAACCAATAAAAGCTGGGGGGAAGCTGGGCAGTGGTGGCACACATCTTTAATCCCAACACTCCGGAGGCAGAGGCAGGCAGATCTCTGTGAGTTCAAGGCCAGCCTGGTCTACAGAGTGAGTTCCAGGGCAGGCTCCAAAGCTACACAGAGAAACCTTTTGTTGAAAAATAAAAAAAGAAAGAAAGAAAAAAGAAAAAGAAAGGAAGGAAGATAGGAAGGAAGAAAGCAAGAAGAAAGAAAGCAAGAAAGAAAGATCAAAATTAAATACTGGGCATGGTGGTGTAGACTTTTAACAGCAGGCAGACCTTTGTGAGTTCCAGGGCAGCCAGGGCTACATAGTTCTACCCTGTCTCAAAATAATAACAATATTAATAATAGTTTGAATCATGTTTCTCACAGACCTTCAGTATATTCAAAGACATATAATTTCCCTCAGTTTTGGCCCGCTGTGTCCAGCATGCCTGGGAATTTAATAGATAATAAACATTTTAATGGCAAGCATTCATCCCTCAAAATAAGGAGTGAAAAATTATTATACATAGGTAAATTAATTTTAGTTCGTGGCTTCTGTTTTGGTTCCTCTCTACATTGACTCCCATGCAGGAATGTCAATTTTTCAAGGAAGGGGACACATTTTCTTACTTGCCTCTTGACAACTCCAAATTAAAGACATCTAGGAAAAAGAAGGGTGTGTGCTTTCTAAGTGTCGTGCCGTGTCCCACTCCATTGTGTGCTGTTTTCTGCCCTCTACCCCTGTTCCCAGCAGCCGGCCGGCAACCATAGCGTTGGTGCTGACGGCATTGACTTTGGCATTGGGCAGCGCAGCAGGGCAAACAGCAACTACACGCTACATGATGACTCTCAGGGAAACCGTCCTTTACCTAGTTGGAACTTGTTTTTATTACCTGCATAAAGAGGACAATACTACCGGTTTGATAGCGTTGTTGAAGGAAATAAAAGAGATAGTCATATAAGAAAATAAACATGTTGAGGAGAACGGTGTTTAACCTATTTGGATCGGGAGGGTAAAACTACGCCAGCCTACATCAGTCATGAAATCGCTGGTCTAAAGTCCAAAGGAAAGCAATCTTCCACTTCAGTTCCCAGGTAATAACTTCTGAAAGGTTCTCAACTTCTCTGATTATGTGAGCCCCACCATGTACAGAACAGAGCTCCACTCTCTTGGATTCTTTTTTATTTATTTATTTATTTATTTATTTATTTATTTAGTACACAATATTCTGTCTGTGTATGTCTGCAGGCCAGAAGAGGGCACCAGACCTCATTACAGGTGGTTGTGAGCCACCATGTGGTTGTTGGGAATTGAACTCAGGACCTTTGGAAGAGCAGGCAATGCTCTTAACCGCTGAGCCATCTCTCCAGCCCCTCTCTTGGATTCTTGCTTTTATTATTATTATTATTATTTATTTTATGCGTATGAGTATTTTGGTTGCATGTATGCCTGTGCTCCATGTGCATGCAGTGTCCGCAGAGGTCAGAAGAAGGCATGCTAAACTCCTAGAAGTGGAGTTACAGATGGTTGTAAGCCACCATGTGGGTGCTGGGAATCGATCCTGGCTCTCTGCAAGAGCAGCCAGTGCTCTTAACCACCGAGCCTTCTCTCCAGCCCCGAGACTCCAGCATTTGAAGTGCCATTTCACAGATTTAAAGTTGAAGACATGGAAGTGTTCTGAGTGCCTATAAGGAGGTAGCCTGGTGTTTGTAATTCTGTGCTTGAGATGGCACGATAAGGTCAGCCCCTAGGCTTCTGGTTCATTCTGCCTGTGATTTGGGGACTCTGGGAGCACCTCCCGAGCGGTCTCCAGAGAACCTTCAGAGGTCAGGAGGGGTCTAAGAGAAATGTCCTTGATCTCGCCCATTATCTGGTCTCTAGGGATTCAGGGTCCAGGAGGGTCATGTGATTTGATTTGAGATGCTTAAATTCCTTTAATTCTGTGATAAGGCAAGCATTCACTAGGAAGATCATTATTGCAGGAAGATGGTATTGATAATTGCAGGTTAGATGAAGAATTTTAGGACTCTGTGGGAGTGGAGGAAGAGATGGCTCAGCAGTTAAGAGCACTTGCTGCTCTTCCAGAGGACCACGTTTGGTTCCCAAATCCGTTCCAGGGGATCGATTGCCTTCTTGCAGCCTCCTTGGGCAGAAACAGTTAGATCTCTGTGAGTCTGGGGCCAGCCTGCGCTACATGTTTCCAGGAAATCCAGGGCTACATAGAGAGACCTGGCCTCAAAATAGAAGAATTCTAAGAAGGAGGAAGAATTTTAGGGATCTCACAATGAGTGTCCTGTGTGAATATTTGCATATGTACACAATTAGTCAGTAGAGAAAAGGACCCATGTAGAAAGAGGACAGGAAGGCAGGCTCTGTAGTCCCAAAGAGGAAAGGATCAAATGAAGATTAAGCCACCTTTGCTGGCTCCCAATGCTGAATGGGCACAACTGAGATGTCAACTCCTTTATTCTTTCTACACATCCATTAATCCTCTCCAGTTCATTCTTACGTTTGTTATCACCAGATAAGTTTAGACTGATGAGTCTCCCACAGAAGTAAAATCTAATCCAATGACTAGTAACCATAACAACAGCCAATGCAGCCACAATGTGGCTGGCTGACCATTTATGGGGACTTTGTTATGGGCTGTGCCTGGGACCGGCTATAAGGGGTGCAAGGACTTTAGGACATTCTCTCTGCCTCCTCCAAACTTACAGTGTCCCTAGAGAGACAAGCATATAGGCAACCAACTCAACGTGAAGGGGGAAAGAAGTGGAATCACAGGCAGTGTGCACCAGGGTTAGTACTGGGAGGCAAGAATCCACCAAGGGTATCACTTCCCAATGCCAAGTGCGATCACGTGACAGTGGTAGAGGAAAAGCAGCCACCTGGGAGTGTTTACACCACAGGAAGAGCCAACACTACAGATCGGGGCTTATTCCCACGAAGAGGTGATTGCTAAACACTGGCCATTGCTGTGCCCAGGTGAGAGGACACCTGAACAGGTCCTGCAGGTGGAGCTGAGTTCTCTCCCTGAGACGTATGTTCCGGGTCTCTGCCCACTCTTGATGTTTTTTGTTTTTTTTTTTTCTATCAGTTCTGGGTTTGCTTCCCAGGTCCAGCTGTGGCAGAGGGAAATGACAGTGGAATGAGTCTTTGGGGCACTTAACCTCTCCCTTACCCCTCGACCCCATGCACAGGATGAAGCACACGTCACCATCATCAAATCCAATGAACAGGGCCAAAAACCTGAACAAGCTCAGCATTGTAGAGATGGAAATCCCCATTCCCTGGGAATTTTCCTATTTAACGTAATCTAAGTGATCAGATTCACTAAAATGGGTCCTTTAGAGGCAATTGGGTGTATCGATGTTCATTGAAAGATAATAAACGGGAGGCCACGGTCTCTACCGGCTTCTTCCCGCTGTAAGTGCGTGTATATTGCCTTTAAAATAATTATTGAACCATTAAGGGTTTATGGAAAGACATTCACAGTCCAATAAGACGTTTCTGTGTTTTGTAGGTACCCATAAAATTTGGAATGAAAACGTGAGAAGAATACTACACCCACGCAATGGGAAGTGATGCTTGCTTGTTCTGTGTCTTGTAGAAGATGGTTTGGAGTCAGCTGGGACAGCTGGTCAGATTCCTAGAACACCGTGGTACGCACCCATCTTTGACTTTGGTTCGTTTTTCAAAGTCAAAAGAGGCATCTGCAAGGAACCGTAAGAAGTCAGTACAGAATCAGGTCATCTGGGGAAGGCAACGCATCTCCTAGTGTCTACCTGAATCCACGCTTCTGGGGTTGTGGGAGGCGGGAGAGCATCTTAAGCGTCACGCTCCCCCTCAGGGCAGCATTGGCAATGGACTCCTTGCTATGAACACGCTGCTGCTCTGGGGACAAGATTGTTCAAAGAGGCCATGGGTTTGTGGCAGTGGTCTCCAGGGGCAGGCCACCGGCCTACCAGTCACATTACCAGGAGGGCCAGGGGGGCTCCCAGGACAGTGACACAAGAAGGGGGGAAAATAGGAGAAATCCCGTTGGGGGAAATTCCACGAACCTCGCTTCTTTTCCACAGCTGCTAAAGCTGGCTTCCCAGGACTGCATCACTGAGTGCCCAGCTCCAGCTCCAGGCTCGTCCAACTTATCATTCCCTCCAAATGCTGGGATCTCCGGAACAGTCTTCCATCTTCCTTTTAAGAAAACACATATGGCGGATCATGCCCAGCACCCGCTGTAAAACACATATGAGCCAGGCAGTGGTGGCGCACGCCTTTAATCCCAGCACTTGAGAGGCAGAGGCAGGCGGATCTCTGTGAGTTTGAGGCCAGCCTGATCTACAAGAGCTAGTTCCAGGATAGGCTCCAAGCTACAGAGAAACCCTATCTCAAAAAACAAAAACAAAAACAAACCAAAAACAGCAACAAGGAAAACACATATGTCTCTCTCTCTTTATTTATTTTTTCTTTTTTCCTAGCTAATTTTTAAATTTTATAACTTATTTATTTGCATTTTTTGTACACCAGTGTTTTGCCTACAGGTATGCCTGTGTGAGGACATCAGATCCCCTGGAACAGGAGTTAAAGACAGTTGTGAATCGTCTTGTGGGTGCTGAGAATTGAACCGGGGACCTCTGGAAGAGCAGCCAGTGCTCTTAACCCTTGAACCATTTTTCCAGCCCCTATTTTTTTTCTTTTTTCTTTCTTTTTTCTTTTTTGTTTTGTTTTGTTTTTGTTTCTCAACACAGGGTTTTTCTGTGTAGCCCTACAGCCCTGGCTGTCCTGGATCTCACGCTGTAGACCGGCCTGGCCTCAAACTCCCAGAGATTCGCCTACCTCTGCTTCCTGAGTGCTGAGATTAAAGGTGCGTGCGCCACACCCGGCTCACAGATGTCTCTCTTGATGAATAAACTGTTTCTTGGTTGATTATCCTCCAACTTTTCCTGAATTATCCATTTCTCCAAAGACTTAAGAAGTCCGGTGCTTGAGTGTGTTCTCGTGCAAATTCATATTAACAGCTCCCAAAGTGGGGTCTATGAGCCCTTGAGGGGGCCAAGATTCGTTGGGGGCTCCCTGATGATCTCTCTCTCCCCCCCCCCGTGTGTATGTGTGTAGAGATGTATATAGCATATATATGCTTTCATGCATAAGACATATATGCTATGAACATTTGCAAAGTAGAAAACAAGGCATCAGTGAGATCGGCAAATAAGAAGCCACGCTATTCCTATTCTTTTTTGCTGCTTTGGAAAATACAATTTGTCTTGTTTTTCTGATTTTTCGAGACAGGGTTTCCCTGTAGCTTTGGAGCCTGTCCTGGAACTAGCTCTTGTAGACCAGGCTGGCCTTGAACTCACAGAGATCTGCCTGCCTCTGCCTCCTGAGTGCTGGGATTAAAGGCATGTGCCACCACTAGAAAATACAATTATTTTAATGAGAATCCATATGTGAGCATGGAAAGAATTTACTATTGTTGTTTTGATTGTTCTAATTTGGTTTTGTAGTGCTAAGGGTCAAATATGGGGCCTGTGCACATTAGACAAGCCTTTGATCATTCTCAACCCCTCGGGACTGTTTTATAGTAATCTAATAAATCATAATTGTAAATGCTTTCACTTTAGTCTCTGAAATGATAAGCATAGATGGATATGACTCGCAGGCAAAAATTCATTAACACTTCATTATAAAGGGAATTTTAAAACTAATTTGTGTGGGGGCTGGAGAGATGGCTTAGCTGTTAAGAGCAGTGGCTGCTTTTCCAGAGGACCTGGGTTTGACTCCCAGCACCCACACGGTGGCTCGTAACTGTCTGTAAATCTAGTTACAGGGATTGCAGAAGAGAATAATAACTAATTTATGTGTCTGGGTGTCTTGTTTGCATATAGATCTGTGGACCATGGGAGTGTCTGTTCCCACAAAGGCCAGCAGAGGGCGTTGGAGCCCCTGAGGCTAAAGTTACAGATGGCTGTGAGCCACCCGTGGGTGCCGGGAATCAAAGTCAAGTTCTCTGGAAGAGCAGCCAGAGCTCTTAACCACTGAACCATCTCTACAGACCCTTAAATTTTAACTCTTTAAACGGAGACTGTAAATATCTCTAGAAAAGTGCATTTGAACTAGATTTCAGGTCTTTTTAAATCCTAGTCCCTTGTAACTCAAAAATGTAATCTAACAAATTAGTTATTTTGAATTTACAGGCGACAGTCAGTAACTCAGCAATATATAAACACCAGCGAACAACTTAAATTACATGGTAAAAAGATTTAACCAGAGCCAGAGGTGGGTGCTGGGAATTAATGAGATCTGTAATGAGATCTGGTGCCCTCTTCTGGCCTGCAAGCGTACACACAGGCAGAACACTGTATACATAATAAATAAATAAATCTTTAAAAAAAATTAGCCAACCTAAATGGCACATCCGTATCTCCTCCTCAAGGCTCCTGGACACCATGGAAAGGAAGAACTGGAGGGGAAAGGAGAGGCATGACATGGGCATTGCACACATGAACTCTCCCCAGCTGTGGTTACCCCCACAAGATCTGCTTCTTAATGCTTTCCACTAGGGAGATGGTCCTGTCTGCAAAGTGCTCGGTGCCCAGGCAAGGGAACCTGGCTTCAGATCCCCAGCACCCACACGAGAGCCAGACACACCAGGGCACACCTGCAATCCCAGCACTGAGAGGTGGAGACAGGGGGATGGATGGGACTCCAAGGCATGGCTTTGGGCCCTAATGATGACCTGTTGGTCTATCTGAGCATCTTGCTGTCCCTGTGTCCTTGTCTCCTAGTCTCTTTTGCTCTGTGTTTCTTGGGATTCCTCTGTCAGGCCTGGCTGGATGCAAGGACCCACTTCCTGCTTTCAGGGAATCTGCTGTCCCTGAAGCGGTGTTTCACAGGGTGACAGAAGCCACAGCAGCTCCACCCCTCTGGAGCGCAGAGAGACATGGTGACATTTCTGAGCATGTAGGCCAGATGGCAAGGCCCAAATCTTCCGTTTAATAACAGTTCCATTACATGCCTGTCATTCACCACCCAAGCCAAGAAATACGACATCTCCAGCTCCACCCGTCCGTTCCCATGTGGTTCCTTTCTCTGCTGTGACAACGACTCGTCGATGACAGTCATCTCCCGGCTACTTCATTGTCTCACGTGTTTCTGTTTCTCCTGCTGACTACCGTGATTTTGGTTTGATGCCTTTGCCCACACCCCTTGGTAACCTCGTTTCTAAATAGCACACGTGTGTTCTTGGATGTGGCTCACAGCAATGCTTCTGTGATCCTCATGGGCACTACCCAACCAGCTTATTCATCTTGAAGCGGAGCGATTACCCAAGGCAACAGCAGTCAGCAGTGAGTGGCTCCATTTAGCTGCCAATGAACGGCGCCAAGCTGTGGGACTAGGAGCCAGTTTTATGGAAAGGGCACCTGGAAGATCTATTGCCAGGGCTGAAGAGGTGTCTCAGAGGTTACGAGAACATAATTCTCTTTCAGAGGACACAGTTTCGGGTCCTAGCACCCACATCGGACAGTTTACAACCACTTGTAACTACAGCTCTGGGGATCTGACGCCCTCTTCTGGCCTCCTGGGGCACTTGCCTGCACATGTACGGACTTACACATAGACATATGTGATATAATTTTTTAAGAACTAAAAAAAGATATATGTTATTTACAATCTAGAATATTTATCTTTAAAAAAAATAATTTGCAACTGGGCAGTGGGGTCACACACCTTTAATCCCAGCACTTGGGAGGCAGAGGCAGGAGGATCTGTATGAGTTGGAAAGCAGCCTGGTCTACATAGTGAGTTTCAGGACAGTCAGAGCTACACAGTGAGGACGTAGCTCATAGGAGAAAAACTCCAAGTTAGTCAAGAAAGAAAGAGGGGGAAGGGAGAGGGAGGAAGGAAGAGAGGGGATGAGGGAGGCAGAGAAGGAAGGAGGAAGGAAGAATGGGTGGAAGGAAGGAAGGAAGGAAGGAAGGAAAAGAAAATCTTTCTATTGGAAACACCCAAAGTAAAAATAACACCTAGTGGGTTTTACTGAGGACTGCCTAGAACTGCAATGGTTCAGAAGCATCCAGAGCTGGAGTCTGTAAGGAGGAAAGCCATCATGTATGTGTGATGTGATGGTGGGTGTGCTGGTTTAAATGAGGATGCCTCCTTAGTCTTAGGCATTTGAACATTTGGTTCCCAGCTGCTGGTGGGAGGTGGAGATATGGGATTTGTTGCTGGTGCAAAAGATAAAGTAGAGAACAATGTTTATCATTTGCTACTGTTACCTTTTGTGTGTGTGAGTGTTTTGTCTACATGTATGCATGTGCACTATGTGTGTTCAGAACCCACAGAGGCTAAAAGGGGGCATTAGATCCCTTGGAATTGAAGTCACTGATGGCTGTGAGCAGTCATGTGGGTGCTAGGAACTGAACTTGGGTCCTTTGCAAAAGCAGCCAGTGTTCTTAATTGTTGAGCTATCTCTCACTTCCCGCCACTATTTTTCTATGAGGAGAAGTAGCATAAAAAGATACTTTAAAAGCAGTGGGTTTCATTAAACTATGTATAAACCCTTAAAATGGAGATATAAAGCTTAATACTTAAACACTATAACACTGTAAGGAAGGATGAAATACATTTAAGGATGCAAGGATAAGATAAAAGGTAGTGATATTTTTTATATACTATATCTTTTTCTTTTAAGAAAGGGAAATTGTATTTATTAATTTATTTATTTTGGCAATAAGGATTAAACCCAGGCCTTGACACTTGCTAGGCAAGAGCTCTACCACTGAACTATGGACGACCTTATCTTCAAATCAGTCTGTGAACCAAGAACAACCTACAGATACACTCTCCTGGCTTTCAGGGGTAATGGCAATGCTGGCTCCCTCTGGCAGTGTCCTTCTGTTTAGTGGAAGGTGGCAGGGACTTGATGAAACCTCCTTCTGGTGCTTCTGAGAGCGAATCCCTGTGTGAGGAAGAAAGCCAGGCAGATGCAGAGACCCTGGTGACCCTGGATAGATCTGAAGTCCCAGAGTTACACCTTATGGCAGCTCCCTCTTTAAAATAAAAGTACATGTTTTCATCTGGATATGATAGCCTTTAATCCCAACACTCAGAAGGCAGAGGCAGGAGAATCTCTCTGAATTGAGGCCAACCTGGTCTGCAGAACAAGTTCCAAGACAGCCAAAGCTGTTACACCAAGAAACCCTGTCTTGAAAACCCCAAAGGAAAAAAAAAAGTACATAATTTCTGGCCATCTTCACAAAAAAAGCTTTGAGAAGATGGCCCTGTGGGAGTAGCTGGTGCTTTAGCCTGGAGAAGCTGACCCTGTGGGAGTAGCTGGTGCTTTAGCCTGGAGAAGCTGGCCCTCTGGGAGTAGCTGGTGCTTTAGCCTGGAGAAACTGGCCCTCTGGGAGTAGCTGGCACTTCAGTATGCAGATTTCCCTCACCCAACATCCTCCGCTGAGAGCAGGTGGCCTCCACTTGGAGAAGTGGCCCTGCTGCAGGTCTGGGGACAGACACATTCTACATGTCCCATGCCAGGAATTAAGGATGCGTCTTGGGTGACAGTGGAAGACTTGCGACTTAAAGGGCCTTTCACTGGCCATGGACAGGACAAGCTAGACATTTTCATCAAGGTTATAAACTTCATTGGATTGAAAACAAGCCCTGATGTTTAGGTCACTAGTCTTGCAGTAACACCCAGGTCATTCACAACAATCATAGCTCATTGGGTAGCAGCAAAAACAAGGGTCAGCACCAAGCGTGTCCCCCATCTGTCATAGACTTGTTATCTGTGAACAAAAAGCTGCTGAGGGAGGGCTTGCTCTACCATAAAGAACCTAAAACACTCCAGATACATCCAAATGTTCACAGTTTACGAGGTTCCCAATTCAAATAAGGCAACCATTAAAGATAAAGAAAACCCAGGGACACATAAGTGTAGACCGGCTGTCTGAACGCTACTGGGGGACACTTACGGATATTTGGAGGAGCTGATACCATGGTGGTAATTTTTTAAAGGATTTTTATTGTTTAGAAATCCTTGAAAAAATAGATAGGTGATGAACTTTCTGGATTTGCTTTAGAATAATCTAGGGGTGGAATGAACTAGGGGCACAGGAGAAGATGAGCAAACTGGCCCTGGCCTGGAATTGAAACCCACAAAAGACAAGGGTCCTCAGGGGCGGGTACTCTCCACTTTCTTCTGTTGTTTGTTTTCAGGAAAGAATCAAGCTTGGCACCAGACTGGCCTCAAACTGCTGACCTTCCTGCCTCAGCCTCCCAAGTGCTGGGTTTGCAAGGGTATAGCACCATGCCTAGCAGATGTGGGAGTGTCATATCAGCTAATGGGCCAGGCAGTGTTTGAATACAATTTGTGTTGTTATTTTGGGGCATAAGCTAGCCAGGCAGCCGGGAGATGGGCAGCAGGAACGCAGCCCACAGCTCCCACTACACCTAGCTTTATATTTAAAGGAATATCTTAGCTAGGAGGCTGATGGCTCAGCAGTTAAGAACACTTGTTCTTACTGGGGACCCCGGTTTGATTCCCAGCACCCATACCACACTGGTTCACTGCTCCAGTTGCAAGAATTCTGATGCCCTCTTCTGGACTCCACAGGTACCTGCATGCATGTGCTACACATAAAACCTCGTGCAGGCATTCATTAAAAAAAAAAAAATTAAGCCAGGTGATAGTGGTGGTGCATGTCTTTAAATCCCAGCACTCAGGAGGCAGAGACAGGCAGATCTCTGAGTTCTAGGCCAGCCTGGTCTACAGAGCCAGTTCCAGGATAGTCAGAGCTACACAGAGAAACCATATCTCAAAAAACAAAACAAACAAAATTTAAAAGAACATCCTAACCAATTAAAATAAATAATGACACATATGTATGAAAATACCACAATGAAACTCATGACTTTGTATGATAACTAAAAACATTAAACAATTAAATATAAAATAAAAATATACCTTGCTTTGTTTTTCTTTTTTGTTTGGTTGGGTTTCTGTTGTTGTTGTTGTGTTTTGTTTTTTTTCCCTGAGACAGGGTTCCTCTGGAGCTTTGGAGCCCAACCTAGAACTCACTCTGTAGACCAGGATGGCCTTGAACTCACAGAGATCTCCCAGCACTTGCCCTCTGAGTGCTGGGATTAAAGGTGTGTCCCACCACCGTGTGGCATTGTTTTTCAAGACAAGATTTCTCTGTGTAGTCCAGTCCCACCTGTCCTGGAACTCCACTTTATAGAGCAGGCTGGCCTCAAACTCACAGATCCACCTGCCTCTGCATCTAGAGAGTTGGGATTAAAGGTGTGCACCACCATAACCAGGTGTGTGTGTGTATGCATATTTTAAAGAGAAAATAAAAAGAACATTCTAGCCTCTAGCAACTGAGAAAAGGTGGACCACAGACCTGCCCAGGAGTGGAAGTTGGGTCGGAATCAGGATGGGACCTTAGGGGCAGAAACAGGAAACTTTCTGGCTCTTTGGCACTTTATCTGAGTACACCTGGGTAGGGGGATAAGGGAGGCCTGCCGGGGTGATGGGGGTGAAGAATCGGAAGGCTGTGGGGCATCTTCACCAGCACGACTCTTCGACTCTTCCGAGGCAAGCAGCTGACAGGCCAGCAGTATAGTCAAGCCGCTGCAGAGATGCCCACCAAACTGCTCTGCTTTGATCTGCTAGAAACGGCTCTCTCTCTCTCTCTGCCTCTACTCCCTCCTTCCTTCTCTTCTCTCTCGTTCTTCCCCCTCCCAGCTTCCAGGATGCCCGGGCCTGTGTGTGGTGGGTACTGGGCAAACACTACGCTGGGCTGATGTGTCCAGAGAATAGAAAACGGCCTTTGGAAGGTGGTGGTACCAGAGTGTCTGGTCGTTTTCCTGCTGAAATCACATCCCAGAAGAAATTCACCCCTTTAGCTGGCTAGGTGGGTCCCAGAATCTGGTATTTGACAGTCAGGGACATTTCCAGCTGGAGAGGTTGGCATATCTCTTGGAGGGTACTCCCGCTTAGCTGTGCCTCTGAGGAGGATTGCAAACTCAAGAGGCACAAGTGTTTGAAGGGCGAAGTGACCCGTGTGCCTCTGGTCACAAAACAAGTGACTTATTCCCCCACCCCTACACACAGCCCTTCCTGTCCAGGACCATCCAGTGACACTGTGATGACGTAGGCATGTCGCTTGTCTAAGAATAGCATTGCTGTGCCCAGGGTGGCTATTCTCCTATGATGTCCCATTGCATAGACAGACACACGTACTCCTGAGGGAAGGTAAAAACTAAACATGCATGCTTAAAACATAACTGGACCCGTGTTCCCGTGCCCTGGAAGTTTTATTACTGAGCCATGCCAAATGCCTTGCTTTTTTGAACCCAGACCTTGTTCTGTCACCTCAGCACTGGCTGTCTGGCCTAAAAGCAGGTGCATCTTAAAGGTATGACCAAACGGCAAGGGACGCTTATACACACAGGGGCAGGTGTGCCCGTGCTTCCTTGGTGAGGCTTCCAGAAATTACAGACAGAGCCACTTTTGGCTTTGCAGAAGAGCATCTGCCTTCCTAAGCAGCTTCAGAAACTCCCAGGAGAACGACACCCCCGCCACGACCCACTCCCCTCCCCCTCATCCCGTGAACCACCTCTCTTTACACTTCTCAGCTGTAAGAGGGGAGGGGCTAAAAAAAACAGCTGTCTGCAGCCCCAAGTCCATTATAAAGGAATTTACGCAATAGAGGCTGACCTAAAGGGTGGCTCCCTAGAAGCCCAGAGGCCCTGACGTCCAACCCTCTTGTCCCCCCCACGCCCCGCTACCCTTGCCCCCCCCCCCCCCCCCGCCCCATCAGGTTGGAATGTGGGATAGCCCCTGGATGCCTGGAGCGGGTGGGGGAGGGGCGCTCCTCCCCCATCCGCACTGGAGCCTGTGATGTTGGGAGCTGCTCTGACAGGAAGGCCATTCTCAGCCGGGTCAGCCCACCCCGGCCACCACTTTCCCCATTGATCTGGCCAAACGAACCCGCACCTGGCTCTCCCGTGTTGTAAACACTTTTATTTTCCCTCGGGTTTATGGCCTCCCCTTACAAGGCTCCACGACTTGTTTAAAAGTGCACCAAACAAAGGGCTCTGGGGATTACAGACTAGCTGCTGGTTTATGGTGGTCTTCTTTTGTTTCGTCTTCTCCCGCTCTCTTCCTGCCTCCCCCACCCCCTCCAGCGCCAGGTACACGGGCCCTTTAGGAGAGCCCTCCCTGTCAACTGCTGGGGGCTTCCGACTCCAAACATCTGGTTCCCCTCAGCGGTAAACTGGCTGACAGGAGGTGTGGGACTGGGCACTGAGACCCGGAGTGTCCTCAGGTCAGGCTTCGACTTGTCACCGTGAGATGAGGGTTCTGGGATGTCTCCATGGGGCTTACCAAATGGCGTCTCTACCACATAACCTCTCATGGGCCAGCCCAGCTACGGGGTAAAGATATTCTTGGTCTTCTGTTGTATTTTCTGCCAGGCTGGCAAGCCCACACTTGATGTAGTCACTACCATGGAAGTCCAGAGGGTGTGCTAACTCAAATGCCTGTGTGGATGGGTGCCTGGGGGATGGGCTCTCATGTCTTCAATAGACTCAGGTTGCAGGAGCTCCCGAGGGCTGGGTCCAGATAGCAAGTGATAAACAGGTCCATATGTGAAAGAACGGACTCAAATGTTTGTATGTCCCAACAGCCATTATTCAAAGAGTGAAGAGGTGGAAACAACCCACGTGCCTATCAATGAATAGAGACGGCTGAACAATGGGATAATGCATATCATTGAGCCTCTTGGAAAGGACGAAAATTGCAGTATGCGCCGCTGCAGTGTAGACAAGTTTTGAAGACCTTATGCTTAGTGAGATAAGTCAGTCACAAAGGAACGGGGTTAGCGCTCAGCTTTATAGCAACAGCGATAGCAGGGTGCTTTCCCGTGACTGTGGGGAAGCAATGGGAGTCACGGTCTAGTGGGACCTCGCAGCTGGACGGTGGAGATGGCTGTGCACCAAGGTGCACTTTGATGGTCCTGAAACATAGTCTCGGGTGGTTTTTAAATGACCAAATTAATGGCATGTGGGTTCTATCACTTCTTTTGACATTTATTTATTTTGTGTGTGTTGTGGGGGTGTGTGTGTGGAGGGAGCACCCATGCCACCGTGTGAAGGGAGCATCTGTGCCACAGACAGCGGTGGCACATTCCTTTAATCCCAGCACTCGGGAGGCAGAGGCAGGTGGATCTCTGTGAGTTTGAAGCCAGCCTGGTCTACAGAGCAAGTTCCAGGACAGGCTCCAAAGCTACAGAGAAACCCTGTCTCGAAAAACCAAAAAAAAAAAAAAAAAAAAAAAAAAAGCTATTTTTATAATTTCTCCTCTTTTTCTAGATAAATATTGACTCCTTTTATTTTTATGTGAATGAGTGTTTGGCCCGGATGTCTGACTGTGCACCATGTGCATCCCTTAGACACAAGGAACCAGAAGAAGGTGTCAGATCCCCTAGAATTGAATTATAGACAGTTGTGAGCTGCCACGCAGGTGCTGGGAGTCAAACCCAGGTCCTCTGCAAGAGCAGCCAGCGTTCTTATCTGTTGATAAGAACAGCCACTAAATATTCCCTTCTGTACCTCATGGTTTCCAATGGCACATATTATGTGATACTTAGTTTCATTTTCTGAAAGTGGAGCCTATGTAGGTAGCTTGTACAGTCATAATGGCACACACCTTTAATCTCAGCACACGGGAGACAGAGATAGGCGCATCTCTGTGAGTTTGAGACCAGCATGGTCTACAGAGCTAGTTCCAGGACAGGCTCCAAAGCTTCAGAGAAACCCGATCTCGAAAAACAAAAACAAAAGGACACTGAAGATAATAAATACAAAATATCATGTAAAATACACACACTAAAATATATGTAAAATAGATTTGAAAAATTATGAGAAGCCAGTGTTGTTTTGTTAAGATATCAGGAGGGTATAACATAAAGGAAATAAAAAGAAACCCAGACGGACTGAGTCTCTTATGATTCTTAAGTTATTCAAAGCCATCATATGGATTTTTTTTTCCCTTTCCTTTTCTTAGCTTTCTGGTGTTTTGAGACAGGGTCTCACTGTAGCCCAGGCTGGTCCAGTTTGCAGTTCTTAGCCTCCCTAGCCTATGTGGCCAAGAATGAATTATTTTCAGCAATGAATTATTTTTTGCTTGTTTTGGTTTGGTTTTTTTAGTCAGAGTTTCTCTGTGTAGCCCTGGCTGTCCTGGAACTCGCTTGGTAGACCAGGTTGGCCTCGAACTCACAGAGATCCACATGCCTCTCCCTCCAAGTACTGGGATTAAAGGCTTGTGTTACCAGCGCTGGGCCAGTTTGTCTTAGCTACTTTTCTGTTGCGATAAAGCACCATGACCAAGGCAGTTGATGGACAAAAGGGTTTGTTTGGATTTACTGTCCCAGTGGGCTAAGCATGGCAGGGGAGACATGGCCGCAAAGGGCAGGCATGGTGGGAGGGAGGAGCTGGAACCTGAGAGCTCAGGTTTTCAACCACAAGCTCAAAGCCAAGAAAGCAGGCTGAAAAAGGCTATGTTCAGAGGTCACTCTCAGTGACCTACATCTTCCAGCAAGGTCACACCTTCTAAACCTCTGTTAACAGTGTTGCCAGGTAGGGGGCGAGTTTTTAAATATGTGAACCTATGGAGGCCATTTCTCCTTCAAGCCAACATATGACTGAATAACACCTCCCTTCCCCCATAGCCCCGTTTAGCCTGAGACTCACTATGTAGACTGGGCGGGCCTCTGATGCACACCCAGCCTGGACAGCAATTCTATGGGACTTCCAGCTTAGCTGGGGTTAGTGATTCTCCATCTGCGACTTCCTAGCGCTTTAAGTTAGGATCTCGGATGAGCCGGGAGCAGGGGTAGGGAGCCTTCCACATGGAGGTCAGAGTGAAGGAATCTCACAGGGAGTGGAGTCCAGGCAGGTAAGCCAAAAAAAAAGGAGTGGAGCCACCTGGTGGAGAGAGGTGATGGTGAGGTCTCCGCACAAACATTTGCGCCCCGAAATGTTTCAGATTTTTGGAGTTTTTCTGATTTGGAAATGTTCGGCAGACTTTATTCATTGAAGTTTTAGATTTCAGAGCAGCTTTAGCTTCAGGCTTTTGGATTAAGAGTGCTCAACAGGTACCCCGGGTTTCCCGGGAAACTGCCCTTTGAGGGCATCCTGCACCCTAGAGAACTGCCACTTAACTCCCTTGGTCCCATTAAGGACATTTAGAATCCACAGTGTCCTCTCTGTCACATGTCATCTCGTTTATTTCTCCTAGCAGTGCCAACATATATTGGGTACATGAATTGTCTTTTGGGGGCACCTCTTTGCCTTAAACTTATTCGTGGTGTTGGTGGCACCCAATCTTTATTGTTGCCTATGGCAAAATAGCTCCTTCTCCAGAAACTAAGCAGGTGGGAGGTCCGAGTTCGATCCTCTGCCAACAAGCAAGCCCTGCAGAAAGAATTACTGAATATAATTCTCTAAGAATAGAAGTTGCGGTTCCAGGCAGGTCAACCACACCCCAGTAGATGGCCCCACACCCAGGCGTATATGGATGGCACAAATTGGAGTTGATGGGTTTTTACATTTAAAAATTTAAAAAAGAACATGAAGTTGAACATATGGGGAGGGGCCCCGAGTCCAGGAGGAGTCAGGCTGAAAAGGTTATCAAAATCCATAGTAGAAAATTCTAAAATATAAACAATTTAAAAATATACTCATGAGAGATTTTTTTGCTTTGTTTTGTATTGTTTTGCTTTTATTTGAGACAGGGGTTCTCTGTGTATCCCTGGCTGTCTGAAACTTGCTCTATACTCAAAGCTGTACCCGAACTCACAGAGACCCACCCGCCTCTGCCTCCTGAGTGCTGGGATTAAAGGCGTGCGCCACCACCGCCCAGTTGAGATATTATTATTTTTTTTAACAGGATAGTTTCCTTTTCCTACTTAAACATCCACAATTAAAGTTTTATGTTCTAAGCTCGTTTGAGGGAAACATGCCATGTTTCAAGCCAACCGAGGAAATGCCACGTGGAGAGTTGGTGGCAATATCGTTTAACCATCATAGTGAATGTCGCTTTTAGCATCAAAGGAGTCCTATTGATCGTTTCGATTAGAGTAGATAGAACTGAAGATGTTGCCTTAACTTTAGGAAATTGTGTTGACAGAAATTCCATGCAAATGTGTCCAGGAAAAGATAGATCAAGCTGGGTTTAGTGTCTACCCAGTGGCAGAGGACTTGGGAAACGTCCCCATGGGTTCCAAATCTGTGCCAACCAATCTCAAAAAAAAAAAAAAAAGAGAGAGAGAGAAAGAAAGAAAAAGGAAAAAAAAGAAAAAAGAAAGAAAGAAAGAGGGCTGGCAAAAGAGGAAAAGAGGTGGCTTAGAGCGCTGGGAGCTCTTGCAGAGGTCCCAGGTTCAATTCCCAGTACCCACATGGCAGCTCACAACCTAGTTGAAGTTCCAGGCTCTCACACCCTCTTCTAACTTCTTTGGATACCAGGCACATGGTACATATACATACTTGCAGGCAAAATATGCATACACATAGAATAGATAGATCTTTTAAAAATTGCCTGGGGGTGGTGGCACACACCTTTAAAACCCAACGCTTGGGAGGCATAGGCAGGTGGAGCTCTGTGAGTTTAAGGCTAGCCTGGTCTATATCGTGAGTTTCAAGACAGACAGAGCTACCTAGTGAGATGCCATCTCAAAACCAAAACAAACAAAAATTTCGAGAATAAAATTAATGCATACTGAACGTGTACAGATTTTTGTCTTGCTGTTCCTTATCCCCTAGACACTGCGTTCCCAATGCCAACTATTCACACAGCATTTACACTGTGTTAGTCATTACAAGAAATCCAGAGATGGTTGAACGTGAGAGGGTGTGTTTTGGATCTATAAGGGTCGCACAAGGGACTCCAGCCAATTTGTCGGCAGGATCCCTAGGGGCGGTGGACCACAGAGCCCCGAAGCGGTTTATGGCCACACAGCGCCACCTACTGCCCATTCCCTGAGTAAAGACAAGCCCGGCGAGAAATCAAGGGGGGTTGCGGACTCAGCTTGACAGATGAGAAGTAAGTGAGGCTGAGGCTGTGCTAGTTTGTCCTGTGGCTTGCCAGCATGAGGACACCTCAAAGGACTGGCTGCATCTAGCGACGTCTGCCAACCGGGAGCCCATCAGATAAAACGGGAGGCTAGTGCCACACGCTGACTCACAGGCAAGACTCCTGAGGCTGTGCCTGTGCGCTCCGAGGGTTAACAGCCAACTGAATCAGACACACCAAGTAGAAAGTGGCCTTCTCTTTAATTATCCTAGGAAATGACACTCCTCGGCACCAGGCTGTCTAGGGACGGGCTAGGAGGTTGGGTATGACAAGTCTATTGCTCCCTGACTCACTGACAGGACCCTCTCCCAACACTGCTCTTCAGAGAAGACTCAAGGAGGTCGAGGGAGGGGTGTTTTAAGGTCTCCCTTATCCGGTCCATGTGACCAAGCCAGGGCTTTCCAGAACTCTTCAGAATAGGCGAGGCATCTGGGTGGCTGAGGGAGAAATAGCAGCCTGCCACCAAGCGGGCAATACATCGCGCCAGCAGGCCGTATTTAGTGGCTTCCACTCACTTTGCTGTGTCTGCATTCCGACACCCAGATGTCAGAGCTGGGGAGGGCTAAGGACACCCGGGTTCACACTAGATGCCGGTAGGGCATTCTGCGGGTGGAACCAAATAATAAACAGGCCGCGGAATCCTTGAGCTGCTCAAATGTAAGGATACAGGGATACATACCAGGATGCCCAAACACTGCCTTGTGGGGAGTGTGGGGTTAGCGGGTGGGATCTCCTGGAAGGAGCAGAAGCCGCCGCGCCAAGCGGGATAGAGCCACTAGAGCCACGGCAGTGAGCCTGAGCAGCCAAGGATGAGTGCTCACGGGTACGGGTGCTCAGCCTCTCTGGATCAGGGGCTGTGTGTTTGCGCCTGTCACTCCATGTCACATCTGAGTAGAGTACAGACAAACATCTCAAAAACCACCAGTTCCCTGTCTGGAAGGATCCCTAATAACACACCCAACAGCAAAACCAGCCTTGTAATGGGGAACCGGGAGCTCGGTGGTTCCGAATTTACAGTGGTCCGCTTGAGGGCAGCTCCACCGGATGGGGTGAAAGCCACACACAGTCAGTTGAAACTGTACGTCAGGTTTGGAACCTGGATCTTCTGGCTAGTGGAGATGCACTCTGATGCTCTTTCATGATCCTGGCGGACAGCAGCGGTCACAACCACAGGCTACAGCTGTGGGTTTCTTCAGGGTGGATGGACCACAGTGTTTTCCACTTAGGGTATGTCAATGTGCTATGGGTTTACTAAGGCACAATCTGCTCATTACTCAAGAAGCAACGGCAGATGCTGAGGCTAGTGAGAGTGGATGGTGAGCTTGACTCAATTCTTTCTGGTTTTTCTTTTTCTTTCTTTCTTTTTTTATTTTTTATTTTTTTTTTAATTTTTTTCGAGACAGGGTTTCTTTGTAACTTTGGGGCCTGTCCTGGAACTAGCTCTTGTAGACCAGGCTGGCCTCGAACTCACAGAGATCCGCCTGCCTCTGCCTCCCGAGTGCACCGCCAGCCACTAGACCCAATTCTTAGTTCCTTAAACTCCTTAGCTAAATTACTCCTCCTGAACATGCCTTTTATCGCCATCCTTCAGGTGAGGACCCTCGGTTGCACATAGTTTAAACCTCCTGTAGGGAAACCGGGATGTCAACACCACCAGTCTGGCTGAAGCTTGTTAAAAGTGTTAAAAGCTCTACTCCACTTATATCTATGGCGAAATGGAGGGTGTGGCCTGGTGGAATAAGGACTAAGCAGTCATAGGAACAGTGGGTTGGTGGGTACCCTTTCTGGGATCTTCCTTTCTGCTTTGTGTAGACATCTTTGCACATTTTCCCCACGAATACTTCTTCTAGATTTGTATTGATTTATTTATTTTGAGAGAGAGGGAACTGAGAAAGAGCAGTCTGTTTGCAAAAAGCAGCGGGCAGCTTCCAGTTTCCGGTTGCCTACTCTTCCGGTTGCCTGCTGCGCCCATCTCCACAGCCTGGCGACCCAGTGGCTTGTTCAGGGCGGTCTGTTTGCCGACTGCAAACAAGAGCTCTGCTGGGGACGTCAGGGAAGCAGCTGCTGGGTGTCCAGTGCAGCTTGAGTGTGGTTTGTAAAGTAAACGGACTCTAATTTGGACAAATATGGCTAGGGCCTGGAACCCGGGCAGCTAAAGCTGCAAGGAGGTGTTGACCTGGAGGCACCTTGTCTCCAGGACCCAACGGGGAAATGGGAGTGGCCCAGGAATGTGGGTTGAGGACTACCGTCTGCTGGGGGAGCCGACAACAGCCCACAGCCATTTGACACCTTTGGTATTGGACTTGTCTGCAAAGGAGAATTGGTAGAGGGTGCTATGGAGTGTTTGTTTACAGTTACCTCACCTTCTCGGAACCACAAGTTCAGCTAGGTTTGAGGCTTGACTTCCTTATGGACAGCTCAGGTAAAAGCCAGTCTAGGAAGGGTGTCCGCCTTTGCCAGGCTCTGGCATAAAACGTACATCAGTCCCCAGCTAAGGGGGAGCTGACTGGAAAGAGGAATTCCCTAGAGGCCACTGTTGAGGCCAGGTCGCCACAGCACTGAGGCCAGGCCTTGCAGGATTGGAGGCTGCCTGTGGGGGTGACCTGTGCTAGGCAGGCAGGAAGGGTCACTGCAAAGGTCCCTTTGGAGGCCTGGGAAGTCAACTGGCTCCAGAACTGCTCGTTTCTTTCCTAGGGAACCACAGAGGGGGACCTAGGAGCTGAGTCTTCGTGGTAATGGATGCTGTCTGTTTAGATTTGTCAGCCCGCTGCACAATCGAATTTGCCCTTCTCCATGACCAGCTTGGTCTTCCCGCCCGACTACAGTACCACGCTGGGAGTGGGAACTAAGGACCCTCTCAAGCTCAGTCTGTGGTCTGTGCCACGGGTCCACCCCACCCAACAAAGGCTGTGTGGTTCACAGACCCAGTGCTGAAGTAGAATAGAGGAGCCTGGGGCCAGCCGAGGAGGCACAATTTTTAGTTTAGGAAATAAAGCCCAAGAACATAGACGCACCCAGTGTCATTTTAAAGTGGCTAAGTGTAACTCCAGCTACTCAAAGCCATCTCAAGGCCAGCTTGCAAAACTGAGGAAGACTTCTCAAAACTAAAACGAGCAAAGAGCTGTGGCTGTAGCGTCCCCTCCAGGGACACACACGCACACAGACGCAGCCATGCAGAGACACACCTGGGCATGCACAGACACACGTGCATGAACACATGCTCACGGACACACATTGGCACACATGCAATGGTGAATTTCATGTTGCCTACATTCTGCCAGTCGACGCCATGATCCAAATTTAAACTGAGTGAGTGAGCAAGGGCGTGTGTTCTACCACAGACTAGAAAGTCACCTGAGAGGAGTGTTTTCATCCTTTCAGCACGAGGAAGTGCAGATAGTTGATAGGAGGACGAGGCATGATGGCCATGTCTGTAGACCAATGGGCTACTTCTCATCTAACGGGCCCGCCCGTTCAGTCTTTTTTCCCTTATGGAGATGGAAGGCTTCATAAGACATTTGTTACTGAGGTCCTCATATACGTAAGAGTCCTGTGGCCTCCCAGGTATCTTTCTTTCCTTGTTCCCCTCTCCATAGGACAGCTGATTATCTGTCTGTCTGTCTGTCTATCTATCATCTATCTTTGTAGTTCAGGCTGGCCTTGAACTCATAGGAACCTGTCTGCTTCTGCCTCCCGAGTGCCAGGGTTTTAACCAGGGCACCACCACACCTGGCAGCCACAGGGCAAAACTAAGAGTGAAAACGAGACCCCGACGCCTGGCTCTGAGCATCCACACTGTACAGAAAGCTCAACGAGAGCCAGATAGAGTGACCGTCGTGTCATTTCTGATTGGCCTCAGTTTCCCTAGTGTTCAGCAGAGGCTCACACTCAGAGGAGAGGCACAGGGAGACTGCATTGTCAGCAGGGAATGGGAAGAGGGAGGGAGGGACGGAGGGAGGGACGGAGGGACGGAGGAGGATGGAAGAGGAGAAGGGCCTCTACATTCTACCCACTGTCCACCCTTTTACACCTCCTTGTTCAGACAAAAGGACATTCCTGAGCCAGAGAGGTTAAGGCCAAAGGCGCTGGCTTTCGTGAGTAAGCATGACCTAGCTGGGGTCAAGACCAGACCTCCTGGTGGCTGATCCGAGTGCACCCCCGCCCCCCCACCTACCGTGTTATATGAAAACTTGACAATCAGCATGCCGCTTGATGACTCAGTTAAGTCCAATTAACTCCCACCTGGAATAACTGAACTTTTGTGTCTCTCTTATTTGTTTCTCTGATAGCTTCTGTTTGCCCAGGTAAAGTAAAGTTTGCAAAGATACGGAGCCTGTGTAGAAGGCCTTGCTTTTTCTGCATACTGATAAGCACGCCAGCATGCGGCTTCACCAATCTGCGTTGCTTTCCAAGGCTGCCCCCTGGTGGCGGGCCCCAAAGAAGAAACGAAAATAGTCCCCGGTAGACTTGCTCATGCCCTGTGAGTACTGTGCTTGTGAACTGTACCCCAGACCGTATTGTCATTTGGAAGGGGTTCCGTTCTCAGTCACTGGGGTGGCAATGTCGTCAGATAGACAAAAGCAGCTCAAACAGGAACTTCTGCCAGGGGTGGTGGTGTGCACACCGCTTGCTTATCAGCACTTGGGAGGCAGACACAGGAAGATCGCTGTGAGTTCGGGGCCAGCCTGGTCTACAGAATGAGGCTCTGTCTCAAAACAAAGAAATAACAAAGAGGGGAAATAATTAAGCCGCAGGGTTTTTGGTTTTGTTTTCTATCTCTCTCCTCCTCCTCCTCCTCCTCCTCCTCCTCCTCCTCCTCCTCCTCCTCTTCTTCTTCTCTCTCTCTCTCTCTCTCTCTCTCTCTCTCTCTCTTTCTGTTATTTGGGCTTCATCAGTCACACAAACAGTGGAGAGACCCTGCATGGTTAAGGAGCTAGTTTGCATTTCAGATTCTGAAGCAACAAAAGGAGAAGCGAACCGGAACTGTGTACTGGACAGCCGCTGTTCTCGCCAGAAAAGCTACCCGGAACCCCTGGGCACAGCCGCCGCCAGCCTCCGGCTGTTTATTACATCCTCTGAGAGGTCATTTCTGCTGGCGGAGGCGATGCAGAGCCAGGACCAGTGATGAGGGAGTGTGATGGACAACCCTGTTAACCCTGGAACTGAGTTTCAAGGACTGGAGGAAGAGGCTCCAGAGTCCCTGCTTCAAGTGTGTCCTGCTTGGGTGGGAGTGTGTGTCTTTTCTTTTCCCTCCTGGCTGTTGTCAAAGCCTCTTGTTGAAAGGTTATGCAAATAATAGAATTAGCCACCCGCGGTGCCATTAGTGATCTGTTGGGTACAGCTGGCTTTGTCCCAACTAAGTTTTAGTAACTACCGTTCTATTCTCTGTAGGACCAATGTTTAAGATACCATGTATTAATTAGTTCACAACATAGATTTGCTTTCTAGGGGTCCTTGGGATTGAACCCAGGACTTTGCATAATTACTCTGCAATCAAATCTCATCCCTTAGTCTGGGTTTATAGTATTTTTTTTATTTTTGGTTTTGTTTTCTTTTTTGTTTGGTTTGGTCTCCAGTGGGACCCTGGAAGCCATTGAAACGTTCAACCTAAGTGAGATCTTCTCCATGAAACCATTAGTAGAGTTAAAACAACTTTATGAATCTCAGGTGGGCACGGGACAGATCTTCTATCCCTTTGAATCTGGGGTCCAGGAACAGCTGTGTGGCAGTGGTGCGCCCTGGGACATCTCCCATCCAAATCTGGGCATCTCGAGGACAGGAGAGCCTGCACAGCTCAGCTGGGGCAGCACCCAGAAGTCACAGTCTGATCACCAACCAGAGTGCCAAGGGGCAAGCAGAGCCCCTGGAATGAAGCAGGAAAGGATGCTAAAGACCTACAGGGGTCAGATGAAACAAACCGTGACCTCCGACAGCAAAACTCAGAATATAAAAGCCCCCAGAGATAACTGCCACATCCTTAAAACCGGGAAAAGTGCCCGGTTCTCTACTACCTCCGAGGGTCACCTGGAAGAGTTATAAGTCATCCCTTAGGGTCTGGCGACATCTACTGGCAGCCGCTGTTACTACGTAAATGGACTTTTGCGAGAAAAGCGTGCACCCAACAGTGAGGGAGGATTTTATCCACAATCTTCACCTGCCTTTGGGCACCTTTAGCTTCCAAAATAGGAAGTGTCCCTACCAAAATACCGTTCCTCAGGTTGGGAGTGCGTTAGGAGACACAGCACCTGCTTAGCACGCCCGAGGCCCTAACCAACTAATCAAACAGTAACCGTCCTCACCACAATGTAAACGCACCTTGAGAGAGGTCAGCCACAAAGCGCCAGCTCTGTGTGACCCTCCTGGAACCTCACTGGAGGGAACGTGGGTCTATTCCCACACAGTGGGGACCCCGCCTTGGTGTCATCCTGTGCAGGGGACCGGGAAATCCTCAAACAAGCCAGTCCACATCCCGGGGTTACTTACTGACAGGGGACTCTGGCGTCAGCACGGGTTCCCCTCTGCCTCATGGCTGGCCAGTGCAGGGTGGGTCTCACGGAGGAAATCGTATTTAGAGAGGACTTCCATTGATTCCTTCAGCAAATCGGAGCCAAGGGCTTCACTCTGCTACCAACAAGGCAGAGAGCAATGTAGAGTGAGGCACGGTAGCTGAAAGTGGAGAGACACTTCCTGATAGCTGTACTGTTTGAAAGAAAGACCTGGGGCGCCAGGTGGGAGTGGGGGCATTCCTACCGGACCCTAAGGAGCCAACTGGGTTAGGGAAGGCCTTGCCGACAGGAGTGTCCTCAAGGAAGGGGAAGTATTGTGGAGGCAGAACAAGGGTGTGGGAGCTGAGCTGAGTAGGTAACTTGTGTAGGTAAAGCCCTGAGATATGTGTTTGGGGCAGAAGAACCAAGTGTGTCCTGTTTGTGTTGCTGAAGTGGCATTTCAAAGTGAATCTTTACCCTAGATGGAACAAAAATAGCATGACATTACCATTGTTGAGGATTACTACAGAAAAATTAAATCATAGATTATGTTTAGTTTTAAAATTATGAGCTTTTTTTGTTTGTTTGTTTGTTTGTTTGTTTGATGTGTGTCTCTGAGGCTAGAAAAGGGCGAAGAAGGGTCCTTCGGCGGTACACGAAGTTATGAGTTACTCCACAGGGCCTCTGGGAAGAAACTCTGCAGGAGCAGTAAGCGCCCTTGATCTCTAGCCCAAGAACTAAATTATTTGTTTGTAGAGACAGGATTTGGCTGTGAAGCTCTATTCTGGAACTCACTAGATAGGCCAGGCTGGCCTTGAATTCGCAGAAATCCATCTGCCTCTGCAGTGCTGAGCTACTAAAATTTTTCAGAGCCCCAAGATAACCTGTGCTAATGCAAGCGAGGCCTGTTGGATGCAGCCACCAGGTGGCGCCGTAGTCTCAAAAATTGACCGACGTCCTTGTTTCCCCACGAGGATGTATAAACTTTGAAAACATTCTAAAATATTTGCCAAGCGCACTCCGTGGTAGTGCACACCTTTCATCTCAGCACTTGGTAAGTGGAGGCAGGAGGATATCAGCGTTTGGCCACACCTACTGTAAGTCCACCATCGTGGAAACTCCATGTATCCCCCTGCCTGGAGTTAACTATCCGTTAACTATCCTCCGTTAACTATCGTAGCCCTCCAGATTCTTTTCTGGTGGCTTCCTGCCCTCACAGGGAACCTCAGGTCCTCATGAACCAAGGTGCTGCTGGGGCCTGATGTCTGCCAGCCCATCTTTCTGCCTTGTCTGTGGGTTACATAGAAGGTCAAGGCCAGTGATGTTGGCCCCAAACTCAGGACCGACCAAACCAAAACTATAGGAACCCGAAGGCCCAGTCTCCATGGCTACTGCAGCCACCAGCCCTGTGGAGTCTGTGAATCTGGCCCCTGAGCTTGTGTGTTTGGGGGCGGGGCACAATACTCTTTATTCCATGACTGTCTCATTGTGCCCCTGGCAGATGAAAACCAAGAAACAAACACCAAAACGGTAGATCCCAGAGGTTTTCAGAACGCTGTCCCTGCCTTGGCTCAGCCCATGGGCTTGCTTTTCAGTCTTGTATGTATAGAACTTGCTGCAGCTGCCAGTGTCTGCTGCAGACTGACTCCCGGAATTGCTGTGGACACCATACGCCACAGTGTTCCCGGAAACCTCCACACGGCCGGCCACACTTACATCCTCTCTAGATGATTTACAATGCCAAACACAGCAGAAATGCCTGGCAAAAGCCATCGTGCGTTTGGGTTTAGAGAACCATGACAAGGGGTCTGTGTGAGTTCAGCACGTTCGAGCCCACTGTGGAGCCGCCCACCTGATGCATGTCAGCAACGTTGCTTTCCCGAATGCGCTTGCTCTGTGGTTATTGACTCTTTAAGGATGTAACCATCCCTCAAGGTATAGCAGGCGTGGGGTATCCAGTGGTGAGCCGAATAAGGCAGACCTAGTCTTGGGGAGCTCAGGGAGTGCAGGGGATGTTCATCACTCAATGAGCAAGTACCCTAGTGAGAACACAGGGTGCTTTGGGGGTAGTGGGTACCCCCTAGCTGTGGATGACATTACAGAGGCTCTGGGCCCTACAACCAAGTCTGAGCATCAACTCCCTGACTCCCTAAGGTGTTGTGTGCCAGGAGAACCCACCACTGTGGGTGCAGACTTTTAGGCCTGGTGGGTTGATGCACACCGAACAAAACCAGCACCAAAGCTGGCCCAGACCCAAGCAGTACAAGGGACCCCTTTTCAGCCGGGTTGTCAGGTTGCTTTGTTTAGTTGAGGGGTACAGGAAGGCAGAGAGAGAAGGGGCAGAGGGTACTGGAGACCTGTTAGCTCCCAGAGATGTCTGATGGCTTCTGTATTCTTACCCATTCCACAAAATTAACAAAGTGTTGGCCATGCTAGCTCCTTACAATCCCATTCACTGACAGGTTAGCATTCTCTAGCCTTCTCTAGAGGAATCAGCTGTTCTTCATTTTTCTGCTCCTATCTTTATTATTTTTTCTACCCCACCCACCCACCCTAGTCTTTACTCACTTGGAGGCAAATTAAATGGTACGGAAATCCTCTTGGTGAGGAGGCGGCTTAAGATCCAGCTCGGAACAAAGAAAAATTTGCACGTCTTCCAGTCCTGTGTAATTACCCATTTCCTTTCTGGCTCCATCTTGAGAACAGTTACCGCCGGAGCAGTCTCTTCCTAGATAAGCACTGGAGGCAGTGGGGGGCTGCTGGGATGACTCTGCTGTATCTGTCGGACTTTTAGGGTCCCCTCAATTCTGACCCGAGTGCTCCTCAGAGATGTGGCGTGGGCTCCCGAAGGACCACAAAGGACAGGAGATACAAAGAATGCAAAACACAGGCCCTTCTTGAGGAGGGTTTCTTGTGGCTATGCTTCTTATATTTAATATTATTAACCATGCAGCATATTCTTGCTGGTAAGTGGAGCACTAGAATCAGTAATGATAATCCCAGCACTCCAGCATGTGGTTTGCTGTGTGGTCGCCACACACTGTTAGAACGGCAATAAAAACTCATTAAGGAAAAACTTCTGCTCAAGAGAATAGAATTTTGTGTGTGGGGTTGCGTGTGATACGGATTACACTGGACACCTAACATTTCCAGCGTCAGTGACCGGGCTAAGCGACCTTCCCTAGGAAGGCAGGGTCCCCTTAAACCACACTGAAGAGATTGGCAGGATGATTATTCCTTTAATGAGATACTCTTCCTTCCCAGAATCCCCAGCAATTCTCCTACATCCCTAGGTAGGATGGTAGGATGGACTGCGTCTGTCTGCCTTTCAAAGGCTCTACTGTGGTTTGTTTGTTTTGTTTTCGGAAGCTGACCACAGCCTATAGATGCTTTTCCGGTACTTTGGACGTCCTTATTCTCTCTCTAAAGTCACCTGCTCTAGTTTGCTCTCTGTGACTGTGATCATCACCATGACCACAATGCACCTTGGAGAGGAAAGGGTACATTTCAGTTTATAGGCCACAGCTCATCATCAACGTACTCAGGGCTGGAGCGTGGCAGCAGGGATGGAGGCAGACCCACAGAGGACCACTGCTCACTGGACTCAGGGCTGGAGCGTGGCATCAGGGACGGAGGCAGACCCACAGAGGACCACTGCTCACTGGACTCATGGAGGGAACCTGGCTACAGGGGCAGAGGCAGACCCACAGAGGACCGCTGCTCACTGGACTTAGGTCTGGAACCTGGCAGCAGGGACGGAGGCAGACCCACAGAGGACCGCTGCTCACTGGACTCAGGGCTGGAGCGTGGGAGCAGGGACGGAGACAGACCCAGAGAGGACCGCTGCTCACTGGACTCAGGGCTGGAGCGTGGGAGCAGGGACGGAGACAGACCCACAGAGGACCGCTGCTCACTGGACTCAGGGCTGGAGCGTGGGAGCAGGGACGGAGGCAGACCCAGAGAGGACCGCTGCTCACTGGACTCAGGGAGGGAACCTGGCTGCAGGGGCAGAGGCAGACCCACAGAGGACCGCTGCTCACTGGACTCACGGAGGGAACCTGGCTACAGGGGCAGAGGCAGACCCACAGAGGACCGCAGCTCACTGACTTGCTTCCTCTAGACTTGCTCAGCAGCCAGGAAAACCCCGCACAGACATGTCCACAGGCCAGTCTGATGGAGGTTGTGCCTCAGTTGAGGCTCCCTCTTCCCAGATGTCTCTAGTTTGTACCAAACTGAGAAGAAACTAACTGACCCACTCCCTTCTCTCCTTGTAGCTGATTGCTATTTGCCTTGACTAAGAGAGAATGTTATTTGTTGTTGTTTTGCTTCTTGAGACAAGGTTTCTCTGTGAAACAGTCCAGGCTGTCCTGGAACTCACTCTGTAGACCAGGCTGGTCTCAGACTCATAGAGATACACCTGCCTCTGCCTTCCGAGTGCTGGGATTGAAGGTGTGCACCACTGCTGCCTGGCTTAAATGCTTTTATTCGTGAGGCAAGGAACCCCGAAAGGAGGTCCCTATTTCTCTGGTATCACCTGATAACTATAAAAAGACACCCCCAAACTCCTGGTAACAACTTGAGTAGCAAAGTCAGGATTAGAACTCAGTTCTTCCAGAGTCAACTCCCACCTGGCCATCCAATGAAAGCCACAGCCTTGCTTGTCCCACTGCCAGCCCCCCAGTGAAGCAGCCTGCCACCTTGCAACATTATGATCCAAAGAATCATTTTAAAAGCCAGAACTGAAGTTCTGATGGTTCTGATGGTTCCGCTCTCTCTGACTCAGACCTGAGTTGAGCTGTGGATTGTAGACAATCTGCTTCCTGCATGGATATTGCTGCATGGCAGCCCCTGGTCAGGCAAACGCAGTTGTCTGAAGCTACCCTAGCTTTGTCCTCACACAAACCTGCTCCTCTCCAGTCTCCAGGCAACAGAGCTGGAAGTTATCCTCAGCTGACCGCATTTTCATTCCTCAAAGAATGAAGAAGCGGGCAGTCTCGGCTGCCTTTCTGATGTGATCAAATACCTTAATAAAGGCAATGCCGATGAGAAGGGGTTTGTTCTGCTCACAGTTCAAGGTTACAGGCCATCATTGCGGAGTGGGGTAGGGCCGAGGCAACAGGAGCTTAAAGCCACTGGTCACCTCACATCCACTGCGGGGAAAGAGAGAGCCATGGATGTCTATGCATGCTTAACTCCATCTCTCTTTCTTACAGGCCAGGAGCCCAGCCCCAAAATGATGTCACCTACAGCCAGGAAAGAGAGGCACTTGGGGGCCTCCCCTCCTGGGGCAGGTATCAGAGAAAGAGACAGATGGTGAAGGGTGGTGAGGACCAAAAAGGAAACAGAGAACTGAAACAAGGAAGGGCAGAGAGGCTGGTTCAGGTTAGACTCAGGATGCTCCCTCTCCCCCAAGCCTGAGAAGATTCCAGATCTGGATAGGAATGAGATGTCTGCATGTTAGAAGGGGAGGGAGAGCAGGGGCAGGCAGAACTGGATGGCCTGCTCCTGTGGCTTTGGCTCACCACACACCGTCCCAGTCACATCTCTGTGTTCTGGGGACAACCACAGGGTCTGACAAGCAGCTGTCTATTGGTCCAGTGATTAATAATTACTGCATGTTTAACACATGCCAAGCTCTGCACTGTTAGACCGTCCTGCAATGGGGTCAGAAGAAGGGTCAGAATGTGCCAGAAACAGACATATATGCCTCATGTGATCAGTACTTGGACCAAAGAGCCTGTAAAGCCCAGCGGAAAGGAGGACCGGATTCCCAGGGAGCTGAGGACAGCTAGGGAGAAGGAATTCTAAGCCAGGCTGTGCAAGGTGAACTTAAAACATTGAAGTCTGGGCACTGAAGAGATGGCTTTTGTAGAAGGTCCTGGTTGGGTTCCCAGCCCCCATGTTGGGCAGCTAACAACCACCTGTAACTCCAGCTCCAGAGGAAGCTGATGCCCTCTGCTGGCTTCCGAGGGTACCTACACGCAAATACACATATCCTCTGAATAGACATACACATAATTAAAAAATAAATAAATCCTTAAGGTCCAGGAAAAAGAAACAAAACAAAAAAACCCAAACCACCTACACAGAGCTCTAAAAGCCAGCATCATGTCACCTAGGTTTTTGTCTTGAATCTATGGACAAGGGGGAGAGATACAGTGAGTCAAAGAGCCTTGCTCAGGGCCGTAGGAGGCAGCCCCCAAAGCCATGTAGTGAGTGAGGCACATCCTGTTTTTCGTCTTTCTTGCCCAGGCTTGGCTATCCAGTAATGTCCCCTCAGCACTTTACACGAAGGGCACTGGGGGCGTAGGTGACATAAGGACAGCAATCCATGACAGGCCCGAATGGCCCACCCTCCACGCAGGGTTCCCACTAGCAGATGCGCCCCGCGTGGGTCCCGAAGAGCAAACCTCCCCGTCTGAAGCTAACCCAGCCCAGGCAGGAAGACGCTAATTCCTTCTCTCTGCTTCCCTTTGGACTCTGGCGGGCGATGCTGCTCCCACTCACCTCAGGAAGCTAAATTTCTACTCTGCCGTTTTATGGTAAAGGAATTTGATATCTAATGAGATTTAAGTAGGAAATGAGCTCCTTAAGCACCAGGCTGAGCGACTTGCATAACAACCAAAGGGAAAGACTCACTGGGTAAAGAGGGGCCATCCACCGACTCAGTGTGCGGAGTTATTGGTGCGCTGGGACGCGGCTGGCTCCTCCTGTCAGGCCGAGCTAAGCACTCCGAGGAATCTGTAGCGATGAAATGCCTTTCAAAGGCAGCTACCCACTAGTTCTGCAGGCCTAAAATCTCTACGTCTGACTGACCCCGGTCTCTGTATCTAGTTTCTTGACGAATCATTCAGTGTCCTCACAAGGGCCCCAGACTCAACTTTTCCTAAGCAAAACACATCAATTCCCAGCATTCCCTGCCCGTTCCACCTCAGACTATCCAAGCTTGTAGTACATTCTAGACAATTCCCTTTGCCACTCAGCGCAGCCTTAGCCACCAGGCCCTTGGATTTCTCCTGCCTGGCGTTGGATGAGGCCACTCTTGCCCCGCCCCCGTCCTCCCTGAGGAGCACGGGTACAGATCTTCACCACCCCTCACCTCCACAGATCTTCACCAACCCTTCCTTTCAGGCCAGCTCCTGTTAACCCCACAGATACAAGGAGAAAGACCACTGACCCAAATCATGGGCAAATTCATTAAAAGGGAGGTTTTCTGTCTGTGTACACAGGCTGACTCTCCTCAAAGAGGGGTTCAGGAGATCGGCAGTGGATGTGGGAAAGGTAAGGGCTTTTATAGCTCAGGGGTAGGAAACTTTCAAACGGAGGGTGGTGTGGCAGGCAAGTAGGTGGGGTTCCAGACACAGAACATAAGCATAGAGTTGCCCATGACGACGGGCTGAAACAAAGACACAGCCACAAGGTAGTCATAACAAGGTCGTCATAGGCGGCCATAATAACCTTTAGAAACAAAGGCATGGCTGCTGTTTCCTGGAACGGCCGGTACAGAACCAATCGTAGTTAAGGTTACAGGTGGGCTATAGTCCAATCCTTGAGAAACAGGCTCAGTCATACACAGGGATGGACCTAGTTCATCTTTACTGTAAGATGGCTTTCAAGTCTAAGATGGAGGCAGGCTGGTTTAGCACTAACTACTCAGCTGTAGGGCCCGGGTTCAAGACCACGCTGCTCTCTGGCCCCCCGGCATGCTGAGTTACTAAATAAATACAAGAGAAGGACAGTGAAGAAAACACATCCACTGCTTTTGTTGTTTTGTTGGAGATGGGGGTCTTATGTAAGCAAGGTGAAGTGTAGAAGGTGAAGTCTGGAATGTCCTGTGAATGCCTGTGACTCAACATTTTCTCAGAAGAATAAATCTGCGGCTTTTGGTAAGGTGAGGCCTGGCTGATGGAGTCACTGCCTGGCAAAGCCTCAGAAACTCTGGGCTTGATCGGAGCATCCCGTGAGGAGTGCATCTGTTTCATACCTGTAATATTCAAGATCAAGGCTACTCACCAAAAAAGATTGTAGTCAGAGACTGTGCATTGGTTTCCCGGTTGCCCAGACCCGAATAATCACATAGAAACTATATTAATTACATCACTGTTTGGCCGATGGCTCAGGTATATTTCTAACTTACTTCTTTAATTCATTTCTATTAATCTATGTATTACTACAAGACTGTGGCTTACCGGTAAGGTTCTGGCATCTTTCTCCTTTGGCAGCTACATGGTGTCTCCCTAACTCCACCTTCTCTCTCCCTGCATTCGGTTTAGTTTTCCCTGCCCAGCTCTATTTTGCCCTGCCATAGGCCAAAGCAGCTTCTTTATTAACCAATGGTAATAAGGCATGTTCATAGCATACAGAGGGGAATTCCACAACAAGAGATAGACCCCACCCAAGGGATTCAGCTGCCTCATGAGAAGGGTTAACTGTGTCTTTACAACCATTTGTTTGAGAAACACGATTCCTTAAAAAAAAACCAAAAAATTAAAAAGTTACTAAACTCCAGTGCACCTGATGTAGCAAACATTCTAAATGCTCACATTTAATGCTGACTAACCAGCACCGAGGCTCAGGGCCAGGCTGACACACAAGAGCCTCCCAATGACCTCTTAATCCCACCTGTCCTGGCATCTGATACTGGTAGGGGCACAAAGGTCCTTGTACCCACAGACCACCGGGGAAACCAGGAATGCCGATCATGCAGGAGTGTGTCCTCAGAGGAGGAAGTACCTGTTTTCTACCCAGAAGACTGGAAGTGGCTATTGTTCACCAGCTGGTGACCTTCTGCTGTCTGTGGAGGCAGACTTCACCCAAATTCCCCAGCATGTCTATCCCAGAGTCTCCCTCCCTAGACCTTTATCTATAGCTCCCAGTCAATAGAGCCCATCCTTAAGAGGGATGTCACATGTCCTTTATGGCCTGCTGACCTCTAGGCTATCTTGGTCAGAAACCACACTAGTTTCTAGACCTTTTGCTACAGAACCCACCCTCCTGGTCACATGTACTTTGCAAAGGGGTCTCTACCTTAGGCTTATTGTATAGCTCGAAAGGGAATGATTGCTGAGTGAAAACATTTTTTTTTTCCAAATTGTACCATGTTTAAAATACGCTGACAATAAACTTCCTGGCCTCAGACGCCCCGAAATTTGATTCAGGTTGAGGAAATCAATTTGAACGGAGTTTTCTTTTCTTTTTTTTTTAAATATTTATTTATTATGTATATACATAATATTCTGTCTGCGTGTTTGCCTGCAGGCCAGAAGAGGGCACCAGACCCCATTACAGATGGTTGTGAGCCACCATGTGGTTGCTGGGAATTGAACTCAGGACCTTTGGAAGAGCAGGCAATGCTCTTAACCTCTGAGCCATCTCTCCAGCCCCTTGAACTGAGTTTTCATCCTCACCTCTTTGCGGTTTGCTTCCCTGCCTGCTGCGACACCTGCAGGGACCCTTACAGGTGCCCTAGGAGTTGAGCCCCACATCGGGTCCCACAGAGGTAGCTTCCACACCAGAGGCAGCTGGTCCAACGTGTGCCCCAGCACCCTGTGGTTTTTATGCCAGGAGGAATAAGCAGATGCTTCAGTGCGATCCAGTCTCTGGGATCTGCTGGTCAGGGATCCTCAGCTCCCAGCACCTTCTATGGTGGTCTTACCAAAGTAGACCCTCCTTATTTGTTTCCCGCTGAGGCACCGTTTGCTCACCCAGCTGGTGAGGGGAAGGAGGAGTCAGTGGGCATTCTCAGCCCCACCTCTACCGTACTCACGCCGAATGATGGGTGAATGAGGAAACACCATGAAAACCTGCCACTTGCTGTGTGGACTGTCCCTCTGAACCATGTCCACAGCCTCTTGCGGTTTCCCATAGAAGCCATCTCCATTGCCCGACGAGAACATTTCTCTGCCGTTTGTTATAGAACTCAAATATGAGATCAAGTCTCAAGCAGTTTCGTTTTGCATTAAAGGCTCCTGGTATTTGCAGAAATCAGCACATCGTTGGTTGGTCAGCCGTGAAAGGATGCTGAGGCCTGGTGCTAATTCTGCTTGCTTAACAGTTGACGTTGTGTCTTCGCTGCTCTAGAGAGTCTTCAGATGGGGTCCAGGAGACGGCTTTGCAGGGAAAGTGTTTACTCCACAAACAGGAGGAGCAGAGTTCAGTGCCTGGCACCCACCTGAGAACGAGGTGCCCAGAATCTCAGCACTGGAGGGATGGAGACAGACAGATCTCCAGGGCTTGCTGACTGGGCACAGACACACTGTGAGCTGCAGATTCAAGTTCAGTGAGAGACCCTGCCGCACAGGATGAGAAGAACAGAACAGTAGAAAAGGGAGACATCCAAGGTCGCTCTCTGGCCATGACATGCTCGCACACGGGTGCAGGCACTCGCTCCCCGCATGCATATAGCTAGGTGGTCGTTTGAATGGAACTGGCCCTCATAACGTCATAGGGAGCGGCACTCTCAGGAGGTGGGGCTTTGTTGGAGGAAGTGTGTCATTGTGGGGATGGGCTTTGAGGTCTCCTATGCTCAAGCTACATCCTGTTGCCTTCAGATCAAGATGGAAAATTCTCAGCTCCTGCTCCGGCACCATGTCTGCCTGTATACTGCCATGTCCCACCATGCTGATAATGGACTAAACCTCTGAGCTGCAAACCTGCCCAGTTAAATGTTTTCTTTATAAGAGTTGCCATGGTCATGGTGTCTCTTCACAACAATAGAAACCCTAACTAAGACAACACACATATACCATAAGACAAATAATAAGCACATCTTTAAAGGGAGAGTTTTGTATCAATTAAAATGATAGTAAACACAGATAAATATCCCAGTCCATCTAATGGGGAAGTGGTAAGTATTATGACCAGGTTATACCCACACCACATAGTCAATACTGCTCAACACCATCAAAAATGTGGATATGACCATTACTAATTTTTTTTAAAAAAAATCAAAGTAGACACTTGTGAGCCCTAAACAAGAAGATTGCAGCTCCCGGCAAGCCTGTTAACTCCATGTCAACCTAGGTCTATAGTGAGATCTTTTCTGAAAAAAAAAAAAAGAGATAAAAATGATAAACTTTTAAATGATTTTAAGTTCGTGAATGTTTTGTTCATGCCTGCCTGTCTATGTATCACTTGTGTGCTTGGTGCATAGTGTTCAAAGAGGTCAGAAGAGGGGGTCAAATCCCCTGGAGCTAGAGTTACAAACAGTTGTAAGACACTGTGTGGATCTGGGAATTGAATCCAGGTCCTCTTGAAGAGCAGCCAATGCTAACTGCTGAGCGATTTCTCCAGCCTAATTATAATAATTAAAAAAATACGGAATATGTATGTATGCACACATTCACACAGCGTGCAATAGAGAACAGTAGCATCAAATCTTACTGCTTTTCAATCACATACAAATACACACATTTGCACATACATATATACACATATACTCACACATACACAAACATGCACACATATACATATATGAACACACATATGCACATGTATCCACACACATGCCTATAATAAGCATATACATACTACATACTTATACACGCATGTGCAATTGTAGAGTTCCTTGATAGACACATAACCCAACAGAGGAAAATGAAAGCTTCCACTGTTGTCGCCCTTCACTGGCCTAAACCTGAAGACTGGAAAGTGAATTTCTAGGCCACTCCCAAGGAGAAGCCCCTCTCAAGGGAGCCCCTCACTTTCCTCATCACTATGTCCCATAGTGGGTGACATTATTCCTGATACCTCCAAACTGACCTTCCCTTGGAAAAACTAACAAGATGAGCATTTTAAAATTTGGAGTTCTTCATGGGTGTTTTTGGTTCTTTCTCTGGAAGACACAGTCAAAGATTATTTACCCTTTACCTAGAAAATGACTTCAACCTCATCTAGAACTTAGGACATCTAGATGTAGTTGGCTTTTGGTCTATCACCTGTTTTAAGGGGTGTAATACAGAGGGCACAAGGTACACTTGGAGGGTGGACACTGGAGCTATCCACAGGCTAGAATAGAAGGCTGCAAGTGTGAGGCCAGCTTGGACTACATAGTGAGGTTCTGGGCTAAGTAGTGAGCTGTCTTTCACAAAGCGTAAGATCAAACAAAACAAAATCAAGAAACTTCCTAGCTACTAGGAACTCTATTTGACTTTTAGATCACGTGGGATACTTACACTTTAAGAATTCATCATTATTGAGGGCTGAAGAGATGGCTTAGTGGTTAAGGGCAGTGGCTGCTCTTCCAGAGGTCCTGAGTTCAATTCTCAGCAACCACATGGTGGCCCTGCTAGTTGCAGCCAGAGGAGTTGGGGGTCTTTGCTCATCACCAAGTCTTCTTTATGAGGTGGGGGGATTGTTCATGACATCCTTGCAACCATCTATAGTGGGATGTGACGCCCTTCTCTGGTGTGCAGGCATATATGCAGACAGAGGACTCATACACATAAAATAAATAAATAAATCTTTTTAAAAAAGAATTTATCACTGCACACAATGTACCAAATTCCTGTCACATTGGACTGGCATGTCGTGGGGGGCATCTTAACTCTCAAAGAGCTCAAAACTTGCCCTAAAGTTGCCCAGCAAATAAGTGGCAGAGGCAGTATTCAATCAGATCCTTCTGGTTCCAAAGAACCCGTCCCTTTCTCTCCATTTCTATGGCTAAGCAGGGTTGCAGAGAGCGCATGCCAGCCGTCAACGCACATATCCAATGAAGACTGAAGTGCTGAAAGCGCAAGGAAAGATTCCCAGTGCAGTCAGCATTAAACCATCTGCAGAGGTTTTCTTGCACATCTACCCCCAAAGAAAAGGAAATCCTAGTTTATTTGCTCAGCGTGTTATACCAAATCCAATTTGAGCCCTTTTGCATGGATTTTTATTTTTATTTATTTTTTTTATTAGTTGTCACTAAAGGCAGCCACACCAGCCTTTGTTGTCTCTACAGAAAGTACAAGTCCTTTGCAGCTCAGGAAGCCAGGGACAGGAGGCAATAGAAGCAGAACAAAGGGCAGAATGACGAACTGCCATTGGGCCACCCCTTGTGACACCACTAAGGGTGGCACCATCGGGGAAAGTTGCAGCCAGTAGAGTTGGGGGTCTTCGCTCATCACCAAGTCTTCCTCCCTTGTTAGTAGGAGATTGTTCACTACATCCTTCTTTTGTCCTCTCTCTTTCTCTCTCATCCCTGCATAGCTATGACACGTTTAGTTCGTAAACTAGGCACACTAAGAGATTAGTGGCAACGATAGTAATAAAATAATTATCTAGGCGTGGCAGCACACACCTTTAACGTCAGCAGAGGCAGGCAGATCTCTGTGAGTTCAAGGCTAGCCTGATCTACGAGTGGAGTTCCAGGATAACCAGAGCTACACAGTGAGACAAGGACTACACAGTGACACCCTGTCTTGTGTTGGGGGATAGAAAGATAGAACAAGCTGGCCTACACAGCAAGTCCCAGGCCAGCCAGAGTTGTACAGTGAGATCCTGTGCCAGGGAGAAAGAGACAGAAGAGAGAGGGGGTGGGGATTATATTTATGCCTTATTTAAAACCTGTGAGTTATAATATTTTTAAATAATGGGTGTCTAGGGGCAACTGAAACCATTCCCTGGCCCAAATCCCTCTGTTCACCAACCTAACAGGCATTCAAGTTGAGACACAGGTGTGGCAAGGAAGGCAGCCTTGTTTGGAAAGTTGGAGAAAGGTAAGGGCTGGGCAAAGTCAGATATGGAACCTTAGCTTGGTGCAGCAGCCCATGCCTGTAATCCCCACACTCAAGAGGCATCGGCAAAAGAATCAGTGCAAACTCGAGGCCAATCTGAAAAGAAACAAAATAAGAGATGAAGTAACTAAGAAGGAATCTGAGGGGCCAGAGAGATGACTCTGCAGTTAGGAGCATTGGCTGCTCCTGCAGAGGACCCAGGTTCAGTTCCTAGCTCCCATATGGTCTCTGATATTTGGCTGTAAATCTGTTCCAGGGAATCTGATGCCCTCTTCTGACCTCCATGGGAACTGCATGCATGTGGTGCAGATACATCCATGTAGGTAAATACTCATGCACATAAAAATAAAAATAAATAATTTTTTTTTAAATCTTGCTCCTTCAGTCCTCAGGCTTTGGGAGCTGCATGGTGCAGTGCAGACACGGTCACTGTGGAGAGCCAGTCCCCAAACAGCACCGAAATGATGCAAAGGAACCCTACCACAGAGACAGAAGCTCCTCAAGGGGACCCCAAGTTCCTACAGAACATGCATTTTCCCCCAAGAAGTACAGACAGGTTCTGAAGAGAGGGTCAGCCAACAATGCTAAAGCCATGAGTGTCTGCCAAGCTCTAAAAGCCCTTGACACCCCCACCCCTAAGAGTCTCAAAAATCTCAAATGGCCTATCTGTCACAGTCCGTTGACTAGACTACACCTTCCATCTTCCATCCCTTGCTTGGGAAATGTCCTCACACCCATATCTTCAAGGGCTGCAGACTCTGCCAATCAAATCAAGACCCCCAAACACAGACCTGGGGGACTTTGGCTCCTAAGCCCCTATAAGGCCCCATAGTAGAGGCCACCATCTTTGCCAATGGCAACAGATAGACTAGCATCCCCACCCATCCTACAACTTCCATCTGTGCAGTCTGGCATTCCGTGCTATTTCTACAAAGAACCCTGAAGCAGGGGAAAATGATGGATCCCCTCATGCTGGCCTTTAACAAGAAAGCAAGCAAAACCCTGGGCAGATACTTTCAAATTTTAAGGAAATAATATTCTTCGCAAGGACAGTCCTGCGGTGAGTCAAAGCAAAAAAGTCAACATACAGTCCTGGACCTGGTGTTGCATAGACAGGAAGTCATCTGTGAAGTTTCTGTGTCTGTCTTGTTGTTTAACTGTATTTAGCCAAGCCTGTAGGCCTGACTTCCAGTGCACAGGAAATACGCTAGCTGGAATATCAGGTTAATGACTCTACAAGGAAACAATTGGACCCATGACACTAGACAGGGCAAACGGCCAGACTCCAGGAAATCAATAGCATGATAGAAAGCAAATCAAGTCGCTACTACGGCTAGGGGCAGAAGGAGGGGGGGCGCAGGAAGTGCTGTGAGAATTCAGGGCCATAGAGACCCTATCCCAGTGGGTCACCTGGGTGCCTTTATTCGTCAAACATATGACTGACACACTTTGAATGTGCCATGAATAACCACATCATCATATTTACATTATACCACAACACAGTTGGTTTTTTTTTGCTTGCTTTAAAGGGTTTATTATTAGTGGATGAGTTTGCGCATGTGTGGGTGGCAATAACACAACGCCCTGTGGAGGCTAGAGAACAGATCTATAGAGTTCTCTCCTTCCACATTCACACGGGTCCTAGGTATCGAACTCAGATCCCCAGGCTTGTACAGCAAGCTCCTCTACCCACTAAGCAGTCTCACTGGTCCTTGTTTGTTTGTTTGTTTGTTTGTTTTAGATAAAGTACCACTTATATAGCCCAGGCTGGCCGTGAACTAAGCGCTGGCTTATAGACACGTGCCCCCATGTCTGGCCATGTTCTGTGGCTGTACAAAAAGAGGAAGAGACTTGCGTGTGACCCCTGCCAACTGAAGACCCTCAACAGACACAACTCCTCATCCTTAGATCCTGGTTTTCAGAACTCCAGGAAATAAATTCTTTGTCTTTATAAATTACCCTCTCTGGAGTGCTGTTATGGCAACAGAAAATGGACCTAATATGGACGGTCACCTACCATATTACTTAAATAGCTGACATTCGTGTTCCCCTTCCCAGCAAAGGCAGAGTTGGCTTAACTGAGATACCCGGTCAGCCTCCTCACCTTGCTCCTGCATATATCCATCCTCATAGTATGTGTTGAGGGTGCAGAGGCCACAGGACCTATCAGGAAGACATGACAAAGAAGTATTGCTTTCTTCTCCACCCCTTAGTGGCCCAGAGCACAGAGGACACCCAGGGGAGTGTCTCAGTGGGCGCCTCTTTGTTGAAACAGAGAGAGTGACGTGGGATCGGAACCAGAATTGGGACATCTCCTAGTCTCTCTACTACCTTGGGCCTTTTGATTTCCTGTAGTCGACTGTATGTGTACAAACACAAACAATCCGTCAGTCGCTGATTTGGTCAATCCATTGGAAGAAAATAAGCAGCAGGTTTTGTTTTTGTTTTGTTTTTTCAATTTCCAAATACCAGTCGGTAGATCTGAACCCCTTGTCCCCAGGATGGCATCCCGGGAGGAGCTAGGACTCCTGAAGCCATTTCCCAGAGCGTCTCCCACTCATCCTACACACCCTCCATAAGCTCCCATTAACACGAGTGGAGCGTGTAGGCTGGTTGCCATGGAGACACCTTCCAGCCAAGGCCAAGGGGCACACGTCAGGGCAGGCTCACTCCTCTGGGTTCCTTTCTTTGACTGCAAGGAGAACCTTGAATCTGAGCCCACAGACTACATTCAAGGATGACTTACTCACGTAGCCAAACGCAACAGCCAACACTGAATGCCGTTTCTCAAGGACCGCAGGGAGGAGAATGTGCCTGGTAGGCTCAGAACCACGTCTATAGGAAGGTAATGGAGAGGGTTACACAGCCTTCACAGCCTCTGGGTACTGAAGAAAGCTAGCTAGCCATTCTTACAAATATTTCCTTAGAATGGTGACCTAAGGCTCCATGGTACACAGTGTTGACGCTCCTCGGCAGGCTCTGCCTGGGCTTGGTCTGCTGCTCTTCCCCATCCATCCTTCCTGGTCACTGTATGCACAAATGGCATCCCAGCCATTGCCCATGCCAGGCTTGCTTTCCAGCCGGGCCTCTCACCTCGTGGCTGGAAACACAGAGGAAGAGGGGAACAGAGTCTTTGGTTTCCTCCCAGTACATCCCAGTGACTACCTCCCAGCGGGGCCCATCTCTTCTGCTTCCTAGCTGTCGTCAGCAGCACCAGCCATTGAACAAATGGACCTTTGGGAGACAGTTACACAAACCGTAGCATGTGTGTGGGGGCATGTGTGGTGTGTGTGTGTGTATGTGTGTGTGTGTGTTCTGAGGTGATACTAATGTAACTCTCCAAATATAGTGCTGGCCACTTTCTTTGTTCAACCTTGCTTCCTGCTCCCCTTTATTTTTATTTTGGGTACATGGGTGTTTTGCCTACATATGTGTCTATTCACCACACATGTGCAGTGCCGGTGGAAGCCAGAAGAGGACATCAGAGACCCCTGGAACTGGAGTTACTGATGGTGCTAGCCACTCTCCGGGTGCTGAGAACTGAATCTAGGCCCTCTGCAGAGCAGCCACTGAGCCATCTCTCCAGGACCCCGTGGCCTTTTGATTTCTAGTCATTCCTCCTGGTTAATCTTCTTCCTGGTGAAAACACTCTTCAGTTCCCTTTCTAGTGACTTCTGCAGGGAGGGCATTCTCTCAGTGTCTATGTCTAGAAGTATTTTTCTTACACCTTAATTCGTGGGTGTAACTCACAGCTGAGAAATTTGGGGGCATAGCTCTGTCCTTCAGCCGTGTAAAGACGGCATTCAGGTACCTGCTGGTGCTTTTCACTGTGAATAAATCTGCTGCCAGTCAAGTGCTCTCAAGCACTTGTCTGTCTGGATTCTAGGGGAATGCAGTGGCCCGGGAGAGAGTGTTCTGCTCCGCTGCTGCGTCCCACACACGCCACCCCGTCTGTCTGCACATCGTTTTCTCCTCACACTCCTTAAGACTTCTGTGCTTCTCCGCTCTCCCTGTTCGTCTTGTCTCTGTTTTCACTGATCGTGATGACTGCATCCCACCTTCAAGAATGCACGGACACTTCGTGGGCAGATTAAAGTGTAATTAAAGGAATGCCCCTGCATCTGCCAAATGACTTAAGAGATTAACTCCCACTGTTCTCGAAAGCCCCTGCATTCTCTTCCCAAGAGGAAGCCACACTCCTGATCTTCATGTCAAGTGTCTCCTTATTGTTCTGCTGTGTGTTCTTTGGGGTGCTGGGAATTGAACCTGGAACTTCGCACATGCCAAGCAGGCACTCAACCACCGAGAAAGCTCTCCAATACCAACTCCTTTGTCCTTGAGACACAGCCTGCCACAGCTGAATACAGTTCCATAAGACATGCTGTTTAATTTTGCCTATTTTTTTTCTACTTCATATGACTGGAAACATATGTCTATATGTCTATGTTTCAGTCAATGCTGTGCTTTTAAAATACAGCCATATATATTTATGTATGTGGATTTTTGTTTATCCTGGCAGGGTGTGATAGTTTGAATGTAATTGTCACCCATAATCTCATAAGGAATGGCACTATTAGGAGGTGTGGCTTTGTCAGAATGGGTGGCCTTGTTGGAGGAAGTGTGTCACTGTGGGCATGGGCTTTAAGGTTTCCTGTGCTCAGTATATCCCCCAATGTCTCAGTCGACTTCCTGCCTACTGAAAGATGTAGGACTCTCAGCCACTTCACCAGTACCGTATCTGCCTGCACGCCACCGTGCTCCCCACTGTGATAATAATGGACTGAGCCTCTGAAACTGGAAGTGAGGCACCCCAATTAAATGCCTTTTTATTTTTTTATAAGAGCTGCCACGGTCATGGTGTCTCTTCACAGCAATAAAAACCCTAACTAAGCACAGGGTCTTGCTATGTATCCCAGGCTAGCCTGGAACTTCCCACATTTCTGCCTCCGCCTCGGCAGAGCAGGGATGGCAAGTGTGCATCTTCAGCCCTGGCTTGGTTCACTTTTTAAAAATAAACAGCTAAATAGCATTCCATTCCAAACAAAGATAGTTTTTGAATTTTTCTCTGGGCATCAACGTTCCTTCTCTCTTGTAGCCCCTTACCACTGTCAGCTCTAAATCTCGGTCTTGTTCTTCATGGGGCAGATTATTTCACTCCAGAGCTAAGAGACTGCCCTTTGGGAATCTTTCTGCAATTAATCAGTGAGTTAATTCCTATTAGAAGTAGACAAGGTATAGTTAGCTGTGGCAGAACATGTCTGCAGTCCCGTGGAAGAAGCTGAGGCCCATACTAGGCTGAGTTTTGGTGATGTAGCTGTCTTTGAGTCATTTCTGCTCCTGTAAGTAACCCCTTGTTTTAACTAGGATTTTATTGCTGTGAAGAGACACCATGGCCATGACAACTCTTATAAAGGAAAAGATTTGATTGAGGTGGTAGCTTACAGTTCAGAGGTTCAGTCCATTATCATCACGGCCAGGAGCACAGCGGCATGCCAACAGACACGATGCTGACTACATCTTGACAAGAAGGCAACAGAAAGTGGACTGTGAGATTGGGAGTAGCTTTAGCATAGGAGACCTCAAAATCCACCCCCCACAGTGACACACTTCCCTCAACAAGGTCACACCTCCTAATAGTGCCACTCCCTTTGGGGATTTTTTTTTTTTTTTGGATTTTTCGAGACAGGGTTTCTCCGTAGCTTTTGGTTCCTGTCCTGGAACTAGCTCATGTAGACCAGGCTGGCCTCAAACTCACAGAGATCTGCCTTCCTCTGCCTCCCGAGTGCTGGGATTAAAGGCATGTGCCACCACCGCCCTGGGAATCTTTTTCTTTTCAACCACCACACCCCTCAACTATATTCCTGTAAGTAACCCCAGTAAAATTCATTGGTTCACCCAGTTGGACATTAGTTATGTTGGTACTTCAGTCTATCTGTGGTGGGCAGACATTTCTTCACGTCGTCCCAGGAACAGTATCAGAGGTACCCTCAAATACCTGTCAACAGATCTCCTATGTCTCACTTCCTGTCTGTCTTCCCAACTCCTCCATTCCAAGTTCCTCTCTCTTCCAAGTTCAGTATTCTCCAACATATATAATGTGGGGTCTGGGCTCTTGCAGTAGGCCAGTCAGCATTGTGTGTGTGTGTGTGTGTGTGTGTGTGTGTTTGTGTGTGTGTGTGTGGTGTGTGTTCGCTTTCATTTATTAGCAAGATATCCGAAATGATCTTACACAATGACTTCCTCTCCTCGGAGAAGTCTCTACTTTCGGCATTTATGGTCTGGATTTGATGTCCTGCTAAGACACCATGGCTTGGTGTGGTGGAATGTTTCAGCTGTGATTATATGTAAGAAACACGAGACCACCAAGTGGGCATGATCAAAGCATTCACGTCCTATGAGGACAAATGTCTGTGTTGGGTGGAGCAGACCAGCCACAAACCACCAAACAGTGGCCATGCCATTGATTTGATGCCAGTTTGACTCTGGAGCATGCTTGGTAGCTGTTTCTCAGCTGGTCATTGCCGGTGGTCACATACAATCCACTTTGCCTCCCAGCTCACATTCCAACCAAGAAATGGTTTGTTGTCGCGGGTGGAATATAAGGAGACAGTTCAAAATGACAAGGGTTTGATTTTCACTCAGCTCATGGGCACCCACTTACTAAACTTTTCCACTTCCCAATTTGCTTCACAGAACCGACTGTGGGATGGCACATGCTGAATTCTTTGGCTACTTTTGTAGTGGTAAGAGGATCCGGCACTGGTGGCCGCTCTCAGTTGGTCACTGTCAGCTTGTGACGGCTGCAAGTGCTCTTATCTTCAGGACACTCTGACCCCTGTGAAGCTCTTCACCCAGCACTGCACTGTGCATTCCTTAGCAGTTCCTGGCCAGATGAGCTGCTCATTTGTCAGTGGTCTCTGCTGCTTCCTGACCCGTTTTAAACTCGGATAGAAAATCAGCTGGATTTGCTTCTTGTCTAAAGTCAGTTCCATGGTAGAAAACACATACAAACAGCAAGTCACAAGTTGATAGAAAAAAATAAAGCAAGAAATATACATTAAATGTTGTATAATGTGGGCATGTTTTTAAATAGTGTATTCCATAATCAAATGGCAAATTTCAACTCAAAATCACAATGACTTTTGTAGCTATCTAATAAGGTCACAAGGGTCTCTGCTGAGTATCTAGATGAAGTTCAGGCTTCTTGCTCTAGGTCATCTTTGCATTCAGGGGCCAAAGCATGACACAGCAATTCAGAGCACATCTTGCTTATGCCAAGGACCTGGATTTGCTTTCCATCACTCACAATAGGTGGCTTACCACCAGCTGTAACTCCAGCAGCTCCAGGCCATTTGACACTCTTTTCCAGCTTGTCAGGTACCCAGACTCAGACGCCCATGCCTACCCAGTCACACAGAAACACACCATTAAAGTAAAATACATGTTTAAAACAACACAGTAAAAATAAAAATGAAAAATAAATAAATGTTTAACAATTGTGTGCAATGATTAATTAATGCTTATTGGCACATCTGTTCTATTTTCCCCACCAGAAGCAAGGTTTCTAGTAGGTTGGCATTGTGGTCCATCAAGCTCTTAGACCCCACAAGTGAGGACCATGTCCCCCGCTTCCCTATGAGGGTAGCCTATGGACTGCCTACACCACGTGTCGCTAACTGCTAAGCATTATTTACGCTTGCACTGTGTTTGCGTAAGGATGCTAAGATGGGGCTTGAGCTTGCAGGTAACCACAGCGGCAGTGAGCTCGTGAGTTCATGACCCACCCAAGTTTGGTCCCACTTCAGGAGCACGCTGACAGCCTTGGTGGGGATTCGCTCCTGGGGTCACCCTTCAACGTGATTTTCAGCTCTTCAGCTGAAACCTTTGCTCTGTTGACTCTCGCGCCTTTTGTGTACCGGGCCATTGCCTCGCAAGGGAGCATGCTCAGCCTCTTCCTTCTTTCCCACTATGTTTGCGGTCCGTTCTGTGTGTTTACTTCTCGTCTGCTTTTGCTGTTCTTCCCGGTCATGACTAGGCCCAATGAATTCTTTTCCTTTGTCAAAGTAAACAGCAGAGGAAACTAGACTTCACAAACAGAACTTTGTCATTCAATGCTCCTTCCCAGAAGACAGCCGTATAATAAGAGACCACCCACGGTTTTTTAAAAATAAAATCGCAACTATTTCCTACCCCACTAGATTAATATTTGTAAAGTGTTACAGTGGGGGTTCCTCTGCCGAATTTGTCATCTGATTAGATTGCCAGCTCAGAGCTAGGAAAGATCCCATTTCTGTGTAGGGACAGGGTCGGGGTAATCAGTGCAGTGTGACCTCAGGAGGCTGGCACTTCCCACTTCATCCAAAAAGCCTGAATCATCATCACTTCCTCTTAGAATTTCAAGGGAAGCCAGGGATTTTTAAAAAGAATCATATTTTTAGGTCTATAACTTCTTGAACACAATTTATTAAAACATCAGAAAACCTATCACACCGACTGTATGTATCTACGTCTGTTTTGGGAATCAAGCCCGTTTTGATGGTTGTTTCGGTATTCATTCCGTGTTCGGCTATTTGAAGCTCTTTCTCTCAGTAAATAGCACCGCACAGCCAGTGGGCATCTGCCAGCTGCTCTACTGGAGTTGAAAGCTATTCAGTGCAGGGCCATAATCTCATTTAGCGCTCTTTAAAATGCAGTTAAATTTGGGCCAGCAAAATGGCTTAGCAGGGCACTTAACACACAGGCCCGAGGACCTGAGTTATGGGCTCCAGAACCCTCATGAACATGGAAAAAGAGGCTGCTGGGTGGTGGTGGCACTCGGGAGGCAGAGGCAGGTGGATCTCTGTGAGTTCAAGGCCAGTCTGGTCTACAGAGTGAGTTCCAGGACAGCCAGAGCTGTTACACAGAGAAACCCTGTCTCGGGGGGAGGGGGAAAGTGTGACTAGGTGGATGGATGGAGGGAAGCGACGCCCAAAATTCTGGCCTCCACACATGTGCCATGATACATATACATGAGCACGCACAGACAAATTGTGTTTTTAATTGTAAAGTGCAGCCAGATTGAATCGCTATTTTAAAAAGAACCATTTTATTATGAAATAAAACAATTTTAAGTTGATATGAAAATTGATATTAAGCACAGGCTTGTAGTCCCAGCTACTTAGGAGGCTGAGGCAGGAGAAGTTCAAGGCTCGCCTGGGCAACTTTATAATACTCTGTCTCAAAATTAAAAGGAAAAGAAGTGGTGTGTGTGTGTGTGTGTGTGTGTGTGTGTGTGTGTGTGTCTGTTAGTGACAGAATGCTAGCCTAGTATGTACAGTGCTAGGTTCAATTAATATTGAATCCAAAATAAGACCTAGATTATTCGATGTGTGTAAAGTCTTATAGATGGTGGGATTTCTTATACAAATAATTTCTCCAAAACAAAAAGATAGCCACAGAGAGACTTAGTAGTATCTTCCTATGTCTAAGAAATTGTTACCGTCATCCCTGAAGATGGCTAGGGTCCATCCACTCTGTTTGTCATTCCTATTTTAGGTTTCTCTCTAAGTATACCTTTAGTGGGAAAGTGTCTATTACACAGGAAGTGGAGACAAAGAAAACAGTGACTTTGAGAACAACCTAGGCAACATTGTGGTTAGAAAAAGAAAGAAAGAAAGAAAGAAAGAAAGAAGTGGGAGGGAGAGAAAAAATGAGGGAGAAAGGGAGGATGGGAAGGAGGAGGAGGGGAGGGAGGGAGGGGGCGCGAGGGGAAGGAGAATTTTCATTTCGAAGTTCATTTCAAACTGCCCTGATCTGTGTGGGCTGCTCTTCCCTCTCCGTGGAAGGCCACCGCTGCCAGCCTTCTGCCGCTGTGACGAAACACCTGTGATAACTCACTTCATGAGGCTTATTTTGTTTCACGGTTTGGTTTGGTTTTGGGGTTCAAGTGCGAGATTGAGCAGCCCCATTGCCTGGGGCTTGAGGCCAGCTGCATGGCACCAGGTACATGAAAGGGGAGACATGACACTCACTTCACATGGGGAGAGGAACAAAGGGGCCAGGGTCCCCCCAGCCCCATTCAAACGCGTGCTCCTGTGACCAGAAAAATCTCCACCACCTCCTTCCAACTGTGCTAACACGTGGACCCTTGTTGGGGACAGACATGATCCAAATGATAGCAAAAGCCAGATTAAGAAGCAAAGCAAAAGAACAAAAAAGGAATTTTCCCGAAGACTATTCTGTAGAAAGCCTCACTGAGGTTTTACTGATACAGGAATGCAGCACCAACTGTCAGTCTTACCTGAGTGGCCATCGAGAGAGAGAGAGAGAGAGAGAGAGAGAGAGAGAGAGAGAGAGAGCATCTTCCACCTCTGTTTCCTCAGTGAACCCTGATGAGCACCTCTGCTTGGACTTGCTTAGCAAGGCCTCCTAGCCCAGCAGGGGCAGCGCCTGGGAAGCAGAAGCAGGTGGCTCTAGAGAGCTGGTTCTAGGACAATCAGGGTTGTTACACAGAGAAACCCCATCTTGAAAAGGCAAAAGACAGAAACCAAACAAATAAAAAGGAAAGCCTCCTCTTTTGACTTTGCTAAAATGGCGTCCTCTCCTCACTTCTTTCCCCATCTCAGTGTTTTCAGTAATTTAACCCTCACTCATTTGTGGTTTCAATCGCGCGCGCGTGTGTGTGTGTGTGTGTGTGTGTGTGTGTGTGTGTGTGTGTGCGCGCGCGCGCGTGCCCTTGGAGGCTGTGGGGAGATCTTGAGTCCCCTGGAGCAGGAGTCACAGGTGTCTGTAAGTCACCCACGTGGATTCTGGGAACTGAATTCAAGTCCTCTAGAAGAGCAGTGTGTGGTTTTACCTGCGAAGCCTTCTTTTCAGCTTCTGCTTCTAATGTTTTGTATATAAATAATATGTTTCATAACTTCTCAGCCTGGGAAATTTCTTCCCAGATTGAGAAATGCCATTTTGATTTGTAAATTTGGCAAAAAAAAAATTACAAACAGACTCTTTTCATATGGTTTGTAAACTTGTTCCAAGAGTGGCTATAAAGCAATAGCATAAAATCACTTTAGAGACTGTCTTTGGGGCAGCGTTTTATTTCTCGTGAACGATTTGGAAGACAAGATTCCTTCAGAGTCTTAGAGTGTTTGCTTGGAACAGAAGACCAGAGCTGGGAGACGTCTTGGCAAGTAAAAGCTGTGCAATCCAGACACCCGAGCTGGATTCCCAGAATTCACTTTCAAAAGGCAGATGTGCTAGTGCACATCCCAGCTGGTGCACATCTGTAATTCCAGTTGTGCACATCTGTAATCCCAGAGCTCCTGTGGTAAAACAAGAGATAAAGGAACCAGCCAGAAACTTGCAATCCAGCTAGCCTGGAGTTCACAGGACAACAGAAACAGAAACAGCCCTGCCTCGGCAACACGGAGGAGAGGACGGGCTCCCGGATGCTTTCTATAACCTCCACATGTGCACTGTGACACATGCACACACACGCATAATGGTGAAAATTAAAATTGAAAAAAAAGGAAAAGAAAATCAGAAATTTAAGAGAATCGCTGTCCTAGCTAGTTTTAAGTCAACTCAACACAAGCTAGAGTCATCTGAAAGGAGGAAACCGTAACTGAGAAAATGCCTCCATGAGATCTGGTCATAGGGTATTTTCTTAATTAGTTTTGATGTGGGAGGGCCCAACCCAATATGGATGAGGCCATCCCTAGGCTGGTGGTCCTGAGTTCGGCAAAAAAGCTGACCCAGGCAGTGATGCATGCCTTTAATCCCAGCACTTGGGAGACAAAGGTAGATCTCTGTGAGTTCAAGGCCAGCCTGGTCTACAGAATAAATTCCAGGATAATCAAGGCTAAACATGTCTGGAAAAATCAAAAAATAAGAAAATTTAAAATGAAAGAAAGAAAGGAAGGAAGGAAGGAAGAAAGAAAGAAAGAAAGAAAGAAAAAAGAAAGAAAGAAAGAAAAAGAAAGAAAGTTAGTTGAGCAAGCAGTAAGCAGCACCCCTCCATGGCCTCTGCATCAGGTCCTCCCTCCAGGCTCCTGCCCTGCTTGAGTTCCTGCCTTGGCTTCCCTTAATGGACTATGATTCTGGACACGTAAGCCACATTAACCCTTTTCTCCTCAACTTGCTTTTCTGGTCATGGTGTTTGGTCACAGCAACAATAGGACAGATGCCTCATAGGTCAAATACACTGCCCAAATTAAATTCTTTAAAGCTTTCTGTTCTCATCGCTGATCTGGATGGGACTGGGGAAAGTATTTTGTCCACAAACCTCAGGTACCATTGTTTGGCTTGTAATCTCGATTTTCTTGTTCTCCAGAGCAGTAACACCGTGAGTGGAAACAGCTGGGAACTTCACAGTCCATATTTAATTTTTGGCTTTTTTTTTTGTTTTTTGTTTTACAAATCTTTTTTTTTTTTTTTTTTTCAGAAGGTCATCTTCTTTAGACAGGGGATAAACAAAGCTGCCTGGCCCGGAGAGCCTGATTACCCAGGGCCAAGCTACAACAAACATCAAGAAGATACAATGAAAGGGGCAGCTGTCAGATTTGGTCTTCAACTTGGAGGTGGACAAATGCTGACCACGGGAAGGGGAACAGCAGGAGTGGAAATGTGGGGTACTAGATGACTGGGTTGGGGAGAAGGCACTTGGCTTAGTCTCCTGTCCCCACCCATGCAAGAGCTGGTTGTTCCTCGCCTTTCAGTGGCCCAGAGGCTGTTCCTGGTTGAGCCTCTGGAAGAAGCTTTTGCCAAACTCGTACGTGCTGATCATGATGGCACAGGAGGGAGCAGCCTTGATGATCCTTGGGAGGAAACCTGCAAAGAGTCCCCTGGTGCCCGATTCAGCTCGGATTCTTCGAAGCAGGAGCCAGGTGGAATCAACTCTTGGGGGCTTCACTCTCATGGCCTCCACTGCTCCCAGTGCGATCTGCCGCTGGGTCTTCACCACATCGAAGGGTAGAGTGAGGGTGGCAGCTACCATTCCTGAGATGCCACCAGCCACAAAGCTGACGCCCACAGATGTCTGGTCCTTTGGTCTTAGCCCGTTCAGCCAGCTCTTCACCAGCTCGTAGTTGAACCAGTACAGAGCTGAGAAGGGCACATCTCGAAGGGCTGTGGGACCCCAGCCCAGGCACAGTGAGCGCCAGCCCCCCTGGGCCACCGAAGCTTGAACACAGGTAGCCAGTTCCCGGTATGACACGTGCTGAGCCTGTAGCTTGGTCCGCACAAGCTCCAAGGGGCTGATCACTGTCACAGTGCCCATGCGAGCGAGGGCACCAGCAACCATGGGTGCGTAGAGGTCAGAGGTCAAGGACTGACCACATAGGAAAGCCTTGAGTTGGTCGTAGGCAGTGAAGTAGACGGCAGTAGCTGGCACAGTCATCACCAGGGTGGCTGGGAGGCCGCTCCACAGGGTCCTAGTGCCCTCATGCCTCACGATCTTCACAAAGGCATCCAACGTGCCAGTGAATCGGGTCGGATCCTGAAACCAGGTGGCACAGCGAGGGCCGTTGGGGCACAGGTACAGGGGCTCCAGGACACCGTTGCAGTAGAGGAGACACTTCCCTGGGGATTGTAGAGTAGAGGGTGATTTGGTGTAAGAGAGACTCCAGAATCTGGAAGGAGGTGTCAATTCACTGGCTACTGAGGGCCTCTGAGACTGAAGGCGGACCTTCACCACATCCAGGGGTGTCATGAAGAGGGAGGTGACCACAGCCCCAGCTCCTGAGGCCACCATTTGCTGAAGGGGGCTAATGCCCCCAGGATCCTGATCATCCATCTTGGAGGTTCAATTCTGGCTCTGAGCCGGTGCTTGCACCGCGCCGCGCCAGGGGCCTGGTGGGCCCATAGCGGCTCCGCGGCCGGTGCAGGGTCCGCGCCTTGCTTTACAAATCTTAACATGTACAACAAAATGCCTGTCAGCAACAGCAAACTATAACCCACTGTCTGGTGGATCTAAAACTCTGGTTTGGGGTGTGGTCTGCTCCCCAGTGTGAATTCTGCTCGTCTTCAAGGCCCTTTGAAGATGGTGAATACTTAAACATTTTGGACATTTTGGACCAGTCTTCTCCATGTCACAGAGTCTAAATAGGAATCTGTGGTGGTTGGGATGACAGCTGTCCATCACAGGCTCAGCTCTTTGACCACTTGATCCAGCTGGTGGTGCTTTTTGGGGAGGCGGAGCAGCATTGCTGGAGGAATTATGTCACTGTGGGGGTGGAGTTTTGAGAGTTCATGTCGTCATTCCGCTTCCAGTTCACTCTCTGCTCTGTGCCTGTGGTTGAGGATGTGTGGTCTCAGCCCCCTGCGCCAGCCGCCACACCTCCCTACAGTGATGAACTCTTATCCCTCTGGAATCATTCGCCAACATAAACTCTTCTGTAAGTTGGTCATGGTGTTTTTCCACAATAACAAAAAAGTAGCCAATCTGGAACCTAATTTTACCACCATACCAAGCAAGGCGATGTACGGAGCTTACAATAACTTAAGTGCATAGCAATTTAAAGCTAATTCTTTTTCTCAACATTATACTTTCTCCGCTAAACTAATGGGTCAGGTCTAATTAATTCACAGATCATCAGAATTGAAAAAGAGTCAAATGTAACCTGAGTGTAGTGGTATATGCCTTTAATTACAGCACTCAGGAAGCAGAGGCAGGAGGATTTCTGTGAGTGTGTGGCTAGCCTGGTATACGTAGTGACTTACAGGACAGCTGCTATGGAATATTGCTTAACACTGTGTGAATATATGTCTCTGTGATTGGTTTAATACAGAAGCTGACTGGCCAATAGCTGAACAGAATAAGGTTAGGCAGGAGAGCTGGACTAAGAGAATGCTGGGAGGGAGAAGGGGAGTCTGGAGTCACCAGCCAGATGCAGAGAGAGAGCAGGAGATGAATGTGCCATACTGATAAAGGTACTGCCATGTGGCAAAGTGTAAATAAGGAATATGGGTTAATTTAAAATGTAAGAGCTACTTAGGAATAATTCTGAGCTATTGGCCTGCACTTATAATTAATATAAGCCTAGTGTGTGAATTTGAAGCTGCTGGCGGGACAGAAACTTCCCTCTATAGACAGTCAGATCTACATAGTAAGAAAAAAGAAAAGAAGGGACTGGAGAGATGGCTCAGTGGTTAAAAGCATCTGCTACTCTTCCAAAGGACCCTGGTTCAATTCTCAGCACCCACAGGGCAGCTTACAACTGTTTATAACTCCAGTTAGACAACCCTCACGCACATACACAGACATGCAGGCAAAACACCAATCAATGCATATAAAATGAAATAAACAAATAAATCACTAGAAAAAAAAAGAAAGGAAAGGGGCCAAATGTAGTTTTGCCTGAATAGGGTGCATTTGAGAGAAATGCTAAGTTCCTCAAAAAATGAAGACATTTCAGTCTACAATGGGTTGGCTCGTCATTTCAACAAGACTCCATGCATGTGTGTGAGCTCATGCTAGTGAGCACACCCAGAGCCTAGCGCGTTCAAGGCGAGCACCTCACAACTGAGTTCAGTCCTGGTCATTTATGTTTCTATCCTGAGAGGTCTCACTAAGTGGCCAAGGCTGGCCTTGAACTTGCAATCCTCCTACTTTGGCCTCTCAAATTCTGGGATTATGCCTGGCTTAGCCGTCAGTTTTATCTGCAGTGAAATATGAGATAATCTGAAAGAAGTGCTGGAGAGATGGCGAAGAGACTGAGAGCACTGGCTGCTCTTGCAGAGGACCAAGCTTCATTTCCCAGCACCCACGTGGTGGCTCACCATCATCTATAACTCCAGTTTCAGGGGATCTGCTGCCCTCTTCTGGCTTTCTCAGACACTACATGCACATAGTGTACATAAATACATGCAAGCAAGCACTCATCTACGTAAAAATAAATAAAATCTTTTTTAAAAGATGATTTGAGGAAAAGAGGGAGACTGTATTCGTGTAATTTGCAGTAGAGTATATTTTTAGTATACTAACACATAGTATATGTTTATTGTTACAACTGATCTGTCATTCTACTTAATTTATGAATTAAACTTTATCATAAGTATGTATTTATATAGCAAAATGTAGTGTCTAGAGAGTGTTGGACTACCTGGGCTCTCAGGCTTCTACTGGGTGTCTTGGGCCACACCTCTACCAGTAAAGCGTCCACTACTACTGTTTCTTTCTTAAGTAATCTTTTGCATGATAGAGTTTTGAAGAAAAGGCCTAGAAGTGCATCTAAACACCAAGGAATCAAAGACTCTTGCCAGTCAGAGGTAATCCCTGCTGGTGTGTTACAGCGTTATACGCCTCTTCGTATAGGCATGCTTTCCTAAGAGACGGGAACGCTGGAGATGAACTAGCCGGCTACTTCTGCATATGATGTGTATGGACTGTTGAGCCATAACTGGACTCTCTGGCCTTGCCCCTCCTCGTCCACATATAAAACTGTAGCTATCTAACCAGTATCTTAACTCCTTAATGCATTTGCAGGGTTTGCAATTCATAACAATCCCTAGCCCTCCTCAGAATATTTCTAGCTCTGCCTTGACAAAAGCAAATTCTCATTTGCCTTGGGTCTCTTTTATAGTCTTAGAAGTGTGTTAAATTTGGCCATTGCCTTCTTCAGAGGATTTGGATGATTATTTTAAGTTTCTCCTAGATAAAGCTGGTGTTTGTTTGGCTCTCACTGCCTGTCCTTTCTGGTATGATTTCCTACTGCATCTGGTAGGGGCATCTGTGCCTCCTCTCTCCCACCTGAAGGCGTTGGATGCTGACGGGAGCGAGCTTTATGATATACCTGAGATAGAGAGGGGAGGCTGGGGACACAGTTCAGTGGCACACATTTGCTTAGCATGGCAAAGACATGGGCTTGATTCCAGCGCTGCAATCAACTAATCTGCAAATAAAGGAAAGCAGAGCATGCCCGCTCTGTTTCTAACCCACCTTTTCTAGTTAGTGGCATCTAGCAGCATTTTTCCATGTTACTCGGGATCTTTACCATCACCTTGCTGTTGCAACCCACATTCCTGGTGTGCACTGAGCAGCATGCCTGGCTATATTAGGAAATAAACTTCTGTTGAAGAACACTGACCTGATTCAGTTGTGAATCAGTCAAAATCGCTGGATTTCTCTTGCCCTGTTGAAATGTGGATGTTCAGGTTTCCTTTCTGTTGCTATGATAAAACGCACTGAGCAAAAGCAACGCGGGGAGAAAAGGGCTTTTTTGACTTCTACTTTCAGGTCAAACCTCCCTGAGGGAAGTGGGGGCAGGAACTCAAGGAGGAACTGGAAGCAGAAACTGGAAGGATGCTACCGGCTGGCTCACTCTCAGGTTTATATTTAGCCAGCTTTCTTATACAGCCCAGGACCACCTGCCTAGGGAATGGTGCCTCTCACAGTGGGCAGTGCTCTCTGAGACCAAGAAACAAGACAATCCCGCACAGACAGCCCACAGGCTATCCAATGTGGGTAGTGATAAATGAGACTCCCTTCTTAGATGACTCTTAGTGTGTTGACAGGTAGCACTTACTAGGATGGTAAAGATGGTGGAGGGTGTGCTTATCTGCGGATCACAGTGCAGTCAAAGGTTTTCCAGATGGTGCTGTAACGCCATGTTCTTGTGTTCAGATAACTCCTCTTCTCTGAGTCCAGCCATCCCCATAAGAGAAGTCCCCCCACACAGAAGGTGCTGGCAGCCCTGGGTCTCTTTGTTCCCCACTAATGAGATCTGGATGCCGATCATATCTGACAACAGGAGTTCTCTACACAGGCTTCTAATAACTTGGGCTTTGAATTAAAAGCTTCTGCACAAGATAAGCATGCCTTGACCATGGTTTCCCTCCTCTGTACTACTAAAGTAAGGATATTAATAGACATTAATAGTTGTGCTACACCCACATAGTGTAAACATTAATGATAATAAACAATGTTCTCAGTTTTTGTCCATGCAGAATTAGGCTCGCTGTTATGAGCTTTCACACTCACCAGACAGGACTCTTGTGATTGGTGGATGGAGAGAGCCATCCAGTAACTATTGCTGAGATTTTGCCAGGTTCCCATGTTAGTTTTCCATCATCATGACAAGACGACTGAGTTGAAGAACTTAAAGGGAGGAAAGTTTAATTGTCTCTCAGTTTTCAGTCAGTTGGTTCCATCATTTTAGGGCCGGTGATGAGACAGCATATCATAGCAGGGAATATGTGGTGAGACAAGACACCTCATGGTGTCTGGACAGGAAAGAAAAAGAGACAGAGACAGACAGACAAAGAGAGGATGGCACACAAGAGCCAAAGGTCCCAAAACCACTTTCAAGAGCATGACCAGCCAAGGCCAGAGATGTCCTCGAGAAGAACCATAGACTGTCTTGATGGTATCCACATTGCTGGCATACCCTGCATAGCAAATACTGACACCATCATACTCCTCATCCATGCCCTTGAAAGGCATTGCCAGAGGTTCACGAGACTCTTCTGTGCTAGGCAGTCATCACTAAACGATCAGAGTTTATATAGAAACACTCCCTCCAAGAGAGACGGGAGGTTCATTAGACTCGGAAGGTAAACAAAAGTCACGTGTCTGAGAGAGTTCAAATTCTCAAGAGTCTCCATGCCCCAACCCCCAGACCTGTAGAATCAACACATAACTGCTAGAGAGAGAGACTGACCAGCCAGGCTGCCCGGAGGACAGTTCTCAGATCTGTCTACCTGCCTGCAAGCTGCAGAGAGCTCTGGGGATGGAGCTTTTGTGGGTCATCTCCCATGTTGGGGTGTGCTCCTGTAAGGAGCCCCTCACCCACACTGCTGTTAGTGACCTCAATTAAAACTCATTGGTTCTCCAAGTCTGACTTTTCTATTGTTGGTTCGCTTTCTGAGGTGTTGAGGTGTGTGGGGGGGGGAGGGGCATCTCCCCAAGAGAATTCTCTCACACGATACAGAGTTGCTATTAAAGATGATGAGAGAGGGAGGCGTGTAAGCATTCTACCAAAGAAGATGTAAGAGAGTGTCTCAAGCTCTGGTAAAAGATTAAGAACAAGACGAAGGTCACAGAATGGTCCCAAAGTCTTCATTAGAGTCCTAGGGTGTCCTCGTCAGATTTTTGTTTACTTGACCCAAACTAGAGTCAAATGAAAACACTTCCACCAGATTGGCCTGTATGGAAGTGTGGAGGGCATTTTCGTCATCACCGATTGGTAGAAGGGGGCCCAGCTCACTGTTAGAGCTGTTACCCCTGGGCAGGTGGGCCTAAAAGCAAGCTGGGCAAGCCATGATAAACAAGCCAGTAAACGGTTTCTGCCTTCCGTTCCTGCAGACATGGTCCTTTCTTAAGTTCAGGCCTAGACCTCTCTCAATGATGGAGTATGATCAGGACACACGTTCTGGAATTAACTCTTTTCTCCGAAAGTTGTTTTTGGCCTTGGTATTCAAACACAGCTCTAAGACACCTACATTTAAAACACAATTCTAAAGACCATATCCAGTTATTGTATCTGAAATTTCATCAATAAGAGATAAGAGATAAGTAGAAACCTATTTTCTTGCTACATTAATATATAAATGATATTCTCAAAGTTGCCTCTGGCCCAGTGTCTTAGTACTGTTCTATTGCTGTGAAGAAACACCATGACCAAGGCAATTTGAAAGCATTTGATTGGGGGCTGGCTTACAGTTTCAGAGGGTTAGTCCACTATCATCACGGCGGGAAGTAGCCAAGCCTGACACTGGAGCAGAGCCTGAGAGTTTCCCAACCTCATCCATAGGCAGCAGGCAGAGAAAGAGACACTGGACCTGGTGTGGGCTGTTGAAACCCCAAATCCCAGCCCCAGCGATACACCTCCTCCAACAAGGACACACCTCCTAATCCTTCCCAAACAGTCCATCAACTATAAGCTAAGCATGCAAACACACGGGCAGGTCAGGGTACCTTTCCCTCCGGGGTTGTAACGGCGACCACTGGTAAGTTGTCCACACTCTGGTGGAGGAGGGCACATACCTATGAGGATGCAGACAACACTAACTGAATTTGGTGGGTTATACAAAACAAACAACAACAAAAAAAGAGGGCAGGAAGGTAGGAGAACAGGTCGGGCATCTGAAAGATGCAGAAAGGTGGAGGTGGTCTGGGTATGATAATATACTTTGTGTACATTATAAAATTGTCAAAGAATAAATAAAATACTCAAGGAAAGAAGGAAGGGACAGAGAGAGAGAGAAAGAGAGAGAGAGAGAGAGAGAGAGAGAGAGAGAGAGAGAGACAGATCGTACATAGCAGGAAGATCTCTGAGTTCAAGCCCAATCAGCTCTACAAAGCAAGTTCCAGGTAGTTAGGGTTTTACAGAGAAATCCTGTCTCAGAAAACCAAAATAAAAAGAGAAGGAAGGAAGGAAGAGGACAAGAGGGAGGGAAGGAGGGGAAAGGGAAAATAATAGTTCAAAATAAATGGAAGAGGCGTCAGGTGTCCTAGCAAATGTTGGCAGACATCAGTTGGCATGTGTTTGGCAGACTGTGGCCCTGAGCTTGGCACTCCTGCCTCCCACACTCCCCACATCTGGTGATGTCCCTCCCTGATCTTGTCATAGGTTTTTCTTCTCCATCCACTCAAATTCCCACAGTTACCTTCCCTGACTCCATATTGATCCAGCCTCTCTCAGCCTCCGCTCCTCCCCCGGCCCACCACCATGCCCCTATCTTCGACAAACTCAGTCACTGGAAAATCTGGCTTCAAATCTTTCCCCAGGCTTTTGCTAAGTGTTCCTAGTGTTCCACACCTCAGTCTCAGCCTGTTCACTTCTGAATTCACCTAAAGCCTGGAGAAGAGCTGGGGGCAAGGGGCAGGGGGTAGGAGGCACCACTTTGGGAGGAATCATTCTACATGTCAGGGCTGCTAAGGAAGGGTTTTGGGGCAGGTGGGGACCTATCTGTCATGTTCCTTGTCCTATCTCTAGCGCTCTATAGCGCCTAACAAGGGGCAGATTCTAAAACTACTCCCTGAAAGGAAGAAAGGAAAGGAAAGGAAAGGAAAAGGGAGAAGGGAGGGCAGGAACACGAAGCTGACTTAAACATTAGCTGTTTACCAAACCAGTGCTTGAGCAAATAACCCAGCCTTCTTGACTCCAGTAGCCTCATCGTCCTCGGTTGCAGATCAAGGCATCCTCCCAGGGTTCTGGGGACTGAGCCAGAGGACAGCTAAAAGTTTAGTCTAGGGTCTGCCCAGAAACGATGGCACCTATGTGTAATTGTCATTACCACTGACAAGGACCTTGGAACCACTGAGGAGCAAGGGACAGAGCAACTGAGGACTGTCTCTCTGCAGCTGCTTCCACGGGTGGCCCCGTGTTCCCCAGCAGCCCTCCTGGCACCCCAAGGGCTCTCAAGAAAGCATCCATTTCTCCCCCTGAGGACTGCCACCCAGTTGCTGGGAGATGGGAGAAACCTCTTCCGCAGATCATCCGTTTCTGACACACAAAGGAGTCAGCAGATCCATTAACACACACACACACACACACACACACACACACACACACACACACACACACAGTGTGTTCCGAACCTCCGGGAACTCAGCCTGAATCACCACCCTTGTCAACGGTGCCTCTTGGCAGTGTCTGAAGATTCTGTCTTCAGCCTCAGGACCGGCTTAGTCAGGGGGCGGCAGGAAGCAGGAAGGAGCTTCGCTGCTGACCGAGTGTCCACTGTGTTAGGAACACTCAGTTACACAGATGGAGGGATACCAAGGGCAGCTGATGGTAGCGCGTGGTTCCGGAGCTCAGACTTCAGGAGGAGGCTGGGTATTTTAGCCTTAACTCTAGACTGCCTGCCGAGAGCTCGGTGGGCGGAGGGGCGTGGCCGGTGTCTCAGCTCGGCCGCTGTAAGAAAGCATCTTAGACTAGATGGCTTAAATGATAGAACTTTCCCCTCCTGTTTCTGGAGACTGAGATGTCATTGATAAGACCATAAAGCAAATTTAGAATCCTGAGGGGGTCTGCTTCCTGGCTCACGGACCGTGCCTGCTCTCTGCGTTCTCACGCGGCTGAAAGAGTGCTTTGACGGGGTGGTGATGCATACCTGTACGGAGGTTGAAGAGGATGGTGACTTTGAAGCCAGCTTGGATCAGCCACAGTAGCAAGACCCTGTACTATAATTTGAATATATAGTGCCCCCCCCATAGGCTCATGATTGGAATGTTTGGTCCTAAGAGGAAGGAGGGGTCTAGATGAAATAAGTTTCTTTGAGGTGGGTTCCTGCTGAGGGTTTATTCTCTCTGGTCACTTCCTGCCTCAGCTTCATGATGTGAGCCAAGCTTCTTTGCCCTGTCTGATCCACCATGATGGACAGAGCCCCTGAAACCGAGAGCCAAAATTGTTCCTCCCTTGTTTTTGACACGTATTTGGCTGTTGTGATTAAAAAGGAACAAATATTTGAGAGAGAGAGAGAGAGAGAGAGAGAGAGAGAGAGATTACTCTCCAGTGTCCTTTTATAAGATCAAAAACCCCTTCACAATGGCCCCACCTCTGGTCTCATCTAGTCTTAACCACTTCCCAAAGTTCTTCCGTCCTGATGTCATCACACCAGGGACGTGGGGTTTGACCCATGAATTTAGGGTATGGAGGATATGACAGTTACTCTTGGTTGTCAACTTTACTGCAAGCTGCCAGGCACTTCTGTGTGGGGGCGTGGGGGGGGGCGTTCTTGATCAGATTATTTGTAGCACAAAGGCCCACCCTGAATGTGGGCAGCCCAGGAAAGAAGGACATGGAAGAAGGAAATTTTGCTTTTTTGCCTGCTTCTTCTGTTTGTTTTTTGACTTGCAGGCAAGTTGATCTATCCCATTGCCGCAACATTCCTTTGCTAGTGTTAGAACCAACTTCTTCAGACTGGCAGCGCAGAGTGAAGACCAGCAGCTCTCCAGGAGACCTCCAGGGTCAGAGCCTCATGGACTGAGCCCTGCTGCATTCTCAGCCTCTCCAGTGCGAGACGGACATTGTTGGACTATTCAGACTGCATCCTGAAAACCACTCTAAAGAATCCCACGTGTGTGTGTGTGTGCGCGCATGCACATGTATTCTACCAGTTCTGTGCCTTCAGAGAACTCTAACATGGGCTGGGGGAAGGGAGAGAAGAGGGTCTAATTTTACAAGCCTTCCACATGGCAGGAAGCAACTTTTCTGACCTATATACACAGTTTTGACCACAAAGGCCTCCTTGTGAGAGTCAGTTACTGAAGAGTAGAGAGTAAGGCTTGGGGAAGGGTCATATGAATTTGAATCTGATGGCTGTGTGACTTGGGAGAGTTTAACTTCTTATGTTTCCACCTTCATATCTGGGAGTGATAATAAGCTCCTGCTTCATGGACATGTGTGATGCTAATAATGTAACCTAGGACAGCGCCTGACACAAATAACCCCTGAATCTGCGTCTCTGAAGAAACTAATTCCATTACATTAGGAGGAGCCAGTGTAGAGGCTGGAGAGATGGCTTAGTGGCTAACAGCATGTTGTGGGACATTTGTATACTGTGTGAAAATGTATTGCAGGGATTGGTATAATAAAAAAAAAAAACTGAATGGCCAATAGCTAGGAAGAGGTTAGGCAGGACTTCCGGGGACAGAGAGGACTCTGGGAAGAAGAAAGGAGGATTAGCCAGCCAGACACAGAGGATGCAAAACATGCAGGAGGAGAGGCCACAAGCCACAAGGCAACAGGCAGATGGATAGAAATGGGTTGATTTAAGTAAAAAGAGCTAGTGGGACAAACCTAAGCTATAAGCCAAGCTTTCATAATTAATATAAGTCTCTGTGTCATGCTTTTGGGGGCTGGTGGTCAAAAAAAGCCTGCTGCCATCTACAAGAGCACTGGCTGCTCTTCCAGAGGACCCGGGTTCAATTCCCAGCATGGCAGCTCACAGCCACTTGTAACTCCAGTCTAAGAGATCCAACATCTGGCCTCCTTGGGCACCAGGCATACAGAGAGTGCACATATGTGTATTCAGATTAAATACTCAAACACACAAAATAAAAGAAAATCTTAAAAAACAAACCAGCCAACAGCACCAAGTTCTTAATGTTTGCACAAGGTAGCATGGTAGAGTGAAGACAGCTGGAATATCAATGGGAAAAAGGCTTGTTCTGTTACCGCCACTTCCTGGTTATGTGACGCTGACCATGGCTCCTCCGGAGTCTAAGAGTCATCCTAAAAATGAAAGCAGTGCAGCTGGCAATAGTGGCCCAGGCTTTAATCCCAGCACTCAGGAGGCAGAGGCAGAGGCAGAGGCAGGAAGATCTCTGTGAGTTCCAGGCCAGCCTGGTCTACCTAGCAAGTTCCAGACAAGTCAGAGCTATATAGTAAGACCCTGTCTCATCACCAAAACCAAAACCAACAACATCCAAAAGAAAGTAACACAACAATATTGCCTAATTCTCAAAATTCCTTAGATGATTGACTGAGGGTATAGCCATGAGAAATGGGTTTTGCTTTGGTTTGGTTTTGGTTTTGGAGACAGTGTCTCAACATATAACCTGGGCTGGCAATCCTCCTGCCTCAGCCTCCTAAGTGCACAAATGTGCACCACTACACTTTGTTGGTTTTTACTAAATCTCATCACTCAATTTTACCAAGAAAGACCCGGGATCCAGATGCTTAGTCAGAAAGGCAAAGAAAGCACCCAGCCAACCTTTCTCCTCCATTGACATCCCAGAAGCCTCCCTCTTCTCTTATACCATCTCAAACAATCCCCTCAAACTGAATGCCCCTCCCTTCTACTTCCTGTGCAGCTCTCTGTCTTCCTGACTCCCTCCTACTCTATGGTTCTTTTTCCTGTGTTCACGTCCTGCCAACTGGTTGTTTGCTCTGCCTCTTGACCTATGCTTGACTTTATTTAATCCCATTTACAATTAGCAGAAAACTCTTGGATTTAAGGTGTGTGCTAGGGCTGAGCCACACCACAACTAGAAACATGTTTTCCCAGGAAATAATGCAATCTCGGGGTTCACAGTGTGGTCAAACATCCTGCAACCACACCTGGTCCAGGTGAGGGAATGCTCCACAATGCAAAGGGTGAGTACCAATGTGAAGTTCCTTCTGCATGGAGGGGTAGCCTATGCCAGAATGAGTCAAGCTCCTTTGGCATGGGGGGGATAGCCTATACCAGGCCAAGCCAATGTTTCTGGGACTGTTAAATCTTGTCCCTTATGTCTTTTCATTTCCTCAAAAGTACACATGAGTATATATGAATATTCATCCCACATTGAGAGAACGAGCCAGCTAGGACACTGGAAGAGACAGTAGGAGCTGAGTGGGTGGAGCTAGGGGGTCATGAGTCTGAGATTTTCTATGGAATACACAAATATAAAAATGGATGAAGAAGTGCAGTTACTGCTTGATGGCAAACTTCTATGGCTGCTCTGTTAGCACCCAAGGCAGGACTATCCTTTGGGAATGGTTATTTGTATCCTACAAAGGGGTAACATGAACACAGACTCTCCATAGTAATCCTGAATGAAGGATTAGTCTTCTAAACACCAGAAACCCATTGCCTCAGTCCTAGAGGCTGGAAGACAATTACAGAGCTCCTTCTGAGGTTTCTTTTCTTGGCTTGTTAGATAGCTGTCTTCTCATGAGTTGTGGTGGCACACACCTGTCACCCCGGCACTTGCAAAGCTGAGACAGGAGACTCTCAAGCTTAGAAGAGCCTGGCCTATGCAATGAGACCCTGTCGTAAAGAGAAGGAGTGGAACTGTAGCGCTTGGGAGAGCAGGCCCTGCACCTCACCTGGGCAACAGTAGAGCTGGCCCTGGTGGTGTGGGAGCAAGTGAGCCCAACACAAGGGCATGAGAGCAGGAGAACTGGCTCTGCTCCTTGCTGCCCACTGCATTGGGTGAGCTAGCCAGGGCAATGCTGGAGAACTCACCCAAGTGGTGTTGATGAGGGAAACCTGGCAGGCTTCAATCCAACAACCACCCAGGCCCAGAACCAGGGCTATGAGTTAGCCCACCCTGACATCTACTGTGGATCTTCTCTTCATCAGGGTTGTTGGCTACTGGTCTGTTAGAGCTAAGGGAGTAGAGCGGCCAGCAGGGTCCGAATGACCATGAGCATGACAGAAAGGACTTTGGAGAGTCAGCTTCAGAAAGTCACAGCTCGTTTTATTGGTCCAGGGGTAAGGAATATAAGGGCTCCTAGGGTTACAGGCAGGAAGGGCTGATTGGTCATGACATAACACCTAATTATCATACAGGTGGGAGGAAAGAGCAGGACTTAATGTATTAAATCACACAACATTTTCAGGGAGCTCTGTGAAGGGTCATTTTCCAAATAAGTTCAGGCATCTGAGTTAGAGACACCCTCCAAATAAGGTTAGAGGAGAAGAAGAAGCCTCCCCGAGAAAGGGAGTCCACCATTTTGCACCAATCTCAAAGTTATCCAGACATGATGGACTGCAACCTTAAATGAGGGTTCTCCAAGGTCTCCCCATTTGATTTTATAATGGAGAGGTGGCATGATAAACTTTGAGACCCTATCAGAGGGGCCCAGAGTCTGATAGTGGACTATGCCATGATTGGTGGCAACACTAGCAGTGGTGGTAATGCAGGAGATAAATATCAGAATAAAACATAGCATAATTAGGGGACTACCAAAGGATAGGAGCCAAGAAAACAAGGGATTATTGAACCTGCCTAATTGTTCAGTAGATAGGAATTGTTCTCAATAACATTTGATTCATTTACATAAAAGTAACATTCTTCTCCCAATACTATGCACATCCCCCCATGTTCAGCAGTTATTAAATCTAGGGCCCCTCTGTTTTGTAGTACAACTCCCGCTAGGGAAGTTATCTGTCATTGAAGAGACTCGGGGCTGTTTGTTCCTCAAGTTCATATAGGTAAGACTGAGGAAGAGGGGTTGGAGGGACGGTTCAGCAGTTAAGCGCACTGGTTCAATGGCTCTTCTTCCAGAGGTTCTGAGTTCAATTCCCAGCAACCACATGGTAGATCACAACCATCTTTAATGGGACCTGGCGCCCTCTTCTGGCCTGCAGGCATACATGCAGACAGAACTCTGTATACATAATAAATAAATCTTTAAATAAAAACCTGTGGGATAATTATTACAGGGTTACAAAAACCTGGAAAGGAGGAGTTAACGCAAGGGCTAACGGTTCGTTGACACCAGAGAAAGGCCGGGGAATTAGCACAGAGTATGATGTTGGAAAAAGCACCCGGGATAGAATTTAAACAAGGGCCCCGCAAGGCAGAGGAAGAGGTAGGGGTTAATAAAGGAGAGGTCGCAGATCTTTCGCAGAAGAGGGGGTATTGAAGAATTAACTTTGAAAGGAGACTTCAATGGGAACAGCTATAAGCTACAGCTGAGAAAGTGAAGCACAAAGGAAACATGGAGCAGCGTGAGGGTGGGATGCGAGGGGCAGCAGGGCGGCAGCATATTGCACAGTCTGCAGCCAAGCCGGACTGAGCATTTCTTCCTAGTTGTGTCTCCTGCTTCAGAATAATTCTGTGGGTTAGCATGGAATGGGAAGTCTGCACCAACTATGGAGAACTATGAGTATCCGCAGAGGGATGTGAAGCATAGCCAGTGGGGTGTGGCTTTCCCAGGACTCCCACTCTCCATCTCTAAAGTAATGGTTAGACCGTTACTTGAGTTTTTAAACAGGCTATTTCTGTGGGAACTGAGTTCAGTTGTGCAGGACTAGAAACACCAGCCACTGTAATGGTCCTGATTTATGAGGCGGCCTGTAGGCAGAAGTTTCTGTCCTGCCAGCAGCTCCCAAATAAACATTGAGGTTTATGTTAATTACAAATCTCAGTCAATAGCTCTGGCTTATTACTAACTAGCTCTTATGTTTTAAGTTAACCCATCTTCCTTATCTACCCTTTGTCAGGTGGCAGTACCTTTATTAACATGGCATGTTAATCTCCTGCTCCCTCTGGCTGGCAACTCCTGACTCTGCTCTTCTCCCTCCCAGCATCCTCTTAGTCTGGGCTTTCCTGCCTAACCTTATTCTGTTCAGCTATTGGCCAGTCAGCTTCTGTATTAAACCAATCACAGTGACTTATATTCACACAGTGTAAAGGAATATGCCGCAGCATCAGCCTGCTTCTCCTTTGTAATCCTTTTGCCAATAGGGGAAGCAGAGAAACGGGTTGGGGGTCACCGGGGTGGAGTTAGGGTAGATGGAAATAGAAATAGAGCTTTGGCATTCTTCACTGGGGCAGTCCACAGACCTGGTCTCCTGGTTTTTGCTGTCATAGATTTCCCCAAAGGGAAAAACACCAGTGGTAGGTACTAGGTAAAGAATAAGAATTAGGAGGTGGCGAGACAGGCTGTAATACAACAAAGACTGTCATTGAACTAGCAGAGAAAGAGGCTTGGGGTGGGGTCAGGGAACACGACGTGGGCAGTGGCGACCAGGTGGTGAATGTCCTTCCAGGAGACCTTGTTGTTCTTCTGCAAGGGGTGGGGTTTCCTCTTCTCCATCCTTAATCAGTCGAGAGTGAGAAAAGGGTCATCTTTCTGATCAGTGGGGTGATTGTCAGACATTTCTGGCTGGGACCCAAATAGGCCTCAGTTGGGCCTGTGGAAAAACACAAGCAAATACCCCTTCCTGTTGTGAGGCGGGGGGGGGGGGGAGTTATGTCCCGTTCATATTCCATCCAGGGTGTCACTACATTGTACCAAGATGCAAGGGTCTGCTCCTGGTTTGTGTCAGTGAAGGAAAAATGGAAGGGTGTTTGGAGTCTTGTAGATGTCCAATATATTTAGGGCGACCAGGCCCATTGCCAATTGTATGCTAAAGGTGTAGATGCTCATTTTTGTTTTTAAGTTGAACCTTTAGAGTTTGATGTGTTTTTTTCTATGATCCTTTGGCCCTGAGGATTGTAAGGAATTCCCTTGTGGTGGATAATCTCCCATCGTGAGCAGAAGGCCTTGAACTGAGAGCTAGGAAAGGTGGGACCATTGTCAATCTTCAAAATTTAGGGTGGAGTATATGAGCCATACCCCATAACAAGTAGGGACTGAGGGATGCTGGGAGAACCTGGTCCAGTTTTGATATGTTAAATAGGTACTTCAGCCTTTTGTCCCATATATATATATATATATATATATATATATATATATATATATGACAGAAGGTAAAGTGATTTTTTTAATTTAAGCAAGATTTTATTAAATTTTTAAGTATTGACCAAGATGAAATTTAATCAGGACCATCATCTGGAAACTTTCCAGCTGAGTGGCCTGGAGATAAATGTTGTTGGAGCTTATAGGGACAAAACCCATAGGACACTGTATTTTTCCAGGAGGCTTTGTTGCTATTTTTCAAGAACTACAACTCCCAGAATTCCAGGAAGTTATCTGGTTCTTGGGCAGGTGGGGCTTACAGGTTAATTTAGGGTCTAACAATCTCCCTGAAGTTGTATTCTGGATCAAATCATTGACTCTATGATGAATACCAGTTTATATTTGGATCTAATAACCATCAGATGAATGGTACCCAAATAGGAAATATCGTTCGGTTACTGCATCAATAAGCCAACAGAAATGAGTAGAAAGAAGAAAGGCCAAAGGCCCTATGATGGATAATATCTCTTTGTTTTGCAAAAAGCTGGCCAAGTGTCCGATCATACTGTAGAACCATTTTAGCTAATGAAGCTACTTTTTGAGAAATCTGAGTCCATTTTTCCTGGTATATTAATTGGCATTATTGGTAGCCATTTTGTCTCTGATGTCAGAGAGTTTTCTTTTGACTTAAGCCTTTTCCAGCCTATTATGGGGCAAGGGCAATGTACTTTGTTCTGTAGCTGCTCCCAGGTGAAATGGGCGTCAGTTGTCAGGGCCCGTGAAAGGCTACTCAAAGACTGGCAATGGGGCATTTATCAGAAAGCATCTGGTTAGCTGACGCAGGTGAAGGGATGGAGAGAATGACCTCAGTGGGACTGATTCCTATCAACTTCCAGCAAGTCCAGAGTGCAGCAGCCTGCATCTTGCAGGAGCTCCCTGGATTACGTGTCCGTTAGCCAAGTGGAAATTTGCTGAGATATAGATAAGGGACAGGAGTTAAAATTCATGAACTTAAGAAAAACCTTACATTTGGAACCGTTCCATTTGGCCTGTTGATAAGTGGACCTAAGCCTTATGACCTTTTTTGATTTCCTGAAGGTTATATGAATTTTAGTTGACTAAAGGAGAGAAAAGTTTTAGATATAGGAGCATAACCATTGTTTTGAAGTCCACATTGTAGAAAAGTCAGTTAACTGGCATCTGTGAAACAGCTGAAGTGGACTCATGCCTTTGAGTCCTAGCAAAAGCTATACTGTTGGGTTAAAATCCGTGAGCATTTTTTCCTCTGTCCAGAGAGTCAGATATGGGTTGGACAGAGATGGCTTCAGTCCGATGAGATACACCTTTAAGTCTATATTTAGAGGACAGCCAAAGGGAATTTAAAATCGTGAGTCTGTGACTATAACAACAGTCGTCAGTGTTTTACCAGAGCTAGATTAATAGCTTAACAGAATTCCGTTGGTGAATGGTAAAACTCTGAACTTTTGAAGTCTTGGGATAACAATAGCATAGTGAGGGAAAGAAAAACCTTTTTTTATATACCTTAAGCAAACTTTTTATACCTTAATAAATTGTATCCATCCACATACCCCAAAACACTTTCTCAGCCAAGCGGTGGTGGTGCAAGCCTTTAATCTCAGCACCCAGGAGGCAGAGCCAGGTCAATCTCTGTGAGTTTGAGGCCAGCCTGATCTACAGAGTGAGCTCTAGCACAGCCACCAATGCTACAGAGAAACCCTGTCTCAGAAAACCAGAAAACAAGACAAAACAAAAGGAAAATATTTTCTCACATCCTTGCAACCCAATCTTCTGTCCTTAGAACTCTATAACTTGCATCTACACGCCTTAAGGTACTTTATTCATGTCCTCAGACATTCATACATACCCTAAAACACCTTCTTAGACTCTAAAATATTTTCTTCAGTCCTCATAACTTAAGCTTTCGTATCCTGGGAACTTATATAAACTTTCCACCTTTTTTTTATTTGCTCATTCATCATAAGAAACAGGTGGTTGATTGCTGAAAGCAGACATTGGAAAAATTTTTCCTTTAAATAAAGGAATAGTAAAAAGTTACATTGAAATCTGTTTTGTGAGTTTACCTATAAACAGAGACTGTGCATTGGTTTCCAGACTGCCCGGCCTGAATAATCACACAGAAACTATATTAATTACAACATTGTTTAGCCAATGGCTCAGGCATATTTCTAACTAGCTCTTACATCTTAAACTAATCCATTTCTATTAATCTGTGTGTTGCCACAAGGCCATGACTGACAGGTAAGTTTCTGGAGCCCTTCTCCTTCAGCAGCTAAATGGTGTCTCTCTGACTCCACCTTCTTTCTCCCTGCATTTGGTTTAGTTTTCCTGCCTACCTATATTCTGCCCTGCCATAGGTCAAAGTAGTTTCTTTATTAATCAATAGTAATAAAACATATTCATAGCATACAGAAGGGAATCCCACATCATTTGCCTGCTTTTTTAGAGTCTGGTAGTAAGGTAAACTGTGTTTAGATCTAGGAGTAGCTCTTAGGAAAACAAGGCCTGTGTTCTGAATTTTATACATGAAGAGAACTAAGAAGACAGCTGAAGTCTTGGGAGAGGAGCTGGGTGCTTGCTGTTGTTAAATCTGCCTATTTAGGGCTGGAGAGATGGCTCAGAGGTTCTTCCAGAAGTCCTGAGTTCAATTTCCAAAAACCACATGGGGGCTCACAACCATCTATAGTGAGATTTGATGTCTTCTTCTGGTGTGCAGAAAATTATGCAGACAGAGCACTGTATACATACTAAATAAATAAATATTTTTTAAAACTGCCTATTTATCAAGACTGTATATTATAATAAAATATTTTATAAACTCAAAATGATTAATAGCATTGTATATTTAAATATTTTTAAAGCTGTTTCTTAAAATATATCCAGTATTTTTTGTAATTTAAATGTTTTATAAAATTCCAAATTTTTCTCTTAAAAGGTTTAAAATCTCTCAAAAAGAAAGTACCCTTTTTTACTTCAAGAGGGAAAAAAGCAAGCACAACTATAATTCACACAAGGCAAAAACAAGGCCTAATAGGGCAAACTATTTAATATTTAATGTCTGGGATTTAGTCATAAGCTGTGTTTAGGATAAGATAGGAATTATCACACAAAAATCCATTCTGATATAAAATATCTTGGAGACCTATTGTTTCCTCCTTGGTAGCCCCACTCCATGTGGTCACCTTTAATTAAGATGTCTGTGAAGTCACATGACACCATCTTCTCCAACATTAGCAGAGATGGTGACTAGCCACGTGGCTGCCGAATGAGGGCAGCAAGCCCCATGATGCTTTTGTCTCAGAATGGAATCATGCCACATGGTTTCTTTAAGATTACCTGTGCACAGATTTTTAACTGCCAACCACATGTCTTTAGTTAACCTTCTCCGTAGATTTTATAAATTTTTTTTAAACCTTATCCAATAAAATGAGTGTATAAATCTTGAGGCTTAGAATGGTCACATAAACAAAGTCTAATTTTTGGGGGGCTGTTCTGCTTTGCTCTCAGTGCCTAGTGACTCAACCTGACTTGGGGCCTACAGGAAGCCTTTAAACATGCTTGAGTCTAGAGAAGAGGGAGCCAGAACCCAACTCTAGAGCCGGCTTTCCAAGGAAATAGAACAGCATAAGACAACTAATGCGATCCACACCAAAAGGCATCTAAACTCCTGCTAACCAAAATCCAGGGACCAGGGGCTCAGAGATATACTCTGAGGTCCAGCCGTAAAAGCAACCATGTGGTGACTGGTGGCTGGTGGCAGCGGAGACAACAAAAATATCTGACCTATTTTTGTCCCTGTGCCATATTTAAGCAATCCTTATGGACACACCAGAATGCACAGACAGACTTACTAAAGATACAGGCAGATACAACTTTCTCGAGAAACAGAGGAACAAAACTTTCCGTGGGAAACACACTTAGTTACAAATTATATAGATTTTTAAATCATGTCAGGTGAACAATTTACAAATCCTGAGCTAAGAGTTGAAGAACATAATCTTACAATGCAGAGCAGATTTTTAAGGGTGGGGAAGTAGAACCTTAGAGGTAGGAGACTTTGGGAATGTAGCAGAGCAAGTTTAGGTATAAGAAATTTGGGGACCGTTTGTCTGTGGCAGTAACAGCTGTCAACAATTTGTGAGAATTTGGAAATCAAGTCCTTTGGTTTGGATTGTATTGAGGTCAAGGGATGAAAATAAAATCTGAGTTCATGGAAGAAGAAAGAGACGGGGCAGCAAAGTGGAGCCCTGCGGGTGAAGCAGGCTGCAGGACTGCAGGTGAGAACGGAGAGATGGTGTAGTGGATCTGCAGGGGGCTGCAGGGCGAGAGAAAACCAGTGGGGAGCAGAAGAGGAAAGAGGGGTCCGTGCATGTGTAGCAGAGCCAGGCAAGCACATACGTGACCACGTGGGCATGCCTATGTGGAGGGTAGCGCAGGCAGAGGGAAGCCGAAAATGAAGCAACAGACTCTAGAATTTGGAATCATATTCATAGACAAATGATCCCTGCATACCGTATTGAGGGTTAGATCAGCAGACACTGCATGGGAGAACCCGGGAGGAGGGATGCTGGGAGCGCTGCAGCTGCCCTCTGGCTCCCACATTGCAACAATGTATGGACAGGGCATTTACACAGTTTAGGGTGGGAGAACCGACAGAAACAGAGAGAGCAGATCTATTACAGGGGAGGGGGCATGTAGGATCCCAGTGTGGCCAGACCAAATGCCAGGAGAACCTAGTGAGTCTTTGGCACCAATGAAAAGATAAAAAAGCGAAATGGTTACCTTTCTGCAGACCCTGCCAAGGTGTACCACTAAGAGAATACATTATTTGCAACAGAATTAGTGCAAGATGTTTATTGGGGGGACAGTGAGGGACGGGTGGACATCTAGACCTGCAGATCCAAAACTGCAGGATCTCCACAACACAGGTCAGCAACAGGATATCCAAGAGGAATCCCCTGTGAGGGCCCAGCACTGACAGCATAGCAGAAACCAAGGACTCATGACAATGAATACTTTAACAAGTAAGGATGCATAGACTAAAGGTACACTGTGTGACTCACTGTGTTCCACTGTGACTTCCACAGTGTGCTGTGGAACAATGCTTTTGTGCACTGTAAATTTCGTCACTTGTCTTCGTTTAATAAAACATGGATTGGTCAGTAGCCAGGCAGGAAATATAGGCAGGGAAATCAGACTAAGAGAATTCTGGAAAGAGGAACGACAGAGAAGAGACACGAGCCAGCCAGCCCGCCGAGGAAATAAGACATGTAGAAAATGAGGTAATGCCACGACCACATGGCAATACACAGACTAATAGAAATAATTGAGTTAATTAAAGATGTAAAAGCTAGCTAGGAATATGCCCAAGCCATCAGCTAAACAGTGTTGCAATTGATATAGTTTTCTGTGTAAATATTCAGGTTTCTGTTTACAGCAGTGAGACTTTTGTTTACTTAATTATTTTTGCTTTGTATGTTAGTTAGTTTAGTTAGTTTTTGTTTTGTTTTGTTTTATTTGATTTGATTTTGAGGGGGAAGGTTGCAAGGGCAGAGGGCAGTTGTGAAGGGACCAGAAGGTGAATGGGATTCCGATGCATGATGTAAAACCCACAAAGAATCAATAACAATTTTTTTTAAAAAAATTGAAAATAGAAAGGGTGGAGAAAAGAAAAAAGGTTGTCTTCTCATCACTTTTATTTGGTGGTGGTGGTGGGGATCTCTGAGTAGTCCTGGCTGTCCTAGAACTCTGTAGACCAGGCTGGCCTTGAACTCAGCGATCCATCTGGCTCTGCTTCAGAGTGCTAGGATTAAAAGTGTGTACTGTTGCCACCACTGCCCGGCCACTATCCTTTCCTGTAAGGATGCTAGTTACACCAGGTCTATGCTATGAACTTGTTTTAATTTCATTACCTTGTTAAAGACCCAGACTCCAAATGTCACATTCTCAGGTACTGTGGATTAAGGTTGCAGTTTAGGATCCCAGGGGACACACTCAACCCACAACAGAAGGACATCATTTCAGGAGAACAGAGCCACGTGAAACTGTAGACACCCAAGGGGGTCATCCAAGGCTGCAGAAAAGAAAGGTAGTCACAATAAAGCCCCTAGAAGCTTCTCTGTGCCCCAATCTAGTACCCTGCTCTGGGGACCAGAGACATAGCTGCCAGGGACCCTGGCCATGCAAGGCCTTGACTTCCTGGCCTGAGAAGCTTGATTTTGCCATCGGGTTCACAACACACTCAGAAAGAAACATATGCAACTTTGACCCCCACTGGTCCCTTTAAAGCAGTGTTTTTTAATACCAGACACATCAGGAAGAACCTGTCCTCATGGGCACGTGACAAGAGTCATAACTGAGTAGCCCTGTGAAGTATCGCTTTTCCGCCAGCTTCCCAGCACAGACAGACTAGGGAACGGAAAACTTGCAATTAATGATTTCATTTGCCCTCCAACAAACATTAGCTCTTTCCCAGGGAACTGGATGGACCCCAGGTCTGCTAAGATTCTAATATTTTCCTCTCATAAGAGCTAGGAAGAACCGTGGAGGCTGTGAATGTTCCACTCCTTCCCTCTTTCCATCTCTCATCCAACTAACACATCTTTCTAAGTGCCTGCCGTGTGCTCAGGGGAGGGGAGAAGATCAGAGGATACTGTGTGGAGGAGGGGGGCTTTAGATGACCCTTTCAGATAGGGTAAGGTTTCGATGGCCAAAGGAGTTCCGGCAGGAAGGGCATGAACAAAGGCCAGGAAATGGGAAGACAAGCCATCCTAGGGTCTACAATGAGCTACCGCTTCACGGAGTCAGAGAAAGGTTTGTGTCATACTAGGGGGGCTGCCATCTCCACGTGTCGGTTAGAATCATTCCGTTGGGAAGGGAGAATGCCACCACCCCCGTCCTTTGCTTCTGCTTGAGGTAAAAAAGAAGGGGCGGAAGAATTAAACGGGGGGGGGGGGGGAGGGGGCGGTAGAGAGATATTCCTTCCGGTGAAAGGATGCAGACAGAGAGAGAGAGAAAGCTGTGATGATTAGGGCTGCTTTGCTGAACAAGCACACTGTGGGAAGAGTCGCTGGAGCTCTTGATTCAGCTGGTGTCGTGGGCGGTTGGATTTGCATGTCAGTGTGGGAAAAGTGACTTGCCTGAGGCCTGTTTCTGAGCATCTAAATCAGTCACCCGATGAGTGATTTTGTATGTATGCTGTTCACAGGCTAAGTCTCAGCGCTTAGGCAAACACTTCCGTTCAAATGGGGGTAGAGGAGCCGACAGAAGGATACACACCACAGTTTGTGATGGCCCCGCAGGATTGGAGTTAGCACCTATTGCAAGATCCCTAAGACACAATCATACGTACACCATAGCCTTCCCAAGAACAAGGAGAGGGTCTGTGACCACCATCTCCATGTCAAGGACAGACTGTCTCCTAACAGCTGATCACTGCGGCCATCACGGGGACTCCCGCCCTGTCTTGTCAGTCAGACACTGACATGTGTGAGATTCAGTCTTCTGAGCATCGAGGAAACAGCAAAAGGAAGCTGTAAAATGCCGTTTCCCTTCTGGAACACAAAGAAAAAGTCAGGAATACTCTGCGATGTGCCAAAGGATAAAAGAGGCTGCCTCTCCAGAAGAGAGGTGCCATTCAGACAGACTGCACACAAGGCTCAAAACGCTCCTTGAACTGTTCTTTTCTAAGACTGCGTGTGCCTGTAATAGTCAGCTAGATCAACGAAGCCTTAAAGACGTGACAAATACAAGCTTAGCTCACTCGCTGGAGGAGAAAAGATACTGTACTCAGTATGACTGGGATGGGGAGAGGGCTCGGTGGTTAAAGCGCTTGCTGTGCAAACGTGAGGACCAGAGTTCAGATCCCTGGAACCCATGCCAGGGGGAGAGTCAGCCTACCTAGAATTCCAACAGTGGGAGGCAGAGGCAGGGGATTCTCTGGACAAGCTGGCTAGCCAGACTCACCATACTGGCTCTGGGCTCTTCTGAGAGACCCTGCCTCAACAAAACCTGGTGAATGAGCAATTAGTGCCAGTTCTCAAAATCAATATTGGGCCTCCCCACATGCACCCACCCCCACACACATGTTGTGCACATACATACGTGCATACCATATGCACACCACATGAACATGTGAAAATGCTCTAAAGACAAAGAAAGAAAAGGAAAAGAAACCATTGGGCAATGGACCCTTAACACAGCCGCTTGACTGTCCAAAGACAGATCACAGCAAGTGGGAAGGATGTGGGAAACTGGAACCCTCACACATTGCTGATGCCAACATAAACTGGCACAGCCACCTTGGAGAGTGGTTCCTCAAAAGGCTGAAGTTACCCCACGATCTAGCAATCCCGTTCCCAGGTATGGAAACAGATCCAGACGAGAATTCCCATGTGTGATGGTGTCCCTGACAGCAGTAGCGGTCGTACAAGCGTCCATCACCGGACAGGCTGATAAGCGAATGTGCTCCTGCCAGACGTGGGACATGGTTCAGCCCAGGAAACAAGCCATCCAAAGTCACAGAGGGCCAAGCGTGCTGGCACCTACCCACAGCTCTAGCTCTTGAGAGGCTGAGGCAGGCTATCTACCCACGGCCAGCCAGGGCTATAGCGTGAGACTGGAGCTCCAAACCCACAATAAAGACAAAGATGACTCTTAGATGCATGTGTCATTAGCCATGTGACATTCTAGAGGAGGCAAAATGATGAACACAGTGAATAGAGCAAAACTAAGAGGGAGTGGGGGTGAACAGGTGGTGCCAAGGGGAACTTTAGGGGGGCAGGATTGTTCTGTAGGGCAGGTATCAAGGTGGGTGTGGGTCAACACCTATTAGCACCTAAGAGTCACCCCTATTGTCATATGGGCTTCGATAGTTAAGGTGTCTTTTTTTTTCTTTGTGGTGCAGGGTGGAGCCCTGGGCCTCCAGATGACTAGGCCAGCACAGTGCTACTATGTTACTACCAGGGCCCTCTGCTCAAATCCCAGTGGAAGACCAAGGAGCCCAGATTCCATAATAGGAGGTAACAACGTCTGTGTTGATGGAATTAGCAAGTCTTTGATAATTTATCCTAGCAGCCTTAGAAAACCATGCAAGGCTAGGCATGTTGGCACAAGTCTGTCATTCCAGCACTTGGAGGCTGAAGCAGGAGAATTGTCATGAGTTAAGGCCAGGCTGGGCTACATAGTGATTTTTAGGTTAATGTGGGCTTCTGGGCTACAGTGTGAAATGCCGTCTCAAAAAAAGAAAGCTGGGTAGTGGTGGTGAAGGCAGCGGCGGTGGTGGAGCATACCTTTAACCCCTCACTCAGGAAGCAGAGGCGGGAAGGTCATGAGTCCCAGTCCAACCTGGGCTACACAATGAGACCCAGACTCAAAACAAAACTGTCAACAAATTAAAGGGACAGCCTCTTCTAAAGTCCGCTAGTCCCTCTAGAGAGAGGAATGGTAGTCGCCTATAGATTCGGAAGTGGAAGGGCACAAAGACGAAAATGTGTCTGTGGAGCACGCAGGACATAAACTCGCTGCACCGCCTTGGTGAAGTGGCACCCAGCAAGGCAGAATTGTTATAAAACTAAAAACAGGGGCTGGGAAGCTAGTTCAGTGGGTGACGTGTATGCTGCCTAAGCACAAGGACCTGAGTTCAGATCACCAGCGCCCACGTGAAAGCCAGGCAGGGCGGTACCTGCCTGTAACCACTCAGCTCCAGGAGCCAGACAGTCCTGGTTGTTTACAGGTTCAGCTGAGGTGTGGCGCTCCGGATCCAGGGAGAGATCCTGTCTCAGAAACAATAAGGTGTGGCCCGGAGAGATGATGCAGAGTGTGAGGGCGCTGCTTGCTCTTGCAGAGGACCTGGGTTCCCAGCACCCACGTCAGGGAACCCGTAGCTACATGTACTTCCAATTCTGGGGATCCGATCTTCTCAGTGCCACAGGTACCCAGCACACACATGTGCACACGATTCATGTAAGCACACACATATACAAATAAAATAAATAGAACAGTAATAAGGTGGAATGAAATTCTCAAAGAATATATTTTAAAATACTATATTTTTTAATAAAGAAAAGCAATAAGATGGAAAGTGGTATAGGGAGACACTTAACAATGCTCTCTGCCCCTGGCCATGCGCAGACCAGTGTGCCTGCATACACATACGCACACACATACACCATACATGCATGCATACCCACATACACCATACATACATACAGCACACACGCACATACTTAAACATGCAACACATACACCACACATTTGCATATCCACATACACCATATACACACATGCAACACATGTACACATATTCACACAAACACCACACACACACATACGCACCCACATAAACCACACCCACATGCATACACCACACATGCACACCCACACACACCACACAAACGCATATCAACATATACTACATACACAGCCATGTAGACCCGCATAGACCGCACACATACTCACATGAATAAACCACCACATATTCTAAAAACAAAACACCACTTCTTAGGGTACGGATCTAAACCGTCAGTTGGAACAAATGGAGTCTTAACAGCATAGACTATCTTTTCGTAAAGATTATTATGAAATCAAACATCCTTACAGGGAAAAGGGGTTGGTTCTAACTCTGAGCCCTCTGAATCACACCGTCCGCCCTTCGACACAAACGGTGCCACACTTTCTAAAGCCACTGCCTCTACTCTCAAGGGGCTTCAAAAATCTGTACTCCGCATGGCCCCACACTCTCCAGATCTCTGCCTCTTCCTTCTAACCTGAGTGAAAGCATCTTCATGCCTCTGAATGCGGGACCTTTCTCCACCCATTCTTCTGCTGGGATTCTCCAACTCTCCCATGCTGCAGACGCCAGGTCACCTTTGACACCTCTAGTCCCTTCCGTGCCAGGCACTTTCCCAGGACACTCGACTTTCAAACTGTCTCTACTGCATCTTCTGAGCTCTGCTCCTTCTGCTGCTGTGCTGTCTAGAGGACACAGGAGATGCTTCTCCCATCTTGGTCATTCCCTTGCACACTGCATTATGAAGCCGCAACAGCTCCCTCAGCTGCTCCTCAGGCACCCTTCACAGAACAGACCACGCCCCTCCCCAACTCTGCTGCACATCCGTGTTTCTCAAAGGGCAGCAGTAAGCTTGCCTCCCCTGGGCCTGGCTGTTGCCATTGTCATGGGCTTATTGACCTGTCATCACTAACAGGTACGGCTGCCTTTGCCATTTTCCTGTCACTCTCAGTCTGCAAACTGCCCCTGCAGTGAGTTTGTACGTAGACGCTGTGGGTGAGCCCCCGGACCCACTTCTGCCAAGCAGCTGGACATGGCAACCCTGTCTCGGTGTCCCCACCTTAGCCCTCTAGCTCTCCTCGGTCTGTGACTCAGTTGCCTCTCAAGACACACTTTCGCAAGTCATCTGGTCATTCTATCTGTGCAATAGTCAGGGACTGGTTAGGAGAGAGGAGCAGGTCCTAGAGCACTCACTGGCACACAGATGACGAGATGATTCGTACGTGACATAGCACATTAGATGTTACATAGCACAGAGGCCTCAAACCACAAAGGTTCAGATTTCAGTATTAACTGTGCCACTCACTGACAGACCATGAGATAGTTATTCAAACTCTCTGAGCCTCTGTTTCCTCTTCAACCAAAAGGCAATGGTGAGGGAGGCACTAAGCGTGGGGGAGCCAGATGATTGCTGTGTAACAGCTCAGCTGTTCATCCACATTGCACGGCCACCAGCACTCCTATATCAGTCACACATCAACCTGGGTGTGTCTGTGATGTGGCTGTAGAGTGGACAGCGTGAACACTTTGGATAGGGGTGGAGTGAGCAGATTGCCCTCTCCAGGGTGGGAGGATTTCTCCAATCAGGTGAAGGCCCAGATGAAAAGGCGAGAAGCAGGAGAGAGTTCTGCCGCAGCCTTTGGGCCCTATAACCTCAGCTTTCCTGGGGCTCCAGCTTGTGGAACACAGAGCCGGTCTGCATCCATGACTTCATGTCCTAGGTGGACACTGATGTTGGTCTGGTGATTTTTGAAGGTGTGGATCCCTCCTGTCTATTCTGGTTTCCTGGAGAAGACAGCCTAATGTGCCCTAATGCATGAACTAATAGCTCACACTCAATGGGCACTTTCAGCTTCCATGGTTACTATCTTTATCACTGCACTATACACGTGACCAACCTGTCCTTGGCTCCATATCTCGAGACACTTAGGCTTTTTTTTTTTTTGGTTTTTGTTTTATTTTTCTTTTTTTTTATATTTATTTATTTATTATGTATACAATATTCTGTCTGTGTGTATGCCTGAAGGCTAGAAGAGAGCACCAGACCTCATTACAGATGGTTATCAGTGACTATGTGGTTACTGGGAATTGAACTCAGGACCTTTGGAAGAGCAGGCAGTGCTCTTAACCGCTGAGCCATCTCTCCAGCCCCTTTGTTTTATTTTTCAAGACAGGGTTTCTCTGAAGCTTTGGAGCCTGTCCTGGAACTAGCTCTTGTAGACCAGGCTGGCCATGAACTCACAGAGATGCGCCTGCCTCTGCCTCCTGAGTGCTGGGATTAAAGGCGTGCACCACCATCACCTAGCTCATTAGGCTTTTTAAAAAAACTCTGAGCCCACATACAGCATACATACACACATGGACATATACATACTCAAACACATGTACAATACCCATACATACAACATGCACATACTCACGCACACATATGTATATGCATGAAGACCCACATCTATATATATTCACACAAACAAATCCACACACGCACACATGCACATAAACATACACATATAGTCCCACGCCTATACACATTCATATGAACACGTGCACACACATATACACATGTACATATATACATAGAGATTCTGCAGACACACATAGATTCACACATGCACACATGAGCATGAACACGTGCACATGGGCAGACTCACATGCACACATATATACACAGACTCACACATACATGTATTTATGCATACACAAATGTACATATGTATACATGCACTGTACATACAGAAACTCACACATACACTTGCACACGTACAAACAGACCCTTGCATACTCTCACACACACTCAGAGAAACCTAGGGATGCACACATAACATATACACACACATACATACACACATACATACACATGTTCTTGAGGCAGTTCTGGACCTACTGGTAGGAGGCAGACCATATTCAGGCCTTTAGCTCCTGAATGTGCCTTGTGGTTTCTGCCTCTGGCCTCTCTACTCTTGGTGGTAAGCCTCTAGGTCCCAGGGCCCCTGAGACTCTGAGGTTACATTCAGTCACGCTCCTCCTCCCTCGGATCTGCAGGGCTGTGTCCTGAGGGAAAGGAGGCTGAGTCACTGGGGAATGCTTCCCAGGGCGCTAGTCAGAGGAAATCTGAGTAGAGAATGTGTCCAGTGGGGTCCCCCAAGATCAGGAAGCTTTCACGACCACCTGTCGTCTCTCACTTCCCACCCATCCCAGAGTGGCTCTCAAAAAAATGGCTCAAGGGTTAACAGGTCATGGTGCTGAGAAGATCCAGATGCAGTCCCTCCAGGGCGCCACACCAGCCCTAGCCTCATAGCAGCCCTCCAGGTGATCCCCAACATACTCAGCAAGGCTGTCATGTCCTTTGCAGCTAGCTCGGACCCGGATGAGCAGGAAGCCTGAGAGTCAGGCTGGGGTCCTGCTGCTGAACTACAAACCCACGATGTCAGTATAAGCCAGGGGCCTGATAAACAGCTTCCTCCACACAGCTGGAACAGTGACCCCTGGAATAGGAATCCAGTGCCCCCCTTATGACAAACTTCCCAAAGAGGGTGTCCTGGACACAGGCACATACAGAGGTAATAGCCCTACTTAAGGGAAAACGTGTTTCTAGGCTCTTGACTTCAGGTCATTGCTGGGCCTCTATGGCCTCAGCTCCCTCATCTGAAACATGGGAGTGATCAAGTTGCTAAAGCAACAGGTTTCAAAGTCCCTACAGAGGTCCTCAAAATGTGTGTTAAGCCCAAATCCCCAACTGGAAGGTCATAGAGAACAGAAACTGAGCTGGCGGCCTCCAAGAGGTGGAGCTTCCTCAGGTATTCGAGTTATTATAAGGGCGTGAGATGAGCCACTTCGGGTGGGTCCCTGACACGGGAGACTTATGAGACAGGGAAGGATTGGCACCGTAACACCCAGCATCACCCCAGGCTCTTTAGAGTCCCCACTAGCAGGGAACCCCTCTCCAAATGGAGCTGCCTGATCCTAAACTTCCCAACCTTCCATCCAGGTGTGAAAGAAGATTGTTTTCTCTATAAGTTACTCGGCCTGTGGCATTCGGTCGCAGCAACAGAAAATGGGCGAAGATGCCAGCACACAGAAAAGGGTCAGCGGCTGTCAGGATTGTCAGTGAAGAAACGCTCCCCACCAAGCTTTCCTTCAGATACAGAAGGCGCGAAAGAGGGGGCACATCTTTCTATGTGGGGACTGTGTCTTTTAGAATGCACAGGCAGGCCTCCAGAGCACTGTTTCTCCACATGGCTTTGTCATATGCCCATGTGTAAGGGCAGGAGGGGAGTTTACTAAGTACCTGGCATGTCTGGTCCTACCAACCATTCCTCCCGTGGTCAATATTATTCTCATTTTAAGGTAAGAAAATTTGAATGTACCTTGCCAAGGTCACTGGCCCATCGATGGCAAAGCTGGGATTTGAACTCGGATCTCATGGTGGCACCCCATGCTGTCCCTCTTCCACAATGCTAGGACATCTGTTCAGCAGCAGGGGCTCCTGCTTTTCCAGTTAGAGATCCATGTCAGTATTTATAGGCAAAATCTGGCTGTAGATGTCAGTCACACAGTCAACAAATTCTTCTGCAATTATTAGGAGGAAATGTTAGTATATGCTTTGATGCATTAATCTTCACTGAGCAACAAGTCCCTAGGAGACCGTGTCTTACTACAATTTAAAATTAAATTTTATGTTAAGGTTTGTGGATATGTCTCGCTACTAAGGGCATTTGCTGCTCTTGCAGAGGATCCAGATTCAGTTCCGAGCACCCATATGGTGATTCACAACTGTCTGTCTCTCAGTTCCAGAGAATCTGATGCCCTCTTCTGGCTGCCTTGGGCACTGCATGCATGAGGTGCACATACAATCACACAGGTTCACATATGTACATATAAATTAAAATGACTGAATAAATCTCAAGTTTTTGTTCTATTCTCATTATATAGAAGTTTACTGAATTGTATAGATTTCAGGTCCAGTTAATTTTTATGTGTGAAGTTTTTATTTATTTGCAAGGGTTTTTTTTTTCTTATAATAAAGTTTTAAAAAATTTGAAAAGGAACTTTCCTTAATTAAAATTTTAAAGTCACGTTTGTTTATTTATTTATTTAGTGTGAGGAGGGTTGGAGAGTATCTTGGGGGAATCAGTTCCCTTCTTCCACCTTGCAGGTTCGAGTGTAACTCTCAGGCTGTTGGGCATAACAGGCAAGAGCCTTTATTCATGAAGCCATCTAGCTGGCTCCTCACACTTAACAGTTTGCAAAGTAAAAAACAAAGGTGCTCTCTCGTTCTCTGTGAGATACCTCTCCTTCCCCACAGACCTTGTCAACACCCTCAGATGAGGTCAGAACCCTCATTGTGTCTCTCCCACAGCGTGCTATGCCTGCCAGAACTCCACTGCTCAGAGTTCCTGGGACAGGACTATCAACCCCAGCCACAGCAGTCCAGGTTTTGCACGAAGCAGAGCAGAGCTCCGGGAGTGTGGCTATGGCTGGAATCCTGCAGATCTTTTTTTTTTTTTTTTAAAGACAGGTTCTACGTAGCTCTGACTCTCTTGGAACGCACCATGTTGACCCACAGGCTGGCCTCGAACTCACAGAGATCCACTAGAGATCCACTTACCTTTCCCTCCCAAGTGCTGGGCTTAAAGGTGTGAGCCTCCACATCACCACACATGACCTTTTTAAAGGTGAAGAGGAAATTGAAACATCCTTTTTGTTCAAGGAGCCCTTCTCTGAGAATGCTTACTTCCAATTAGAGAAGGAGGGGCTGGAGAGATGGCTCCGCGATAAGAGCGTGTACCGCTCTTCCAGGGGACCAGAGTTCTGTTCCCAGCCACCATTCAGGCAATTGACAAGCCACCTGTTGTCAGCAACTCTTGCTCCATGGAGATCCAATTGCTCTAGATTTGCAGGCACCTGCACTCATGCTCATGCACACACGCACACATGTGTGCACACATACATGCACACCCAATTAAAGATAATAAATGTAAATTTTTTTGTAAATTTTTTTAAAGGGAGAGGAGGAAGAGCAGAAGAAGAAAAGGAAGAAACCTAGCATGGTGGTACACACCTTTAATTCCAGCACTTGGGAGGCAGAGGCAGGCCAAACTCCATGAGTTCAAGGCCATCCTGGTCTACATAGAGAGTTCCAGGACAGTCGGAGCTACACAGAGAGACCCTGTCTCAAAATAAATAAAGAAAAAGGAAAGGAAAGGAAGAGAGTAACTGGGAAAGTATGATGGAAAAAATAGAACACACACACACACACACCTGGGCTCATGAACAAGCCAGAAATAACCCTAGGTAGCTGTTTCAGGCTCCTCTAAAGGAACGGAGATGATAAAGTTAATTATATATTCAAAGGGAATTTATTAGATAGTTTACAGAATGTGGTCTGAGTAACTCCAACAGTTGCTGTCTCATACTAGAAAAGCTGAGAACCCCGCAGGGTTCCGTCTGTGAGGCTGGATGTCTCTGCAGTCCCAGTCTGGTGCTGGAGTCCTGGAGGATCCTAGACAGCTGCTGTCTTCAGGCTATGTTAGAATCCTGAAAAGGTTGGGTTGAATACCTACCAAAACCACAGAGTAGATGATCTTGTCAGCAAGAGCGAGAGCAAGCAGCTTGGTGGTGGGTGGCTCATGGCTTTAATCCCACTCTGCACTTGGGTGGCAGAGGCAAGTGGAGTTTTGTGAGTTCAAGGCCAGGCTGGTCCAGGACGGTCAAGGCTCCACAGAGAAAACCTATCACAAAAACAAACAAACAAACAAACAAATATACATTTAAAAAAAAAGAGTGAGAGCAAGCAAACACTTTCTTTTCCTATGTCCTTTTTTGCTGCCAACATTTATGGTGGGTGGCTCTTCCAGCTTCAAATGATGCAAATAAGAAACTCTCTCACAGGAGTGCCTCGTGGCTTGGGGTTTGGTTGAATCCAGATATCAAGTTGACAACCAGGACAAGCCATCACTACACCTTTTAATTTTTCTAGTGTTCCACTTTAGTAAATGTTTTCAATGTCCTGTTGTGCATTTGGTGTGACAGCAGGTCAGTGGCACCAAACATCAAAGACAGTCCATCCTAACTCTAACAGAACTGACACACTGCAGAACCTGGGCAGAGGTGGGGGGGGGATGGGTAGGGATGAAGTTCAGGCCCAACAAGGATGTCTATCAACGACAGGTAAATTTCTACTTTGTTATATTGAGAACTGCTCTGTTCTTCCAACCAAACCATCACATAGATCAAATTTATCACATTTAGGAAGAAAAAAATCTATTTTTTCTCATTATTATGTCTTTCCATATAGCTTAAAACTAATTTGAGCAGTCTTTCAAAGGAGCCCTTGACTTAGAGAGCATAAAATAGAAGAATGGTTGGTTTCTTCATCGCACCAAAAGTCTTTGCACTGCAAGTCAGAAATAGCTGCGTAAGAAGACGTGCAAATCACAACCTGATAAAGTGCATGACTTTAGTCCCAGCACTTGGGAGGCAGAGGCAGGTGGATCTCTGTGAGTTCGAAGCCAACCTGCTCTACAGAGCAAGTGAGTTCCAGGACAGCCAGGGCTACACAGAGAAACCATGTCCTGAAAAAATAAATAAATAAAACAAAACAAAACAAAAAAGTCAAACAAAAAAAGAAGAAGAAGCAACAGCAGCATCTAGAGAGAATAGAGACCTTAGGCTCATAGCTTTAGAGGTTGCAGTCCATGGTCTTTCTGCCCCATTGCTTCTGGCCTGTGGTGAGACATGGCATGAGAGAAGAAGCGTGTGGTACGGGCAAACCATTCATTTTGGAAGCAGAGAGAAGGGTCAGTGGTTAAGGACACTGGCTGCTTTTGCAAATGACCTGGGTTTGATTCCCTGCCCCCACAGAGCAAATCCTTAACTTCAGTTCCAGAAGATCTAATACCCTCTTCTGAAAACATGAGGCATGTATGTGGTGCACAGACATACACGCAGGCAGAACAGGGATGGATACACATAAGATAAAATATTAAAAAGGGTTGGGAGGACCATTCACTCTATCACAGGGAGCAAAAGAGAATCAGATGATCTGACTCCCACAATCCCCTTTGGAGGGCATGCCTCCAATAACCTAGAGATCCCCTACTTATAAAGGTTCCACCTCCTCTCTCCCATAGCAACAAGACGACTGGGTGACCCAGCCTTCAGCACATGGGCCTAGGCAATACATGCCAGATCGAAGCTGCAGCGGGGCCCACGGGCAGCCATGGTCTTACCCCATCACAGGGATGGAGGTATATGACACCTCACAGGATATAAGTCTGTGGATACTGTCCTCTGCACTCCAACCCACATTGTCAACATCCTTCCGTGTTTCTGTCCCGAGTTCTGGGACTTCTATCCTGGAACACAGATGATGGCATTTGGATTTTTTGTGCTTCTTCTCCCTTCATTTTTGTGGGGGTTGGCTTAGAGTGAGCAAGCTTCCTCTTGATGGCCCAACTGAGTCCAAATCCTCAGATTTTCTTCCTAACACACAGATCCAACAGCTCCCCACTTCCTCATGAATGCCGTGCTTATATCCTCCATCTCCAAGACAACCATCCCAGGAGCTTCCTAGATACTCTCTAAACATTATGAGCCCCAGGGGACCAGGCCACCAATCAGCATGAGGCTGGGACAGGGACGACTGGCCATTAAGCTCTGTAAGAGTGGTCAATCTGTTTTCCTGTTGAGTCATTTCTGGGGAACCTAATCCACTAGTCGAAGCCTTGGGGTCCTAGGGAATCTGCTACTTGTGATGCTGTGGGCAGAAATATACGGCGTTACACCCTCCCCTTAGCCCATCAGCCTGCCTGAGCGCACGGAGCCCAGGACTCTGTTTGAAACTGCCCTGGGAATCATCTTTTGAGCCCTGTGAGCAAAACCTGTTGCTTGGCTTTCTTATTGAAAATATCCTAATCGGGTGTCTGATCTTAGATCGTTGCTAGCAGAAGGGGCCCTGACACCAGGCAGTGATCTGAACTGGCTATAGTCATGGTGATGATCAGAGATTCAGCTGTTCCCGAGTCTACATGCACAAGCTAAGACACATAAGAAGAAGCTGAACCATGTAACAATGGGAACAGTCACCTTCTTGTTCAGAGGTGGTGAAACCCAACGGAGGTATTAAACTACGGTTTCCAAAGATGAAAGGATTCTAAGTAACATTTTTCAGTGTTTAGAACCTGTCCCCTCCCACTATGACACATGCTGGGCAAACACTCTACAACCCAGCTGTATCCCCAGCTCTCCTTTTACTTTTTATTTTGAGAGTAAGTTGGCCAGGCTGACCTTGAACTGACAGTTCTCCTGCCTTGGCCTCCCCGGGAGCTGATATTGTAGGCCTGTACCACCAGATCCTGCTTGCATACTCTCTTAGACACGAACTGTTTAATTTTCTTGACTTTCTTTGATATTGCAGGTCTGGGTAGAGGCGTGCTTGAGTGGAAGGGTAATGGCCTGTGTTATAGACTGGATCTAGAATGTTCTCACAAAGTCTCGTATCAAAACCTTGGCTGCAGACCATCATGGAAACTTTAGAAACTGGAGTCTAATAGGGGAAAGTTAGAATACTGGGGCTGTGTCCATGAAAGGGATCATGGGACTCCAGCCCCCTTTCTTCTCCCTCACTGCTTCCCAGCAACGACACACCCCGAAGCTCTTCGGTCCCATAGGTTTCTGCTATTACATTCTGTCTCCACGCAGGCCCAAGAAAACGGACCAAGTGGCCATGCACTGAAGCCCTGAACTGGTGAGTGAAGCCAACCTTTCTTCCTTTGAAGATGATTTTCCCCAGCATCTTGGCACAGTGATGTCGCGGGCTGCCGTCTGCAGCAGCTGAACTGTCCGCTCTTTGCTTAGTAAAAGTCATTTAAAACACCTTCCATCCTTATTTTGCAGGTGTCCTCATTCGCTTCCTTATAATTTCCTATGATTTTCCTTTGGCACAAATAAGAGAATAGAACATTCATTCAGTTGTATGTTTATTGAAAAATGATTATTCCCGGCTGGGGACATACCTCAGCTGGTAGAGTGCTCTCTTACAGTGAGCCCTGGGTTTAGTCTCCAGCCCTGCATAAAACTGGGTGTGTTGGTGCATGCCTGTAACCCCAGCGTACATGGCTTTCTTAGACCGCCAGCCCCCGGTTCATGACACAGAGACTAATTACAAATGCTCAACCTTAGCTTGTCTCTAGCTAACATTTTTTTTCTTTCTTTAGCTTAAATAAACTCATAGCTATTCATCTGTGTGCTGCCTGAGGCTTGTTTACCTCATCCACGTACTATCCATCCTCCTTTCCTGCTTCTTCCACATCTGGCTGGCTGGTGCCCAGCTGGCTGGCTGGTACCCGGCTGGCTGGCTGGCTGGCTCCCCTTTTCTCTCTGCCCACCAACCCTGCCTCTCCCTCCTCTGCCTAGCTATTGGCCGTTCAGCTTTTCATTAGATGGATCAGGTGCCTTAGGCAGGCAAGGTAAAACATCTTTACATAGTTAGACAAATATTCTATTCCACAACATCCCAGTACTCTAGAGGTGGGGGCAGAAGGATAAAGCAAGGTACACATGGAATTCAAGACTCGCTTGGGTTACAAGAGACCATGTCGAAACAAGACAAGACAAATGAAAACAAAATACCTCCTAGGCTGTGGGTATTAGCAGAATGAAGCCAGTATACTAAGTCATAAAATACGGTTACTGCCCTTGGGGGCATTCTTTCTTTTTTTTGGATTTTCGAGACAGGGTTTCTCTGTAGCTTTTTGGTTCCTGGAACTAGCTCTTCTAGACCAGGCTGGCCTCGAACTCACAGAGATTCACCTGCCTCTGCCTCCCGAGTGCTGGGATTAAAGACGTGAGCCACCACCGCCCGGCTGGGGGCATTCTTTCTAACATGAATGTTTCTGGTGCCACTGGGTGATAGAACTTGGATAAGGACCCAAAAAAACGCATCCCAGAACTGACTCTAACATACAGCATGTGACATGAGTCCTGGAAGAAAAGTTAGTTAGTGCTTACATAGGTAAGGACTAGGTGAAAGTATGTGAGGTCTAGGGAGAGTTTGTGCCAAGGTGGGGAGCATGGAAGAGCCTGGGGTATACTGAGGATGGCACACAGTCCTATTGGAAGCCTGGGGTATACTGAGAATGCACATAGTCCTATCAGAAGAGCCTGGGGTATACTAAGGATGGCACACAGTCCTATGGGAAGAGCCTGGGGTATACTGAGGATGGCACACAGTCCTACGGGAAGAGCCTGGGGTATACTGAGAATGCACACAGTCCTATTGGAAGAGCCTGGGGTATACCGAGAATGCACATAGTCCTATAGGAAGAGCCTGGGGTATACCGAGAATGCACATAGTCCTATAGGAAGAGCCTGGGGTATACTGAGAATGCACACAGTCCGATGGGAAGAGCCTGGGGTATACCGAGAATGCACATAGTCCTATAGGAAGAGCCTGGGGTATACTGAGAATGGCACACAGTCCTATTGGAAGAGCCTGGGGTATACCGAGAATGCACATAGTCCTATCGGAAGAGCCTGGGATATACTGAGGATGGCACACAGTCCTATCGGAAGAGCCTGGGGTATACTGAGAATGGCACACAGTCCTATCGGAAGAGCCTGGGGTATACTGAGGATGGCACACAGTCCTATCGGAAGAGCCTGGGGTATACTGAGAATGCACACAGTCCTATCGGAAGAGCCTGGGGTATACTGAGAATGCACACAGTCCGATGGGAAGAGCCTAGGGTATACTGAGAATGCACACAGTCCTATCGGAAGAGCCTGGGGTATACTGAGGATGGCACACAGTCCTATGGGAAGAGCCTGGGGTATACTGAGAATGCACATAGTCCTATCAGAAGAGCCTGGGGTATACTGAGAATGCACACAGTCCGATGGGAAGAGCCTGGGGTATACTGAGAATGCACACAGTCCTATCGGAAGAGCCTGGGGTATACTGAGAATGGCACACAGTCCTATTGTGTCAATTGTCAGGTGGAGTGTGTGTGTATATACATGTGTGTGTATGTGTATATATGTGCATGTCTGTGTGTTGGAGAGAGAAGATAATGAAACTGGAGAGATGATACATAATCTTCATGGTATTGCTCATTTATATTGTCTGCCATAGGTAACTTGGACCCAGTTAAGTGTGTTCAGTCATGAAAATCGACCAAGAACTGCTGTTGGTGAGGTTGTTCTGGTATGAAAAATTAGAAAGATGTTACACAGGGACCCAGAGGTTAAGAGCAGTGACTGCTCTTCCAGAGGTTATGAGTTCAGTTCCCAGCAACCACATGATGGTTCACAATCTTCTAAAGTGATATCTGATGCCCTCTTCTGGCATTCAGGCAAACTTGCAGACAGAATACTGTATATATAATAAATAAAATAAATCATAAAAGGAGGCTGGAGAGATGGCTCAGCAGTTAAGAGCATTGCCTGCTCTTTCAAAGGTCCTGAGTTTCTATTCCCAGCAACCACATGGTGACTCACAACCATCTGTAATGAGATCTGGTGCCCTCTTCTGGCCTACACTCATACACACAGACAGAATATTGTATACATAACAAATATAAATAAATAAATCATAACAAAAAAGATGGCTGGGTGGTGGTGGCACCTGCCTTTAATCCCAGCACTTGGGAGGCAGAGGCAGAAGCAGAGGCAGGTGGATCTCACAGTACTGACAGTGCTGGTGCCTTGAGAGGAGAGTCTCACCCTCCAGCAGTGTCCCGTGAGCCTTATGAGACTCCATCTGTAAGTTAGTATTCCACTTACTGATCTAAACTCTGGATTTCAAGACCTGTATACACTTGAGTTTCCCAGTGCTTTGAAAGCTGAAGCTTCGGCCAGGTTCTCCCTAACAGGGTCCTGAGGCACGAAAGCTCAGGCTCACCCTTCAACCCCTGCACTCCCCTCCTTGTTTCACTCAGTGTCCATAATGCCATCAAGTCAGCTTCTTCCTAAAGGCTGGGGTGAAGCTCAGCTGGAGTGTAAGACCCTGGGTTCAACTCCCAAGACCTCCCCAAACAAGATACATCTCAAACGTCAATTATACTCTCTTTCTCCTTGAGGCTTCCCCCCTGATGCTGAAGGAGACGCCAACCGCTTTGGACCGTGCTCACCAGGCAGTCAGTGTCCCTCAGCCATGGAGTGTCTTCACTGGGAAATCATGTCGCACCGCTTTCCCACTCTGGTGTTGTGAGCCCAAGGAAGTCGTCTTTGGCCATTTTATTTCCATGTACAGCAGAGGGTCTGGGATGTAGGAAGGGAGGAGAATGGAGGCCACTCTCGGAGGATAAGGCTCACTTACTGACATAGTCCTGGAAAAGGGGATTTTCTTTCCTCTCTGGACAGTACTGGGGAATCAAACCAAAGGAACTTGAGCCCGCTAAACCTGCATTTTACCACTGAGCTCCATCCCAAGATGCTGGTGTTAGGACAGAATTTCCATACATGGTTCAGGCAGGGTCTGACACTTGCGCTTCTGCCCCAGACTTCTGGGCGCTAGAGTCCCAGGCATGTGCCAGCATCTAGCTGGGCTTTTGTTTTCTAAAATATTCTGTGCAGAGGCTACACTGTCATTTGTACAGATAAGTAAGTAATAATGGGAGTTTGTAGCATTCGGCCATCAGTTCCCAATGTATCCCTGTGCTGTAAAACCAGCGTTAACTTCCTGACTGTGAAGAACTGCCTCAATTAAGGACATCCTGTAGCTATTCAAACCCCCTTCCCTCCTCTGCATACCTCTCTCTCCCACAGCTGACTCCCTCCGCATGACCCCCTCCCTACTGCAAGACACCAATCAGAGTTCAGACTCAAGGCCAAACACTGAGCACTTCTGGGCTCTGGTGCAAGCAAGATTTCTATAAAAAGACATTCAGAAAACAAGGAATCATACTGCCATTTTGCCTTTAATGGAAAAGTGGCTAACAGTTACAGTAAAAAAAAAAAAAAATCCAACTTCTAGTCAATCATTGTTTGAATTTTCAGAAATACACATACACTTGAAAGCCAATAAAATAATTATAAAAATAAACTCTCAATATGTTTTAAAGGGGAAAGGCCCAGTCTTTGTGGCTGCACAAATGCTTAATAATAATAATAATAAAAGTCACCAGTCTATCTGAGATGGCTCAACCCAGAGCAGAGGGGGCTTTTACTTTGGAGGACAGGGCCTGCCTGAAGCGCCTCTTCAGGTCCTGCATGTTGGGGGAGCGAGGCCGGGGGATGATGGAGGCCCTCCTCCGCTCCCCACTGAGGCTGTGCAGCTTGCTCACTTCTTTGCAGAGATGTTGAAACACGTCACAGACGTCTTCGTAGTTTTCACTAGTGGAAATTTCAAGGAAGAGACTGCTTAGCTCATTGGCTAGCTGAAGACCGTCCTGTGTCTGCACCTGCCGGGCATGCAAAAGGTCTGCTTTGTTGCCCACGATGATGACAGGGGCTTTCCCATCAGGGTGGACCTTCCGGATATTCTGGTAAAGGGGCCGAATGGACTGGTAGCTCTCATAGTCTGTGATGGAATAGACCAGCAGAAAGCCCTCGGCCCACTGCACACACTTGGACAGGGAATCCACCGTTTGACTGAGGTTGTCTTGGGCCTGAGGAAGAACAAAATGTAACCTGGTCAAAGATGCTCAAACATGACACTGGAGTAACTCTCGAGGGAACACTGACCGGGTGGAGTCATGGCTAAATGCAGTTGTCAGGCCTCATTTCTGCAAGAGGCTTTTACAGAGAAAGCCTCAGATCAAGGCTTGCCCTGGATTCTTTTCTGAGTTGGTGTGGATGTACACATCTAACCCCCCCACCCCTGCTCAACACACAGTTTCCAATGAACTCTGACTTAGGAATAATTACAGACCAGAATGGCTTAGTTTTCAGGGAACTAATTCATAACAAACAAAACTCTGGAAACAATCCAACATAAATATCTATTCCCAAGCCCATAAAAAAATATTTTTAGCAGTCAACTTCTTGAGAATGTTACAGAAACAAATTCCTTTCTCTACACTCTTCCACGCGACCTTTCCTCCCCAGAAGGGCTGAGCAATTAATTAAGTTGCATTCCTGACTGATGGCCAAGAGGTTATCTGATTGCAATTACTGGCTTGGAGAAACAGCCCCTAACCTTTTTGGCAGCCCTGGCCAGGAAGCAGGCGCTTTCCCTCCAGAATCCCACCTACTGCTTGCTCCTTTAATGTGGGGCTAGGATTTGAACCCTGGACCTGTGAGCAAGTCCTTACTACTGGGCTACATCCCCAGCTATAGCCACCACTGTCACCACCACACATCCCTACACTCCCCCACCCCCACCCCCGAGCTGTTGTATTTAAATTGCTCCTGAATGTTCTCTGAAAGTGTTCATACCTGCCTAAGCCCAGGCAATTATGATCAGCCAGAGCTGCAAAAGAAGCTATTGCTGAGGGGGACCGTTGACGGGGAGGAATGTGCCTTAACCTGTAATCCCCACACTTGGGAGGCTGAGGCATCAAAGATTATAGTAAATCCAAGTCAGGCCTGATCTACAAAGCAAGTGATAGGTCAGCCAGGGCTACATAGAAAAACACAATCTTTAAAATAACTAGGTAATTAAAAGTTGTGTTTAAAAGCAAACTAGTTCTGATCAACTATTCCCTTCCCCCTTGGAGGGCATCCAACATCCCAACCCTCAGCTCACCTGTGACAGACAGTCTACACACACACACACACACAAACACACACACACACACACACCGCCTACATTTAAATGCACATTTGACATGCTGAAACATCTCACTGGGACCCGGAGGCAATCGCCTCAATGTTAGCCGCAGCTGCACAACACACAGTACACACCCTACTGACAATCCTTACCTGGATACCCCCAGGAGTGTCCTGGATCTGCAGAGATAGCTGGTCCCCCTCCACATAGACGAGTCTTGAATACAGTTTGCCTGTACAACGAAGAGGAGTTTGCATTTGAGTTCCCACGCTCTGATCAGCGAAAGAAAGAGCAGAGAGGGAGGACAGACTGACTTAAGCACAAAAATCAAGGAGCATGAAGCCATCTAACCTGTGTTGGGTTCGTAGTCGCCGATGAATCTCTTTGTTAAGAAGCGCACAATCATTGCTGAAAAATGAAAAAAAAAATCGACTTAAGAAGTGGGTCAAGTTGGTTACCCTCACCGGAACAGCGCACGTTTCCCCAGGTTCCCGGGGGGAAATTGACTTCCCCGCGGGACACGAAGGATGAGACTGGAGTGACCCTCAACAACCGCCAACCCCGTCCAGAGCTCAGGAGTGGATTGTCAGAGAAGACAGGCGGTGGTCTTCCCGCATCCCCGGGGGTGGGGACCGACCCCTGCTGTCGTTGGGCAGCGCACTCCCTTGCCCCACTCACCGCTTTTGCCTACACGACCCGCGCCTAGCACCGCCAATTTGATGTCCTTGGGCAGGAGGTAGTCGGAGGAGGATTCGGGAATGGGAGCCAGCAGAAAGTGCCCAGACATGGTTGGTGGACGCATGGGCGCGTCCCGGGACCGCGCTGCAGGATAGCCGACTGGACACGCGGCAACTCAGGGCGCCAGGATGCGGCGCGGCCAGCAGAGTTGTCCCCGGCTCTCGGTTTTTAAAGAGCTCGGGGAGTGTGGTGGCCGCCTTTAGCGCCTCCTACTCCCCGCCCCTTCCTGGAGGGGTGGGAGTCGCGCGCGCAGGGGACCGTCACCCGCGGGCGTGTGCACCACCTGGCTGCCTGACGCGCTCAGCTCACCCAGTTGCGCGGGTCCCAGGCGATGGAGCCCAAGGGAGTCTCTGCTCAAACTGTGCCTGCCGGGTCCTGATGGCACCCGCTGCCGCGCCGGTCAGCCTGGACCCCTAGCCTGGAGCATGAACCTGAGAGTGGAGCTGAACCCCCAGCAAGAGCAAAAGCGGCAACTGACTGGATGTTTGTGGGACAATGGGAAGAAGAGATCCATTTTTTTGTGTGCCTTTGATTGTCAGAGTGCTGACAGGAACTCTAGATTTGATCTTAAGCACCCTGTAAACCGGGTGTGCTGGCATACACACCTGCTACTCTAGGTGGTGGAGACAGTAGGGTCAGAAGTTCAAGGTCCTCCTTGGCTACAATAAGGTTTGAATTCGAGGTCAGCATGGACTACATAAGACCCTGTCTCAAACGTACATCTATAAATAAATAAGTAAATAATAAAAATAAATAAATTTACTCATTCAGTATCAATCAAGGTAATTGCAGTCACTTACCTGTGACCTCCCTTAGGGGGCAGTCGTTGCCTGCAGCTCAGCATCCAAACCCAGGCAGTCCCTTTTCTGCAGTTCTAGGGTGAACTGACTCAGACTCAGGGAGCTTGATTCTGGCCTGATTGACCCCGGTAAATACCACCCTGCGCTCTTGGCTCCTGGATCTACTTTACTGTTCAAGCGTTTCCTGGAAGGTACTGGTGGAATTTAGGATAGAGGGTGTGAGTAGGAGGAAGAGGGCACAGGAGATAAATATGGCTGGTTCTTGGATCCCACCATAACGAGACAGAAGCCTTGCAGTCTCCTGTGGTTCCCTCTCATGTGCCCGACTGCCTCCGAGACAGCCCTACCCTTAGTCATTCCCTTTCTCTATTCCGGGCTTATCAGCTTGCATGGCATGACAAACCACACAGAACTGAATGGCTCAGTGCAGCATTTACTTCTGTTCTTAATCTAGGGCAGTTTGACAAGCTTGATTAAGCTCTCTGAGGCGGTAGCAGAGAACTTAGGAACCCTAGGGAAATGAGAGGCTGGCTTGCTCCACCAGACCCACTCCGGTCTGGCAGCTAACTGCTGGCTCATCCAGGCCGTTGGCAAGGCTTGTCCTCAGAGTGGTTGAGCAGAGCTCCAAGACAGTGAGTGGAAGTAGACAGGGCCCTTGGAGGCTGGACGACTCTACAGCAGACCCCATCCCCTCTGATGCGTTCTGTCAACCGAAGCAAAGCACGAGGCCAGCATACGTTCAAAAGATGGGGTTATCACGCATCACCCCTTTAAGGACAGAGCAGCAAGCCATAGTGGGAAGGGCCAGCATGTAGCAAGGGACAGAATGGAGTCTAGTTTTGCTGTTGAAAATGCTAGCGGATGTGCTTCCATTCAGCAAGTCGCCCGAATCAGGTCCTGCTTACTTGCCCCCCCTCTTGAAGACACAGTGGGATCCCTGCCAGCATTGCTACCTCCATCTTAGCCTCTCAGGATCCCTTGGAAGTCTCAGTCTCAACTGTCATTACAGTTGGAATATTTGTTTGCTGTTTCCACAGGGAGGATTCCTACCTACCCTTTTCCCCAGCAAGTGGGGATATTTAAAGGGGCAAGAATCCCCCCCACACACACACAAAGAAACACAGGCATGTACTTGCACACACCATCTGGCTGACCTTCTGAGTGACTGGATGTTGACTCCACTGTATGAAATGGAACAGTCAAAAGTCCTGTTTACATCTATTGTTATGATGCTCTTGGAAAAAGATGCTCCAAGAAATGCCTGGGATGAACTGCCATAGCTAAGTGGTACTGATTTTAATCTTGTCACAAGGTTAATCACAGAGACATGAAGCGGGGCTTTCCTCCCTAACTGAAGGAAAAACCTGGGCACCAAGAATACAAGACCCCTTTAAGGAGCCACTGAAGCACTGCTGCTTTCCAGGGCTGTGAAGCTCTGTGGAGGCTGGACTATTGTTTCTTGGAGTTTCTTGGCCTCTCCCTGATGGACACAAGATGATTTCTGGAGCATCAAGTCCAGAAATAGAGAGGGAGGGGAGGCCTGCCTTGCTTTCCCTCTTTAACTATGAAATTAAACGGTTCTTGGGGGTGGGGACATAGCTCAGTGGCAGAGCCTTTGCCTAGTACACCCTAGGACTTGGGTTCTACCCTTAGCTCAGCAAATAGCATTCAGGAAATAAAGGCAAGAGGATCATAAATTCAAGGCTATCCTTGACTGATAGTAAGTTAGAAGCCATCCTGGGTTACATGAGACACCGCCTAAAAGAAAAAGCTTTTTTAAAAAAAATATTTATTTATTCATTATGTATACAATATTCTGTCTGTGTGTATGCCTGCAGGCCAGAAGAGGGCACCAGACCTCATTACAGATGTTGTGAGCCACCATGTGGTTGCCGGGAATTGAACTCAGGACCTTTGGAAGAGCAGGCAATGCTCTTAACCGGTGAGCCATCTCTCCAGCCCTAAAAGAAAAATCTTATCTTAATAGCAAGAGCAGGAAAGTTAAAACAAAGGAGAGAGACGATCCAAACGCTGGCAAAGGAGGTTGGGACGGCCATGCCGGCCATGACTGGCGTGGGTGATCATGATTCCTCCTGGATAGAGACACTATTAGCATCATGAAAAATGAAACACAGAAAATGGGGGTTGAGCAGGGGATAATTCAATCTGTCACAAACTCCCTTAGCAGAATGTCCAAGAGAAAAAACAACAACAAAACAAAGCAGAGGAAGCCTTGTTCTAAACTTGAGGCTATCACTTCACTCCATTTACTGCATTCCCTGTCCCTCAGTTTAAGGCAGTGTTCTCAGCCTTCCAGTGCTACCTCATGTTGAGGTGATCAGCCATAAAACTATTTTGTTGCTACTTCATAACTATTAATTTTACTACTGTTATGAATTGTAGATGTAATGTAAATGTCTGTATGCAGGATATCTGACATGCGAGCCTTGTGAAGGGGCCTCTCGACCCTCAGGGGGGTGGCAACCCCCTGCCTTAAACACTCAATAAGGAAGATTCTACAGCCTGGTCTGTCCGGTGGTGATTATGCTCCAGGTTGCATTTACAGTGCACCTTGCTTGGAAGAGCTTGAAGTGCGTCTCTATTCTCCTTGGGAAAGCTCTTCACATTTACAGATACACAAAACAAGCTGAACCTTCAACGAAGACAATAAGCCACCACGCTGGGGAATTATAAATAGGCTCTCCTGAATCGATGCTGCCTGGGTTCTATTTTGTTTCATTCTTGTGTCCAAAGTTATGTAAAGCTATGGTAAAAGCTTTAAGCCAATGTGACACAGACAGGCTGAATGGTTTTTATAGAGATAATAGGAATGCGTGGGCATAAACACTACACAAATCTGTGGATGGCTAGAATGAGTGTGAAGGGCAGAAACTGCAAATAGCAAATAATACCGGCTGGGCAAGTTATTAACTCTTTCCTAGCCGTGAACTCAAGCTCTTCAGTGAGATTTGCCCAGGGGCCCACTCCAGTTCATGACCATTTCCACCTACCATTCATATGTACAGTCAACCAATGCTTTGCATTGTGTCTAAAGTCCCTGACTACTGAGCTTAAGGGTGCTTCGGAGACTGTACCTGTGAGCTTCTCCCCAGGACAGGAATCAGGCTTCTGCCCTCTACCAATTCCCTCCATTATCTCAACTTATCCATCAGAATAACTGAAGACCCCGTCCTTGCAAGGCTCTGTGATGGATGCTGGTACAAACCACAAGAGAACAGTTACTCTGTGGTACCAGAACTGAGTATCAGACACTCCTGCATGTCTTCAGACACCCTGTAGTGAATCAACTTAATTCATCAACTATAAAATACTTGCATTTACAAAAAAATTTTCAAATATTATTTCCTGTGTGTGTGTGTGTGTGTGTGTGTGTGTGTAGGCCACAATTCAGTCTCAAGCATTATTCCTTGTTGTTTTGGTTTTGTTTTTGGTAGGATTTTTATTTTTGAGACAGGGTCTCAACTGTGTAACCCTAGATGTCCTGGAATTCACTCTGTAGACCAGGCTGGCCTCAATCTCAGAAGATCCACCTGTCTCTGCCTCCCGAGACCTGGGACTAAAGGCGTGTGCTGTGCCCTGTGTGGTCTGCATTTTCAGCAGGTTCATAGGTGACTGGTATGATAGCTAGAGAACCAAAGAAAGCAACCCGTGGTGGGGCTGCAAGGAGCCCCTGGAAAAGAAAACTGGTTGGTCTGCCAAGTATTAAGGAGAAATGTGCTAACTAGCAGGATTTTGGCAGCCTCTGTGGATAGTTGCACCAGAATGGTGGAGGTGGAAGCCAGATTTGTAGTGAGCAACCAGATTTAGCTACAAAAGGGACCGGGAAGGCACAGGAAAGGCTGCTGCTTGTCTTAAGTCAAGGAAGTGGCAAGTAGAAAGGGACAAGATGCCAGGATCAGAAGAATCTGTGACCATGCATCCTCAATAAACTATGGGGGTGGGGTGGCCAGGAACAAGAGTCCTGCCACCAACCGTCCTTTGTGTCCTCCTTTCCGTTCCTAGTGCCCTTTGGCTTGTCTTCTCTACCTTCCATGTTGTCACAGCTTACTGCAGGGTTGTGTGGCTGGGTCTTCTTTGCCCTCTGTTGACTGCAGTAAGTATTTCTGACCTTCATAGGAAGCTGCAAATGATAAGTTGATTAAAAACTCAGACTCCCCCCAAAAAAGATATATTGGGTCATAAATACTATAAAGGAACAAAAAATGATAAAGGAGCTCGCTATTTTTATAGGCCATTAAGAGACAGTCTTGACAAAAATCTGGGCAGAGGTTGAATATGGAAAGGGGACAGACCACAGGCGTGTATGTAGGACAAGCTTTCCAGCAAAGGAAACACCAAGCACAAAAGCTTTGAAGAAGGGTGTGCCTGGCATATCAAAGGCACAGCAAGGAAGAGAAAAGTAACCAAATCCAAGCTCTGGGCTAGAAATCACACAAGGAAAATGTCAGAAAGCCACAGCTCGGGTGGAGGGCTTTGTAGGTCAGGGTCACTGTCTGGATATAAATGATATTCAAAACCATAAAACCAAAAATCATCTGAAGAATTAAGGCACTTCAATAATGGTCAGAAAGTCAGCCCCACCCCCAACAAATTGCAAAGATGAAAGTAAACAAAATCCAAACTCATTTACATTTTCTCCTGCCAAATTTACAAAGTCTTAATAACTGATGCTGGTAAAAGCCCTTAGAGAAAGCTATTTTTGTTTGCTCAGAACAGGGTTTCTCTGTGTCCCTGGCTGTTCTGGAACTGGTTCTGTAGACCAGGGTGGTCTTCGAATTCAGAGATCTGCCTGATCTAGCCCTTCAGTGATGGTACTGTATATTGTATTAAAGGCATCAGCCAGGAAAGCCCAGCGTTTTTTTTTCAGTTTTTAAAGATACATTCTTTTTTAATTTATGTATATGCTCAGGTCAGATCCCCTTGGCGCTGGAGTTAGAGGCAGTTGCAAGTTGCCTATGCAGGTGCTAGGAACTGAACTTAGGTGCTCTGGCAGAACAGCACCTAAGCCATCTCTAACTTGTATTTTTTTCTCCATGTTATAGATGTGCACCACTTTTGCGCAGAACACTCAGTGGCCAGAATAGGGTATTGGATCCCCTGAGACTAGACCTACAGATGGTCCTGTGTCACCATGTGAGTGGGTGCTGAGAACTAAACCTGGTCCTCTGCCAGAGCAGCCAGTACTCTTAACCATAAAGCCAACTCTCCAGTCCCCTTGTTAATCACTTGCCAAAATAACTCAAGCATCAGCAAAACACATTCTTTTACCCAGAACTGTGAAGAAGCCAATCTTTAATTATGCATATTCATAGTGTGGCCATTTGTTTTAGGAAATTGTTGTGCTGTACACCAAATGGAAAGAATTTTCTGAATAGGTGTCCTTAAAATAACAGTGCCCCTAATCCAAGGGTTCTCAACCTTTGGGCTGCAACGGGGGGTTGCACATCAGATATTTGTGACCCATACCAATAGTAAAGAAATAATTTTATGGTTGGACTGTACTGAAGGGTTACAGCATTAGGAAGGTTAAGAACCACTGTAATCACTTCTGCTGGTGGTTGTTCCTTCCCTCATTGTCAACTTCATTACCCCTTCTGAATGGAGGTTTCTCTTCGGGTCAGGGTAAATCATAAATCATAGACTGTTAGGGCACAAGGACCTTCAGGAATCATTCATTCTGGCCCCTGTGCCATGTTAATTGAAAAGGCAACAGATAGTGAAGACTACAAGACTTTCTGGGAAAGAACAAAGCACTGTCTTAGATCTCCAGTTTTTCCCACATCACAGGAGGATCAAACAATCCCAAGTATTCATGAGCAAAATGGTAACCAGACTTCAGAAAGTCTTTTAAAGCATGGCAGAAAATAAGACCAGTTTGGCCTGGCGGCGGTGATACAGGAGGTAGATCTCTGTAAATTCAAGGCCAGCTTGGCCTACAAAGTGATTTCTAAAACCATCAGCACTACACAGAGAAACCCTCTCAAAAACCCAAAAGTCCCCTATCTTTTTTTGTTTTGTTCTTTGAGACAGGATTTCTGTGTTAATAGTCCTGGCTGTCATGGAACTCACTCTGTAGACCAGACTGGCCTCGAACTCAAATGATCCACCTGCCTCTGCCTCCCTAGTGCTGAGATTAAAGGCGTGCACCATATTTTTTTAAAGGCCACTCAGACACATTGGCTACTGGAGTCAAGCTGTGTTGAAGAAATTTGGGTGCATACTGGTGTCAAAGCTCAGCTCTGCCAGATTCTTGCAGTTAACTTATGCATAAAACACAGCAGTCCTTACATATCACAAGCTGTCATGAGGATGACATAGTATACCCTAACAGATCGTCAGAAACCTTGGTACTAGCCAGGCTGTGGTGGTGCATGCCTTTAATCCCAGCACTTGGGAAGCAGAGGCAGGTGAATATCTCTGAGTTTAGGGCCAGACTGGTCTAAAGAGCAAGCTCCAGGACAGGCTCCAAAACTAGAGATACTGTCTCAAAGGGGGGAAAAAAAGACCTTGGTACTATTATCAATAAAAAAGGCAGAGGACTGTAAGTTATTCAGAGGATGGTGGCCTCTGATATAAGCGGTAGAACAGATGGTCAAGACCCTCCTTGCCTTGCCCAGAGCTGTCAACCAATGTTGCTTGCAAGCAGGTGGATGGCCACCACCTAGCTGGTACACTCACCCACCTTACCTTAATAGCAAACACAGCAGCCAAGAACTCTTATGGAGCTCCGGCAAAACCCTTATCTTTTGTGTTCATGCTGCAGGAAATCAAAGCCCTGGTTGTGAGAGAAACATCTCAGAACTGTGGGTTTTGTTTTGGATCAGAGTATCATTACGTACTAATTCTTTGGAGCCTGTCCTGGAACTCCTTTGGTAGACCAGGCTGGCCTCGAACTCACAGAGATCCGCCTGTCTCTGCCTCCCAAGTGCTGGGATTACATACTAATTCTGACTATATAGCTGCTTGCTTGTTACAGGACTTTAGCAGTCACTGTATCCTAGGTAGATATTAGAACAGCTATTTTTTTTATAAGTGCTTTGACCTTGAAGAATCTTTGTGGAAAAGATTGTTTTCCGTGATCCACAGAATTTTTTACGTAAGGAGCATAGGTCACAAGACACCTCAGGCACACCTGAGACTTCTATTACTGTGTATTGCAAATGATACATAAGGACTAGTCAGAGGGGCATGTGACATGTAAATTATATTTAGGGACCTTGACATGAGGAAATATTTTCTAACAATAAATATGCCTTTGTATGGCTGTTTGGGCTTCTGTCCATCCGAGTCTGCACCTTCCCGATGCCACAAAGACCTTAAATTTCATCTAATACCTTCTTTCTTCAACCAACTAGCACTACACATGCACCCTAACATTTGGCCCCATGCATACCCAGTAAGGTATGAGGTCACACAGCAGCCAGCTGGCAGCTACATTTTAAAGTATTTTAGATTTGGATGCTGGGAAGCTATTCTGCACTCAAAAGAAAACTAAGTCCATAGCTGACTGGCACTTAAGAGTCTGGACTAGGAGTATCACCTAAATGGACTTTAGAATACAACATGAAGAGCACCAGAAGGGTGAACCTGGATAGACCCAAGAACAAAGAACATGAAACTGACTAGACCTGGCAAAGGCAAGATTTTGTTCCAAAGATGGGAGACTGGGCCACTTCAAATATTTAAAATGGGGTCAAAGACATATGACTTTACTATTCATAAGGTGACTGCCGTGGCTTTAAATGTGACCCTTCAAAATCTGTGCTGGACTCGCAGTACCCACTGTAAAGAAGTGAGGCTTTGGGGGAAGGTTAGGAAAGGACCAGGGCTTTTCTCACCAACCAGTGCAAACTGTCCAGGCCATACTTCCACCCCTCTCCTTCTGGCCCTTTGGAAGATATAGCTTTAAGACCCCATTTTCACCATGAGGGAACCAAACCTGATCTACATACACAGAATGCTGATAGCCCCTCACTTTGGACAGTGTCATCTCTTTGCTTCAAGATAATCTTGAAGACCCTCCTGCCTCAGCCTCCAAGTGCAAGGATTAGCATTGCACCGGCATGCCTGACTCACTAGTTTTTCTATGTCGTCCCCCACCCCACCCAGTGATTTACAACAACTATCTTCGTATTTTTCTAATCAAGAATGTGTTTCCAGCACACTAAGTTGTATCAATTAGCAGAAAAAAATTAGTAAAATCTGAATAGGAAAGACACAGTGAACCAGCATTTTCTTTCAGGGAGAAGATACCACACTTCAACTTAAGAAAAAAAACCTTTATAGTCCAGGTCTTTTATTTCTTTTTGTACATCAGGCCATGAATTCGTAGGGAATGGGCTCCAGCAGTTCAGGCTCCTTCCCGTTAGTCCTCACGAAGTGTGCTTCTCTGGGTGGAGCAGGCTGGTAAAGAAAGAAAAGGATTATGGGAAATTTTAAAGTGCTCTTTAGAACCAATTCTTACACTTATTTTTTTTTTTTTTTTTTTTTTTTTTTTTTTTTAAAGCACATACAGACTCGCAGCTTTTTTTAAATATTTATTTATTTATTATATTATGTGTATATCATTCCTTCCACATGTGCCTGCAAGCCAGAAAGGGGCGCCAGGTCTCATTATAGATGGCTGTAAGCCACCATGTGGTTGCTGGGAATTGAACTCAGGACCTCTGGAAGAGCAGTCAGTGCTCTTAACCTCTGAGCCATCTCTCCAGCCCAATTCTTACACTTATTAACAAAATAAAGGGAGCAGAGTTTTAAAGATTCCTCAATATTAATAGCAATAAACACTGCCTGGTAGGACTCTCACCTGGCGCTTCAGCTGAACCCAGGTGCCCTTCTCTTTGGCTTCCTTTTTCTTCTGGTCGTTCTCCTTCACCCGCTTCAGGAAGCTGTCTCTGCTCTTCGAGTGCTTGATGTGTTCAATCCGCACATTAATTCTCTTGGCAAGAATCTTGCCCCTTAAAAGACCAGTAAGTTTCTAAGTACTTCATTCAAAACCCAACAGAAACGTACACTGTTCCGACAGTAAGTTAGCACCGCACTCACGCTTGTCAATCGCTCTCACCCAAAGGAAGAGGCCGAGAGCACATTTTAAAGCTACTTTTCTGATGAGCATGGTCTGAAACCAAACCAGGCTAATGAAGCTTGTGATGAACTTTTAATACTACCGACACACCAGCACCAACCACTACAGACTTCTCAGTGAATGTCAATGTATCCCCTGACAGGTTACAAGACAAACACTTAAGTTTGCCTGAGTTTTAAAAGGTTATTTCCTTTGCCCCACTTGAATGGCCAATGAAGACATTAAGTCCAATTGGCAAAGTGAAAGGGGGTGTGTAACAGACTACTTAGTCACAAACAGCATTCTACTTACTTAACTTGCTTGTTTACAATGATGCCCACAGCATGCTGGGTGACATTGTAGACTCTTCCGGTTTTGCCATGGTAACATTTATGGGGCATTCCTTTTTGAACAGTGCCCATTCCCTAGTCAAGAGACAAAGTATTTTTTTTTTTTCACAGCAATTCCTCTTTTCAAATCCTTTTAAGTAAGCAATGCTCCCTTTAAATGGCAACTCAAGAACTCTCAGAGCCGGTGAAATGTGGTTTTCACATTGCATCAAGCAATCAAATTGACAATCATCATTAAGTTCCAGAGTGCCAGAACATACCCAACTATTCAGAGTGTAGCCTTCACTGGGATTTTCATAAAAAGTAACTATAACAGCAAATTTTATTATCTTTTTGAGATATGGTCTAACTGTATAGCCCCAGCTGTTTTAACTCAAGAAATCTGCCTGCCTCTGCATCTTGAGACTAAAATCATGATTCAGCACTTTTTTGTTTTGTTTTTTTGAGACAATGTTTCTATGTTGCTCTGGCTGACCTCAAACCCATTTGAGTGCTGGGATTAAAGGCATGTGCCACCAAAGGCTGCCTGCATTCTCAACTAATTTTAAAGTTCATCTTTTACCCCCTCCCCATTTGTATTATTAAATTCAAATCATTAAATCAACAACCTTTTTTTTCAAAACAAAGTTTCTGTTTAACTGCATTGGCTGTCCTGGGACTTGCTTTGAAGAGTCAAATTCATCTGCCTCTGCCTTCTTAGTCCTGGGATTAAAGACGTGTATGACCACTGCCCAGCTAGTTCCTAACTTCTCCCCCTACCCACAGGGTTTCTCTGTATAGCCCCAGCTGTCCTGGAACTCGCTTTGTACACCAGACTGGCCTTTAAATCAAGAGATCCGCCTGCCTCTGCCTTTCTAATGCTGTGATTAAAGGCGTGCGCCACCACCGCCTGGCCTAGTCCCTCACTTCTAATATTGACTTTTCCTCCACTCTAATTTACCTTGATGTCTACAATATCGCCCTTCTTGTAGATTCGCATGTACGTGGCCAAAGGAACAACTCCTACAAAAAAAAAAAATCAAGATAATGTCTAGAGCTACAAGGAGCACTTCCATAACTGTACTAGTTATAAACACAAAGCACAAATCTTTGGCAGTTCCATTAAGTATAATGGACAATTTCTCATTATAAGCACTGCCAGTCAAATACTTCCTTCCAGGGTTAAGCCTACACATCACGGAAGTTATCAGACTATGAGATCCATCCTTTCACTCAGGACAGAATACAGGTGCATGCTGTTAACCAGAGGTAAACAAAAACACAAATATCACTTACCATGTTTCCTAAAGGGCCTAGAGAACATATAGCGAGTGCCCCTCCTCTTTCCCTTTGTGTTTGTCATTTTGGCGAGTTACTGAAACCAGAAAAGTTAGCAGTCAAAAACAATTTAAATTTAATGTTCAACTATCCCCTTAAAATTCATCAATCAACAATATAAAAAGCTGGACCATCATACACCCCCCAATCTTGACACACACACCAGGCTCCCTCAAACTCAGCATCTCCCCGTCTAGGCCTCCCAAGCACTAGGATTGTAAATGGGTGTTCATGATTCCTCACGGATTAAATAGAATGTTGTCTTTTTTTTTTTTATAAAATTCTGTCACTAAAACCAGGACTGGATGTTAAAATTCAAGCCAAAACACCTTCCTACTAGAATAAGGTACACACCAATGAATACCACAACGCATCTACAAGTAGAACAGTCTAAAAGGCCAAGGACACTGCAACCCCCAATTCCAGGATAATTTTGTGGTTGGAGACTACAGAATTCAAGCCAGCACTTTGTTAATAAGTTAATTCTTATTAACTTAATTTCCCATTAAAAAAATCTCTAATTCTACACTTCCATTTGCTAATGAATTAGATGTACAGAATCAGATCCCTGACAAATCTAAGGCAAGCCTCGACGATTCCTGCTATAAAGACCTACTTAAGTTGACATTCCTAACTATAAATGATTTTCCATTTTTACAAACATTCATACTAAATAACATCTGTAAAGAGCCCCAAGCGGCTCTGGGCACAAGGAGAGTACTCAATCGGCAGCTAGTTTAGCACCATCTTACCTACTACAGATATTTAGAACCAGATCTTGTTTTCCAAGAAGCCAATAGGTTTAGTAACTCCAACTCCAGTTATTCAGAGCTTAACTGCCTGCTACTCCTGGTCATTATTCCGAGCCACAAGGGAACCCCCAAAGCATGATGAGTTAGAAGCATCGGTGTAACAGCCGTAAGGTTACCGTCCCTTCCTACGCTCTTAGGGCCAAACGTGACAAGTGCGGACTGTCTCACGCATCCCGAGAAGGGAGTCTCCTTCATATCATTGCCCGGGCTCACTCGGCGGGAACCTTCCTCGCCAGAGTGAAGTCCAGGCTTGCACACACCCAACTCTCGTTAAGACCCACTGCGACTTTTAAGCCTTAACCCGACACCACATGCTCATGTCTAGGGTTAGGCGGACGCCCGGATACCACGACTGAGCCAGGCCCGGCTTCTCCGGATAAAAGCCCCCACCACCCATCACCCAAGCCAATGGCCTCCAGACAGTCTCCCCACGACCCTAACATGCAGCCTCCGCGGGCTGAGCCCCTCGTGCAGCTTGTGAGGAGCGAAAGCCGCGAGAGCCACGCGCACCCACCAACCTGAAAGATGGCTACCGCGGCCGAAAGGAAGGGGGCGGGGCCGCGCGCTCTTACAAGGACCGCGGGCTGCCCGCGGCACCGCCTGAAGAGAAACGCCGGGCCTGTAAGGCTCTTCGAGAGAACCGCGTCACCATGATAACCTGGAGACGCTGTGAGGACGCTCTCCCCTGAGCAGACTAAAGGCAGCCGGCTAACCCAAACTCACACAGGCATTATGTTAGACAGCCCGGAATGGGGCCCTCGCGGACATCCAGCGGGATGCTACTTCCGGAGCGTGCCGACGCAAGCCGGTGCGTCATGTGACGTAGGAATCTGTCGTTTTAACTCTTGGCCAGAAGTTATTTACGTTCTGCGGCGCAGTGAGTTTTAGTGATTGTAGGGTCTGTTAAGTCGCGTAGGCAAATAATTACGTGTGAACAAAAACCGTTTGTGTGTTTTTCAAGTTTTTCCCCTGATGTATTAAACAACGCATCTATTGGTGGGTTAAAACTTTGGCAAGCCGGGCGTGGTGCGCATGCTCACAATCCCAGTATTTGGAAGGCAGAGGCAAGAGCAATATAGTGAGACACTGTCTCACCAAAAACTTCGTTTTTTACTTTCTTTCCTCTCATACCTGTAGTTTGAGCCTGTGAAGACACTCACGTTTTGTTTAGAGTTCATTTATTGTACTAGGTTTGATTTTGACATTTTCAGACAGGCGTGTGTGAGATAACACAGTTTGATCATTTTCATTCCCATTACCTTCCTCTCTTTTCCTCCCCTCCCTGATTGTAGACGAGGATATTTAATCAGTCGTTATACTGGAAGCAGCATTCCTAGTCATTAGATCAGTCAATTTACTGTCATGGCCGCATTGGATGTTGAAAACATTCCAATAACAAACGAGGACTTTGAGAGATGGATATCGTTTTTATAATCGGTATTCGGGTCCATTCCTCTTATGCAATGGTCCCCCATTTAATTTTGGAGATATTAATCCTGTCCCTACTATGCATTCGTGGGAAGGTAACCCCACTGTCAGCAAAACAAGAAGCCAGAGACTCTTTTGAGTATGCTAAGACAACCAGAAAGCTAGAGTGTATGTCTCTGATCTTTTCTCTGAATTGAGTACTGTTGAGACAGAGTTGACAATGAGATGACCTGACTGAGCTGTCTCGCTTCCCTCAGCTTCTGCTTGATTCCAAGTCTCATCCTTGAATATTTATGAATTCTGAAAACCATCAAATCCTACTAATAAACCCCAGTAATAAACTAGGTAAAATCCATTGAATGATGTGTCCAGCATGGTTAGGTCCAGTTGTTTGAAATCGCATTAATTCATGCTAGAAGATAAACACATCTACCATGAAGATTCTGTAGTGACATTGAAGCCCAGTCTCAGATTGTATGAAAAACCTGACCGTGCCACAAGGACATGTGCTCAACTATGTTCACAGCAGCTTTGTTTGTCATAGCCAGAACCTGGAAACAACCCCAATGCCCTTCGACCGAAGAATGGATAAGGAAAATGTGGTACATTTACACAATGGAGTACTACACAGCAGAAAAAACTAACAACAGCTTGAATTTTGCAGGCAAATGGGTGGAGCTAGAAAACATTATTTTGAGTGAGGTAACCCAGACACAGAAAGACAATTATCACATGTACTCACTCATAGATGGTTTTTAAACATAAAGCAAAGAAAGCCAGCCTACAAACCACAATCTCAGAGAACTTAGACAACAATGAGGACACTAAGAGAGACTTACATAGATCTAATCTACATGGGAAGTAGAAAAAGACAAGATCTCCTGAGTAAATTGGGAGCATGGGGTCCTTTGGGGAGGACTGAAGGGGGGGAGGGCAGAGGCAGGGAGGGGAGCAGAGAAAAATGTAGAGCTCAATAAATATCAATAAAAATGTATTTTAAAAAGGCAGAAAGATAATTATCCTGTGAAACATTTCAGCTAAATGGATGAGATTCCAGAGGCCTAATTAAATGCATGCCTGGTACTACATTTTTCTCAGGCTTTCCTGGTAAAAAAAGAAAGAAAGAAAGAAAGAAAGAAAAACGTGAATGATCTAATTAGCCAGGACTTTAAAAAGAGGCTTCAAATATTTGAACAGATTTTAATATCTGTGACCAAATTATGTTCAGTTACTTTTAATTAATTTTTATATTACTCGGAGCAAAGTTTTATTCCCAAAGCAATTTTTGTTTGATTTTGAGATAGAGTCTCATTATGTTGTTATGACTGGCCTGGAATTCACAGAGATCTTACTGCTTCTACTTCCTGGGTGCTAAGGTTAAAGTTGGGCATCACCACATCTGGCCCAATTCTTCTGTTGTTGTTTGTTTAGTTTTTCAAGACAGGGTTTCTCTGTGTAACAGCCCTGGCTGTCCTGGAACTCGCTTTGTAGACTAGGCTGGCCTCGAACTCAGAGATCTGCCTGCCTCTGCCTCCCATGTGCCAGAAATACAGGTGTGTGCCACCACTACCCAGCAATTTTTCTGTTTTTTAACATATTACTTACCTTAGTTGATTTGTGTTGAGTGTAATCAAAATGTACTAGTATTAGCCTAAGAGTTAAAAAAAATAAAAATAAACAGGTGGTGGTGGCACTTGCCTTTAATCCCAGCCCTTGGAGGCAGAGGCAGGCGGATCTCTGTGAGTTCAAGGCCAGCCTGGTCTACAAGAGCTAGTTCCAGAACAGGCTCTAAAGCTACACAGAGAAACCCTGTCTCGAAAAACCAAAAAAATAAATAAAAATAGTATACCAAAATGAATACCAGAATTAAACATGTTCTTGCACTGGTCCATTGTTTTAGACTTTACCCATTGTCTTTTTTGTCTACTGTAGATAGTTGAATTCAGTGTGTGTGTGCATGTTAGCATTCCTTTGTGATTAGCATAAGATTAGCAAAAATCCTTATGCTAATGTGCAGACCCTACGTGCACCAACACTATGCTTCATCATCAATCCCTGCAGACAAGATACAGAATGTCGCCCCCCTCAAGATCCCTGGAACTTCCCTTCTACTCAATCCACTCTCCCTCCAGAATCATAAATATTCTTATTTCTTTTTTTCTTTTCTAATTTAATTTTAATTTTATTTTATGTGCAATGGTGTGAAGGTGTCAGATTACCAAAGGACTGGATTTACACACACTTATGAGCTGCCATGTGGTTGCTGGGAATTGAACCTGGGTCCTTTGGAAGAGCAGTCAGTGCTTATAACTGCCGAGCCATCTCTCCAGCCCCGTTTCTTTCTTTAAACAAACAAGAGTGCTAGGGAATTGAGACCAAGGAGTGGTGTATGATAGAAAAGTGCAATACCCTCCCTCACCCTCCACCCCCTGTTTTTAATAGCCTGATTTCTATAAAAACGTTGTCCAGTATAGATAAGCAGTACTATACAATTTATGTGCTTTTTTTACCCCCTGGATTTTTATTTTGCATAGTGGTTTTTGAGATTCAGTTATGTTGTGTGTGTCAATAGTTGAACATGATCTGCTGCTAAGTAGTATTCCACAATATGGTTAGACTGAAATGTGACCTCTTGGTCTTTTGAGTAAGATTAAGTGAGATACACTACAATTTACTTTTCTCTTGATGGAAATGTTAAATATTCTTTTATCTCATTTAATAACACTGCATAAGTTTTTGTGAACTTGTTTTCTTTTGGGATGAATATGTAGGAGTTATATTTCTGGTCATATCTTAGGTCTGTACCTCACTTTATAAAGCACTGCAAAGTAATTCCCAAAGGAAGCCATGGTTTTGTTTATCCAGCATTCTCCTCTGCAGGAGTAAAGCTTGCACGTACCTTATATGAAGGGGTCTAATTACATTGCTCAGGCTAGTTTTGACCTCTTGAAGTGATCCCTCGGCCTCAGCCTCCCTAGCCGTTGGGCCATTAAATGAGCTAGCTCCCCATCTTTTTTTTTTTTTACAACACGTATCTTATTTAGTTATTTATTTGAGACAGTGTCTCACTGCATAGCCCTGTGTGTTCTAGACCTCACTCTGTAGACCAGGCTAGCCTGGTTTCAGACTCGTTGAGCTCTTCCTGCCTCCACCTCCCCAGTGCTGAGATTTAAGGCATGTTCCACCACACCTGACTATCTTGTTGGCTGTTTCTGAAGTACTAGTGCTCAAACCCAAGCCCTCATGTTTGCTAGACATGTGCTCTGCTCTAGCACTTCGTCTTGTCCCCAGCCTTGCCAGTTTTAAACACAGCCGTGTCACTAACTCCGTTGTACAGATTTTAAAGCCAAAGTCGTTTCCTGATTTCCTCGCCATCAATTTATCTCTAGTTTGAGGTCATTAATACAAAGAGAATGAGAAAAATATTGAAACAGTTAAAGAATAGCCAGTCAGTGGTGGTAACCTACCTTTAATCCTAGCACTCCTGAGTCAGAAGCAGGCCAGCTAAAGAGCAAGCTCCAGGACAGCCAGGACTACACAAAACAAAAATACAAGCAAAAAAAGTGAAATAACTGTAGAAAGTGGGAGCATTCATATTTCATTCACCATTTATGAGCATCTAGTCAGGCACTGCACCGAGTGACGAAACTATAATCATGAAACATGGTCCTTGCCCTCAAGGACCCTCAGGGAACCAGGTAGGAGAGAGAGGTGAGCCCACACATTATGCCAAGTAACAGAATAGGAGACACAACACTGTGGGAGTTGTGCAAAGGAAGCACAATGTTCCTGGATTGGAGGAAGTGAGCCAAACAGGAAGCTTCACACAGTGAGTCTCAGTGAAAGACTGACAGTAGTCAAGACAGTGCAAGCAGAGCTCCTCAGGCAGGAAGAAAAGCTTGTGAGCAGGCAGAGTGGTGGGTCTCAGCTGAACTTGGAGAAATAACAATCTTCCAGTGGGTGCTAGAAAAATGGCTTAGAGGTTAAGCGCACTGACTTAAAAAATTTTTTAAAAAATCATCCAGTGGCTATGGGGAAGAAGGGGAGCAGCAAGAAGGTGGCTGTTTACAATGAAGAGCACATATTACCAGACTAGGGTAAAACACTGACCAAAACACAGCTTTTGGCTAGGGATGGAGGACACCGTTAGTTCCTGCATGAAAAAATAAACAGTTTAAGTCACGAAGGGACATTTGCATCTCTGTACAGCATATTTTTGTGTTTTTTCTTATGAAGGATTTTTAAAGAATTGTGTGTGTGTGTGTGTGTGTGTGTGTGTGCCTGAGTGTATGTAGGTGCACCATGTGCATGCAGTGCCCACAGAAGCCAGAATAGTGTGTCAAATCTTCTAGAACTGGAATATAGATGATTGTGAGCCACCATATGGGTGCTGGGAATTGAACCAGAGCCTTCTGCAAAAGCAGTCAGTGTTCTTAACCACTGAGCCTTCTGTCTAACCTCAGAAGAGTTTTCTAAAAAATATGTTTGCATGCCAGGCATGGTGGTATATGGCTTTAATCCCAGCATTCAGGAGGCAGAGGCAGGCGATCTCTGTGAGTTTGAGGCCAGCCTGGTCCACGAGCTAGTTCCAGAATAGCCAGGGCTACACAGAGAAACCATGTTTCATACTCCCCCTACCCCTGAAAAAAAAGATTCAGTACATCCTAAAGACTCAGGACATTTCTGATGGTTGGCTTGTTAAAACTCTGAAAGTAAACAACGAAAAAATGCCAAGAAGTCCCTGAACCTGATGAAATGGATAAGGCCCCTTCCTCCACAACAGTGTGTGATCAGCAAAGGACTATTCAGGAGGCTCACAGCAACTGATCTGCCTGGAAGAGATTTACTAACCTGTGGAGCTGCCTGCAGGTCGTACAGAGAGTCAGGGTTCCAGCTTTCATGAGCTGTCACACACACCGGGACCGGCTCAGAGATGAAGCTGTCTTTGAGTCCTTCCTGCTCCTTTAAGTCACCCCTCACCTACACTCCTGTAACTAACCCCAATAAACTCAGTCACTAAATTGGACTTCTGTGGTATTGTTCCTTTGATCTGTTGTCAGTTCCCTCTCTGGGGTGAATAGACTTTTGTGTTGTGTCTCCCCAGGAAAAGTGTCAAAGACTATAAATATCTGACACGAATTCACTGGGAAGAAAAGTACCTCCACCAACCACACATACATGCATGATCTGTATTTCACTCAGGAGACAGCCAGGAATATGTATGTATGTATGTATGTACGTACGTATGTATGTATGTATGTGTTTATTTTTGTTTTGTCGAGACAGGGTTTCTCTGTGTAATAGTCCTGGCTGTCCTGGAGCTCACTCTGTAGACCAAGGCTATCCTTGAACTCACAGAGATCTGCCTACCTCTGCCTCCCAAGTGCTGAGATAAAAGGTGTGTGCCACCACCACCCAGCTTCTTTAATGATTTTAGATCTGCAAGATTTTACAGGGATATGGGTTTATAAACTAATTTTCATTTCTCTTTGTGAATTCTACACAGTTTTAGTACAGTCTTTTTGAACGCTCCAAGCTGGAGGTTGGAGTTTTTGTTTTTTTGGTTTTTTTGTTTGTTTGTTTTTTGTTTTTGTTTATTGTCAAAAAAAAAAACCCTTAGATTTGTTCTGTAAATGTGCTGATTTTTTTTTTTTTTTTTTGGTTTTTTGAGACAGGGTTTCTCTGTGGCTTTGGAGCCTGTCCTGGCACTAGCTCTTGTAGACCAGGCTGGTCTCGAACTCACAGAGATCCGCCTGCCTCTGCCTCCCGAGTGCTGGGATTAAAGGCGTGCGCCACCACCGCCCGGCTATGTGCTGATTTTTTTAAGACGAGATTTCTCTGTGTAGCTTTGGTTGGAGCCTGCCCTGGAACTAGTTCTTGTAGACCAAGCTGGCCTTGAACTCAGAGATCCACCTCTGCCCTCAAGTACTGAGATTAAAGGTGTGAGCCACCACTGCCCGGCTCTGATTTTTTTTAAAGCAGCAGTTCTTTTGAGAGAGTATCATTCTGTATCCCAGGCTGGCCTGAACTTGAGGTGCACTGCTTCTGCTTTCTGAGGGTTGGGATTAGAAATGTAAGGCTTGATCTTGCTGATTCTGTCGTGGCTTTAGACATTTAAAAAACATGCTCATAATTCAACCTGCTCTCCATGAGGAAATAAGTCAGTGGTAAGATATGCTTGTTTAAACTTTATTTGAGGGATATTTTTTATGAGAGATCCTTAAAATTTTTCTCAAGGTAAATCAGGTGGTGGTGGCAAAAGCCTTTAATTCCAACACACGGGAGGCAGAGACAGCCTGGCCTATAGTTCGAGTTCCACGACAGTTCCAAAGCTACACAGAGAAACCCTGTCTCAAAAAAAACCCCAAAAAATCTCAAAGTTGTATTTCCATTTGTCAGTTGAAATGGTGAGTAGCTGGGATTGTCATGACAGACACTAGAAGATGCCTGCAGATGGGGTTCAGCATCCCCTCTCTATCTCTACCTCGAGCGTGGGGCTGTATTTTCACAATAAGAAGAATGTGGTGGGAATTATCTTGACTGTCATACTCACTGAGCAAAAACTAAAACTTTTCTATCCATTAGAGAAATCCCTCTGGCTAAGATCTGCTGCGATGCCAGGAAATTCTGAAATAGGCTCCTTTTGGAAACAGACAATAGTCATCAGCATGAACCACAATGACATCAAAATATTTCTGTAATATAATTGATACCAAGGCCCTTTAAAGTTTTAGCCCTGGGATTTGTAGCTGAAGCATGAAACGTAGCGTGAAAGCATTCGTCAGATATTAATGCTGCTAATTTGTGCCGTGCTTTCAAGTTCTGAGGATGGAACTGCACTGCTGAAAATTTCCTCCAAACCAGCTTCAGAATGTTTATGATGCTTAATTCTGCTTTCTGTAGTGCCCTTTTAATGGTTGCTCTTTTTTATCAGATCAACTGGCTTTGGAGTCACCTAGGAGGCACAGCTCTGGTGTCTGTGTGATTCTGTAAAGCTCTTTCTTACTGAGGAGAGAAGACCCATCTGGATCGCTGGAACCCAGGCTGAAGAAAAAGGGACAAAGGGTCTGGTGAGATGTCTCAGTGGGAAAAGTGCCTGCCTCTGACCTCCACATGTGCACCGTGGCACACATGCCCACAACACACATATACCACACACAAAAAACCCACACATACCATACACACACAAAACACAACTACTTGGTTGGTCCTGGTGAGAAAGGAGTACTTCCCATTCATCAAATCTTCCCCACTCTGATGGGTTCCTCTCAAACTGGGAACCCAAATAAGCCTGCCCTTCCAGAATCTGCTTCTCGTTAGGTATTTTGTCACAGAGATAAGAAAAGTAACTGGAGCCAGGTGGGCGGTGGTGGCACACACCTTTAATCCCAGCAGAGGCAGGGGGATCTCTGTGAGTTCAAGGCCAACCTGGTCTACCAGTGCTAGTTCCTGGACAGGCACCAAAGCTACAAAGAAACCTAGTTTCAAAAACAAACAAACAAACAAACAAACAAACAAAAACGAGGGGAAAAAAAAGAAAAGAAAAGATCTTAGATTTTTGACAGTGCTCTGATTACTCAAAGTAGACTTGAGAAAACCATACCATAAACATGGAGGTTCTGTCTCTATAGGATTACCATTATGTACCCAGGGCTAAACATATAATGTCCATACAAATTGTATCTGGAAAGAGAGGGAACTGTAATGGAAAAATTAAAAATCCTCGCTGGGGGCAAGCAGCAGAATCGCTGCAGGTCCCCAAGCCATGGCAACGGGCCATGTGGCAGCAGGCAGCAAGCCCTGAGAGCAGCCAGTCCCTGAGCAGTGGCTGGTCCAGGGCAGGGAGACATGCAGTGGCAGGGAAGAGACAGAGACACGGATAGGCACACCATGCAGAATGAGATTGGATATTTATTCAGGGGGCTATGGAGGGGGAAGGGAGAAGGGGGGAAGAGAGCAGAGAGAGAGAAAGAGAGAGAAGAGAAAGACAGAATAGGGGAGGAGGAGAAGTGGGGAGAGGCAGAAGCTGCCTCTTTGAGAGGGAGATAGAAAAGAGAGAACCCTGGCTGGAAGCTGAAGATCAGCAGATGGGGGAGGGAGTGGGTGTGGCTTGTCTCTTAAAGAGACAGAACAGATCCTTACAGGAACTATAAAAACAAACAGGAAATGAGCTCTCCCACCTGGATTGTGTTAGTATGGAGTCATTACTTTAAAAATGATTTATTTATTTTTATGTTCATTGGTATTTTGCCTATACATTCATCTTGTGAGAGTGTCAACTTCCCTGGATCTGGAGTTACTGACAATTGTGAGCTGCCATGGGGATGCTGGGAATTGAAGCTGGGTCATCTGGACTAGCAGACAGTGCTCTTAACCACTGAGCTATCTCTCCATTCCTAGTAAGGGAGTTATTAACTGTGACCTTGATCTTGTCAGGGGATTTTCATTCACTAGTTGCTGTCTAGATAGGACGGTCAGCTGGTGTGTGAGGTGTGACTCTGCTCAGCTGATTGGTTCCCACCAACATTCAGGGCTTTCACTATTTAATGGAGCACATGTTTATTAGATAACAGGAGTGAGATGCTGCTGTAGGTTCAGATGACAGAAAAATCCCTGTGCTCTTGAAGTTTACCTTCCAGCAAGGAAAGCGGGTGATACACAATGTGATGTTATATATATGATTATATATATATATATATATATATATATATATATATATATATATGTGCTGGGGTGGAGGCAGGCACTAAAAGAAAGCAGAAACGAGGCATCATGGATTATACTCTGGTCAGAGAAGACTTCACAGGCAAGGATTTTTCCGCAAAGATCTGAGGAAGGAAGGGAGGGAGGCACAGAAGCATATCAGAAGGAGGGCAGGGCTAGGACCAAGAACAAGTGTGGGCTGTTTCGATGCACAGTGTTGGGAGTTGGGATGGATACTGTGGAAAGAAAACATATTAGTTACTATTGCTGCAGTGAATATGTGCCAAGAAGAAATGGAGGGAGGCAGAGTTGACCTCAGCTCACAGTGTGAGGGTTCAGTCTGGCATGGTGGGAAAAGGTAGCTCTCAGCCTTAGGGGAGGACTTGAGACTGCTGGTCATATCGTATCCATAGTCAGGAAACAGGAAGATGGATGTTGGTGATCAGCATAAAATAACCCAACAAAGATACTTTAATTTTTTTTTTTTTGGTTTTTCGAGACAGGGTTTCTCTGTGGCTTTGGAGCCTGTCCTGGAACTAGCTCTGTAGACCAGGCTGGTCTCGAACTCACAGAGATCCGCCTGCCTCTGCCTCCCGAGTGCTGGGATTAAAGGCATGCGCCACCATCGCCCGGCTCAAGATACTTTAATTTTAATAAATTTTGGATTTATTTGTTTTATGTGTGTATTTTGCCTGCATGCATGTTTGTGCACCTCGTGTTTGCCCGGTACTCACAAAGGTCAGAAGAGGACATCAGAGCTGGACCTGCACTTACAGATGGCTGTAAGCTGCCATATGTGTGCTGGGAAAAGAAGCCATGCCGTCGGCAAGAGCAACAAATGCTCTTAATTACCAAGCCATCTCTCCAGCCCCTAAAAAGAAACTTTTAAAAAATAAAAGAATTAAGAAAGGAATCCAATGATACCTGGCCTAGAATTTTTAAATTGATATATACATGTATGTATGGGCATCTGGAGGCAGGGGTGGGGTGGGGAGAGGGCTTCAGATCCACCAGAACCAGAGTTACGGGTGGTTGTGTGCCACAGTGTAGGTGCTGGCACTCAAACGAGTCCTTTGAAGAGAAACTGGTGGTCCTAATTGTTGAGCCATCTTTTCAGCTCACTTTTTAAATCTCAGCTGGTGTGATGTGTTTTTTTGTGTGTGTGTTTTAATTTTCATCATACCACAACCATACAGTCTTGATTACTATAGCTTGGTATTGTGTTTTTAAACTGGTTGTTGTCAGTTTGCATACATATGTTGTGATTTGTTTGTTTGTTTGTGTCTTGTCTTTTCTTTCTTTTTCTTTTCCTTTTTTCCAAGATGGAGTTTCTCTCTGTAACAGCTCTGGCTGTCTTGGAACTCTCTCTGTAGACTAGGCTGGCCTCGAACTCACAGAGATCCACCTGCCTCTGCCCCCCAGATTAAAGGCCTGTGCCACCACTGCCCAGCATGTTATGATGTTTTAATGTATGTATTCTGTGAACCCATGTCCCCACTTCCTCAACAACATTGTGTTCCCATCCTTCAGTCTTTCCCTCTCCTAGCTCTTTGTGAGCAAGGCTGTTGCTCTGAAGAACATAACTGACTCCGTCCACCACCCGCCCTCCCTCACTTTCCTTTCCCAGTCTCTAATAAGCTCAGTAAAGCGTTTAGAGAGCTTTACTGTTTCCTCTCTTTCCTCTTCTCTCTTCCTTTTGAGACAAGGTTTAGAGTCCTTGACTTCCAGTTCTCTCTGTATTACAGCTAAGAATGATCTTGACTTTCTGATCCTCCTTTTCCTCCTCTCCCTCCCCTCTTCCTCCTTCCATCTTCCTGTCCTCTTCTTGTCCTCCTCTCCTACTCCCCTTCTTTTCTTCTCCCCTTTCCTCCCTCCCCTTCTATTCTCTTTCCTCTCCTCCTCCCCTTCTCTTCCTTCCCTGGTCAAATGTCCTTTGCAAAGCTGCTGGTCAAAATTTGCTGTTGTTATTATACTTTTAAATTCTAAATTTTCTGTTTTATTTATTTCATCATTTCCGCTTTACTTCCTTTGGATCTTTTAAATGATTTGATTGTTTGAAAATATGTTAAGGTAGTTGGTTTAAAGTTTTTGGCTAGTAAATGTTCCTCAAAGCAAGTGTCAAATATTGCTTTTCCATTATGAATGGACATTCATTTTACATTCTTTGCACGTCTTTTTTTTTTTTTTTTAAGAACTGGGACATTTTGAGTAGTGTCATGTGCCATCTCTGGATTTCTCCTCCAAATCATTGCTGCTTGTATCTAAGTGAATCTTCTGAGCTCCCTGTTCACATAGGATTCTATGCCTCCCAGACTGGCTTCAAACTCCTTTGCAATCCTCCTGCCGCAGCCACAGCTTCTAGGGCTGAAACTACAACATTCAGAATCCAGCAATTGAACTCATTTTAAAAGAACCTATTTCATTAGATTTGTAGACCGGATTTGCCAGAAATTTCCTTAAATATGTGGAGCAAAACAAACAAAACACAGCACAAAGTTCCTTTCAGAATGGCTCTGTGGCCTGGCAATGCTTCAGTGCTTAGCTAGGCTTGGCTTGAAGGTCGGGGAGTGCAGGGAGGGGGTGGGGAGGGCTTCCCAGGGCTTTCTGAGCTTGCCCCAGGCGTTCTGAGTCCCCTGAAACAGAAAGCATCTTCCTTGAGGTGTGTTTTCTCTGACTTCTTCATTTCTAGGCCTTTTAGTCAACTAATCCTCCCTGTAGTATCCCTGCCCATGCCGATAAAAGTTTATTAGCATCTCCTTCAAGTATTTTCTAGCAACTCCAACAGGAAGTGGTCTTGCTCCCTGGAAGTTCCGAGGCAGGTGCCACAAAGACAAGCTGGTGAGCACATCCTCTAGACAGCTTGCTGGATCCAGGCAGAGGACTGTCAATTCCTGAGAAGAAGCTCCTTATTTGGCACCAGCAGTCTAATGCAAGCTTCCACTCTCAAGACTGCAGCCAATTCGCCAGGCTGGGAGAACAGAGTAGTTACCAGAAGAATGCAAATGGCCACAGAACTCTTAGGGGAAGGAAGCCCTGCCCTGCTAGCTATATGCTTTTGCATTTGGGAAAGTGATCAGTTTTGAAAGCCCATTCATTTGCTTTATGAAGGTTTAAGTTTTTTGTTTGTTTATTTTGTTTTTTGAGACAGGGTTTCTCTGTGTGTAGCTCTGGCTGTCCTGGAAGTCTCTCTGTAGACCAGGCTAGCCTGGAACCCACAGAGATCCTCCCACCTCTACCTCCCAAGTGCTGGGATTATAGGCATGGACCACAACCACCCAGCAAGGTTCAGTTTCATGGTTCTTTTCTTTTTTTTTTAATATTTATTTATTTATTATATATACAATATTCTGTGTGTATGCCTGCAGGCCAGAAGAAGGCACCAGACCCCATTATAGATGGTTGTGAGCCACCATGTGGTTGCTGGGAATTGAACTCAGGACCTTTGGAAGAGCAGGCAATGCTCTTAACCTCTGAGCCATCTCTCCAGCCCTCATGGTTCTTTCCTTGGCTAATTCCTCTGGCAGCTGTCCAAAGGAGAGACTAGAGAGATTCGCTTGCTGTCAATCGCCCACGGCAAGGACATCGGTTCCTAATTCCTAGTCTGTCCTATTTGGTTGTGAGTCTAGCAAGGCTGGGTACTCATGTTCCTGTAAGCTAGCAGTTCCACCAGAATGTAAACTATAAAAGCTTTCGTACATGATGAGGAGACACCCATAAAGATGTTCCTAACAAGATGGAAACTGTGTGTCTACCTTTCCCAGAGCGCTAGAGGCAAAGGTCTGCCTCCTTAGCTGAGCACCTAGAACTTAGTTGCAGGTGTAATTCCTTCATGAAGGCTAAAGGACAAAGAAGGAAGGGTTTCTTAAAATGACTTGTTCTTTTTTTTTTACTCTGGATAATTTTAACATACCATCTGACTAACAAGTCACCTTTAATAAAATAGAACTGGAAATAGATTTTATTTCTTTTTTTTTTGTCTAGACTATTTAATTTTATTCTCTCCTGTCATTGTCTACTCCCCAGAGAAGCAACTGAGTGTGAAATTTGTGGGAAGGATGCTATCCAAAGTTTCATTTTATTGCAAAGTAACCTAGGAAAAAATCCAGCAGAAAGCAGAGCTTTCTAGAGGATACTAAGAACTTTTTGAAAAATGGACAGGTCGCACACAATTTCTCTAAACTAGAGTATTTGACCATTGAGGTTAAAAATTGAGGCTGGGCATGGTAGCACATGCCTTTAGTCCCAGAGGCAGGTGGATCTCTGTGAGTTCGAGGCCAGCCTGGTCTACAGAGCTAGTTCCAGGACAGCCAGAGCTACAAAGACACCCTTGCTCAATAAATAAATAAATAAATAAATAAATAGATTAATTAATTAAAAAGAAAGAAAAAGAAAACTGATTAAGCAAGTGGATGACATAAATGAGTTGTTGATTCAAATGTGATTTTGATGAAGTGGAAACAACTGACCTTGCCATATGTTTCTAAGGAATCAGTAGCATTGTCTGGAATACTTCTAAAAGTGATATCTTATCCCCGGTTTGGCAGGGTAGGAGTTTGGTCACTGTTCTTTACAGCCCGTTGGACTGTAAATGCTGATATACCTGGAAAGCACACCCTGTGGCCGTCTGTTGAGAGACAGACCATGAGCACAGTGCTGGGGCTCTCTGAAACTTAGGCCCTACCCCGGCCTACTGAGTCAGTCTGTAGCTGAGGACAGTCTCAAGTGACACAGCTGGTACATGAAATTTGAAAAGCACCAGGCAGGGCGGTGGTGGCGCACACCTTTGATCCCAGCACTGGGGAGGCAGAGGCAGGTGGATCTCTGTGAGTTTGAGGCCAGCCTAAAGATATATCTATAAATCTATATTTATATCTGTCTATATCTATCTATCTGTTGGTCTGTCTGTCTGTCTGTCTATCTGCTCTTTTCCAGAAAATTCCAAACAAGCTAGGCTAGTATAATACAAAAGGTACCCACTGTGTAAGTCATGCTCGCAGCCATTTCCTCTTCTTTTAAATTATTCTGAAGCAAGCCCCAGCTACCAGCTCATTTTATCAAGAAACTTTTCTATATACCACTTTTAAATAACCAAATTCCACTACCACACTTTCCAAAGTGACCAGTAATTCCTTGATATCTTCAAGTAATGATCACATTGCAATTTTTTTTTTACAATTTTGAAATGACATTTAAAATTTGTATGCTAAGAACAAGGGTTCAAATAAAGGCCACTTAGGATTATTCTTTCTGTTTTCTAGACTTTTCTTAATTTATGTGTTTCTCGGAAACCTTTGTTGCCCTTGGGATTTATTTGTGGAGTAAATCAGTTGTGATTGTGGCATACCTACGGTTTGGATTTTGTTCACTGTGCTCCAGGGTGTTATAGTAACGTTTGCTTTCCTCCTATTTTCTGCATATTATTCAACCTGATAAGGACAAAAAAATCAAACCTGTCAAGTTCTAACAACACCCCATGGGTTGGAGTGAGGGCGGTGCTGGGTTCATGAAGGGGTCACGTGTGTTAAGTTACTCAGTTCTAGCTAAACCAGGACCCCGGTTGGAGGCTGAGGTTGTTGGCATGGGTCAGGGCGGTGCGGAAATGGCACGGGTTCTGCCTGCTCTTTGCCTTACTTCTCTGAGCCTCTGATGCAGAGTGACTATGGTGAAGCTGTAGGACCTGAAGTTCCCGCTTTCAAGGCCTTTCCTGAGAAAGCTGTGGTACAACAGGTCCTTTCTGGATAGTTCCTGCTTTCAGGCCTTTCCTGAGAAGGCTGTGGTACAACAGGTCCTTTCTGGATAGTTCCATCCTAGTACACAGATCTGTTAATAAATCTGGCCCACTCTTCTCTTCCTGTGTTAAGTAGCTTCTAGAAAGTCCCTGAAAGGCCATAGGTTTCTGTGGAGAGATCTAGAAACTAGAGAGAATTCCCCTTGCCCTTCCCTCCCAAGGCAGCCATAAAAGTCAGCTGGCTGCCCTCCGGAACCTGTATCATAAGAGCTTCATTTCAGAGGAGCCCCGCCCTGCTCTGGGTGAAGGAATGAAGCCCAGGCATTGAATCTGAGTAGACAGGCTCTGCTAAGTCCCCCAGATTGTTACCGTTGGATCAGACTTGTGTTCTTTCAGTGATAGTTCTCTGCACAACTGTCCATGAAAATACAGTTTCCGCCAGGTGGTGGTGGTGCACGCCTTTAGTCCCAGCACTCGAGAGGCAGAGGCAGGCAGATCTCTTTGAGTTCTAGGCCAGCCTGGTCTACAGGATGAGTTCCAGGACAGCTAGGGCTACACAGAGAAACCCTATCTCAAGCAAAACAAAACAAAAACAAAAAAACAAACAAAAAAAATTTCTAGGGCTGGAGAGATGGCTCAGTGGTTAAGAGTATCTGCTGCTTCTGCGGAAGACCCTGAGTTGGTTCCAGCACTACTTTTACTGTGCGTGTACATGCATGATGTGAGTATGGGGCCATGTCAGGGGGCTGTGTGGAGGCCAAAGGACAGCCTTGTGGGGTTGGTTCTTTCCTTCCACCCTTGTGTTGGACTCAAGTGTCGTTGCCTGCTGAGACATCTCTCTGGCCCCTGTGTTGCATAAAATCTACATTCAAAACATTACTGTGTACTCTTCCGTTGCTGCTCTATCCTGTTCTAGGGTCTTGGCTGTGATGGGTGAGGTAGAGACCTCTTCCCTCTTCCCTCTGAGATACCATTTAAATTTTACAATGAATGGTTTTCACAGTGGGCTATTGACATTATGTAGGCATTTGTGGCTCAGGGCCTAACATTTTAATAGCCCCAAGCTGCTTTTTTTTTTGCAAATTAGTTAATTTTATATGCATTGGTGTTTTGTCTGTATGCATGTCTATGTGAGGATGTCGAATCCCCTGGGACTGGAGGTGCAGATGGTTGTGAGGTGCCATATGGGTGCTGGGAATTGAACCCAGGTCCTCTATAAAAGGAGCCAGTGCTCTTAGCCACTAAGCAATCATCTTTCCAGCCTCCCAAGCTGCTTTTTAAGTGGAAAAAAAAAGTCATCAGTAAAATAGGTGATAGGTTTGGTGTTTTGGCACCTCTGCTTGCTAGATTCACATCCCCTGTGGAGTCTGATGGCTTCCTGTACTTTGTGTACTGTGTCCTGGACCTGAGAGGGCTTCATACTCTGTTCCCACTCAGAATGGGTAGTTTCATGGTATCCAGGAATTAGATTAGTGCCAAAGTCAAAACATGGTTTCAGTTGCCTCTACAATCCACTTTTTAAAAATGTCCCCAGGAGACCCTTGGAACTTCCCCAGCGTAGGACTTCAAGGACTTAGGTTTCTGCTTCTCCTTGACATTCGTGTGTTACCGATATCCTAACTCTTGTCTGCTCACTAGGTCCAGTTCTAGGCATTCTTGCTGTTGGTGGCATGGATCAATGTGGCTGTGAACTACCCAGTGAGGTCCCAGAGGGACTGAATGCTAACAGGGGGTTGATTCTGCCTGAGACAAGTCAGGGGCCATGTCTGCCTTGATTGTGAAGGCAAAGTGCATTCTGCTTCTTTCACTGAGAGAAAAGGGTAATAAAAGCATTTCTAGATCATTAGCCACAAACTGGGTGCTAGGGTGTCTCCTTGAGCATTCCACCCATAGCAACCACACTGAGAGAAACCCACAGTGATAAATATGCAGCCTCATTTGACCACCACTTCCATTGTCCTACTGGGATTTCCAGATAGCCATATCCAGGGAAAGCAGATCCTATAGGTCAGCCTGTGGGACTCAGGAGAGGAGCGGGATTGTGGGGGAGGTTGCAAGCAGAAGCCACCCACAGTGCTGGCACAGTCTATCGCAACCAACTGATAAAGGAAACAACACGCACACACCCTGCTCTGATGTTAAGGGCTCCTTTCTCAGATGTATGGGTGAGTCATGGCACCTGGTTGGGGGAAGCTCTCTGGGTCCCAGGATGCACGGGTTCACATGCTCTGGAGCAGGGGGTCCCAGGATGCAGGGTACTCGTGCCCTGGAACTGGGGTCATAGCATGCATAGGTTCAGATGCCCTGAAGCTGGGGTCATAGCATGCATAGGTTCACATGCCCTGGAGCTGGAGCCACAGGATACATGGGTTCACATGCCCAGGAGCTGGGGTCATAGCATGCACAGACACACATGCCCTGGAGCTGGGGTCATAGCATGCACGGGTTCACATGCCCTGGAGCAGGGGCCACAGGAAACATGGGTTCACATGCCCTGGAGCTGGGGTCATAGCATGCACAAGTACACATGCCCTGGAGCAGGAGTCACAGGATACATGGGTTCACATGCTCTGGAGCAGGGGTCACAGGATGCACAGGTTCACATGCCCTGGAGCAGGGGTCACAGGATGCATAGGTTCACATGCCCTGGAGCAGGGGTCACAGGATGCATAGGTTCACATGCCCTGGAGCAGGGGTCACAGGATGCACAGGTTCACATGCTCTGGAGCAGGGGTCACATGTAGGAGCCGCCTAGGATGTGAGATTCTGGGAGACTCTAGTGTCCTCTTTTGATTCACCATCATTTCAACAATCTTGTTAGTGGTTAGAACTTAGACCACAAAAGATGATTCTGCTTTTGAGTCAGGCCCAAGTACATTCTTCCTTTTGGAATTTAGCAGAAGGAATTGGTTATTGAGACAATATGGATGCTTGGAATGGGGAAGCATGTTTGTCCGTCAGCACTGAGAATTGAGAGGGGCTGCAATTCTAGGCCAGTCTGGGCTATGTAAGGAGACTCTGTCAGGAACAAACAAAACAAAACAAAATTAGCACCCATGGATGATTTTTATGGACTCAAAGAAGTAAGTAAACTGTTCAAAGACAAACCCTAAAGAATTGCATCTACATTTGCCTGTTGTGGGTATGTCAAGCAGTGAGCTGAACTTGCAATAGTGTTCACTGATGTCAAAAGCTCACTCACCGATCAGACACTCACAGACCTAAGTCAAGGTTTGGTGGTTTCCATAGGTGTGAGTGACCTTTAAGTTCCCGAGAGACAACTTAGACAATGGTCACCATCAGCGTGCATATGTCAGAAGCGCCCTCTGTTGTACAACTAATAGGCTATGTGATTCTAAAGTTGGTAATTCAGGACTGGAAGGGTGGCTCAGTGGTTAAGAGCATTGGCTGCTCTTCCAAGGAACTCTGGTTGGATTCTCAGCAGCCACCTGGCAACCAACAACCCACGTGTAGCTGCAGCTCCCAGGCATCTGTCGACCCCTTTCTGGCCTCTGTGTGCACCTACACTCATGGTCACTCCACTCCCATAATTAAAAAATAAAATATTTTTTCAAATCTTGAGCATTCACAAAGTTTATTTCTAAATAAGCTTCTCTCCCAACACTTAGCCGAGGTTGTCTGCCTTCTGAAATGAATTGGAGCCCAAAGCAGAAGGGAGACATGGAATTCAAGAAACAGGGAATTAAGTTAGGAACTAAAAGGGAAATCACAGGCATTAATATGTCACAGGCTTAAAAAACTGTAAGATCAAATTAAAACAGGAAGGGAAAGCCCTCTTTTTTTTTTCTGAGAGAGGGTTTCTCTGTAGCTTTGGAGCCTGCCCTGGAACTAGCTCTTGTAGCCCAGGCTGGCCTCGAACTCACAGAGATCTGCCTGCCTCTGCCTCCTTGAATGCTAGGATTAAAGGTGTGTGACACCAGCACCTAGCTAAAAGAAATTTGAAATTGTGTGGAAAACATTTTGTATACAAAATTCCAATATAAATATAAAACTAAATAACCCACTATACACACACACACTGTATATATATATATGCATTGTGTGTGTGTGTGTGTGTGTGTATGTATGTATGTATAGACTTAAGGTGCCACCAGAACCACTGACTTGTTTAATTACCCCTTGTGGGGAACAACTCCTAACAGTTTTTCTTACTTTGTTTCAGAGACAAGAGTATGTCCACCGCTCTTCTGGACCCTGTGCTGGCACACGCTCCCAGCCCTAACCTCTGTGACTTAAATTTTTGGTTGTGAGCCTAGCCTTTAACAGCTGAGCCATCCCTCCAGGCCCTAGCCTCCGTGACTTAAGCGTGACTTAAGGTGCCTGGGGATGAATTCAGAGAAAGCCACTAAGGTGACTAATAGCTCAAAACAGTCACCTTCAGGGAACAGGAATGAGTCAGCCGGGACAAAAGATGTCTAGAGGGTGACTGAACAAGGATTCCTTATACAAAGGACTGGAAGGACACAGAGGCAGGGAAATGGAAGCCACTGGTCCAGTCCCGGGAGGCCTACCACGTTAGACAACCAGGCTGCCTCTGAGCTGCAAGCCCAGCAGCCCTGGTTTTGTTTTCTGATACAACCTCACTAAGTAGCCTAGGCTGGTCTTGAACTGACTATGTGACCCAAGCTGGCCTCTAACTTGTTATTCCTTGACTCCCAAATGCCAATATTTTTAGTTCTATATGGCCACACCTGGCCTTGTGGAATCCCTTTTGAATGCTGAGTGTCCACCATGCTCCCCGTGTATGCAGGAGGGAAGAAGGCAAATTCAGGAAAGGGTGGGCTGGGCTGATGACAAGAGCCACAGGTGGCGGGGTGGGTGTAGGCCTTTCTGTGTTCATGCTCCTCTCGGTGCTGGCCAGTGCGATGTTCTCTCTTTCCATTGATGTGTTTGCAACTGACTGATAATCGAATTCTTTTTGAAATTCCATAATCCAGTACTCTCTTCTGTACTCTGTCAAAATTATTCTCTCAAGTTGCCACAGTGAGCTTTCCTATTTCATGCCAAGCATTTTTGGAATCATAAAAATGTTTTCTTCGTAGACGTATATGAATTCTGGAAAGTAGTTATGCAGCGACTCACATCTGGACTCGGGATGGAAGAGAAGGAGATATAAAATGAGAGGAATTCATCAACTTCAATGTAATACTTGGGGAATGTTATGTATGAATTAAGTTACAAATGAGGTTGAATGAAAGTTCTTTTTTTAAAAGTTCCTTTTTTTTGTTGTTGTTGTTTTTCGATACAGGGTTTCTCTGTGGTTTTGGAGCCTGTCCTGGAACTAGCTCTTGTAGACCAGGCTGGTCTCGAACTCACAGAGATCTGCCTGCCTCTGCCTCCCAAGTGCTGGGATTAAAGGCGTGCGCCACCACCACCCGGCAAAAGTTCCTTTTTATAAACTAAAAGATGAGCATTAAAACAAAATCCTTGTCAGGCATGGTTGAGCACACATGCAATCACAGTGCTTGGGAGGAAGAAGTAAGAGGAACAGAGATTTAAACACAACCTGGGATATTTGAGACCCCCAGCTTGAAAATCCTAAAAATAAATAAATAAAATGTCATTTTAGAAAATTGAACATTTTTTTTGTTGTTGTTTTTTCAAGACAGTGTTTCTCTATGTAGCCCTGGCTGTTCTGGAACTCACAGAGATCCGCCTGACTGTGTCTCCTGAGTACTGGGATCAAAGACATGCACTATCACTTGGCCAAAAGTTGGACGCGTTGATTATGAAACCTCTCTCTCTCACCTTAGGTCTGACCACCTAGCCTACGCTGGCCTTGACTCATGATCTCCCTGCCTCAGCTACTGAGTCCTGGGATTCCAGGCATGTGCTATAAACACCTGGCATAAACAACTCTTTTTTTTATTTATTTATCTATTTATTTATTATGTATACAATATTCTTTCTGCGTGTATGCCTGAAGGTCAGAAGAGGGCACCAGACTGTATTACAGATGGTTGTGAGCCATCATGTGGTTGCTGGGAATTGAACTCAGGACCTTTGGAAGAGCAGGCAATGCTCTTAACTGCTGAGCCATCTCTCCAGCCCCATAAACAACTCTTATTAGTCCTTTTTATTATTCTGTTATTTCTAAGCAGGAGACAGCAACATCCATGCCCATTTCAAGAAGCTGGTATGGTGGCAATAAGCCCCAATCAGACCACGCAAGCCTCCTGCCTCTGTGAGATACTCAGAGGGCAACCCTACTATCCTTTCAACTGAATCTTGCAGAGGGCACTATTGGCCAGTGCCCAGTGAAAATCCTACATATCATGACCTCCAGTCACCTTTGCAAATTCTGAGTCATGTTTTATTGATACCTTATGACCATAACACCAGTTATGACCATATAAGAACTATTTTTTTTTCAGTAGAAAAACCGGCTATTCATTTGTGGCACATGCCTTTAATCCTGGAAGAGGCAGGCAGATTACTGTGAGTTTGAGGCCAGCCTGGTCTACAGAGTGAGTTCTAGGATAGCCAAGGTTACACAGAGAAAGCCTGCCTTGGAAAACCAAAAGAAATTAAGAAAAATCAGTTACCCAACTAATAGACCATGATGAACTAAAAAGAGACAAATTTTATATTTTTATTACAAGCATAAAAATGAACTTTGCTATGGCCAACACATGTTAGATAAAAAAGAAAAGGCAAACTATAAATTTATAGAAAAATTTAAGCTAAAAATAGAAAACTTTCAAAAAGAACATTAGGAAGCTAATGTTCAAGGACAGTAGGGGAGCCAGCAAAATTACAGACATGTAAATTACAAAACCAGAAAGTGCAGAATTGTTAAGGAATATGTAAAGTTGCTATCCTGAGCAAACAAAGAAAAACAAGGTGAAACGGGAGATGGTTTTAAAAGTCTCCTGCTAACAAATATTTGACAACAATACCCTGTTAAAGAGAAGTGAGGGAAGAAGAGGACCTCTGCTCCTGTCTGGGGGAGAATGTCCAGGTTTTTTCCAGATGCTATGAGCCCTTGCCTTCTACTGAAGAGAGGGGACACGTTCGGACTGTCATCACGAGCGTGAGGCAATGGTTGGAAGGCTAGAGTTGACATTAAAGTTGTTTGTTTTGAGCCAGGATCTTTACTGTGTAGCCTGACTGCTCTGGAACTTAATGTGTAGACCAGGTTGCCTTGAACTTTCAGAATTGTGATGGTATATGTTTTTAATACCAGCCCTTGGGAGGCAGAAGCAGGAGGATTTCTGTGAACTCAATGCCCTGCTCTTCATAGTGAGGTCCAGGACAGCCAGGGCTATGTAGATATGTAGAGAGAACCTGTTCTAACACAACAAAACAACATCAAAAAAGAGTTCAAAGTAACCCTTGATTATGTAACAAGTTTGAGCCCCTCTCAGGTTATAGAAGATCCTGACCTAAATAAATAAATTAGAAAGAAAGAAAACCCTTCCTGAGGCAGCTCTGACCTGAATGGAGGTATGTTACTCTGCACCCATTTATGACTTTGTCCCCTATGACAGAAAATTCAGAAAGAATTAAGCATCAACTTGCCATATGCCAAGGACGCTTCTGAACATGTTACGAAGATATGTTACACTCATGAGAGACTGGCTCAGTGGGTAAAGGTGCTTGCTGCCAAGCCTGATGCCCTGAGTTCAATCCCCAGGACTTAGGTTATCTTCTGATGCCCTGAGTTCAATCCCCAGGACTTAGGTCATCTTCTGATGCCCTGAGTTCAATCCCCAGGACTTAGGTCATCTTCTGATGCCCTGAGTTCAATCCCCAGGACTTAGGTCATCTTCTGATGCCCTGAGTTCAATCCCCAGGACTTAGGTCATCTTCTGACCTCCACATGTGTGTCTCCACATATGCACACACAAAAAGTAAATAAATAAATGATTGGAAAAAAATTCTAACTGAGAACACAGACAGGAGAACCTGGAAGCATGATGCTCAGTAGTTAGGAGCGCTCGCTGCTCTTGCAGAGGAACCAGGTTTAATTCCCTGAACCCACGTGGCCGGCTTGTAACTGTATCTCCAATTTTAGGGCACCTGATGCCTCTTGTGCCCATGGGTTCCTGCATGCACGTGATACACATATATACGCTAAGGTGCACACATGTACACATAAAAATTAAATAAATGCACAGTATAAAAGGAATGACGATTCACTCTGGTACATACAGATATATAGTGACACATAAAAGGCAGAGGCGACATAGAAGGTACAACTCATTTTCCTTGCAAGATATGTCTTTCTCAGGACATCTAACACTCCTGCAGATCGTGAGGGAGGGAGAAAGACATGCCAGGAGAAGAATGAAGAGCAACTGTAGCCTGACTCCTAATCCCTTGCCAAAACTAGGGCTCCCCTGAATGATAACAGGAGCTGCTGTAAGGACAGGAACAACAGTTGTAAACAGACCATTCAAGGCACTACAAAGTCACGTGATCTCTCCTGGCCGAAAGAGCAACTGTGGGCAGAGGTGGAAGCTAATGGAAGCACCCTGGAAGGCAATCAACTTCAGGACTGGAGTGAACGGGGAGAGAGATGGTGCAGGAGTGGGGGGTGGGGCTGCAATGAGAACTGTGTTTCTTCTGCAGGGAACGCCATGACCAGATCTGCATCGGGGGACAATGGCGGGGCAAGCATGTAGAGAAAGGACAAGAGGAGCGCAGCCTGGAGGAGAAGTGGGGCAGAGGCTGGTGCAGTGAGGTGCTGGAGAGCCACGAGGTCCTGATCTCAAGCAGTGTGAAGGTGGGGGTTCCGAAGGCAACGTCTCCATCATGAGAGACTCCAGAGATGGGAATCGGGAATCACGGACAGCCAGGGGAGACAGGGCTGGGAGGTCAAAGGAGAAACAGATGGTGCCTATTTCCAGCTTGGGTGCCTGGTGGCTTCTGCCTAACTTCCCCCCAAGGTGCTCTAAGTAAAGAATGACCTCAGCCGCTCGGCTGACTTAGAGAGTCCACAGTGAGGAAGACTCTTAAAAGTAGCAAGTGGCCAGCTCAGCGGCTGAACCACAAAACCCAAGGAGCTATTGGTGAAGAAGGGGTGAAGGTACCTCTCTGGAAGCCGGAAGGTCCAGTATCATGAAGTAAGGAGGCAGAAAGGTTGGGCATCAGGCTCCCAGAGCCTGGTTTATGCTACACACAGGCAACCTCATGCATTGCTTCTTCTGTAGCTTTGAGTCACGACCCTGAGGGCAACAGGTGATCTGGGAAAAAACGGGAAGGACGTGAAAGACAGGAGCAGAACAGGAGATTCTGTAAGAAAGCCAAAGCAGTGACAGTGATGGGTTCTTTGGGTGTGCAGAGGATGAGCAAACTCAAATCCACTACTTGGCATTCTGTCTTATCCATAAGGGGGAGGGTGTTCTCTACCGTTTTCTGACTGTTGCTTTTTGTTGTGGAAGCACATATACATCATGTAATAGTTACCATTTTGGCTATTTGCAGATACATGATTCCTCATTGGTTTTGCCTGGGTATGGTCACCCATGCCTTTAATCCCAGCATTTGGGAGGCAGTGGCAGGCGGATCTCTGTGGGCCGGAGACCAGACTGATCTACAGAGTGAGTTCCAGGACAGTTAGGCAGGGCTATGCAGAGAAAACCTGTCTCAAAACAACAACAACAAACAAACAAAGCAAGAGAAAATATTTATGATTCAGTGGTTTTACACGTATCCACTGTGTTTTGTAACTGTCACCTCGGTAGTCACTTGGAATGTTTTCATTTAGAATGCCTCCCCCAGGGCAGATGCTGAAGGCTGGGTCCCCATCCTTTGGCGCTCTTGGGAGGTGATGGAAACTTGAAGAAGTGACAGTGAAATAGAGTTATCTTTCTGGGGCCGGGTCCTTCAAGGGAGTATTGGATGTTTCTCTTTGATTCTCCACAGCAATGAAGTGTCTTGATCTCCTCTGCCACATGTTGCCATGGTCTACCATGTGCCACCACAGGTCCAAAGCAATGAGGGATCAGCTGATGAAATCTCTGGAACTGTGACGCAAAAGAAACCTTTCTTCTTTATAAGAGAACTAGCTCATGTATTTATGTCATAGTGAAGGAACACTCGCACAAGTCGTAACCTTTAAGCGCTTTATGACTAGCTAAATGAATACATTTTCAATATGAAGTGCTAAAGGAAAACTTCCTTTACTCTGCTCCCCAGACAGCCAATCGTTCACATCTGACTCCATACAGTTCAACATTCTATCTAGATCCAAGTTTGCATCTTTTACCGTCAATGCTATGATGAACGTTGTAGAAGCTAGAAGTGTCTTCGGGGACAGTTTGCACCAGGTAGTATGCAGGCTGGAGACACAGCACTAGACTTGAGCTGTGGAGGGTTGACCTGAAAGATCAATTTTAGAATGTCTGGTATAGAGGCCAAGGAGATGTCTTAGAAGTTAGGAATACTTGATGCTCTTGCAGAGGGCCTGGGTTTCGTTCCTAGCACCCATTCATATCAGGTACCTCACAACTGTCTGTAACTCCAATACTAGGGTCTCTGATGCCATCTTCTGGCCTCTTCAGGAACTGCATGCACATGGTGCACATAAACACACATATATGCACAACACACATAGGTAAATAAAAATAAACAAGACTTTTAAAAACAAATACAGTTTAATATTCCACTTGTACTATTCAGACTTGTATCATAAAGCAGATACATACAAGTTGCCCCTGTATGTAATTCTGGTTAAAAACAAGTAAACGTGGGTGTCCAAAGCAGAACAGAGTAGAAATTTCCAAGGAATTGGAGAAGACTAAAGTCAATTCCTTGAAAATTACAAAACAAAACCTGGAAAAGTCTAAGTGCTTCAGAGGTCACTTGCTCTTCCTCCGGGATGTGCTCATGTGACTGAAGTCATATGGTGGACTGATCCAGTATGTCTCATTTCTGTCTGTGCCTTGAGGCTAGGACACTAAAAACAACTGCAGCTGGGTGGTGGTGGAGCACACCTTTAATCCCAGCACTTGTGAGGTAGGAAGCAGGCAGATCTACGAGTTCAGAGCCAGCCTGGTCTATAGACTGAGTTCCAGGACAGCTAGGGCTACCCAAGGAAACCCTATCTCAAAAAAAAAAAAAAAACAACAACAACAAAAAAAAACCAAAACAAACCAAACCAAAAAGCAAAAACCCAAAACAAACAAAACAAAACATAATCACAGAGAAATTTCTGGGTTCATTTCCATGATAATGTCTTCCTTATGGCAGGCAGTGAGAACCTGTTGCCTCTGCCTGGGTACACTTGAACTCTGACATTGCCTTTTTAGGACTCTTTAAGGGTTCCACCTCCCCTTTTATGGGCTCCGACTGCTCTATAAGAGAAATATCACACCGTCTACACATGAATTAAAGAGCAAGCATTCATTTGCCTCTCTAAAGAGGGTTAGCTACGAAACCCATAGCAAAACACTAATACACATTTTTTTAAGAAAGTTTAGAAAAGTATGTGGTAAAAATGATTTCAGTATTGTCTTCCAGTTCTCTCACTTCCAGTTCCTCCATTCAGAAAATCATTGCACAACTGACTATCTAACAGTGCTCTCTCTCCCTCCCTCCCTCCCTCTCTCTCTCTCTCTCTCTCTCTCTCTCTCTCCCCTAGACACTTTTGTGTGAGAATACAATGTGTGTGTGTGTGTGTGTGTGTGTGTGTGCGTGTGCGTGTGTGCATGTGTAGGCCAGAGGCTGATGTCTGCTATCTCCATCAGTCTACACTGCGGGCAGCTGAGGAGGCCCTGAGTGTGAGGTCCTGAGTAAACGGGTGTTGTTGAGATGGGTACAGTCCTATCCAGGAGACCCAGAGAAACACTGGCAAAGTCTTCCCTCTTGTCCTGAGATATTGACAGTGTGCTCAAAAAGAAAAGAAAGAAAGAAAGAAAGAAAGGAAGGAAGAAAGAAGAAAAGTCCATAGTTACTTTCTACGTCACAGAAGTTTACAGCCTGAAGACTGCTCCTCTCTAGAGACCGCTTTCCTCTAGAGACTGCTCCTATCTAGACTAGCTAAACTTGTCCACTTGACCCACCTGTAACCTGTAAACCTGCCTCCTTGTTACCTGCATGTAACAAGCTGCCTCCTTTTTCAGCTGAATGCATAATCCCGCCTCTGTGTTCAACTCTAAACTGAGCTTCCTGGAGGCCAAGGTTTCTCTAGCCGAGTCTGGGCCTCCCAATCCCCGTTTTCTGTTTGCGTGTGTGTCTGTCTTTTCTTCATTCCCTCACCGCCCCTGTTAGGTCCATCCCGGGAGCTCTGCTGGACACAGCGCTACACCTTATCTTTTGAGGTAGGGTCTCTCACTGAGCTTGGAGCTCACTGGTTTGGATGACAAGCAAGCCCCAGGGACCTTCCTGTTCCCACCTTCTCACTTCTGGGGTTGCAGTTATACATGCTTGTGCCTTGCTCTTGTGCAAGCGCTAGGATCGAACTCAGGTCCTTGTGCTTGCACAGCAAATACCTTTATCAATTTGGCCATCTTTGGAGTGTTGAGGGAGCTGCGGGCTGCGTTCCTGCCGCCCAGCTTCCGGCTGCCTGGCTAGCTTATACCCCAAAATAACAACACACAAACTGTATTCATTTAAACACTGCCTGGCCTATTTCTATTAATGTGTGTAGCACTGAGGTGCGCTTACCAGGAAGATTCTAGCCTATGTCCATCCTGGGTCGGAGTTTCATCGCATCTGCCCCAGAGAGGAGAGGAAATGGCGCCTTACCTCAATTCCTCTTCCTCCCAGTATTCTATTCTGTTTACTCCACCCACCTATGTTCTAACCTATGAGGCTAAGCACTTTATTGATTAACCAAAGACCTTCCCACATCATTTCCCCTTTTTCTGTTTAAACAAAAAGGAAAGGCTTTCACTTTAACATAGCAAAATTACATATAACAAAACAGTTATCAAGCAAGAATTACAGTTACAATATTTACATCTATTTTATCTTTTATCATAACAAAGGAAAACAACTATAACTATCTATCTATTCTTCAACTCCATCAAAGACTCCAGAAGGATATAATATTACCTAAGTAAACAAGAAATAAGCAACTTTCAAAACTCTAGAAATGACAGAGACATTTTGCTGCCTGGACAGTCACCCAAAGTTCCTCTGTACCGTTGGGGCATCCATCTTCAGCCTACAGGCCCATAGTTTCCAGCAGACATTTCAATGAAGCAGGAAATTTCAAAGGCAGTTCAGTCACTATCTGCTGCGTCCTGCAGAATGTCTCGCAGACTCTTTCATGAATCAGGAACCCCGAAAGATCATCTCACCTTTAGGTAAGTTCAGTAGTCCTCTCTCTGTGGGTTCTCTGTGTCCAGTTTATGCAACAGTCCAGGCAAGAGGAGTTTCTTGCCCAAATGGCTATCAAACTCCATAAGGATCCTCTTCGATGCCCATATTCCTCTTGAAGTAGATTGGTACTGCCAGGAGCAGACATGTCTCATTGTCATGAAAAGCCCTAAGTTATTAAAACATTTAAAATGCCATATTCTATAATCTTTGAAAGATATGAAGAATGCCTATCTAAAATATATCTATGTACATCTAGAAAATCTTAACTAACATGACTGCAAACTTGACTATTATTGATTATCCATTAACAACCTATATACATTACATTTTTACATGAACTACACAATCACAATACCTTAATCAATATCAGAAATACATATACATATAACAAAATTGACCTTAAATTAATATCAGTAAACCAAGATTCATATCAATGCAAATTATTCACATCTATATCATTGGAGCACCAGAAATTTCTTTATTCTAAAAATATTTCTGGCTTTTTTTTTTGACATTGCTGTGTCTTGCTATTATAATCATGGACTCTTTTTTTTTCATAGAAAGAAGTGGAAGGGACAGCTGTCCGTTACCCCTGAGGACCCTGCTTGAACATTTTTGGAATTCTCCCAGGGGAACACTGCCACTCAGCAGGCATCTTGCATGGGCTGCTGAAGGTCAGGGGGAAGGAAGGCTGGTGGGTGTCGATGTAAAAATCTGGATGTGGATGGGACAGTAGCAACGTGACAAGTCAGAGCCCAAAGTCTGCATGGCATCCTAAGATGCAGTTCAACTGCGTCTCAGCAGATAGAAGAAAATCAGCCTGTGGAGGAGGAGAGGTGAGCTGCACCGAGGGAGAGTTTGGGTTCCGGAAGCTAAACAGCTGTGCTTGAGGCTTCCTCCCACTCGGGGGATTTTGTATTTCCAGAGTTATTTGAGTTGAGCAAAATGAGGAAGAAATGGAGAAACAGAAGCCCGAAGAACACAGAGAGGTCAGCAGGATATCACCAGGGCCAGAGGAAGTTTCACGTTTATTGTGCTGGCTGGAGAAGCAAATGCCTTTATATATCCAAATTATCTTATTCCCCCTCAGTAGTGGGGATTGAACCCAGGGCCTCCTTCATGCTAGGCAACTGGGATACATTAGGCAACATCTTGAGTCCAGAGTTTAGGGTTTCTCTGTATAACAGTTCTGGCCGTCCTGGAACTGGCTCTGTAGACCAGCTGGTCTTGAACTCAGAGAGATTCGCCTGCCTCTGCCTCCTGAGTGCTGGGATTAGAGGCGTGCACCATCACTGCCCGGCCTCAGAATTTAATCTTGATCTGCTGTGGAGTTGGACATGCATTTATATCAGTTTTGATTCACTCGGTAACAACTATTTACTGAACATGTACTATTCTCTCTTAGTTGCTGCGAATAAAAATACCAATCGACAAATTTGACATGTAGGTTGAGATCTGATGAGGAAAGTCTCCCATGCTACAAAGCAGGGGAGGCGGAGAGTTCTAGAGAGGAGGAATGGTGAGTGCAGACACTCAGAGGCTCTCTGAAACTTGTTGGGATCTAAGGGGAAAAAAATGGTGAGACCAGTGGGTGAGACAAGGGCCCTATGAGGAAAGGGTGGGAAGATAGGAAAGGGAAGGATCACAGTGGGGGAAGTGGAAAGACATTGAAGAAGAAGGGGGAGCATTGGAGAGATGACTCAGTGGTTAGAGCACTGACTGCTCTTCCGGAGGACCCAGGTTCAATTCCCAGGGCCTACATGGCAGCTCACAAGCGTCTGTAACTCCTGTTCCAGGTGATCTGACAGACAGATATACAGGCAAAACACCAGTGTACATAAAATACAAATAAATTATTGTAAAACAAAGCAAAAGAATGGGGGGAAGAAAAAAGCAAGGGGGATGCTGCTGCCTATGTGTGCTCAGTGGATGACTTACAAAGGAGAGTTATGTTTTCAGTGAGCCCCATCATGCTAGAAACCACGATTGGCACTTGTCTAATCTGTCTCAAATGAGGATGTTGCCTGAATTTTTCAGAAAACTCTCAGCATTCTATACTGCCCCTGAAACATGTCTCTTCAACTGGATGGCACAGTTTTGAAGAAGTCATATATTCTCTCTCTTTCTCTCTCTCTCTCTCTCTCTCTCTCTCTCTCTCTCTCTCTGCACTCTGTAGACTAGACTCATCTTGAACTCATAGACATCCACCTGCCTCTCCTCCTGAGTGCTGGGAGTAAAGGCAAGTGCCATCACCTCCTGGCTGAATGATTTTTTGTTTCTTTTTGAGATAGGTCCTTACTATGTTGCCAAACTCACAGACCTTCCTGCTTCTGCCTCCCAATGGCTCCCACAGCTGTGCAGTTTTTTAAACCCCGCCCACTCTGGCTAATGTGTGGAGGCTGTTTTATATACTGATATTGCCCAGGTCACAGATATTTCTCAGGGGGGTTGGGAGAGGCTGTAGATGAGAGAAATCCAAGCACTGCTGCCCCCAGATCACCCCAACAATTGATGCTGTAGCTGCCTGCTTGGCTTTTGACACCATTTTCTGTGCTGTGACAGGCCTGTTAGTTTGATTTCTTCTCTAAATTCTTTGCCATGTTTGATGAACTGCAACACTAAGATTCCAATGATATCATGAAAAACAAAGAGCAATTTGTTTTGTTTGTTTGTTTGTTTTGTTTGTTTTTTGTATTTTGTTTTTTGAGACAGGGTTTCTCTGTGGTTTTGGAGCCTGTCCTGGAACTAGCTCTTGTAGACCAGGCTGGTCTCTAACTCACAGAGATCCGCCTGCCTCTGCCTCCCAAGTGCTGGGATTAAAGGCGTGCGCCACCACCGCCCGGCTTTTTTTTTTTTTTAAGACATCACCTCACTAGGTAGCATGGTTGGCCTGGAACTTGCTGCAGGTTTTAGCATAGGCAAGTGCCTCCACTTACCCCTGGTGGATAATGACAGTGGCGGTCCCAGAAACTGTTGTTTGAGCTGGCATCACCGAGGGCCAGACTGTCCCTTTGATATTTGTATCGTCCGCAAGTTACTCGGCAGCATACCCTGTGACAGCTGCCGACTGTTGAAATACGGAGCAGCGGGCTGTGTCCCGCCACCCGGCTAGCTTTACCCGAAATAATTACACGGAAACTGTATCTTTTAAACACTGTCTGACACATTAGTTTCAGTTTCTTATTGGCTAGCTTTTACATATTGATCTAACCCATTTCTATTAATCTGTGTAGCCCACGAGCTGGCTTACCAGGAAAGATCTTAACCTGCAACTGTCTGGAGTGGGAGAACCATGGCGACTCCCTGACTCAGCTTCTTTCTCCCAGCATTCCGTTCTGTTTACTCCGCCTACCTAAGGGTTAGCCTATCAAATGGGTCTAGGCAGTTTCTTTATTAATAAGAAATCACTCCCACATCATTTCCCCTTTTTCTGTTTAAACAAAAAAGAAAGGCTTTAACTTTAACATAGTAAAATTACATATAGCAAAACAGTTATCAAGCAAGAATTACAGTTACAATATTTATATCTATTTTATCTTTTATCATAACTAAGGAAAACTATAACTATCTATTCATTCTTCAACTCCATCAAAGACTCCAGAAGGATATAATACTACCTAAGTAAAAGAAATAAGAAAACTCTAGAAATGACAGAGACATCTTGCTGCCTGGACAGTCACCCAAAGTTCTTTTGTATGGTTGGGGCATCCATCTTCAGCCTTCAGGCCCATAGTATCCAGCAGACATTTCCATGAAGCAGGAAATTCCAAAGACAGTTCAGTCACTATCTGCTGTGTCCTGTAGAATGTCTCGCAGATTCTTTCATGAGTCATGAACCCCGAAAGACCATCTCACCTTTAGGCAAGTTCAGCAGTCCTCTCTCTGCGGGTTCTCTGTGTCCATTTTATGCAACAGTCCAGGCAAGAGCAGTTTCTTGCCCAAATGGCTATCCAACTCCATAAGGATCTTAATATTACTTACACAATCCATTCAGTTGTCTTGATATTTCCTATTGGGCAGGTATTTTTCCATCTGTCAGTATCCAAACATCCAGGGTCCCTTGAATTTCTCAAAGATGAGTGTTTTCCTGTGGAGATAAGAACAGAACCCTGCCCCCAGCGGAGAGGGAAGTGGCCGCTTTTTTAAAGGGAGAGAAACCACGCCCCAGTGGGCTGGTACCTCAGCGGTGATAGGCTGGAGGAGTGGGAGGACCTCCCGCAACAGCCGACAGTCCCCATGACTTCGTCCAGCATCCCAGCATGCAGTTTCCCCTTTGCTGGGACACCTCAAGCTTCCCCTCACCATTCCATGTTCCAGATGGAGAAGCCGCCTCAGCTCGTGCCTCCTGCGGAAGAGCTACACATACCCACGTGGAGCTGACAGCATTGTTCTTCATCCTCTGAGTTCATTTTTCATAAACCAATGTCTCTTTCAACAAAGCCTGACCTTTCTGTGGGATGACGATTTTTCTTCTTATTAATATATGTATGTGTATGTATCAATTATATACATAATCATATATATGTTATATATGTGTGTGTGTATACACACACACACACACACACACACACCCCAAAGCATAACTCGGAACCACTTTATTACTAATAGGTAAAACCTGGTTCCTCCCTTACCTTCTCTTTCTCCATGCATCAAGTGTCTTCAGTGGCCCAAAGCCCCTCCAGTGCTGAGGATCTGCTGGCCCAGAGGCAGGGACACAACCTGACTCTTGAGCTTGCTGCTAGCCAATCTCTCTCATTCACGCTCTACCTTCTTGCACACCAAATCAGTAAATATGGCTTCAGGCATGGCCCAGGACAGCAGTGACAGACCTGCAAATCAGGAGCCAGATCCAATCACCCAGCTCCTTCCCAAGCTTAGGTAAGTCTGATAAGCAAAATGGGCTGACCTTTGCCACACGTTATCAAAAATTCCAGATCCTGAGCTCCAGCCACCCTTGGCTCACAGTTAGGCCTACGTGGCAAATGGCAGGGTCCAGTCCTCTCTCCAGACTCCTCTGATGGAGCTCACTGTTTACTAGTTCTTTCTAGCTGCTAGGGTTGGGAGATGAATGGAGGTGTGTGTGTGTGTGTGTGTGTGTGTGTGTGTGTGTGTATGCATGAACACATGCTTGGAGGTATGCAGGTAGACTGTAGCAGTCTGTCCAGTCCAAAGGCTTGGATCAGCTCTGTCTTCCTGACAATCATGAGGGTCTTCACCAGTCTGTGTGGTGAGGTCATGGAAGGCTGCCCAGTTAGAGAAACCTACCTAGTTGAAACATCCTAAGCCACCTGGCAGGGGCAGTGAGATGGCTTTAGCAGGTAAGGACACTTACTTCCAAGATTAATGACTGGAGTTTAGAGTTCAACCCCCGACCCCGAATCCATATGGTAGAAAAAGAAGAAACTATTGCGCATGTGCGCACACATACATACATACACACACACACACACACACACACACACACAACTTACACAACTTCCAGGTCATCCAGCAGATTAAACTAAGCAGAGGCCTCCTGTTCGGTTCCAGAGAGGACAGAATGGCTGAGTTCCTCGGATCAGGAAATAGACTCACTTCCTAATGGTCTGAATCATGCTATCTGGCTCCACAAGAGTGGAGATCTGTAGGAGAAACCTGGTGTGTGTGTGTGTGGGGGGGGAGACCAACCGGAAGATACCTCACCTGAGGAGGCACCTACATACACTCACTGATGAGCAGCTCCTGGTATGGATGACCACAGCCGCAGAGAGTGCCAGCAAGCATAGCATGACTGGAGGGGTAGCTCAGGTTCTGTTGCTGGGCCTTCTGCTGGGTCTCCAGCAGGACCCTCTACGTCTGCAGAACCATGGCCTGTCTGTGAGGCAGCAGCCCTGTGTTGAAGGCAGTTGGCAGCAGGAAGGACTGTAGATCTTCAGGGTCAGAACCGCCTTTTTAAAGGCAGAGCAGTGCAGCTGTCCTAACAGCTGAGGCCTGACCAGCACTTTCCCAGTGCTCCTGAGTGTGCAGGTGAGACCTATGGGGTATACACCATGAGCAGCAGGACCTCAAGGAAGGAGATGTGGGAGTAGAGGTAGCGGAGGACGTGTCCCCCCAGAAGTCACGGGGTGATTTGCTGCTGGCCTTGTTGTTGTCCACTGTGGTTGATAAAGAGCAACGAGGAGCACCAACACCACTGCCATCAGACCTGGCCCGGGACATCTTTCTGGAGCCAGCAAAGCCCTCAGACTCCATGGAGAAATATCCAGAGGGCATGAGGAAGATGAGGGACAGGTTGGAGAATAGGGAAACACGGTTCTAGAATTCCCCGTCAGGCAGCCGCTGGATGTGACAACTCCGCAGCGGGGTGGCCACAGCAGATTGCTGTGGATGGAGAAGCGGGGAACAGCAGAAGCAGGCAAGCTCCCAGGGTGACCACCATGATACAGGCACACAGCTCTAGCACCACCTTGTTGACTGGGACATCTTCACTACTCACCGTGGTGGTGAACTCAGCCATCAGAAACATCTGGCCTAAGATGTAGTGTCACCCATGGAAGTATCTAGACGATGCATCCTGGACCCTGTTGTGAAGTCACTGCTCTCATCCGGATAGCACTTTGCAGCCAGATGCTTCTGTATTTTGCTCAGCATGACTGGAGTGGAAGTGAGGTGTAAGGAGGGGTGCGGGGTGAGATGTGCGTGTGGTGAGGGTGGTGGGGTGTGGGGTGTGGATTGTTTCTGAGGGCAGGGAAGGACCTTCAGGGATGAGAAAGCAATGCCTGCCAAACACCGGAACTCAGCCAAGGTGCCATTACCCTAGTGTCTGTGACAGACACCTGATATAATCTTAATATATATACAATGAACAAAACCATGTTTCAGTTTTAAGTAGAGGCTGATAACCCTCTTCTTTTAGTTAAGTTAATCTCTAATTTTGACACTGGGGACTGACCTGTGTCAGTCTTGACCTTGCTAAGTATATGCTCTACCACTGACCCACACCTTACTCTCCCTGCCCCTTTCTTTAAATCTGAATTTAAATACTGACATGATTTCAGACCTACAGGTTTTATGTCATTTTGAGCCTATGTAAGACCTACGCCCATAGTATAGATAACGTTATTTGCTGGATTAGAAGGAAGCCTTGAAAAGGCACTTGAGTTGCACCGGAGGTGTAACTCAGTGGTATAACGTCTGTCTAGCCTTAAAGAAGGTCTTGGGTCCCATTCCCCACACTGATTTAAGACTACCACTATTTTGATTGATACCTACTAGCAGCTGTACACTCAGACCATATTAATAAATGCAACTAAGGAGGTTGATTCATTCGACTGTCTAGAGGTAGAGATGGGGGGACCACAGGCTGCAGAGACCGAGCCTGTGTAAGAGCAGTTTCTGTACCCAGCACCCACGTGGTGACTCACAACCACCTGTAACTCCAGTTCTATGGGATCTGACGCCTTCTTCTAGCCTCCATGGGTATTGCATGCATATGGGCACACAAGCCGCTCATACATATCAAATAGAAATAAATTAAGTCTTAAAAAAAGAAAATGCATCCAACAGACCACCTGGCATATGCCGGGGATTCTGAAGTGGCAAACTAAGCTTGAGGATTTCATTTGCTTACCCTTTTAATTAATTGTTGATGTTTTACTAATTCGTTTTTGACAATTTCATACGTGTATTATTTATTCTTCTTTATATTTTTGACGCTGGGTCTCCCTATGTAGTTCTGGTTGGTCTGTAGACTTGCTATGTAGACCAGGCTGGCCTTGAACTCACAGAGATCCACTTTTCTCTGTCTTTCGCGCTGGGGGTGGGGGTGGGGGCGGCTATTACAGGTGTGTGCCACTATCAGCAACTGATCATTTATTTTTTGAGACAAGGACTCAAGTGGTCCAGGAAGGCCTTGCTTGAACTCACTACATAGCTGAGGATGACCTTACCATATCAGGGTTTATGAAGCGCTGGGATGGAACCCAGGACCGCCTACACACTACACAAACTCATTGCCAACTAAGCCATATGTCCAGCCCCCACCCTGACCTTTAAAACATAGACGGTGTAGGCCTGTGCTCTATACTCCAGGGAGACCAGAGAGCCAAGTAAGCAGACAAACACTGCATAGACTTGACTGGCGTAAACCGGAGTCCAAGATCCTGGCATGGTATCTACAGTAAAGAGGGAGACCCGGGCTCTATACAGGTAGGCACCTGGAGAAGAGGCAGCAGCCAGAGAAATTTAGCTGTACTCAGTGGTGTTCTCCCTCCCCCGACACTTACAATGGAATTGCTATGGAAACAGCATTCACGTACCAGGAATCTGTTTCTTGACTAAATTTTGTTCGAATTCTTTGGTTCTTGAATGCTTTGTATGAAGTAAGGCTTACCCGATTTTAGAGCTTTGCCCGAAGTTCCACAGATGGGGTGGGGGTGGGGTGGGGTGGGGCGGGAGACAGAGAAGGTTCCTAGCCTTAGACCGCCAATCAAAACAAATTACAGGCTTTCTAATGCAGCAGTTTTTAAAGTTATGAATTTTCTGCCGGTAGAAAACAGGAAGGGGTCGTCCACTGCTAACACTACGCATGTGCTCCTCACATGCTGGTGCTGCTTCTCTTCGGACATCACCCACCCACCCCTTTTAAAACTTCCCACTGTTGCTATCCCACTGTCAAGCAGGATTGGCTCCCCTTCCTTCCTCTCATCGAACCCCCCCCCCCAACTACTATTAATTCAAAGAGTTAAGAAATTCGTATCTTTTTATCTAGTCTTTTCTTAGGGAGTTTGGCCCAGAAGATTTCACCCCATAAAACCATCAAGTTGCTTGGGACGCTTTGGCGGTTTGCCTTCCAACCCATCCATGCAGAGTTTCCCAGACGTAGGCTCCGTTTTCTGTTTCAGCAGTGGGGCTGGTTGTCCTTTAGAGCTGTGGGTCAGTCGCTCGGAAGGATGCTTGAGGTCACTGACGCCGCAGGGCAAAAGCATCGCGCTTTTCACTCAAGACACGCTCAGCTAGGGCAGTGGCTGCGTGCCCGCGCTAGGACCCAGCAGCAGGCGGGACGCGGCGCCCGTCTCGCCCCGCCCCCGACGCGCACTGGGTGGAGCCGTCGGCCTCGAAGCCCGGTCCCTCGAGGGAGGGCGGGGCAGCATGGGCGTGGCAAGCGGCGGGGGGCGTGACGGCGCCGGAGTGGGCGGGGCTGCACGACGCCGGCAGGTCGGCCGGGCGGAAGGGCCTTGCGCGGTGCTAGCTCCCTAGCGCACTGGGCGGGGTGTGCGGCGAGCGGCTTCCCGGGCAGGCGGGGCCCCGAGGCGGCGGCTGCGCCGTGCGCCGGGGCGGAGCCGGGGGCGGGCGGGCCGGCGGGCGGGGGCTGGGCCGGAGGAAGCCCGAGCGCCCGCGGCGACGACGGCAGCGGCGGCCCAGCAGGCTAGAAGCGTGGGTCCACGGCGGCTCCGGGTGCGGCCGCGGGCTGCGGAGCGAGCGGGTGGCCCGGCTCCCCGCGTCCCCCGCCCGCCGCTACTGTCTGGAAGATGGCGCCGGGCGGATGGAAATCCTAATGACAGTCTCCAAATTCGCCTCCATCTGTACCATGGTAGGTGCGGCGGCAGCGCGGCCCGGGCGGCGGGTCCCCGCCTTCGAGGCGCCGCCCGCGGGCCTGCTCCTGAGCGAGCCGAGGGCCGCGGGGCCGAGCGGCCGCGGGAAAGGCGAGCTGGACGCAGCAGGCGGGGCCGGGACTGACCGGGACTCGGAGCTGGGGACGGGGAACTCGGGGTCTGGGTACCGGGGATTTGGGAACTGTGGCTGGGTGCTAGGGCCTGGGGACTTAGGGACGGGGGTTGGGATAAGGGCTGCGGACTGGCTCTAGGGATTTGGGGATTAGGGGTGGGGACTGGGGATGGGGGCTGAAACCGGGGATTTTAAACTGGGGACTGGAGATGGGGACCGAGGGCTGGGTACTGGGTCGGAGGACTGCAAACTGTGGATAGGGTCGGGAACTGAGTACTGGGATCTGGTACCGGGAAGCCAGGGGACTTGGCCAGGAGACGGGACGCTGCAGCCGCTGCGTTTCCGTGGGGCCGAGCGCGGGGTAGGGCGGGGGTCTGCGGCAGGAAGGAAGGGTCTCGGTCCTGCGGGAGGACGGAAGTCCTGGCAGAGTTACTCCTCCGGCTAGGAGGAGCCCCGGGGCCTCGGCTCGGGAAGGGGGCGTGTGACGGTGGAAACTTTTAAAGAGTGCTGTTGAAATGTTCTCTATTTTCTACTCGTCGGGGAAAAACGAACTCTTGCGGTTTCCAACCTGTGTCCGTCCAGATGGCAGCCTTGTCGCTGAGATTCCGCGTTCATCTTGAAAAGCTGCATTAACTTTCCTGTTATTTGTTTACTTTAATAGAGCAGACGCCGCTGTGTGGGGTTGAAGTATACAGACCCCCCCGAATAAAACGAAACGTGGGTGGGGTCCAAACGTTTTTGTGCATTGCCAAAAGCACCACGGTTTCCCACATGACGTGACAAATTCATTAGCTTCTTTCTGAACTTCTACGTAGAAGTTGCGGTTTATATATTAATCACCGAAAAAGTTATTTGTAATGTGGACCCGGAGTTACATTACCAAAGATTTGAACCATTCAGTTCCGTTTTTATGTCCTGGATTTCATCTAGGAGATCCCCAGACTTTCCACTTGAAAGTGATCTGTGTTTTTCTTTAAGGAGTGGAGAATCAGATAGGAAAAGTGGATTCTCTACTGTATTTTGTGGAAGAGTATTAAAAAATGGATGGAATCCGTGGGCTTAAAAATCCACAGCATCAAATAAGTCATAGCAAGATGGACTCATTGAAGAATCCATTTTCCCACATGGGTAATTGTTCTTTCCTGGTCTTCAGAAGGGGACTATATCAACAGTTTCTGGGATTGGTTGTACTAATTACTTTTCGACCTGCCACATGGGATGATCGAATCTTTACAGTGATAATTTTACCAGATTGCTGAGCTACGACACACCTTTTGGGGTCATAGTTCATTGTCAGAGTCTAGGGCTTCAGGAGTGGTGTGATTCCGGTAGACTGCTCATTCACTTAGTTGTGTCAGGTATACATCTAGCCTCTGCTGACTAGCACTGTGGTATAGATACAATCCTGACAGTCCCCGGCAGGACTTCATAGACATGCTTCTACGTCCAGGACTCTGGATGCAGAAAGATCACAGGTTCCAGGCAGGTGGAGTTATACACAGCGAGACCCGGTCTCGAAAGAAAACACAACACAAGACAGCCCCTAGTTTCACGGTGTTTACATTCTATTTGAGGGAGACAATTCTCGTTTATATAATAATATAGTGTAGCTGGGCAGTGGTGGCACACACCTTTAATCCCAGCACTGGGGAGGCAGAGGCAGGTGATGAGTTCAAGGCCAGCCTGGTCTACAGAGGGAGTTCCAGGACAGCCAAAGAAATCTTGTCTTGAAAAAAAAAAACCCAATAAATAAGTAAATAAATAAACATAGTGTAATCAAATAAGAGCAACAAAGGACAGACCTGCCAGGGTTCTGTAGCGAGTGAGACATCGATGTCAAGGATGTCCACTCCAAGCTCACTTAGGGCTGCTGCCCAGGGGCACTAATTGCACGTGGTGTGTGTATGTGTTTTGGCAAATATATAGACATCCATTTCTAGCCTGAGTGAGATTGTTCCGAAGGTGCTATTAAGATAGGGCGTGTCTTGTTCGTATTTGAACCAATTCTACTTCTCTCCCCGAGAGTAGGTCCTGGGTGTGTCAGAGTGATTTGCACTCTTGAGTGTGTGTGTGGGGGGGGGGGTTGCTGTCCATCTTCTGACAATTATGAAAGTGAAATTCAGGAATGGCAAAGGCCCTGTAGGTTCTGTTTTGCTTGGAGTGAGAACTGTCTGTCAATCCATCGAGTATGTTAACTGTCTCTTACGGAGTTTGTCTGACCTGAGCACCACTCTGCCCAATTGCTTCATACAGTTGCACAGCGTTTTTGTGATCTCGGAAGTACTGTGCTTTATATGTCCCCCACACCTCAATCTTTTATTAGATTATGAATTTGTTTGTTTATTTTTTTCCTTCCTTTGCTGGTGTTTTGAAACAGGGTCTTCCATAGGTCATACTGTGTTTGAATTTGGTGCTTAGTGATATCTGGCCTTGAACTCCCGATTCTCCTTCCTCTACATCCCAGCCCCTGGGATTTCAGGTGTACACCACCACACCAGGTTTAGACTGTGAGGGCTTGAAAGTTAAGACCTTACCTGCCATTTTGATCAGGAGCATTAGCTTCTGCGTATAATGGAAAGCGTCCTTCATTTAGTCACAGGAAGAGTTTGAAATAGAGGTAAGGCTGGGTGAGGAACAGTGGAGAGAAGGGGCCTGGATTTAGGATTGGATGCCGCAGAGAGTCAGCAACTGCGAAAACATTTAGAGAAACACTTAGGGTGAATTGAAATTTTATTCTGTAAATATGGAAGTTTACATAATTTATTCACTTGTCAAAATAAGGTGCAGAATAAAACTGCAGTAGCTTAATTGGGTGAAGTAAATTAAAAATAAGTCTCTTCAGCTATGTCACAGTTTAGATCCCTGCATTTCTGCCTTCATGTGAAAATGGGTTTCTCTTGGTGCTGTAGCCTGGCTCAGAGAGTGTCTTTAGACACACTGAAGGTGCTCTGGAGAGACCCGCTTATCTGTCCACTGTTAGTGCTCCTGCAGGTGCATGTGGTGCTCTTAATGCAATTTCTGTTTTCACTGCCTGGTGTAGCTCACGAGATGGCTTTAGTTCTATACTTACTAATTGGCAAACAACAGGGAAAGTGGCTGGACATACGCAGAGGGGCTCTGGGTGGAAGTCAGCAGCATCTTGTGGCTAATCCTGTTGTTTGGGCATGTCTGCTGGAGACTCGTGCTGCCTACCGGGAGTTGATAGAGAGCACGCTGCCGCTGGCCACAGTCTGGTTGTGAGTCCCAGTTGGGAAAGACTGGGGAGGGGAATTGGTTATAGCAGAAGTGAGGAGGTGAATGGTTTCTCATGAGATGGCACTGGTTTGGCTGCTTGCCTAGCTCAGTCACCAGGGAGGTGTGTGTGTGTGTGTCTGTGTGTGTGTCTCTGTGTGTCTGTGTGTTAGACCATTAGAACATGGTGTGAAGGAAGTCAAAGCCACAAGGTAGGTGCTAGGTCAGTCTGTTAGGTTGTGCTTCTGAAAATACTCGTGCCTAGAACTAAATTCTGAAGTGAAAACTTTAAGCCCCTTCCTGACGCAGTCTCAGGTAAAGCTTACTAATTTGCTGCCTTTGGACTGCCAGGTAAGTGTGTGAGTGTGTGGGTCTGCACCTTACCACCCTTTCAGAAAAGGAGGAGGCATGGAGCTCAAAGCCTATGTTTTTTTTTTTTTTTAAAGGAGTGTGGAGAGAGAAAGGGATCCTTCCTTTGCCTTCCCATCCTCTGCTTTCCCTCTCCCTCAGTCTCCCCTCCCTTTTGTGTTTGGAGACAGATTTTCACATGGCTCCGACCAACCTCTTGTTTGCTACACAGCAGAGGGTAACCTTGAACTCTGTTTTTCTGCCTCTCCACCCCCATCGCTGAGATTATAGGGGTGCACCGCCATTCTCGGCTTTAATTCCTGCTTGAGGTCAGCAGGATTGATGCTTTGATTTTATAAGTATAGTGAGAAGTGGATCACATAAACATGTAGTGTGAAATCGCAGAAGTATGTTTAGGGCCATGTAAGAAACTCTTAGACGCTCTGCCCTGATCCCAAGTCAAAATTCACTTTAATGGTGTGTCTGTGTGTGTCTTGGCATGTGGAGCAGAGGATAGAACTTGGGTGCTACATCTACTTGTTTTTGAGAGTGTGTCTTCATTAGCCGGGAGCTTTCTAATGAAGTAGGTGTTTGATTTTGGAATTAATTTTGGGTGATTGTTTATTCATAAACCCTTGACTCTTGCCCAGTTTGTCACAGCTGTCCCAGATTCAGTTGTAAGACTGTAGCCTGGAGACCCAGGTGAAGAAGCCGAGCCTGCTGCCCCTTGCTGTAGTCTCAGTAAACCGGTTGTCTGCCCTCTTCCCCAAGCCAGGCTCTAGGTAGCAGTTCAGGTTGTCCCATCAGTGGCCATCATGTTGGTTTCAGAATTCGCTCAATAAGCATGGAGAGTTAAATGCTCTGATATAATAATTCGGCGAGGTCAACTGAGCTATGGGGGCAGATAATTAGGTGGCAGATAACTATGTGTTTATGATAGAGCCGTGGTTCTCAGCCTTCCTAAGGCTGTGACCCTTTAATACAGTTCCTCGTGTGATGACCCCAACCATAAAATGATCTCGTTGCTACTTCATAACTGTAATTTTGCTGCTGTTATGAATCCTAATGTAAGTATCTGATAGTCAGCCCTGTGTGGTCACCACTCAGGTTGAGAACTGCTGTATTAGAGGGTAAAGTGATACAGTTACTAGACATGAAGTTGAGTATAAGATACCAGCTTTTTTGTTAATCTTGCACACTTACGTAGATAGAGGTTCCATGTGAACGTGCAGTACAACAGTGCAGTGTGGGGTACATAAGGTGGCCCGGCCACACACCCTGTGGCCTTCTGGTGGGCTCCTTTCACCCACCTCTCGCTAACACTTTTGTAGGAGATCCTGAGTTGGTTGATCACTGCCCTGTCCTGATCCACGGGCTAACTTCTGCTACTCAATCACGGCATGTCAACTTTTACTCTAGGCTTCCCTCCCTCCCTCCCTTCCTTCCTTCCTTCCTTCCTTCCTTCTGCTACTCAATCACTGCATGTCAACTTTTACTCTGCATGTCAACTTTTACTCTAGGCTTCTCCCTCCCTCCTTCCTTCCTTCCTTCTTTCTTTCTTTCTTTCTTTCTTTCTTTCTTTCTTTCTTTCTTCTAGGCTTTCAACCAAGCTACTGCAGATCCTGGTCCCTGACCACATTCCTTTTTCCCTTCCTGTAAAGTCATGTTAACCTCCCTCTTCTGCACCTTACCGCCTCAGGAAAGACTGCACGTCATGTAATTCCAGAAACCTTGACTCCCCCCCCCCACCCAGATTTAAACACTTGTTTTGAGGGTGGGGAGTGTCTTTCAGTAGTCACTTCAGAAACTTCTTTTTTGTTTTTCCAGGCAGGGTTTCTCTGTGTACCACTGACCGTCCTAAACTCACCCTGTAGACCAGGCTGTTCTCGGACTCATAGAGATCTGTCTGCCTCTGCCTCTGGAGGGCTGGGATTAATGGTGTGTGCCACCACCCAGGCCACTTCCAGAAACTTAATAGACTGTTTTATTATGTATTCTGCAGCATGCTCTAGTAAAAGAGACCTGTTGAGCCAGAAGGTAAATTCTAGATTTTGACATTTAGATGTTTGTGAGAGAGTGTTCTTACAACTCTGAGCTGCTTTTTTTTTTTTTTGGTTGTTTGTTTTTGTATTTGTCATCTGTGGATGTAAGGATTGAGTCAGACATTTATTTATTTATTTATTTATTTGTTTATTATTTGTTTGTTTATTTAGGTTTTGTTTTTTGAGACAGGGTTTCTCTGTGTCCGGGCTGTCCTGGAACTCACTCTGTAGACCAAGCTGGCCTCGAACTCACTGAGATCTGCCTGCCTCTGCCTTCTTAGTGTTGGGATTAAAGGCGTGCGCCACCACCACCCAACTCAGACATTTCTTTTAATTAAAGAAAATGACTGTTAGTGTGTGTACATGATGAGTGTGTAAGCATGTGTGCCCTGGTGAGCACGTGGGTGTCAAAGGACAGCATTGTGGAGTTGATTCTCCCTCCCATACATAGATGGGCTCTGGAGATTGAAGTTAAGATTGTCAGGCCCGGTGACAGGCACCTTTACTTAGGGGGCCATCTTGCTACCCAGATTAGACAATTTTTGGTAAGTGTTTCATTGTTCCTTTTAGATCTGAAATTGAGGGCTCTGGTCCCTTGGGAATTTGTAAAAGGCTGGTGATGCTCACTTTGGAAGCTCATAACCATTTTTATTTATTTATTTTTTTTACTTCCTAGTGTTGCAAAATTTATGCAAAATCGCAGTCCAAAATAAACATGTTTTTTTCTTCCTTTCAAAGTCTTCACTGTAGGTTGGTGATCACAGTACTTCAGTCACCCACAGACAAACCCACATAGCTGCTTACTGCCCCCCCATCATAGGATTTGAACTCAGGACCTTCCTTGTATGTGATAGGCATGCACTCTACCACTAAATTACATTCTTGTTGCTTTGTTCTGGTTTTGGTTTGAGATAGGGTCTTGGTGTGTAGCCCAGGGTGGCTTCTAGCTTGTGATCACTGTGTCGGCTCCTGAGAGCTGGAAGTAGGGGTGCACAGTTGTGTACCCTCACACTTGGTTCACTCAATTTGGACACCCTTTGCCTGTACTATTGGAAAGAAAAGCTTGCATTTGAATTGGTTCCCTTAGTTGAGGGTCTGCATCTATTTCCTAATTGTGAACGTGTCTTTAGACAGTGACTTCTTGGACTAAGACAAGCTGCCGCTGAGAGGGCTCTGCACAGTACCTGGTGCGCTGCTTATACTGTCTCCTGCCACTTTCTTCCGTTGCCCTGGTGAGCCCTGTAGCCCAGCGAGCACTCGGCCAGAGTCGGAATTAATCAGTCCATCATTTGTTTATTAGCAGCAGGTGCCTTTGAGGAAGCACTTACTTATATCTAAATTAAATCGTAACATTAAAGCTAAGAATGAAATTGATCATCTTCTGCTTTGAATAGTTTATAGCAACTACTCTGTCTCATCTGGCCACAGCGGTGACTATCCAATTTGTGAGGAGACAGACCGATGCTTGCTTCTCACCATGTTGAGGGTTGAACCCAGTGTTTTGTATATGCTAAGCTCATGCTAAGCATATGCTCTGCCTCCCAGCAACAGCCAGCCCTACTTACTGAACACCACCCTTGTCATTATCAGAAGAGGCCTGAGTGCTGCAGTCATCCTTGGACTTCCTCCGGCGTGTTCTGTTACTAGACGCAGGCCATGGCTTATACTGAGCTGCCTCATTGCCCATCCTTGTCTTCCTCGAGCCCTGTTCTGCTAGTTTGTGTTGCACCTGTTTTTAGGCACGTCTTGGGTTGAAGAGTATTTAAATACCTATATGTTACCTTGGTATTGGGAGAAACATAGTTAAGTACTAGATATGAATATGGGCCACTCATTTGAGCACTCAGAATCAGTGTTGTGGGAAATCCTTGAAAGATCTGATTGTTTAATATGCATAGAAATGAAAATGAAATTTATGCCTTGGCCATGCTGAAGCATCATCAGCCCGTGTGTGTGTGTGTGTGTGTATGTGTGTGTGTGTTCTGTTGAACTTGTCTGTATTGGGTTTCATGGTCTAAGTTGATGAGAATGACTGACCTCGAGAGGGCACCAGATCTCATTACAGATGGTTGTGAGTCACCATATGGTTGCTGGGAATTGAACTCAGGATCTTTGAAAGAGTAAGCAGTGCTCTTAATTGCTGAGCCATCTCTCCAGCCCTTAACATATATAGAATTTGTGTAAATGGAGGTAGGAGTGATGTAAAGTGTTTGTTTTGAAAGAAAATCATCAAGGCGTGGCTTCCCATAGAACCCTGTCGAGAAGAACGAAATGGGATGTGGTGCCTTAGGCCTGAGACTGAGGCAGGAGGATCACGAGCTTTACCAGGAGGCCAACTTGGGTCATGTTTTGAGACCCTGGTCTCAATGGTGCAGTGTGACACAGAGAGCCGTGTGTCTGAGGAGGTGCAAAACACTTTTATTTTAAATGTGGAGTTGGCACTTTGACTTGGTTCTTTGGTTGATACAACAAGCAGTTAACCCCCCCCCCCCCCCTTTTCTTTGGAGCCTTTCCTGGAACTCACTCTGTATACCAGGCTGGCCTTGAACTCAACAGAGATCCACTAGCCTCTGCCTGCCTCCCGAATGCTGGGATTAAAGGCATGTGCCATCACTGCCTAGCAACCTCTTTTTTTTTTTCTCAAATGTTCCTGGCTGACCTAGAATTTAGTATGGTAGCTGAGGATGGTCTTTGGACTTCTTCTTTTTTAATTAAAAAAGTTTGTGCTTTTGTGTGCATAGACACACACATGTCTCAGTGCAGGTCCGAGGACAGCCTTTCAGATTTGGTTCTCATCGGATCTGGGGGTTGAAGTTAGGTTGTCAGGCTCGGTGGCGAGTGTCTTAACTCATTGAGTCATGTTGCTGGTGTTTTTCTGAACTTCTGGTCCTCTTAATATATCTTGAGTGCCAGAACTATAGGATCGGACACCTTGCTTGCTGGCTTTATGTGGTACTAGGAATTGAACCCAAGACTTCGTGACTGTGAGGCAAGCATTTTATTAATTGAACTGCATCTCCAGCCCAGGAATAGTATGTTCACCCGTGTGCTCACTGCAGCCCATTTCTGCCTCTGATGTGGAGACCACACGTTTCAAGTGGGTCAGTATCCAGGTTCTTTGTGAGGGTCTGGGGATTGCATGTTTTCTCTGCCTTCTGTTCTCATAGGCTGCCCTTGTTCCTTGGCCTCAGCCTCCTCTGTGTCTCAAGGTCAGCAGTGTTTGGTTGCTTTTACATCCCTCAGATACCAACTTCGTGTCACTCACTTAGACTTTACGAGGCCCTGTACTACACTTTGGGGGGGGGGGGAGCACTGGGGATGGTGTTCATCTGGACTATCCAGGATAATCTCCAAACTAAGGCCATTTGATTTTAGCAACCTTAAGCCCTTATGTAACCTTAATTTCCCCTTGCCCTGTAACGTATCTTGTTTGCATGTTAGAGGGGATTAGAGCATGAACACGGGTGGGGGAGTCTTTTCTGCTACCATAGTCTGTGTACTGAGGACTGTAGAACGGCCTAGCGCCTGCTCTCCTTTACAAGCAGAGCAGAGGAGATTACTTGAGTTCTGATAACACACTTAGTCACAGCAGAGCAGTCTTTACTGAGGGGAGCCGTCAGGAAATCAGAAGCTCGGATTTTCTTTTTTCCTTCTTCTTCTTTGAAATAGGGTTTTCCCTCTGCAGCCCTGGCTGTCCTGGAACTCAGAGATCACCTATCTCTGCCTCCTGAGTCCAGGAATTAAAGGTGTGTGTCAGCACCGCCCAGCTGAAGTTGGGATTTGTTTTTTTTTAATTAAAGATTTTATTTTTATTTGTGTGTATGTATTTGAATGTGTGCAGATACCCACAGAGAGCCGAAGAGGGTGTTACGTTCCCTGGGATTGGAGGTATCCTGTGTGGGTGATGAACCACTGAGCCATCTTCTAGCCCTGAAGCTGGGATTATTGATTTACACTGAATAAAAGAATTATAGGACAAATCAGTGTGAACAGAGAGTTGGAAATTATTAAGAAAATGTTTCGATACAGACCGAACACATGTGTTAAGGGAAGAGAAAATCGCATTTAAATGTTTTAGCCATTGGTGTATATATGAAGTTGGCGGCTTTTGAAGTTACACTACCCAAAAGATTTGAAAGATTCATCAGAACTGGAGAGATGGCTCAGTAGTTGAGAGCACTGGCTGCCCTTGCAGAGGACTGGATTTGGTTCCTAGCACTCCCATGGCATTTCGTAACTGCCCATAACTCCATTTCCAGAGGATCCAGTGTGGCCTCCATGGGCACTAGGTGCGCACATGGTGCATGCCACAAAACACTCATACAAAAACTAAAAGTAAATCTAGAACAGTGTTTTGATATGCTTGTTTTTGACCCAAGGAACGCTTCTTTAGTGAATGGGACTGTAAGGTGGCTGGAGGTTCATCTTGAAAGGTTTTGAGATTGTAGACCAGAAGTTAGTAAGACTGATGCAGGTCAGAAAGGTCAAGAGAGTCCTTACTGTAAGCATGGCTCTCAATCTTGTGATACCTTCAGCCAGTGGGAGTAAGGTGCTCCTTCTCATGCCTCCTAATTTTCTTCATTTTTCTGGCCAGTTTTAAAACTTCATATTGATCAAATGATGGGTGGGTTTCATTAAAACCTACCCTGAGATTAGTGGGAAGACTGAACAAAAACCGTTCCTGTGTGGACAGCAGGGCAGGAAGAGGTGCTTGAGGTCTCAGGGTGAAAGGTTCCAAGATTGCCATGGGGAAGGAGGTGAGTTCCAATAGTTGTCAGCTGTTAGGACTGTCAGGATTAGATTTGGAATCTCAGTAAAGCTCCTAGGCTAGGATGAAGCTGTAGGCGGAGTTTTCCTGTCCGGACCATACCCAGCAGTTGCTTCCCTAATTACCAACAGAGGCTTATATTAATTGTAAATGCCCAGCCAATAGCTCTGGCTTGTTACTAGCTAACACTTACATTTAAATTAACCCATTATCTGTGTATTGCTACTTGACTCCTGTCTTTACCTGTGACTGGCTGGTTGACTGGCATGTCTCCTGATTCCGCCCTCTTTCCCATCAGTCTGTTTGGCTTTCCTGCCTAACTTCCTGCCCAGCTACAGGCCTGTCAGCTTTTTATTATCCAATGAGAGTAATACATATTCATATTGTAGAGAATTTTTTCTACAGCATGAGGCAAAAATATGAACAATTAGCAACTTAATTTTTCTCATTTTCCTTGTAAGTCTAGAAGAAATTCAACAAAGTAGGAGAGACTAAGGAAAAACTATTAAGGGGCGAGAGAAAAACTAGTAAATGGCTGTGTCTGAAGTGGATGAGGACAAGCATGCTGCGAGATGAGAGGCAGTGGATTCTCGTCCAGCAGAAAACAGTGTCACCGAGCGGCTGCTTTTTGAGAGTTGGGAGGGGACAAGTTATAAGATCTGTAGCTGGACAAACTAGTGGGCGGTAGGCGCCTTTCACTGTTCCAAGCAGGGTGTCCACTCTTGTCAGCCCCACTTTTAGAATCTATGGAACTTTTCTTTATTTATAATTGTGTGCTTGTGTGCATCTGTACTTGTTGTGTGTACAATTAATATATATTGAAGACTAAAACTGGATTTGAGTTTGTACACAATAAGCTTTAAACACATTGGATGTAGGACCTTGGGGAACATTGGATAGTTGGTGACCATATTCTTTCTTAAAACAGCTCCTCTCTGCTAATGGGGTGTTGAACCCTATAAACCCAGGACCTTCCTCCTTCACCGTACAGGTGCTCTCCCACCGCGTTACACCTCCTACCTTCTTTTGGGGCAGGGATTTATTTATTTAATATTAAGGACAGGATCTTGTATGTAGCCCATGTTGGCGTAGAAGTGTATATGCTGCTGAGGAGGGGCCTTGAACTCCTGATACTTCTGTGTCGCCTCTCAAGTTAGGATCATGAGCATAGATGCCAAGGCCCGCTCCAGCCCTCTTCCCCCTGGTTTATTTTGAGAAGGGTCTGACTGAGTTGGCAAGGCTGGCCTTGAATTTGCCATTCTTCTCCCTCAGCCTCCACTAGCTGTGGTTACAAGCCTGTGTCACCAGGCTCAACCTTGAAAACATTCAAGTACATTTACACACCATGTAGTTGTCTTATGAGATACAGTCCAAGGACTTAGCATAGTGACAGTCATGCAGTTATTGTCAGCTGTAAAGCATTTCTTCATCTCAGAAGACATTTCCTACCCTTGAGCAGCAGTCCTTCCACACCGCCCTTCCCCACTCTCTTCCCTTCCAGCCTCAGGCAATTATCCTTTGCATATTTTTTTATTGTATGCTGTGACTGGCTCTTTGCACTTATATAATTTTCAGGATTCATCTATGTTATAAAGTGTACCAATATTTTATCACTTTTTAAAATTAATTAGTTAATTTATTTATTTATTTATTTATTTTGCTTTTTTTGAGACAGGGTTTCTCTGTGGTTTTGGAGCCTGTCCTGGCACTAGCTCTTGTAGACCAGACTGGTCTCGAACTCTCAGAGATCCGCCTGCCTCTGCCTCCCAAGTGCTGGGATTAAAGGCGTGCGCCAATGGCTCAGCCGTTAACGGCTAGGCTCACAACCATTAATATAAATTTATTTATTTTTATGTGCATTAGTGTTTGGCATGCATATGAGGGTATGAGGGTGTTAGATCCCCTGAAGCAAGAAAGATGAACAATTATAAGCTGCGATGGGAGTGCTGGGAATTGAACCCAGGTCCTCTGAGAGAACAGCCAATGTTCTTAACCGCCAAGCCATTTCTGCAACCCCAGTTTTGTCTCTTATCTGTTGCTCATTGATGGACATTGATGGGTTTGAGTTGTTTGTGCCTTTTGGTGGATAAATGCTGCTATGAAGTCAGGACAGCAAGTTTTTGTGTGGCTAAGCATTTTCCCTTCTCTTGGGCTTCTGCTTAAAATTGCTGGGTCAGGGATCATGAGAAGGTTCAGCACACGTGCACGCACGTACACACACACACACACACACACACACACACACAGTGGGATGGAGAAGGCAAGCTATTTCCTACCTAATAGCTTTAGCACTCTTGCTGAAAACAAGTTAACCAGAGATGTATGAATATGTGGGTTTATTTCTGGGACCTTGGCTTTTGTTTAGGGTGTTTTTTTGTTTTTGTTTTTCGAGACAGGGTTTCTCTGTGTAACCCTGGCTGTCCTGGAACTAGCGCTTGTAGACCAGGCTGGCCTCGAACTCATAGAGATCTGCCTGCCTCTGCCTTCCTAGTGCTTGATTTGTGTTTTTGAGGCAGTGTCAAGGCTGTCCTCAAACTTGTTATGCAGAGGATGACCTTACAAATGCTGGGTGCCAGGTATGCACCTCCACTCCAGCCGAAATCTCGGCTCTCATGCGTTGAACTGTCCTGACCTTCCTCTAGTACCACACTGTTTGGATTATGGGTGCTTAGTAGTGAGTTTGAAATCAGGAAGTAAGAGTTCTCAAACTTGGTTCTTTCCATGATCATTTTAACTATTCTGGGTCTCATAATTCTGCATGAGTTTTAGAACCAGCTCATTAGTGTCTAAAGAGCTGGAATTCTGGTAAGAATTATATGGAATCTGTTAGTTTGTAGAGTACTGTCATTTTAACAGGGTCTTCCAGGCAGTAAGTGGGGTAGTTTTCTGCTGTTCCCCTCAAAAGTCTTTCATTGCTTTGAGTAACTTTGAGAGTTTGGAGAGTACAGGTCACTTTTTTTTGTAGTCCTCTGACAACCTCTTTTATTGCTTCTCTGTCTATTATAACAAACATCTAGTGTTATAAAACAGTTGTTAGAAAGGACTTTGGGGCAGCTAGCCCTTTGTGACAAATAAGTATTGATCATGCTTCACAGTGATGAGCAGTTTCTAAGAGAACCCAGCCTCGTAATTTAGAGTAAGTTCTGTGGGAGCTGGTCTGTGCTAGGTTATTAATTTGCCTTTCCTTCTGAAAAGCTACCCATCAGGAACAGCAGACTGGAAGAAAATGGGCATGCAGGAGGCCATCAGCTAACCAGTTGATTACCAAAGATTCTTTTCTGTAGAAAGTGTGTAAATTCAGTTCCTTGGCCCAGAGGCTTTTATCTGCGTTGTTGCTTGAGTTTGATGGAAAGATCCATTGAGGGCTACCTCTGTCAGAAGGGGGCAGTGCGGCAGCTAACCTGCTGTTGTCTCGAAGGAAACTCCCTGGGAGCTTTGACAGCCACTCCGAACGAAGGGAGGGAAGTTGCAGGATCTATTTACTATAATTACCATGGACTCCGGGATTGGTCCGGCAGAGAGTAAGGCATGAAGCCAAAACAGGGAGGCCAGAGAGGTGAAGCTGCAGGCAGCAGGGACTATGTGCTTTTAAACGGCTACAGAGCAATGTACACAACCGTTGGATTCTAGGGTGAGTTGTTTTCTGGTACACAAGATGGCTGGACCGTCTCCACGCCACCTACACCATAAACTAGTGCAGTTACATATAGAAGTCCTCAAGCAGAGGGACTTTGACCCATGGTCAGGGCCTGCCAGGGGCCAGTGCTCAACTGTCCGAGTTCCCCCATCTCCTGCTTAATAACTCCATTGTGTGTGACACACACACACACACACACACACACACACACACACACACACGGAGGGAGGGAGGGAGGGAGGGAGGGAGGGAGGGAGGGAGGGAGGGAAGGAAGGGAGCTCCCTCGCGCACGTGAGGGCTGGTATGCAAGTGCTTCTTGTGTGGAGGCCAGAGGACAGCCTCTATGGTAATTCATCAGGCACCATCCACTGTTTCTTTTTTTTTGGGGGGGGGGGGCTTTACTGATTTGGAACTACAAGAAGTAGGCTCTCGGTGTCCACCTCCCCATTACCCAATCTGGCATAAACACACAGCACATTCTACCACGCTGCGTCTTTATTTTATTTATTTGTCTTTTTTGAGACAGTCTCTTTCTAGTCCTGACTGTCCTGGAACTTGCTATGTTGAGACTGGCCTCAAGCTTACAGATTCATCTGCCTCTGCAGACCCCCTGCCTTCCCCTCCCCCTTGCTGTGTTAAAGGTTTACACCACACCACCATGCCAGACTTTAATTTTATTTTTACACATGCTCTCTGTAACTTTTAGCTCTGGTCCTCACGATTGTTTAGTAACCACTGACTGAGCTATCTCCACAGCCCACATCTCCACTTCTTACCTCCTGTAACCTAGTGCGACCTCTTCTTTTTCCATGTTTAACATGGCTGTTAAGAAGTTGGACTGGTGGTCAGACTGGGGACTCTCTGGGTTTGAGTGTTTCCTGTGGTCTTTTAATTTTCTTCTCTGCTCTTTGATTTACTGTAAAGTGGAAGTAGGTGCAGAGGTTCAGCACATTCTGGGAAGAATGCTTGGTGACTCATTGTGGGACAGAATGTGAGTGTCACTACTGCCAACCAGGTGGAAACCATAAGCGTCTTCTCTTTCAGATAGCCAGCCGTCAAGGGACTTGCCCCTTGGCTTTGTTCCACAGGGCACAGAAAGAAGAAACACAGTAATTGGTTATTGAGTCAGCAGCCAGCTACGAACCTGAATAAGTGCTCCAGCATGATATTAAAAAATGAATAGGCAGACTGGTAAAGGGAACTTAGCCACAGTATCTGTGAGCCGGAAGTGCCCACCAGTTGCCCACAGTAAGACTGGAAACTGGGGACTTGCGGCGAAGCTCCTCATGGAAGATGTCCACCAGTCAGTATGGAAGGAGGAGAGTGGAATTGGGCCTGGGCCATTCCACAAAATCAGTGAAAGACTGAATCTGCCCTGGCCATGTGCTAAGAAGCAATGCAGGGTCTTATGCATGCTAGTCACATTGATTTTTCATGCAGTTTCTTCCAGGTTGGGAATGGAGCCTCCTTCAAGGTGGCAGCTGTGTTAATCTAATCTAAGGTTTCAGGAATGTTGCAAGTGTTGTATGAGAACTTCCTGGACATCCTCTACTTAGGTTACTGTTTTTACATTTTGCTAAATCTGTTTTGCAAATATTATGTTTGTGCATATACCCAGTTTCTTGGACCATTTGGTAATGTCTTTTTCATAGCCATTCCCAGCAGTTTTGGTCTCAGTTGACCTTGACATTATGAGCAGAACAAGCCAGCCATTCTGTGTGTTGTTCCTCAGTTGGCTTTGGCTGATGTTTTGTCATGATTAGATTTGGATTATACTCTTTTTCCAAGTAGGAATACTGGTTCGTCAGGTTTTTCCACTGCAAAGTTATTACTGTGTTTTACTTTGTAATTAATTTCTAGGGAGATACTTTTGAGATGAAGGTAAATATATTGTTCCTCATCAAATTTTACTTACTAGATTTAGGGCTTTCCGTGTTTAGTTAGCAGTTCATTTTAGGAAATAGGATTCATTCCATTCATTCATTCATTCATTCATTCATTCAAAGCAGTTCGGACTTTGCCTGTACAGACTGTGATCCATGTCAGCATTGATGATAAAGGCTCAGATTGTCCCTTATAGGCAGCAGGCCTCAAAGGGCGCTTTGCCATCGTCCTGTTCTGTATTTCTCTTGTAACTGCCCACCCCCCACCCCAGGCCTTGCACTCTGCAGCCCCGTTAAGTGCTTAGAAACTGAGATGCTTCCTGGGGGTGTGCTCCTCCCTCCTCCTTCTTTCCCTCCCTCCCTCCCTCCCTCCGTCCCTGTGAGTTCTTCATAATTTCAAGTCACATTAGCGTTAGTGACTGTTTTAGAAGACTTGCTGTGGTCTTCTGAAAGTCAGCAATACCCTGTTGTTTTGGCTGGATAGTCACCGCCTCCTTTCTTAGAGCAGATGAACATTTTGAAATTTGAAAAGCTGTGTTTCAAGTAAAAATGTCAGGATTCATTATATCAAAATAATTTTTATTACAAAGTGAAAAAAAGAATGTAATAAAAATTTGTTAGAACTTAACTAACATAGAATACTGATTTTGTTATATATAAAATTAGGATCTTTAAAGAAGTTGTTTTGAGGATTCATTTTCAAAATTTTAAGGTGATGTATATAAAGTTTGTTTGTGTTTCAAATGTGTGTCTGTCTGCCTGCCAGCTGGCTTTCATGTGGGCTTGTGCAGTGCTCGTGAGAACAAAAGAGGACCTCACATCCCTGGAGGTGCAGTTTTAGGCAGTAGCCACCTGAGTTCTGGGAACTGAACCTGGGTACTCTGCCAGAGCAGTAAGCCCTCTTTGTTGTTGTTGTTTGCTTTGTTTTTTGTTTTCTTCTGAGACAGGATTTCCTCTGTTTAACAGTCCTAGCTGTCCTGGAACTCGCGCTGTAGACTAGACTGGCATCGAACTCACTGAGATCCGCCTGCCTCTGCCTCCTGAGTGTTGGGATTAAAGGCGTGTGCCACCACCTCCCAACAGAGCAGTAAGCATTCTGTCATATCTGCACCATCCCCCTTATATTTCTAATATATGATAGTTTTTCCATTATAGATGATTATTATGCTTATAGGCATAATAAGCATAAAATACACGTGTAATGTACTTGGTGATTATGATAGTTTGAATGTAATTGGACCCCATAATCTCATAGGAAGTGACACTATTAGGTGTGACTTTGTTGAAGTGGGTATGGCCTTTTTGGAAAAAATGTGTCATATAGGGTCAGGGTTTGAGGTTTCTTATGCTTAGGATACTGCCCAGTGTCTCAGTGGTCTTCAGATCAAGATGTCTGCCTGCCTGTGTACCACCATGCTCCTTGTCATGATGATAATGGGCTGAACCTCTGAAGATGTAAGTGAGCCACCCCAATTAAATGTTTCATTTATAAGAGTTGCTGAGGTCATGGTGTCTCTTCACAGCAATAGAAACCCAAACTAAGACAGTGATATGTAGATTTAAGATCTCATAGTCTAAAACCTAATAATCATACTACTTGACAATGAAAACTTCACATAAACATATACCTCAGTGAGTTTGAGACTAAATAGACCTGTGTGACTAAGTCTCCTCACTTCAGACATAGGACTTGGAGGATGTGATCTGGGTCTGACCTGAAAGACTCCTCCTCCTTGAGGACAAGCTTTCTTAGTACTGGAAGCGCTCTGTGGGCTTCCAAGGGAAGGAAGCAGCCAGTAGTGCTACCCAACTGTAATGCCTGTGAACCACAACACCGTCCAGTAGTGCTACCCAACTGTAATGCCTGTGAACCACAACACCGTCCAGTAGTGCTACCCAGTGTAATGCCTGGGAACCACAACAACGTCCAGCACGGCAGGGTGCAACAGTGGAATGCACATCTTGGGGGAACTAAATGTAGCCAACTCCCTGTGGCTAGTGACATAGTGAACCCACCTCTACCTTACTAAATGTAGCCAACTCCTTGTGGCTAGTGACATAGTGAACCCACCTCTACCTTACTAAATGTAGCCAACTCCTTGTGGCTAGTGACATAGTGAACCCACCTCTACCTTACTAAACCACAGATACATGTAGCTCTTACACCTCATCAGATAATCTTTACATTACAAAACCCACAACTGATCAAAATGCAGAGAAAACTTATCAAGGGATAAGCCCCATCTGCAACACAATTCTTGCCACTAAAGCTTAAGGATCATCACTAAAGCAGGTGTGGAAAGACCGTAAGAGCCAGAGGACCAGGAATTCTTGAGGTTGTGTCTCCGAAATGACATGGAAGCTTCAACATTACAGCTGCCTAAACAATACCAAAACAAGCACAGCACTAATCAAAAGATTTTCCAACATGGAATGACACATCTCACGGGGTTCACCCCTAGGTAAAGGGACAGAAAACTAATGACTACTGAGAGGAGAAGTTGTCTTCTCGGGGATGAGCCCCTAATTGGTTATCCAGTACCAGTTGATCAGCCCTGGAATGGTATACACACAAGTAACATTGTATGGACTAAGTGAGTTATATTTATGTATTTATGCATATGTGTGGCCATGAGTTTGAGAGAGCAGGAGGGGGCAGGGTTAGGTAGCATGTGGTCAGCCCCTCATGATTCCATTTTTTGCTGTCATAGAAGGTTGAAGGTGAATCTTAGTTCTCCTAGCAGTGAGTTGTATAGGCAGACTTTGATCTGAGCTTCTGAGTCATTAGTTGGAAGGATGCACCTTCAGTATGCATTTGATGGGAACTTTGAATTTGTAGTAGCTCTTTAGGTTTGGGAGTTAATATTGTATACCTATTGTTTTGTTGTTCATTTCATTAATGAACTATAAAAGGACCCAAATGTCACTTGTTGCTTCTTTGTCACACCATGTGGTGGTATGTATTCTACTGTTGGATGAGAATGAAAACATGGAGAGCTAGGAATTTAAATTTACAATCATTTAACCATGAATTTAGTCACAGATTAAGGTTTTCTGAGTTTACTGATGGGATTTACATGCTCAGTATTCCCATGTACTGCTCTGATGTGATAGAAGAGAAAGCAAACCACTTCAAGTGTCCTTTGAGAAGATAGCCATTCTTTTCTTAAAAATATTTATTTATTTATTATGCATACAATATTCTATCTGTGTATGTATGCCTGCAGGCCAGAAGAGGGTATCAGACTTCACTACAGATGGTTGTGAGCCACCATGTGGTTGCTGGGAATTGAACTCAGGACCTTTGGAAGAGCAGGCAATGTTCTTAACCACTGAGCCATCTCTCCAGCCCACAAGATAGCCATTCTTAAAAACTTGGAAGACTTGCAGGAAAGCTTCCCTATGGGGTTGGAGGTTTTGGGGTGTGATGGACAGTAGGCAGGAAGGTGCGATAAATGTGTATACACCCTATGGGAAACAATTAGGTGGCTTCTTCCTGCATGCAACCACTATTCAGAAGGCCTAGGTAGCAGCAGATGCAGTGATTGTCATGATAGAGCTCGGTGATGGCTTGTATAGTGTTTGATCTCCCCCAGAGACAGCACGTTTGCCGATGTAGGCTTTGCTCCATGTGTATGCTTTACCCAGGATTGCTTTGTGCTAAGTGAGTCTTCATCCTGGGATTGTTTATATTCTCCACGATGCCTACTGGGACACTGGGCACGTGCTCTCTTCTTCCTTTCCATGTTTCCAGAGAAGTGATGATTAGAGTTCTTTACTCTGCTTTGTGGCTCTGTAAATATGGAGCTCAACGTTCCTACTTGAGCTGTGTCTATGCTACAACACCATTTGTGTGTGGTGTGCTGTGGGCTTGTAGTGCATTCATAGATCTAGTCTCTTTCTTACCGGGGAGGAAACAGAGACCACATGGCTGTTCCCGGCGATGCTGTGGTTCATGTGAGAACTAGGTCAGGAGTGCAGCCTCAGGATGGGCAGCTGTCGTTCTGCCAGTCCACTGCCAGCCTGCCTGAGGGCTATATGGCAGAGCCTTCATTTTCCAACCAAGAAGCTGTAGTAAAGTTCCCCAAAGGGAAGACCCTGGCCTGGCTTATGTACTCCCCAGATGCACCAGAGCGCAGTCTACTGTCTTCACAGACTGGAATAGTCAGTGTTAGAGCACAGGCTTTTCTTTCCCTCCCTCCCTCCCTCCCTCCCTCCCTCCCTTTTTTCATAATTGTTTTTAATCATATGTGCATTACTGTTTCGCCTGTATGTATATCTGTGTGAGGGTGTTGAATCCCCTGGAGCTGGAATTACAGACAGTTTTAAGAGGCCTTGTGGGTGTTGGGAATTGAACTTAGGTCTTCTGGAATGAGCAACCAGTGCTCTTAACCACTAAGTCATCTTTCCGGCCCCCTGTTTTGTTTTCTTTTTCTCTTTATTTTATTTATTTTTCCCTGAGACAGGGTCTCAGTATTTAGCTGTGGCTGACATGTATCTCATTACGTAGGCCAGATTCATGGAGATCTCCCCACCTCTGCCTCCTGAGTGCTGAGATTAAAGGTGTGTGCCACTACATGCAGCACTTTTGGTTTTTGTTTTTTGAGACAGGGTTTTTTGTGTGTGTGGCTTTGGAGCCTGTCCTGGAACTCGCTCTGTAGACCAGGCTGGCCTCAAAAATCACATAGATCGGCCTGCCTCTGCCAGCCAAGTGCTGGGATTAAAGGTGTGCACCACCACTGCCCAGCTAAGATTTTAATTTCAAAGAATATAATATTTATACTAAAGTAAGTTAATTATTTTTATGAAAACATTTCAGTGTATCAGCCTGTTTTCGTGTGATTTTGTATTTCTCATAAAAGTAGAGGAAGGCTTATTGACTGTGTGTTTCCTTCCCTATGTCAGTGAGGGAAACCGTAAAATGGTATCCCTGCTTTGCCAGCAATGTTTAACCTATTACTAATTTCTTATTGTCAGAGTGACAGGCCCCAGGTGTCTCTGCAGTTTTACTGTTATCCTTTGGTGATCTGTCCATATGGGAAAGTCCTCACCTTTGCAAGAATTTATCCTGGTTAGTCGAGAGGCATACCTGGCACTTGTGGCCTACAAATTCTTAATGTCTATGTATCTTAATTATTTATATCTAATATACTTTAGTACCTTAATATTTAAAATAACTACATCAGCTTGTGATGCTGGCTCCTCCCTGTCTTTTGTTCTGGACTTTGGTTGACGGTGGACTGTCTTACATTGTACCATCCATGTGTTAACGAAGTGTCACAATCTGATATACCTCCCTGTGGAGGTATATGTATTTGATACATCTCCCAGGTGGAGAAGTATCCCTTCATCACTTGATGTTGTGGCCCAGGCCAGACTCTGGCCCATAGCTTTACAGAGCTCGGTGGTACCTAGGAAGCCTGGTCTCTATAGCCCTTACACAGTGGAGTCATCCTTTCACGGGATCTTTTTTGTAAAACATTTCTAATTTTAATGAAACTTGTTTTAGTTGGTCGCATGGCGACAGGAAATGGATTAAAGCTGTGACACAGTACCAACCTTGCTTAGTTCTTAGGCATCACGGGTGTTACTGTAACTGCTAGGAGTGTTCCCAGAGTCCTTTCTAAGAACCCGGTTGACATTTAGGGTCTTGGGCTCATGCCAAGGGGCTGCGCATTGTTGGCGGCTTTCTCTCTGTGCCACTCCGGGCACTTCTGCCCCTTGCAGCTTTGTGATCTCTTGAGCTTGGGGCTTTGTTGCCTTTCTTACTCTTTATACTTTCTAGCCTGTGTTGGTAATTTTTGACCCTGAACTTCAATTTCTTAGCATTTTGTTTGTTTGAACTTCTTTGTGGTGAATTGAATTCACTTTCCATGAGTGTGTTGGCAGATTTGCTGTTTGTGGGGTACGGGAGCACTGCTCATTTAGGGCGTCATTGAACTTCATGTCCTGTGTGGGTTTGCTGCTGCTGCTGTTACATTGCACAGACACACAGAGCCATGGGTTTTCATGAGGGTTAGCTTGCGGTTATGAATTGTTGGAAGGGATTTGTTTCTTCTTCCTGTTATGCCAATGGCAAGCACAAGTCGTGTACATTCCCTTGTTGTCTTCCTGTAGAACTGGATTATGTCTTGGCCAAAAGTAGACTGAAAAGGAAGAGGATCAGGGACTGGGAGTTTGCTCAGCAGTTCAGGGTGCATGCTGTTCTTGTAGAGGACCTGAGGCTACTTCAGCATATCGGACAGCTCACACACACCTGTAACTCCAGCTCCTGGGGATCTGGCTTCACGTGCATAAATACCCAAACTCAACACACACACACACACACACACACACACACACACACACACACTTAAAAGTAGTAAAAAGAAATTTTTAAGAAAGTAATAAATATCATCAGATAAGTCCTAGCTCTCAGGAGGCTGGAACACTGGGGCCCAGCAATCAGGCTGGCCTGTGTTCTCTGAAGAAGAAAATGAAAGAGTAGCAGTAAACACAGTGTTGGTGAGTGAGGTGGTGGGCAGGACAAGGACAGAGCAGGGCAGCTGCACACCATGTGACATTGGGTGTTGAGCAAAGGGAGAAAGATGAGAATGGGAGGCAGTGGATGCTCTGTTGGAGTCTGGCTCTGTTTAGTATTCTGATCCTGGAAGTGTCTCCTGTTGGAGTTCCTTTGCCTGCAGGGTCACTGCTGCTTACTCCTTGCATATCTGGCTGTTACTTCTGGGTCTTCCTCTGAGACAATGGGTTATAGATACCCGTCCAGTCCTGGGCAGCCTTTCACAGATGGTTCCCCCATCCTTTAGGAGTCCCTTTGCACATGCGGGCTGGCCCTGTACTGTGAGAGCCTGCCTTCCATACGATTTCAGCTCCAGGGTGATTGCCATCAGATTCTGCCCTGTGAGAAGTCAGCAGTTCTCTTTGGTTGCTTAGGAGGAAGGGGCATGCTTCCTAACTGGTTTCTGTAAACTGGGATTTAGTTACGTGAGTAAAAGCTGTTCATCTTCAAATATCATTCTTTGTTCTTTATTGCTGTGATATGAGTTTGATCTTTTAAAGCATGTCTCTGCTTATGTGATTGGACGTTGTAGAAATATTGTAAATCCTGAGATTTGTGGTTTTCATTTTACAGGGCGCCAATGCCTCGGCATTAGAGAAAGAGATTGGTCCAGAACAGTTTCCGGTCAATGAGCACTATTTTGGATTAGTCAATGTAAGTATCAAAGACACCCAGCCTTAGAGAGTCACGTGACACTTTGAGACACTGGTTGCGTGCTCTTCTTCATTCATTAAAGAAAACCCATTCGTTTGTGCCATTAGAATGCCATGCTGAGACTGTATTTAGGAATTTAAATTTCTCTGTAGCTGCCTGAGATCTGAAGATTCTCAGGGTCATTTCAAAATTGTCGGCTTCATTTTCCCAATTCTGTCAAAAATTTTTCATAGTGAAAGTTTGACTTAAACTAGACGTGATTGCTTGATCCCGTGCGAGTCATAGCCCGCATGTGCCTGCATCAGTACAGTCATGCATATGCATCCCTCTGTCGGGCTGCCGTTGTGCATCCATCCTTAAATCCCAGCAAGAGCTTTGGAGTTTAACCAAATGTGGTTTGTTTTTTTTTTTTATACAACTAAAACTCAACAAAATAAAATTAAAAAAAAAAACATGCTACTATTTTCCTAGTTCTAACTGTCATGGATATTTCAGTCATGGTGGTGGATAAGTGCATAAAAATACATTTGCTAGGAGAAGCGTGAAATCCACCGTGGCGCTCCACAGCCCCGCCTGGAATAGCCGGCTGCTCTGTCTCGAGAAGTTCATGGGGTTGTATTGTCTTCAGGTCTGGTTGATTTGAGTTGTGACTTCACCCCTTTTTCAAAGGATATCTGGAACCTGCGGACCAGTGTAATTTCCAACAGTGTTTATGCTTCTCTTGAAGCTCCTTGACAGTCAGGTCAGGGTGAACAGAGAATAAGCTAAGGAGAGCCCATTGAATTAATTGGATGGATGGAAATAGAGCTTGTGATATTCATGCCTCATTTTTACAAACCGTGCCACTTCTGAGGGGCGTTGGGACCCAAGGGTTGTGGTGCCGTGGTCTCGGAATCGCAGAGTCGTGGCTCTTCCCTGTGGTTTACACTTCCACACACTCCCAGCTCTTAGTTTGCAGCTCGCTCTGCTTCTGTCTTGTTAGCTTGCCGCTGTTTCATTTTTAGAATCATCACACTACTTACTCATGGGTGTCCCTTAAATATCAAGATTGGCTCAACTCTCTTGAGATGTACACCCTTTCCTAAAGCATGAATTTCTGTCTGTTCTGTCTTAATGTATGTGATTAAGTCTGTATGAAAACTCCAACTTTGCTTAAAAACAGCAAAACAAACCAGCATTGACCTTGGGGGTGGTGATGTGGAGGATGGCTTGGTTAACTCAGAGGTCAGTATTTTAAGTTATTTCCCCTGTCCCTGTAACTATGTGTCAAGTAGGTAGTACTGTAAACAATACTGCATTCTTGGAGCTGTTTTAGAACTTTAGGAATGGGGTGGGATGTAGCTGGGTGGCAGAGCACTGTGCAGCTCAAGACCCTAAATTCTATGCTCCCGAATTGCAAGGGGGTAGGGGGCGGGGAGGAGGACACTTCAGGGTTTTGTTTAAAGAAGAGGCATGTGTATTTTTTCCGTCAGCCTTTAAGTAGCTGCATTTCCAGGCTTAATTGCTTTTACAAAGAGTATATACTAGAAGAATTGCTACCAGACCTGCCTTATGGGGGGGTCCCTTTTGGGCTATGAACGTTAAGGTCACCAACAAGCACTTGTCTGTGGGAGTTAAGCACTTTGTTTACAAATCAATGAGATAACCACAGTTTAATTAGCCTAGCGTTGTTAATGATCACCTGGTTACAGGTTTTGTTTTTCTTTTAATCTGTTTTAAAATTTTTCCTAACTAAATTCTTTTAAAACCTTGTTTTGGGCTTTGATCGTGAGGTTGTATAGGTGCATCAGTGGTGTTGGCAGGTGAGGAATTTGCAGGAGAGTGTCTTCGTGGTGAAGGATGCGCTGAGTAGAGCTGACCGTAGAGGGCTGTTTCTTCACTGCTTTGCGTGAGCCCGCCCACCTTTGAATGCTTGGCCGTGTAGTTCTCACATCACTCTTCAGTACACACAAGTAGGCACAAGGACTCCATTGGGAAGCTCCTGTGAATCATTATTAGCAAAATTGTGCTTGCTGGGGCTGGAGAGACAGCTATGAGGTTAAGAGCACTGGCTGCTCTTGCAGAGGAGCTGGGTTTGGTTCCCAGCATTCACATGGTTGCTCACAACCACGTGTAACTCCAGTCCCAGGAGATTGTACTTCCTCTTCTGGCCTCCCTGGGTACTGCATGGATGTGATGCCTAGTCAGGTGCAGGCAAAGCATCCATACATGTAAAATAAAAATAAATAAAATCTCAAAATGTTTTTAAAGATTATTATTTTCTTCCTAGATCTTATATCAGGCTCTTTAAACTGAGTTGTTTGGAACAAGGCCTGGTGTGAAGAAGAGAGAATAAAATGAACTTGATTAGGTGAAGGTGTGTCCTGTCTGTTTTTTTGTTTGTTTGTTTGTTTTGTAGTTTTTTGAGACAGGGTTTTTCTGTGTATCTTTGGTTATCCTGGGCCTCACTCTGTAGACCAGACTGGCCTCAAACTCACTTAGATCTGCCTGGGATTGATTTGATTTCATTCTTGTCCTGCTTCTCTCCACCTGGCAGCAACAGCCTACTTGAAGGTTATACTTCAGAGATGCTAGAGGTTTTCTGGTCAAAGAAACATGGCCCAGAGACCCTGGCTGGATTGGTGAGGTGTCCTGTCTACCCACAGATGCGAAGAGACTGGTGTGCTCAGCACTGGACAGTGTGTGGATAAGGGGTGTTGGCTTGCACAAGGAAGGAAGCATGGGCCAGTAGCGTAAGAGTGGGAGTGAGCAACAGGTTCACAAGATTCAGTAACAGCCTTGGGACCCCTTGGGGGAGTTTAACCAGAGCTGGCTGGTTAAAGAAAGTAATTTCCTTAGTGGCCAGGGATAATGCTAGCTTGCCATACATGCACAGGCCTGCACACACATAAACAGTATTATAAATTTTATTTTAGTTTTTAGTTTTTCAAGACAGGGTTTCTCTGTAGCTTTGGAGCTCTTGTAGACCAGGCTGGCCTCGAACTCACAGAGATCCACCTACCTCTGCCTCCTGAGTGCTGGGATTAAAGGCATATGCCACAACTGCCTGGCCATATTATAAATTTTAAAAAGTATTTTTGGGGCTGGAGAGTTTGGCTTTTGACACCCATGTCAGTTGACTCTCAGCCGCCTGTAGCTCCAGTTTCAAAGGATCTGACTTCCTGTTCTAATAGATATCACACAGACATAAAAATAAAACTTTTCAAAAACTTGTATTTCTTCTTAAAAAAAAAAAACTTCTAAGCCAGGAGTGGTGTCACACACCTTTAATCCCAGCACTTGGGAGGCAGAGGCAGGCGGATCTCTCTGAATTTCAGGCCGACCTGGTCTACAGAAAGAGTTCCAGGACAGCCAGAGCTGCATAGCGAGACTCTCTCCCCTGCCCCCCAAGCAGGGGGGTTATTAATTATGAAGATTGACTATTAACTGATTATTGGGAAAGAATTCTGACTCTTGAGTTTTCTTTAATGGAACTGATTAAAGTTAAACAGAAGAAAGCCATCCAGTGGCCGGACTTAGGACTGGGTGCATGTTACCTGCTGCTGTGTTCTCAGAAGAGGGCCAGACTGCCTTGGTCCCAGTGGGAATCTGCACTAGATAGTTTTATGTTTGACACCAGCTAAAGTCATCTGAGAGGAAGGAGCCTTAGTTAAGGAATTGTTGTAAGATTGGGCTGTAAGCAAGTCTGTAGGATATTTTTTAATTAGTGATTAATGGGGGAGGGCTCAGCCCATTATGGGTGGGGTCCTGGGCTGGTGGTTCTGGGTTCTATAGAAAGCAGGCTGAACAAGCCATGAGGAGCAAGCAGCCAGTAACCAGAATTCCTACATGGCTTCTGCATCAGCTCCTGCCTCCAGGTTCCTGCCTTGTTTGGGTTCCTGCCCCAACTTCCATCAGTGATGAACTACGATAGGGAAGCATAAGACAAATAAAGCCTTTCCTCCCCAAGTTGTTTTTGGTCGTGGTGTTTCATTAAGTAACAGTAACCCTGACTAAGAGCTATCTCACAGTTTTCATGTACATGTTACAGATACCCTCTGGTTTCTCAGCCTGTGCTGTTTGCGGCTTTGAGTTTTACAGGCAGTAAGTCCTCTTTGTCTTCACTTTTCTGATGGAACTGTGTTTTGCTTTTCTCGCATTTCTGTGGAAGTTGTTAAATTCCTGCTGCATGTCCTTTGAGAAGGACGTCCAAATGCTGGGTATTGTCCAAATCATGGATGTTGTGTCTTTAGTTGCCAGCACCAGACTGTGCTGATGGCTAGATTTCTATAGTTGTGGTATAGATTCCGCTTTCCAGATGAGGTGATGCTGGATGATTAATAATGGATCTTAGTGTTGTGCGTTCTGCAGGTGCTCTTTCTCTGGATAGGCGGGCTGTTGAGTGACCACAGCCTAGACGCCAGCAGCCATCCTGGGAAGTCTTCATTCACAGCACCTTTTTGAAACAGTGCCAAGCAGGCATGAAGATGGGCAGCCACATGTTCTCAAAGGCCTTCATATCTTTTTCTCAGATTTCTTCAAAAAAGATTCTAATTGTGCTGTGTATCTTAGTGGATCTTCAGGTTTCTGTTTGCTTAGTTTCTTGGAAGAAGAGCATGCAAACAGGAGGTTTCCTGTGGCCAGGCTTAAGCTTTCTAATTCTGGAACTGCAGGCTTTGCCTGGTTCTGCCTCACGGCCATTACTCTACACAGATTCTGTATTTGCTTTCAGTTTGACACGGGATGATCCCATTTACCTCAGAGAAGAGAGAGGGAGGATTATCAGACCACCTATTCACTCTGTAAGATAGTGTCTTCTGGGTGCTCTTTGACGGGAGGAAATAGAAGTTGAGTAACACACAGCAGCATATGCCCATGAGTCCACTGCTGAGGACCGACTTCAGCCTTCTCTGTGGGCACTCAGCCTTGGTTGTTCGACAATCTCTCCAAACCAACATTCCCAGCAGCTTGATTTTTCGCCTTTTTTTTTTTTTTTTTTTTTTTTTTTTTGGTTTTTCTAGACAGGGTTTCTCTGTGGCTTTGGAGCCTGTCCTGGAACTAGCTCTTGTAGACCAGGCTGGTCTCGAATTCACAGAGATCCGCCTGCCTCTGCCTCCCGAGTGCTGGGATTAAAGGCGTGCGCCACCACTGCCCGGCTGATTTTTCGCTTTTGTTCAGCGTTTGTGCTTAGTACATAGCACTTGAGAGATCTTGATAGAAAAATCTTACCTTAGCATATTTTGGTGAAGGTTTTTGCTGTTGTTGTTGTTGTTGGATTTGAGACAGAGTTTCTCTATGTAGCCCTGGTTGTCCTGGGACTTGGCTCTGTAGACCAGGCTGTCCTTGAATTCACAGAAATTCTCCAGCTTCTTCCTTTCGGAATGCTGGGATTAAAGGTGTGTGGCACCATTCCCAGCTTGTGAATTACTTAAAAGCGTGCTGTGTAACAACTCTTGTTAGTAATGGTGGGAATTTGGAAGAGAAGATTATGTAGTCCTTCGCCTCACCAGGCACTCCCCGCAGCTGCACTCTTCATTTAACAGTGCCGCTTTTTCCTCTTGTAGTTTGGGAATACCTGCTACTGCAACTCAGTCCTGCAAGCACTTTATTTCTGTCGTCCGTTTCGGGAAAAAGTCCTGGCATACAAGAGCCAGCCCAGAAAAAAGGAGAATCTTCTCACGTGCCTGGCAGACCTCTTCCACAGCATAGCCACCCAGAAGAAGAAGGTTGGCGTGATCCCGCCCAAGAAATTCATCACACGGTTGCGAAAGGAAAATGGTAATTCTTCTGTTTCCCTGTGCTATTGCTCCTGTGTCCTCGGAAGGGAGAGTAGGTAAAGTACAGCATGCTGTAACTCAGGTGTTTTTGAACATGGTCACTTCGTGCCTCGCACCGGGTTAGCTGTTTTGTTAGTGACTGTGATGGGCACAAGCTAGGAGAGAAAGGACTTGTTAGGATTTACATGTAGTCCCAGAGGGCAGTGTAGTCCATGCCTTTGGGAAAGCATGGCAGCAGGAGCAGGAGGGGCTGCCCAGCAGGGAGATCCTAGTTCAGCCCTACACAGGAAGCAGAGAGAGCACAGGAAGTGGGGCCAGGTTGTAAAAGTTTACATCTTCCCCAGTGTCTACTTCCTATAGGAAGGCTCCACTTCCTGAAGGTTCCATAACCTTCTGTGTAGATTCAGCAGTGATACCTAAGTATTCAAACACATGAGCCTGTGGGGAGGCAGAGATGTGGGCTCCTGTGTTCAAGGGGGTGTGGCTCCAGCTCTAGTGATGGATGGGGGTAAGATCATTTTTAGAGTAGGCTACTCAGGTAAAATCCATGTGCCATGGAGTGAGAAACCCTTTCTTGTACCCTCAGGTGTTTGTTTTTTGTTTTTGTTTTTTGCCTTGTGTGGTAGTATATGCCTGGAATCCCAGCACTCAGGAGGCTGAGCCATAGACACAGCTAGTCTGTGGCCAGCCTGAACAGCATAAGATCCTGTTCCCCACTCTCACCCCTCCCAAAACAAAGCAAAAGAAAACACATATTTTCCATGGAATGTGATTCTTTGGTTGCACATAACTTTCCAATCTTAATTCATTTATCTTTTAAAAACATCTTAGAGAGTACATTGCTCTTTGGGGAAAGATTCTGTTTGTATAACCCACACCATTTTTTAAAAAAGATTGATTCTATCACTTTTCTTACTTTGGCCATAAAACAGAAATCACAGAAGTTGAGACCATTTGGCTTTAGAATTGGCAAATGTTAATTTAGTCTCATTTCTAAAAATAACTACTGGGAAGCCCCACCTCTTTCTTATTTGAGATACTTTTTATTTAATTTTACAAGACATTGCCACGAGACGTGCTGCAGTTCGCCTGAGGTTACAGAGTTCCTGGGAGGTGCTGAGCTGGTGTATTTGGCTTCCTTGACCCATAAGCAAGCTCTGTCTCGAGGTGCTGCTGCCTCAGAGGCATAAGTGACAGTTGGAAAACCTGTGGGGTTCAGGCTTCTGTTCACTGTGGATATTTCAATCCGTATAGAAGTGATTGAATTGTTGTTGAGTTTGATCTATCAAATCGATACTCTCAGAAGTATGATTGAAGAGGTCTTTGAGATTGATGGTTGAACATACTAATGTGTAATCGAACCTTTACACTGTTGATTGAGTGAGCTGAAGTGAGCCTAGTAAAAGCCATCCTCTGTCATGAGGGGACCCCCACGCTGAGTGGCACAGCTGAAGCTGCTTCATAAAGCTGGTAGGCATTCTGAAGAAGTATACATTTTCCTCACAAATACAAACATTTGAGTCCTGGGCACAGACCACATTTTCCTGTCGTGAGAGCTGTTTACTTGTTTAGATTCCAGATGTGCTTGGAGTTTTCTGTTTTTAAGAAACTCAGGCCAGGCGGTGCTGGTGCACTTTTAATCCCAGCACTTGGGAGGCAGATACAGGTGGATCTCTGTGAGCTTGAGGCCAGCCTGGTCTACAGAGTGAGTTCCAGGACAATAGGGCTACACAGTCAAACCTTGTCTCCAAAAAAAGAAAAGGAAAAGAAAAAAAAAAAACCCAGAAGACTCCCATCAATCTTTTGGAATATGGATTAAGTTAGTGGGATTTTAAAAATTTTTAGTCCTTGTGTCTGTATTGATGGTCACCTTTGGAAGTGTATCTGGTGGGAAGCTTTTTTTTTTTTTTTTTTTTTTTTTTTTTTTGCTTTTTCGAGACAGGGTTTCTCTATGGCTTTGGAGCCTGTCCTGGAACTAGCTCTGTAGACCAGGCTGGTCTCGAACTCACAGAGATCCACCTGCCTCTGCCTCCCGAGTGCTGGGATTAAAGGCGTGCGCCACCATCGCCCGGCTGGTGGGAAGCTTTTGTGCATGGTAATGAACCATGTTTTCTTGGTAACTGTTTTAGAGATGCCTACCATGCTTCTGTGTTTACACAGAGCCCATGTTATTTTCCATGTATAGAGTACTATGCTTTTATTGGCATTTAAAGTTGATTGCCTACACTTTTTAAGTGCATGATGACTTGTTTTTCTTAAATGTTGATTGACACAGGTCAAGCTCAGTGCACACACACTCTTTCCTTCTGCAGAGTTTATCCAGCCACTCAGCTGTGGCCCAGGTGCTGAAGTTAGTGTTTCGAACATCCTATGCAGTTATATACTTGAAGGCTTTCTTAATGTTTATTTGCCAAAACCTGCGGCATGTTTATAGTGTTTTTTTAATAGTTGGACATTTTCTAAAGTTTTTTGTATTTAGGCAGAGTAAATTCATAAAGCAGCAGACCCACAAAGTGCTTGTTTCAACGAGAGGGGCACAGAATAAATATTTACAATAAATGTGATTTCTTCTAAGTTTCTTTGTTTTTCAACTTTAGAGATAAATTTAGTAGAAAAGAGTTCTCATTGCTTGATATTGGTGACATCTGTAAATATGTTTTAGAATCCATTAGTGTTTGCCTCAGGCTTGTGTTTCTCCTTGAGATTTGCATGTGGGAGCACACAGATCAAAGCGAGTTGACTGCACTATCCATTGCATGTGTTCCTTCTGATGGTTTATGGAAATCTTTGGAAAACATGTTGCTCATCTCAATATTGCTGGCAACTGGCAACGCTCTGGGCCATCCTACCTGACTCAGCCTCCTCATGCTCTGTTAGCAGCATCTGCATTTTCAGTATGCACTCATTCAGATCTGTCCACACCTACTGCTTTACATTGCTAATTGGTTTGGTATTTGGGGAGAGAGCATACGTTACTTCTATTCATTAGTAAGTCTGGTTTTTAAAATTTTAACTCCTGAGCCGGCGATGGTGGCGCATGCCTTTAATCCCAGCACTCGGGAGGCAGAGGCAGGCGGATCTCTGCGAGTTCGAGACCAGCCTGGTCTACAGAGCTAGTTCCAGGACAGGCTCCAAAGCCACAGAGAAACCCTGTCTCGAAAAACCAAAAAAAAAAAAAAAAAAAAAAAAATTTTAACTCCTGATACCTACACAAGCATAAGGGCTCCCCAAATGTAGTGTGACGACTTCAGCACCACAGTTGTGCTGCCTTTGATGACAGATTGGACACTAGGTCATTGTTGGCATTGGTTATTATTACATACTGATTTCCTGGTGTTCACTAGTCTGTGGAGGTCCTGGGAATCTAGAAATGAGCCTCTGGGGGTTTGACCATTCACAGGGGAGGACAGGTACCAGCAACTGTTTATGCATTGTGTCTTTGCTAAGAGGAGAAAGGAAGCCTGAGTGGCCTTGTCGGTATAGCTGTAGGTGTTGGGAAGACCCCTGAGCAAGGGCAATTAGAGACTTAACTTGTAGAAGCCTAGGGTAAATGTGATAGAAGAAGAAGACAAACAAGCAGAAAGCCACACAAGTTACAGATACACTAGAGGATGGCCGGAAAGTTCACTTGGCAAGAGTATATGGTACCATGATGACTATTAGATACAGGACAGGACCCAGAGCTTGGGAAGCTATCAGAAGCTATGATTTTTATTAGGGAAAATCCCTATGGGTGGGCATGGGCTGGCATGGGCAGCATATGAAAGACAGGGTGAGGGTTGGGAGGAGTCGGAGGCTGCTACATTCCTCGAGGAAGATGAGCTCCCCTGGCCGTTGCTACTTCCTGTAGGCTCACCATTATTTCTGTGGAGGAAGTGCAGCACAGGTCTGTAGTGATAGGACTGGGTTAGCTGGTGCTTACTGTCAGCTGAACAATTTGTGGGCATTGAGGCTTTAGCAGTAGTTTCATGAACTTTAGCAATATATGCTGTGAATAACATGTTTATGTATGTGTGTATGTAAAATGTATTTCAAGTTGTTATGAGCCGTATCTCCTTTTTACATATCCTCGTATCTGATGGAGCACCTACTTTTTGTTCATTGTTCATTCATTCATTCATTCAAAAAATGTTAAGCGCATCTAGGATGCTGCAGCCCAGTGTGCTAGCAATGCAGCTGTGACGGAGCTGAGGGTCTTGTTCTTAGGGAACTGCATGTGAAGGGCTCTTTCTCAGGTGCTGTGGGCTGATCTCAAGTGGTGTGAGACTATAAAAGCATAAATCCATGGATTCAAGCCTGGGTGTGCTTGAAGGAGCAGATGGCAGTTGTGTACAAATGACACCGGTTAGAAAGACTGAGGAAGTTTCCCAATATTTACTTCATCCAGTTTGTTCACACCAAGACCACCACAGAGTGTTTATGAACGCTCTAGCTGCTTCAGTATTCAGAAGAAGACAGCCTGAGTTAATGTTGCAGCTCCCTGGGGACTGGAGTAGCTTCTTTTCATACATTATTTAATACTGAAATTGTCTGTCTCTCCCCCTAGACTGTCAGTTCCATGATGGAGGGGACCCATTTGTTTTTCCTCACCATTGTCCTCCCAGCACATAATCCAGTTCCTGGCACATAGTAGGTGCTTACTAAATACTTGTTGAATGAGCAAATGAATGAATAAACTTGTTTAACTTACTGAGGCAATTTTGAAGTCCATTTTTGTCATTGTGAGATTAGTAGAGTGGAACACCACCCGTAAGAAAACCAGTGTTTCAGCCGGGTGTTGGTGGCGCACACCTTTAATTCCAGAACTCGGGAGGCAGAGGCAGGCGGATCTCCGTGAGTTTGAGGCCAGCCTGGTCTACAAGTGCTAGTTCTAGGACAGGCACCAAAACTACAGAGAAACCCTGTCTCGGAAAACAAAAACAAAAAACCCCGTGTTTCAATATGAAACATAGTCTAGCCCTGCAGCCCTCCCCAGCCCTCCCTGCCTGCTCATGTGCTGTTATTGTGTAATTCTACGGGTACCTTTAGCACTGTAAGTAGTTGTCTTTCAGGCTTTGCCAGATTCTGGCATACTGCACGTAGCATTACTAAAAACACATTACAGCAGAGTCTAGAGAGGTTGATGCGTGTCATTCTTAAAGGTTAAAGATATTTACGGTATTTCAGTGGATCTGAAGTCACTGTTATGTGGATTACCCCTTTCCTCCTCCCCCAAAAGATTTTAATTAAAAACTCATTTGCCTTTTTTACAATAAATAGCAGTTATTTTGAAAGAACATGTATATATGGGGGGAAATTACCGTTATAGAGGTGGCATTGATCCAGCATGTGCTGCCCACTGCAGTGAATTAATCATCCCTAGCTCGTAACTAGGTTCCCCGCTATTCTTAGAAAACCTTCCCAACTCTCTTCCTTTCCCCTCAGCCCCTGCTTTGTTACTCCTCTCTGTGGTGTCTCCTTTGACGCCTAGACTGGCCTTGAACTCTGTAGCTCCTGTTGGCGTCAGACTTGCTGTGCTTCAGCCTCTTGAGTACATGGCCCTCACAGTCCTTTCTGACTTTCCTACATTCTTTTCAGTTCTCTGGTTCCTAAACTAGTGAGTAAGTGAAAAGTTTCTTGTTTTGTTTTGCCATTTTTTTAAAAAGAAAACCAGTTTCACCCATAGACAATGAGATATTAAGTTCCTGTGGATGTTGGGGTGGTCCATGAATCAGACCATCCTTGGGCTGGGAGAAGTTGGAATATAGTGTCAGTAAAAGGGTCAGGGGTCTCCGTATGACTGACTAGATCTTGATGCTTTTCCTTTGTTGGTGGATTCTGATATTCAAGCAAGAGTAGTAAGTTAGATATGGCAGCTGCAGGCTGGCAAGTGTCACGGGTAGATGAGATGCAGCTCCTTTAAGCGGCAGGGAGGGTGGACAGTGAAGGGAGCTCTGGCATTAGGATGTAGTGCATCAGTAGAGATAGGGGACTCGGAGAGAGAGGGCGAAGCCATTGGTGCTTTCTGGGATGGAGGATTGACCTGCACTGGGAGGAAAGGTTAAAGATGATTGACTTTCACTATCTCAGCTTCACTTTTGAGCTTGCCGGGATGGAGTTGTCCTGAGCTCTAGTGGGGTTGTAGTGTGAATGGCAGCTGCACTCTGTAGGGGCAGGCTGCAGTGCCCTGCTGGGTAGGAGTGGGACATGGACCACAGTGCTTTGGATCTCCTGTCCCCGATGGGCAAATTCCAGCTTGCAAGTATAGCTAAGGATCAAGTGTGGTCAGTTTGGGCTCAGGCATGTGGCACATTGGGACTTGGGCAGGTTTTTTTTTTTTTGTTTTTGTTTTTGTTTTGTTTTTGAAACATGGTTTCTCGGTGTAACTTTGGCTGTCCTAGAACTCGCTTTGTAGACCAGGCGCTAGCCTTGAACTCAGAGACTCACCTGCCTCTGCCTCCTGAGTGCCTCCACACCCATCTAGAAACAATTAGGTCATAGCAGAGCTTTCTGTGTGCGCTTAATCATGTCCAAATAGAAAGATCAGATTGGGTTTGATGGCACCTAAATGGGATTCATTATACGTCTAGCTTCTTTCTTACTGAGTGTCTCAGAAATGTAGCCATGCTCGTTGACGAGGACCTGTTTCCCCATGACCATAGCAAAGCCATACCATGATTTAAATAAGCCACCAATTCTTTTCATAAACATTTAGCATATTTTTAGACTTCTGCTGTTATAAATGAGCAGCCATGTCTCTGGCCTTGCTCCACTGTATGGTGTGGATTCGCATGGTTGCGAGAGCTGGACTGTGTTCTGTTATGACCACCACCCAAACTGCTCTTCAGAACACGCTGTGCCATTCCACAGCCCCGGCATCATTGCCAGAGAATGCCTCTTTCCGTTCAAACCAACCCTGGAGTTAAGTGAGGGCCGTTGCACAGAGTTACAGGACGGGTGCCTTCGACCATCACGTATTTGGGGTGGTGCCGTGGTGCTGTCAGAGAGTCTCACTCCAACAGCTGTACTTGCCACTGGTGCTTTGTAAGACCTGGGCTTTGGGAATGATCCTAATGCATGACTGCGATCATCAGTGGCTCTTCAAAAACATCATTTAGATGGGTTCTTAGACATTCCCTACGTTTTTCCCCAAATATGTATTATTGTTTTTCCTTTGTGTGTGCTTGTATGTGTGTGTACTTGTGGGTTTGTGTGTGTGTGCGAGCATGTGTATGTATGTGTATTGAGCTGCTAGGAAGCAGCCGAGGGTCTCATGACAAGTTCTGTACCATTGAACTATATTCTCAGCCCTGTTAGCTTTAAAAGAAACATTTGTGGTCTTTTTGTTCTTATTTTGGCTTTTTCAAGACAGGGTTTCTCTGTAGCTATGGATCTTGTCCTGGAACTAGCTCTATAGACCAGGCTGGACTTGATCTCACAGTGATCCGCCTGCCTCTGCCTCAGGAGTGCTGGGATTAAGGATGTGTGCCACCACTGCCCAATTGTGGTCTTTCTTAAAGAGCATTGAGGATGTAAAAATAAAAGTCCCCTAAGTAGAGTTCTTTTCCATTAGTAGGGCCTACTTTGTATATTGCCTGGGGGTATGTGTTTAGTTTGATGGGGGGGGGGGGGACTCTTTTTTTCCTGGCAGGAAGACTTTACCTTCTCCAGTCCTTGTAAAATAAGGCCCCCAGCAATATGCAAAGCAAGGCCTGAGGCTGTTGACCGCAAAGAACTCTTGTGTGCTCAGAGGATTCAAGGAGCAGGCGCCAAGCCCAGCCCTGATGTTAACACTGTCAGTGTTTGTGACTGCATTCATGGAGCTCTAGCATCTCTCAGAGTGGACTTTAGTGATCATGTGGCCTAGGTGGGTAATTCCTCATGCCACATCCGTGTAGTCACTTCCCTGCAGGAGTTTTGAAAAGCCTCAACCCTCTTCTACTGAATTAGACTCTCAGGGCCTGGTAATTCCCTTTAATAAACTGGGCTGTCAGCGTAGGTTCAGCCTGGTAGTAAGTGTGCAGCGCTCCTGAGGACAAGCTTGCCTTTGGTGAAGTGTTTGTGGGGAACAGAGATGATGACGCTCAGCTGCTTCTCGTCTTCTGCTCTCATGGATCTGTTAGTGCTGCTTTTAAAAAGCCTTCATCTTTATTTTCCTCTAATTCAGTCATACGTTTTAGATGTGGAAGTTGCATATTTTCTTGTAAAGTATAAATAATTAGTGTGTACTTCTAGTTCTGATAAAATGTCAGATGCACTCATTTCTTACTTTATTTTCAGAGCTGTTTGATAACTACATGCAACAAGATGCCCATGAATTCCTAAATTACCTACTCAATACAATTGCTGATATTCTACAAGAAGAGAGAAAACAGGAAAAGCAAAATGGCCGCATACGCAACGGTGATGTGGACACTGAGGATAACAACAGCACACCAGACCCGACATGGGTCCATGAGATTTTTCAGGGAACATTAACTAATGAAACCAGGTGTCTTACTTGTGAAACTGTAAGTCCATCAGAATGCTTGGAATGGAAAATGGTGTGATTTGTTACATTCAAGTTTTTCTTTGAGAACAAGGGTGTGGGAGATGAACTTGAAATTGGAAATCTGAGGCGAGAAATGCATGTTCCAGGCACCTGTCAATCTAAAGGCATCCACCTATACTTTATGTTGCTGTGTCCGGTGGTGGGTGCTTTCATAGTGCAAGGGTGCTCACTGTAGTTCGAATATCTTGATTTTGTTTTTAGAATCATGTTATTGAAACTTTCCGTTAAGTAAGATCATAGGGGACGTACGGGTCATGGACACATAGTGATGAGTCTCAACCACAGGGACCTGCTCTGAGTCAAGCTTGGTTAGATAATTTCATCGCCGTGGAACATTCCAGGGTATACTCACACAAACCTTACATAGTCTAGTCGGTCTGTGGGACCCTCCGTGTTGAGTCTGAATAGCATCAGAAGACATGCTCAACACGAGAGTGCGAGGTGCTGCACATAACAGTGGTCTTCTCTAGGGAATACTTGCTGAAGAGCACTAAAGGAATGTAAAAGGAAATCACAACCCAGAACGTCCAGTGGAGTGAGTGAACATGGAAAGCTGACAGCTGTTTAGCGGTGATGTGCCGTGCTTCTGTGTGACTAGCAGCACAGTAAGCTTGCTGATGCCATTGTCTCCAGTGCCTGAGTTAATGCATTGCTCACACGGTGAGATGGCTACAGGCTCGCTGGGTGATGGGGACTTACTTTTCAGTCACCTAATAATCTTACAGGGCCACTGTCTTCCTCATGGGCTGTTAACTACAGCAGTGTGGCACGTGACTGAGTTAATTTATTTCCCCTTTTCTACAGTCGTACACAGTGTTGTTGGAATAGAACAGTACTGTGTACCCTCAAGGAGAGGCGTACCTTTGGGTGGACACTTGGTAAAGATGAAGCTTCAGTTGGCTGCCAAGAATCAAATAGATCTACATTAGGAAATAAATAAATTCTTTTCATGAGTAACTCTTAGTGGTGGATCTTCCTGGGTCACGAAAGAGTTTCTGGGACAGCAGTCTGTTCAGATGCTTTGCACCTAGAGAAAGGCCGCCTAGAGAAAGGCCGCCGTGGTGAGAGCCTCTTCATTGCCTGAAGCAGCAGTTCCTTGTAGGACAGTGTTTGATTCCAGGTATTACAGCAGCATTTCCATTGGAATAGTCGATATGGTCAGGGAATTGGACAGATTTTTTATATTTATTATAATAGACTTTGATTTGTTAGACATCAACATATATATGCATATGTATGTGGCACATATATGTATATACACACACATTTCAGTCTTCAATGAAACAAAATAGTTACTTGTTGAGAAATGTAGTAAGAGGTGAGATTCATCCTGGGAGACTTGTGTAGTGCTCTGCCAGGTCTTTGAAGCCAGGTTTCTATCAGAAGAGGGAGGATAGAGAAAAAACAGTTTAAGGAGAAAGTAGTAACAGCCATCCTGTTCAGTGTTTGACTGTTATTCATGTAACTCTTTTTCCACCAATAAGTTCTTCTGTGGCCTGAAGTATGTATTGCAGAGAATTTCCTTAAGCCTAAACCATCAGTATGCATATTCACAGCAAGTAATCATGTTCCTGCCTTTGTCAAAATAATCTAGTGGGGTGAAATCTGGGTTCCTTCCAGAGTGTGTAAATATCCATTGTTTCTTTTGGTATCACACACATTAAGAACCTGCTCTGCCAGAGAAAAGGTGAGTAGAGGGTGGTAGACGAAGCTGGAAGTCTGACCCTCAGATGCCTAGCAGGAACAAAGCCTGCCCAGTAATATCCAGACAGTGTTAGAGTGGAGGCAAGGATGGCTTCCACGGGTCCTATCATGAGTACGTATGCAGTGGATCCAGTGGCAGGTGTCGGAGGGGAGTCAGCAGACACAGGAGCTTTACCTCTGTTCTCTGAAGGTTACTCTTGGTCGTATTCCTTGCCTTGTCTTTTTCCGTTTTTCTCCTTAGATGTGGATGTTTCCTGAGTTTCATTGCATGTTGGTTGTCATTGTGCATCAGGGACATTGTGTTCCGTTTTCATTATCACATGTCCCAGTGAGTCCCCTCTGGATGTATCGCCTGACTGGAGCATCTATATAATGCAGCTGGGCATGTTCAGAAGTGAAATTCCGCCTCACTGGGAGACAGCCTGTGCTTCTCAGAATGTGTGATACAGTATACCCACATCACCGCTCTGGGAAGCTGTGAAATTCTCTTCTTCCTGGCCTCAGCCAGTGAGCTCCTCAGGGGCCTTTGATGTCTTTCCATACAGGAGATGTAACAGGTGGTCATTGGTTCAGTGCCTTTTAAGTACTCCTCTTCAAGTGTTGTCTGTTGAGCGTAAGGAGGAAGAATTGCTTAGTCTGTTGGTAGATAAGTTTAAGCTGGCAGCTGAAAACCCTGGTTCTTGGCAATTGAAATAACTCCTATATTTACAGATAAGCAGCAAAGATGAAGATTTTTTAGACCTTTCTGTTGACGTGGAACAAAACACATCAATTACTCACTGCTTAAGGTTTGTGTAGAATTATTTCTTTGGCAGTTTACTATTTACTATGAAGTGAATTTTTTCAAGCATCCCTAACGTAAGTTCATTTTGCACTTTTCGCAGAGGTTTTAGTAACACAGAGACTCTGTGCAGTGAATATAAATACTACTGTGAAGAGTGCCGGAGCAAGCAGGAAGCACACAAACGGTAATGTTGTGTCTTCTGAGTTAAAACAGAAACCAAAGCATTAGATGGTATTGTTATTAGAGTGCGTGTGCATGTGTGTCCATATGTGTGCAATGGCACCAAGCATGGACATCAGAAGAGTGTGTTCAGGGATTGTCCACCATCTAGGGACTGAACTTAGGTTTCAGGCTTGCATAGCAAGCACTTTTACCCACTGAACTATTTGCCAGCCTCTTTTGAAATTATTTTAGTGATTCTTTGGCCATAGATGTTGGGGGTAGCCTTTTCTCTCTGAAATGACCTGTAGAAGTGTCCATTGACTGCTCATTCTTAGTTGTGTTTGTGTGCTCTTAGCATGTATGGATATGTGTGTATGCAGAGGCAGAGGAGGACACTGGACATTGGATTTTCTGCTCCAATGTTTCGATGTGGGATGTCCTTCTGTATATGTGTTGCTTTGTACCTCAGACCATGCCGTAATAGTCTATAGGCTAAATAAATTCCCTCAACAGCTCTCTGCCTTATTTTCCCTCTGGCTGGGTCTGCTACTGAACCTGAGTTCAGGTTGAGTTTACTGTTTTGTGACTAGCCATCCAGCTAGCAAGCCCAGGTGATACTCACATCTCTGTGCTCACACCCCCACCCCCACCCCATGTGTGTTGCAGGGTCTCACTGTGTAGGCTTGGCTGTGTTAAACTCCCTGTGTAGATCATGCTTGTCTGAAACTCAGAGATCCGCCTGTCTCTGCCTCCTGAGTGCTGGGATTAAAGGCGTGCACCACCATACCTGGCTTTGGGTTTTGTTAACATGTTTTTTAAACATGTGGGTACTGGGAATCCAAACCCAGGTTCTCATGCTTGCATAGCAAGCATTTTTATCTGCTGAGTCGTCTCTCTGGTCCCATATTCTTAGTGTTAGTGTTAGCAATTAAGGCTCAGTGAGAATTGCTAGCTGAGCGGTGCTCAGTCTGCAACCATATATTACTTCTATGATTCATGTCTCCAGGTTTTTGGCTTAGATGTCTTGGAAAAGAGTCCTGCAGTTATGTGTCTTGTTAAGGGTTACACAACTGTCCTGTGTCCTAGGTGTTTGAGTGTTCCTGTGCTCGGTGATTTCCTAGGGCTTGGTACTTGGTATATAGTCACGCTCACAGCTAAGATTATCATGGAAAAGATATAGAGCAAAGGGCAAAGCCAGGCAGGCTTCCAAGAGGCCCTGTTCCAGTGACACAGGACACTGAATTTCCCGTCTGATGACATCATGGGAAGCTCTTTGTGGGCTCCATGCCCAGGATTCCTGTTGTGTGCTTGTCACATAGGCATTCTCTGCTGCCTGCTCCAGATTCCAGGCTCTCAGAAGGGAAGCAGGTGTTCAGAATAAATGATCCTGAGCAAGCAGTTGGGCGCAGGGGTAACTGACATGTGTGGGATTGGAGGTGTTCCTTAGACCTAAATTCCCAAGTGCTGCTCACTGTACTGCTCCTAGAGCCAGGCTTCCTGAGGGTGGGCTGGCCATGCTGGGGCTCTGCACACAACACTGCCGTTGCCCCTGCCCCCGAACTCTCCGTTAAGATGGTTCCTAGAATTCTCCATGGAAGCTACATTTTCCTGTTGTAATTTTTAAGTACTTAGTGTAGAGCTATGTAAGATTGCAAATACTTCATTCTTCATTAACCTGCCATTTGAAAAGCTCCAGGTGCACTCAGACCTCCCTGTTTGAGTGGGTTATAGTCTACCACTGTTCTGCTTTCTTGTTCCTGTTATTTGTAGCTCAGCCGGTGGCAAGCGGTTCCTTGGTGGCTCCTGTGCCCATTGCTTCATTACATTCTGAGTTCGACTGAACTTCTTGCACTTACCTGGAAACTAGGCATTTCTGTGAAGGGCTGTGTTCCTGTTGAGGGGCTCTGTGGACGTGTGCCTTGCTGTTGAGATGTCACTATTCCTGAGCCCTTCCTGAACTGAGCAGAGGATGTGTGGACATGCAGAAGTCTGCACCTGCGCCTGTCCATACTGAAAACTGAATCTGCTGGTGGCTTCCATTGCAGCTGGCAGCATGGGCTTCATTGCTGTGTCTCTTTGTTAACATTTGTAATTCTCCCTGATAGTGAAGATTGGCTCGGTCATTTTTTTTTTTTTTTTGATTGGCAGCCCTGTAAGTAACCAGTCTCTTTCCCATCCTCATGCTGATGCCCTCAGTCTACAGTGCCTTCCCTCCTCCTGTGCTTACACACACTGCTTTTTTTTTTTTTGACCCTATATAATAGTCCAGCTGATTGCTCATAAAAAGAAGAAAAATAAGCCAAGATTGGGGCATGGAGCAGTACTAGGAGTCAAAGCCAACATGTAATGATTGAAGAGAATAAGTGTGAACTTTGCTTTTATAAGAATTGATTAATGAACAAGGATTGAGGCAACCTTGGGAGAAATAGCATTGAATAAGAAAACAAATATTATAATGTTTCACAATTAAAAGCCAAACTCCTTAATCCCAGATTATTTTATCCCCTTCTAGAATATGTCATTGTTAAACCTGGTGATTTTTTTTTTTATACAGTGCAAACACCCTGAATTAGTCTTTAATACTGTTGTGGGAGTTTCCATAGGGAGATAACATTCGTATCCAACTCAGGTCCTGAAGACATACCAAAGAAATTTCACCATCTAACTTGGTGTAGCCCTGAGTTTGTTGGGGTGACTCTGTGGGGCGTGTCTGACAATATAGGAAAACTAAGTCCCCAATCCCCCTGCTCAGCATGCAGGCAGCCCCCATGAAGAGTCTTCTCTTTGCCTGTATAATTACAGTTCTCAGGGGAAGGTACCAGTGGGATTAATGGTAAGAGATTTGATTAGATTTAAGGTTTACTGCTTGTTGGACGCTATATCTGACACTGTCAGTGAGCCCAAGAACCTCAGTCTAGGCCATGGCCTAGGAAAATCCTACCCTTACCACTCAGCTAAGTGGGCATAGCACTGTAGACCATATTTGCCACTCAGAGTAGGACTCAAAACAACACATTTTTGCCAATGACAAATAGGTTTGTTTATTCCTATAGTGTAAAAATCTGTGTTTGACATCTATTTCTGTACCCTGCTCCTTGTGGAAATGTCTTCCCTGCACAGTGTTGTCAAGATGACTGGAAAAGTGTGGTGTGTTGTTCTGCTTTGTGGTGGAAGAGAACTGAGCCCTGTCTGTTGATTGCCAGCTGCAGCAGTGCCCTTTGCGGAGCATTGCCTCAGTCACAGTGGTTTTGCTGGATCCAGAAAGTTGCAGTGGCTCGCGGCGCCACAGACCATCAGTGACAGACCTTGGACAGTTGACCTTGGGCTTTGCTCTGAAGTTGCCAGTGGCCACACTCCACTCAGGCCACAGTCAGAACAAGAAGTGGGCATTGTTGCATAGAAGGAGAGAGGACAGTGCCTGTCCTGTAGCTGTAAGAGGACCAGGCACTGTCAGCTGGTCACCTTCAAGGCCCTCCACCCCCTGTGAAGCTCTTCACCCAGCACTGCACTGTGCATTCCTTAGCAGTTCCTGGGCAGATGAGCTGCTCATGTTGTCAGTGGTCTCTGCTGCCTTATTTCCTGGTTTGTACCCAAATAAGAAAACCTCACATTTGCCTTTGTTTAACAGCAGTTCTATAGTAGAAAATAAGTGTAAAGTAAAGTAATCTATTAGCAAAAAAGCATGAAGTGAGAAGTGTGCTTGAAATGTTGTGTGCGGAAGCATATTTATTAAAAATGTATTTATTTCAGTATCAACGTCATATTTCAACAGGGCTAAAACTGTAATTCCTTTTGCACCAACTTAATTCTTTTAATTCACAGTGAGTGTTTTCTGAAATCCTGTCTTCATATTTATTTTTTAGGATGAAAGTTAAGAAACTACCCATGATTCTGGCTCTACACCTGAAAAGATTTAAGTATATGGACCAGCTTCATCGATATACAAAGCTTTCTTACCGGGTAGTTTTTCCTTTAGAACTTCGTCTATTTAACACTTCAGGAGATGCAACCAACCCTGACAGAATGTACGACCTTGTTGCTGTTGTGGTTCACTGCGGAAGGTAATTGTGACTAGGGCACAGTCCTAGTAGAACAGAGCATGCTCAGAGTGTTGACAATGACTGGGCAGGGCTGAGGATGACACTTGAGACTTTTTTTTTTATTAATTTTATGTCAGTGTTTTCCCTGCATGTCCATTTGTGTACCGTGTGTGTGCCTGGTGCTCTTGGAGGCCTGAAGACGTCAGATCCACTAGACGTAGAGTTATATCTGGGTGCTGGGAACTGAACCCCGGTCCTCTGCAAGACCAGCCAGTGCTCTTTACCACGAGCAGTGTCCCAGCCCTGCCTGACTCTTTTAGACAGAGTCTGCTGCACAGCCCAGGATGGCCTGAAATTTCCATCCTTCTGCCTCAGTCTCCCGACTCTGGAATTACACTCTCTGCTACCACACCTGGCTGGACGCTAGCATCCTTCATCTTTTTTAAGATCAGTTTGCTTTAAAAATCAGTTTCTGACATAGGTATTTTATCACTCTTCTTTAGAACCTTTATGTATTTTAAATTTATGCCTTCATTTTTATTCTTTTTTTTTTTCTTTTTTTGGTTTTTCGAGACAGGGTTTCTCTGTGGCTTTGGAGCCTGTCCTGGAACTAGCTCTGTAGACCAGGCTGGCCTCGAACTCACAAAGATCCGCCTGTCTCTGCCTCCTGAGTGTTGGGATTAAAGGCGTGCGCTACCACTGTCCGGCTCGTTTTTATTCTTGTTTACCTATTAGTCTAAGGGCCCTATGCCACAGCCTCTAGAGCTTGACAGTCTGTTGGCTTCCTTTACCTGTTTGGTTTGGGTCTTGAAATGATGCCTGAGGAGATTTTTAATATAAACTGTCCCTGCCTGTGCTTAGGTGTGTTTCGCGTCTGCGGCTTTGGGAATTGCCTTCAGAAGTTCTGATTTTACCTCCGGGCACACTTATCATTTCCAACCAGCCAGATCACACCCAGTCCCACTCTGGTCCTCTTTTCCTGCACTCTGTGTGGATACATGCTTGGACCCTTTCTTGCGGGTCACGGGACAGTGTTGTGATTTGGGGACTGGACCCAGAGTCTTACATATGCCGAGTATATGCTGTACCCTGAGCTACATGCCCAGATCTTTAAATGTGCATAGCATTCCTCTCCAGAGTACGGGAGTTAATCCCCAGCACCCATCTCCAGAGGCTCACAAGGGCCTCTAACCAGCTCCAGGGACTGAAGCACTCTTCAGGCCTATTGAGGGCATCTGTACTCACGTGCACCAACACACACGTGCACACACATTTTTTTTAACTTTGAAATTTAGGACAAGATGGTAATATGAATATAACATTTTTAAAAAGTTAACTTTTCTTCTTTTTTCTTTTGTTTTAGTGGTCCCAATCGAGGCCATTATATTGCAATAGTTAAGAGTCATGATTTTTGGTTGTTGTTTGATGACGACATTGTAGAAGTAAGTAGCTTCTTTGCTTCTTTGGAGTTGTACATTTTTCCTTCACAGCTGCTCGCTCTTGTGTGACGGATGGTAGGTATTAGACAGTTGTTCAGGGCTTTAGATTACCAACCAGCCTTATAAGGCCCAGAATAACAAAGGAAGATTTAACAGTTGTGTAGTTTTGTAAAAATGTTTCTTTTTCTTAAAAGATATTGAGTGCAGAAGTTAACACTTGTATTAGATTTTGTTACTATGATAAAACACCAAGACCAAGGCATTTTATAGAAGAAAGAGGTTTGGTTTGGGTATTGGTTTCTGCCTGCCTCTGCCTCCCAAGTGCTGGGATTAAAGGCGTGCGCCACCACCACCCGGCGGGTATTGGTTTCTTGAGACAGGGTTTTTATTTGTAGCCTTGACTGTCCTGAAACTCACTCTGTAGACCAGGCTGCCCTTGATCTCACAGTGTGCTGCTTGCCTCTCCCTCTTTTGAGTGCTGGGATTAAGGGCGTGTGCTGCCACCACTTAGCAAAAGAAAGAGTTTAATTGAGCTCATGGTTTCAGATGGTTAGAGTCCATGATGGAGGCAGTAAGAGTTCACATCTTGATCTGCATGCAGAGAGAGTACAATGGGAATGAGGAGAGTCTTTTAAAATGGCAAAGCCCTGTCGGGCGGTGGTGCCACATGCCTCAAGAGGCAGAGGCAGGCAGATCTCTTGAGTTCCAGGCCAGCCTGGTCTACAAGAGCTAGTTCCAGGACAGGCTCCAAAGCTACAGAGAAATCCTGTCTTACAAAACAAAACAAACAAACAGATAAATAAAATTGCAAAGCCCACCCCCCAGTGACACACCTCCTCCAACAAGGACACGCCTCCTAATCCTTCCCAGACTGTTCCACCAGAGACCAAGCATTCAAACGTGCATGCGAGTTCATGGGGGCCCTTCTCATTCAACCCACCACACCCATTATAAGCTTTTCTTTGTGAAGGTGTACACACTCAGATGTGTGCTTGCACACCAGCCGGGTACAGTGTGGTGGGTTTTCAGTACCCCGGCAGGCTCAACAGCACTCCATCTTTCTGTTTTCCATCCCTTGGCACTTGTTAGACTTTTGCTGTGATGATTAATTTTTGTTCTGCTTCACAGTGACTCTAGGCCTGGCCTTTGTCCTTACTCTAGTGTGAGATTCATCCCCACAGTGCACAGTGCCCACTGCGCCACGTGGCGCCTGTTCACTGCTTTGTGATTTTCTGCTGGTGGGTATAGTAGCCGAGACATGGCCTTTTGTAGGTTATGGACTGTTATGAGCAGAAGTGCTTAGATCATCCTTGTCCTGGTCCTTTATTGACAGACACTCTCATTGCTCTTGACTCTATGTTAGGCTAGACTGCTGGAGCGTGCCATTTGTACACATCCAAAATAGTTGACAATTAATGTGCTTCATATGGTTCAACTGACACTGGGAAGGTGAGGTGCTGGCTCAAGGGTAGCTGTTGTACTCAGCATTGGAGTTGGAGCTATTGCGAAAGGTGTTTCCAGCATGACTGTAACACTTCTCAGCATGTGGCTGAACACTGTTTCCCCTGTCCTTAGCGACCTTGGATACTGTTGTTGTAGTTTAAAGCATGGTCGTCATAACTGAATGTGCTAATGTTTTTGTTCTGCCTCACAGAAAATAGATGCACAAGCTATTGAAGAATTCTACGGGTTGACGTCTGATATCTCCAAGAACTCGGAGTCTGGGTACATCCTTTTCTATCAGTCTCGAGACTGAAGGGAGCCAAGGTGGAGAGAAGCAGCTGCATGCTTCTCTGGTGGTTTCGGAAAGGATCAAGCTGATGTTCAAGAAGAGAGAGATGCAGGACGCTCAGGGCAGTAGCACACTTTGCATACAATAAAGCAAAGACTGTGGATTAACATGCCCTTCCGATCACAGTAGTTGAATTTTTTGCTCAGGAATCATGCTGTCTGTGCAGTTCCACACAAGCAAGTGAAATCAGAGATACCAGCTCCTCTTGTAAAGCAGCTGCCAGCTGCCGACACACATTTTCTCTGTAACCGCACCAATGATGATTGAGTTCCTCGGGAGGGCAGTGGAAGAATTAGAATGTGCTCGGTTGCTGGAGCGCGCCTCACTGTGTGCGCACGGGATGCTTACACTGTGGATGGGAGCAGCTGAGTGGTCTTTTCAGACGTACCTTTTGGAAAGTACCTTTGGGCCCAACACTCGCAGTTGCCTTCCTGACACCCAGAACTAGCAACATGGAGCCCAGTGTCAGGAAGTCAAGGATACTCTGCTTCTCTGGAGAAGCGTGTGATAATGTACAGTGTGTGTACACAGAGGGACAGTGGGTCAGAAGTGGCTTCTTGGTTCCCCCAGGGGAAAGACTGGCTTTGTAATGATCATTTTCCTTATTTATTTTATTAAACTGGTGGAGTCCGAGCATTATATGAAGTGCCGGTGATTCTGTCAGCAAATCCTAGCACATTTTCCCAGTGTGTGAGGAGGTAGTTCTGTTGTCTGTCTCTGTAAGGTGAACTGAAGAGTCTAGTAATCACTAAGATAATCATGACATGATCGCAGTGGTGGGTAGATACTGTCAGGAGGGCTCTCCCTGGCTGAATAGTTTCTCTTTGTCATAGTTGTCACTTGCTTTTTTAATGTTTTTTTTTTTCAGTGAAGTAGAAACCCTGTTGCTAGAGTGATAAAGGAAACCCTAGTGTGATGTCAGCACACTGTCGGCCAGAACCCCCAAAATGCTAGCAGCTGTTAGTCTCTTTAGCCTTGGGAAGGACTGATGGGCCCATTAGAACCTCAGCAGCCAGGGAGCAGCTAGAGCCCTTTGGAAGATTACACTTTGGTGACAGACCAGTAATCTAGAGGAGAAGCTCCTCCCCCTCCTGACCTGCCGCAGCCATTAGAATGGTGTTCAGGAGCTTGTGACACAGTGCAGGGAGTCTCCGTGGACGGCTGAGCATCAAGTGGTATGGCAGGGCTCAGTGTAACTTGCAGAAAGCAGTGGAAGATTATGGTCCAAGTCCCAGCAGCCCAGCACTGGGTGGTCCATCACACTGCACTCTGCATGCCGTGCTGGTGGCCCGTTGATAAGCCCCTAATTTTCTAAAGTTATTTTACTAAAACTGTTGACTGAGAAGCAAACAGCAAAAAGAAATGTTTTTGTGCTGCTATTAACATTTATTTTCTGTACCTTTTAGCTCAGGAAATGACCTCATCTAGTCATCCCATACGCCGATGTATAACAGGGTCACTTAGCTAATTGGGCTTCATAGACAGATGTGTTGGGAGAAAAAGATGATCTTTTGACAAACTCATTTTATAGTTTCTGAAGCCTTACCTGGCTGAGGTTTGTGATCTGCCAGCACCGCACAGAGAGCACAGCCAGGAGCGTGGGGGAGTCAGAGCCGTGAGAGCAGGTGCACATCGAGGGCTTCGAACAAATTGTGTGGGAATTCAGAACTGCGTTTTTTGCAGCTTCGTGTTCAAAGAAAAGGCATAAAGTATGGCTGGGTCCCCAAGGCTGCCCCTTGCAGCACTGAAGTACTGTGCTGTTGGTTGTACACAGTTTTCTTGAATTTAAAACGTACGCAGAAGAAAGCCTAGTTCCGCATGGCAGCAAGTCCTAGCAAGGGTGCTGAGCTGGCAGTCAGCCACTTCCCGCTCAGGTCCGCTCTGGACAGTCTGCAGGGGAAGGACTGCTGACTGTTGCCTCTGCTCCTTTTCATTCTTAGTGAGATGGAGCTAAGTAAAACATTTTGATTTTATCAGATACTCAATAAACTTAAAAAAAAAAAATCCAGGGTTTGGGTTGGGGACTGGGAATATTAGGTGTAGTAGGTGGAAAAGGTGACCCGGCCAGCACGTGTTTCCAGGTGATTGTTCTTTGCCTGTGATTCTGATGAGGCCAGGTGCAAGTTGCGAACAAGCCTAGTTGCTGTGTAATTATGTACATGTTTGCTGGGGCAGCTGTCCCAAATTTTGTATATTAGAACAAAAGTTTCTATGAATTATCGTAACTAAAAGTAAATATTCTAAGTTAAGCCCCACTTCTGAGTCATGTGACTTCTGCCATAGGAATTTTACCTTTAGAAGGTCACTTACGACAGGAGCCACACGGCTTAGGAAGGAGGCAAGGAAATGTGCTGTAGTGGCCTCACGGCCTCAGCCATCAGTGTAGGGTTTTTCTTTCCTTGATGGCCGTAGGAAGACCTCACTTTCATATACGCCTGATACTTTCTGTAAAGATTCTTTTCATTAAAAATTCTCTTCGTGAGGGATGTGGCTGGGAGCTGGGAGGCAAGGTGCTGGAGTCCTGGCTCTCCAGTGAACTTAACTGTGTGACCGTGGGCAAGTCACTAACCTCTCTGTGCTTCAGTCTCCCTCCTGTAAATGGGAGTAATACCTACCTCACAGGGTTGTTGTGGGGATTAATTAGAGATAATGTCTGTAAAGCATTTAAGGTTCTTGAAGAAGGCGCTATATAAATACAAAATAATATCTATTAAAATTGGCTTATTTGTGATTGTTGGCTTTTACGTATATATTTTTTTCTTTTTGCCCAAAATGTATTTGGAATTAGAAGCATACACTTTAGGACTTGTGTTAGTCCTTTTGTGTCATTTAGAGCTTTTGTTACTCAAAGTTCCTAGAAGCCCACATGTGTATGAACAGTGGTTTGTGGGCTCTCAGTTCTGAACAGCCGTCTGCTGTGTTTTCCAGCACCTTACGACGTACTAAGACTTGTGGTTCCGGGGACTCGGTTCATGGTCAGTTGGCTCCATGAGTTGGAGCTGTGGCAGACGGACTACCTGGCCCACAGAGCTGGGGCCGCACCTGAAAGCCATATCCGGCCCTCACTCCCCACTGTTGGCCCTGTCTCTGAACAGCCCCACCAAGCCTTCCCCATGAACCTCAGGGAACTCTGGGTCCAGAGCTGCCCTTGTGCAAAGATGTGCCTTTTAAGAGAAATCCCTAGTTTTTACTCAGAATCAGGCTGTTAGAGGGACGTTGCAGAGGTCTCTGTCTGTCTGTCTCTTTTGGCAGCACAGACTTAGCTTCTGTAACATCTGCTCATGCTCTCTGACCATGCTAGAGTGATGCTGTCCTCAGAACAGGTCAGGAAGTTGTCCCCATTAGACTGTTTGGTTGAGTTCCAAATAGCAAAAGTGATTTTCTGTTTGTTGGCTTTTAACCAGTAACTAATACTTGTAAGTCATCCTTGAGGAGTTGGAGGCATACACAGTCTTGTCATTAAAGCACTCACTGAGGAGCCAGCCGGTGACCGTGCACGGTTTTAATCCTCGCACTCGGGAGGCAGAGGCAGGCGGGTCTCTTCTATAAAGTGAGTTCCAGGACAGCCAGGGCTACACAGAGAAACCTTGTCTCAAAAAACAACAAAAGAATTGTCTTAATGTTAAGAAAAGAATCCACTCTGACCAGACGAGCCATTCCTAAATCTGAGTAATTGTAGAATGTTCTGGTTTCAGAAATAAGTTCTGAGAGATTTTCCTTCACAGAGGTAAAGAACCCCACCCCCAGTGGAGCTAAGCAGATGCTGGGCTTCCTGACTTGAGCATATGTGGGGCTCTGCATCTCGTGTCTGTGAGCCACTGCCAGTCCAGCGTTGACCTGATGTGAGAGTTTTCCACTACTTTCTCAGCCTGGACAGAGGAAGCTTACAGAGTGGAACATACATAACACCTCAAAGTTGCCAATGGGTTGTGCCGGAGTTGAACTGGGACCACACTGGGAAGCGGAGAGAGCATGGGCCTGCATTTCTGGCACTGCTGTTTCTGCAGTGGGAGGAGCCGACAGTGGGAAATGAAATGTCAAGCCAACACCATTGGAACTTTTGAGACAGGGTTTCTCTATGTAGCCTGGCTGTCCTGGAACTCACTCTGTAACCAGACTGGCCTCGAACTCACAGAGATCCACCCGTCTCTGCCTCCTTCCATTAGAAGCTTTTTAAGTGGGATTCTTAGAGCCAGCTACAGTGCTGTGCTAGAGTCTCACGCGCCTTCCCAGATGTGGCAGCCCACTAGAAGCACACTGAAGGTTGTAGGTAATTGGCCCCATACTTTCTGTTCCCGTGTCCACATTTCCTTATTCTGTTCTTTGCTCTTCACACTAGATGAGGGTAGGTTGCTGAAGTTTACCATTGGAAAATTGCCTCTGCTTCTTCCTCTTCCTAAGAAGAGAGGAGGGTGAGCTGAATACACCAGGGCTGAAATTCCAACGAGATTTTCTGTTTGAGCAGGCAGGCTGGTCTCAAAATCAAATCAGTGGCATTGGGCACATCCACTCCACATCCACAGAACACTTCACTCAAAGGATGTTTAGGTTTGGAGGGTTGAAGAAACGTTACAGCCTCTGTGATGAAAGACTTCCATTTAAAACACCTGCAATCCCAGCACTCTGGAAGTGGATGCCAGAGGGTGGAGGGTTCAAAGCCATCATCAGCTACACAGGTAATTTGAAATTTGAGGCCATTCTGAGCCACATGAGACCCTCTCTCCAAAATGAAGGATCAGAAGCATGCCCTGCTATGTGATAGTGTTATTTGTAATACTCCCCATAAAGTCCTGAAAGCATATTGGGTCACTTGTAAACAGTGTTGAAGAAAAATAAAACCATCTTACTATGTTCCTAAAAACTTACACTACTCTTGTTGTGTTAGTTCCTATTCTATTACTGTGAAAACACCATGACCAAGGCAACTTAAGAAAGAAAATACTGAATTGAACTTAGAAATTGGTTTCTAGAGGGTTGGTGTCCTGGAGGGTGGAGTAAAGGCATGGTGGTGGAGACAGCACACTGAACTTGAGGAAACTCAAAGCCTACCAACCAGTGATGTACTCTCTAACCCTTCCCAAACAGTTTTACCAACTGGGGACCAAGTAGTCAAACATAGGAGTCTATGGGGACCATTCTCTTTCAAACCACTATACCCACCAAAGAGAAAGGCCCGTTTTAAATGCAGTATGAACATTGTGGTGTTGATTTGTATGCACGATAGACTTTGTATTCTCCATGCTAAACTATCAGAGCTAATTGCATATTACATTCGTTTAACTTGACATTATGCAGGGTGAGATGGTTTATGACCTGTGCCAAAGTGGATGGGTGGAAAGCCACTCTTGGGCTGCAGTCAGGAGACGGCATGGAGCGGCTGTGCTGGGACTCCCGAGATGAGACTGGGCTGAAGGACAGGGACAGGAGTGCCAGGGACAGTTCCTATTTCTCCAGGTTCCCAATGGGGTGATGGGAAAGGCTGAACGCAGGGAGAGGTTACAAGTATTTGCTTCTAAGAAACTGCCCTTGCCTGGCATTTCCAGCAGCCTGGAGTTCGTGATGGCTTGTCGTCAGCTAGACCCACGGAGCCTGTGCTGCACCCCTCCCCCATGTCACAAGAGCAGAGCTGTCCCGTTGGGACTTGAGGTGCGGTAGAGTTGAAATGGGCTGGTATGCTCCATAAGAAGACGGTTTGGTGTCCTCCCTTGCAGGGTGTCACGAAGACTACTGATTCTGGTTTGTGTCGAGTTGACAAAAACCTAACGAGCACACTCTGGCTTTCCAATACTCTTGATAAACACTACAGTTGAAAAAGTTGGCGGTTAAACTGGTTTGAAAACTGGCCTGTTTCCTATGGATTCATGGGAGCCGGAGACATGGTTCAGAGGGTAAAAGCACTGGCTCCTCTTCCAGAGGACCCAGGTTCAATTCCCAGCTCCCACGTGGCAGCTTATAGCTATCTCCAGTTCCAAGGGATCTGGCACCGTCTCAAAGACATACATGCAGGAAAAACACCAATGCAAATAAGTAAAATCTTAACAAAACAACTTCCCACCCTACCCCCCCCCAAAAAAAAAACTGGCCACATTACCTATGGGCTCTTTATAGCCCAGCCTGTCTGTGTGGACATTGTAAGATTTCAGTAAATGTATAAAAGCTCCGCCTCCATTTTGGACATGTATCACACTTTCTCCATCCCCGTCATTTTCTCACCAAATATTTATGAGCCTCCTACGAAGACCAAAGCGCAGAGTTGTCACGCTCATTGTTGCTGTCCCTCCAGAACTGCCTGAAAACAGCAGACTGTCTCAGACTTGGATTGACCTGTCCTGTGGATGACCACGTCCCCTGCACTGCTGATCATCAGCCTTGACTACTGAAGGCTATAATTCTTCGGTTTGCAGAAAGATACTGTGTTATTCAGGGTTTTCTAGGGGGCAGAATTTAAAGAATGAATATATGTATTCATTGAACCTGGGTCCTCTGTAGGAGCACTGTTGAACCCTACTTATTTTTTTAGTTATGTGTTTTTAGGGGTTGGAGTACCTACAGTGCATGCATACACATACATATACACACACATTCGTGTGTGTGTGTGTGTGTGTGTATGTGTGTGTGTTCTAATGAATCATATTTATTAGAATGACATGCAGGCTTTGGCCCAGCTTATCTAATAATGGCCGTCTACCAGTAGAAGGTCCCAAGAATCCAGAAGTTCAGTCTACAAGGGCTGGATGTCTTTGCTGGTCTTCAGTATACACTCGAATCCCAAAGAAGTAGGCTCTAATGCCAGAGAAGGAATGCGTGTGCTAGTGAAAGCAAGAACAGGCAGGCAACGCGAGAGCTGGCTTCTTTCTTCCATGTCCTTTAGGCTGCCAGTAGAAGGTGTGGCCCAGTTAAAGGTGGATCTTCCCACCTCAAAGATCCGGATTAGAAGTGAGTTTTCCCACTTCAAATGATTTAATTAAAACAAAACAAAATCCTCCACAGGTGTGTCCAGCCACTTGGGTTCGTTGCTTCCAGATGTCATCAAGTTGACAAGCAAGGAGAGCCATCACAGGTATTTAACCTCATAAACCGTGTGACTCAGAGTACTGGGTAGTGCCACGATTAGCTAACTCAGCCAAGCTCTTCGGTTTTCCAGCAGAAGTTACAGAATTGAAACAGTTTGGCTGTTACTGACAAGTGTCTCAGTCTGAAAATAAGATAGAGAAAGTCTCCCCAGAAGCCCTCTGGGGATGAAGTCACCTCCGCAGTTAAAGGGGGTCTGCTCATTTGATACTTTATGCGCCTAATTTCCATGTCTTGGATGCGAGTCTTGTCAGCTGTGGGCATTGCAACGAGTCTTCAAAATCATGGTCAGAAAGAGTTTAATAGGGGGAGCTACTATTTTCCCGAGGATTAAACTAAGCAGAGAATGGAATTATTACATAATCAATTACATCGGCTACTTGATTAAAAACACAAATGCGATTTAGCCCGGAATTATCCTCTGGTTTGCTGTTCTCCAAAATGGGATTACAGTAACAAGGGAGCAAAGCCTTCAGAACACAAGCAGCTACCGTGACACCGCGGGTCCCTGGGCGAGTGCACGTCTGACAAGGACTGTGTGTTCGTGAAATATTAGGGGAAAGTACTGATAATTCTAAGGCTGAGTCGTAGCTCCTATGCCCACTGAAGGTCGTCTGAAGGCAATACGGCATGAGCACAAAGCCTGGAGTTTTGGAATCAGATGCTGACTTCTCTGTCTAAACAGCTGTGTAAAGTTGACCAAATTACTTAACCTTGTCAAGTGTGTTTCAAATAAACCTGAACGAGACATAACGGTAGCTGCTCGGCCAGGTCGATTTTAGATTGTTGAGACACTGTGCATAAAAGGTGTGGTGACCAATGCCTGTAATCCCAGTGCTTGAGTGACTGAGGCAGGAGCATTGCCTTGAGTACGAGGCCAGGCTGGGCTACAAAGTGAGCCCCTGTCTCAGAATGAAACACTGAGACATTCATACATGCTGAACACATCTTCAGCCTCCGTATATGGGTAGCCGACAGTGGAAGCACTTGGTGTAACACAGGTCAGGAGACAGTCGGGACTCATTCCAGAGTAGGAGGTCACTTCTGCACCCTGGGAAGGGAAGCACGTAGAGTCAGTGGTTCTCAATCCCAAACACGTGAGAGAATCTTTTTATTATTATTATTATTTTATTTTTTTATTTTCGAGACAGGGTTTCTCCGTAGCTTTTTGGTTCCTGTGCTGAAACTAGCTCTTGTAGACCAGGCTGGCCTCAAACTCACAGAGATCTGCCTGCCTCTGCCTCCTAAGTGCTGGGATTAAAGGCATGCGCCACCACCGCCCGACTTGAGAGAATCTTTTGGGGGGGCTTTAGAAAAAGCCAGTATCCCTACCTGCTTGCAAGCTCTGACTTTAGCTCACCTGCTTTGAGGATGGGTATCCTTGTCTTAAGTCACTGATGGTATTCAATGCAGGGGGCAGGGGCTGAAGAGGACTGCACCGGTCCCTCAGCAGGTGCTTACCGGCCAATGTCTGAGTGGTCCTCAAGGAGATGTTGCCTCGCCAAGGTCTCGTTACACGTGGATGGTTGTGAGCTCCAATGTGGGTGCTGGGAACTGAACCTGGGTCTTCTGCAAGAGCAGCCAGAGCTCTTGACTACTTAGCTCTGTTTGTTTCTTAATTTTAGTGTATGTGATGCTGGGCGGTGGTGGCGCACGCCTTTAATCCCAGCACTCGGGAGGCAGAGGCAGGTGGACCTCTGGGAGTTTGAGGTCAAAAACAAAGTGAGTTCCAGGACAGCTAGGACTGTTAACGCAGAGAAACCCTACCTCAATAAATAAATAAAATATAAAAGTAAAAATAAATAAACAAAATCCCATGTATGTGTGGGGAGTGTGCACGTGAATGCAGTCCCTGCAGAGGTCAGAGCCTCCGGTGCTGGAGTCACAGAGGGATGTGAACACTAGATATGTGTTCACAGGGACAAAGACCTGGGATGGCTGCCATCATGGAATCTCAGTGCCACAGTGGGGTGCTTTTGAGAGTCATAGATGTATTGGTGAGCTGTCTGCTGGAAGATCAGCTGTAAGCCAGGCTGTCTTGGGTAAAGAGGGACACATAGAGCACCCCAGAATATATCAGAATGTTTCAGAAACCTTTGTAATGAAAAGCCAGGTTCACCACCACTTCCTGTTACAGCCCAGCCCTCATCCTGGTGGGAGTGTGTCCCAACCACCTGCCTTTCTCCAAAAGCACCCTGCAGGGCACCCCAAGAGTCATTGGTCTCGGGACACTTTCTAAAGCCACCCTGGTCCTTAAGGGCAGAGAATGCTGAACAGTTACACTAACTTCTGGTAAAAAGTAGCAAAACTGACCGTGAGGGGTCCTGTCCTGCAAAGATCTGCAAGAGGAAGAAGCAATTCCGTGCTGTGGGGGCCTCTCTGTACAGATCGTTTCCTCCAAGGTCAAGAACCTATCGAGCTTTGCAGATGTTCTGCTAAAATGTGATCTAAGGGAGCATGCCCAAGCCTAGAGGTCAGATCTTCAGTCTACTCCCATGCTGTGGTGCAGACATTGAAATGGGAAGGTCAAGCTGGACGATGGTGGAGCATGCCCCCCCCCCATACACATAATTTAAGAAGCAAAAAGAGCAATGGGCTGCTTTTCCATAGGACCTGGGTTCGGTTCCCAGCACCCACATGGTAACTTACAACCACCTATAAACTCAAGTTCCAGAAGTTTCAATGTCCTCTTCTGGCCTCTGAGAGAACTGCATGCATGTGATATAGGAAAACACCTACACACATAAAATAAAAATAAAACGTACAGGAAAAAACAAAGAGAGGAGGTCTTTATGGACCTGGATTGGCTCATTGGCTATGCCTCTCCGTGTTTGGTATCTTAGGGATGGGCACAAGATCACAAAAGACACACTACAGAGTGTGTGGATGGCAGAGGGACCCAGGCTGGACTGTGAAGTGGACAGAGACTGGGAGCCCTTCAGTGAGATGCCTGCTTGTAGTCAGGGCAGAAAGGAGGAGAAAACGGAGTGAGGATTTTCTGCAAGGCTGGGGTGGGGCTGGCACAGCCTGCTGTCATGTCGTTCCATGTGGAATGCTGAGCTCCAAGCATTCGTGGGACTGGGACTCACCCCTGTGCGCCCCTTCCTCCCGCTGCCTTATGGCTGCACAGGCGAAGAGTCACCGGCACTTGGGTGTTTTGGAGCGATGGCTCCCAGCTCTGTTCAGCTTCACACCCTGCCAGCCCATGCCACCACTTCAGTCCTCCACTACGAAAACCAGCCATCTGCTCCCACGGACAGCTATTCTGTTATTTATAGTTTAAATTCCGTTGCCTTTTGTATAATTTCAGTTTTTAAAATTTTTGTTAAGTGTGATTTTTTTTTTATGGCCCACGTGTAGTCTATCTGGATGTTTCATGGCGCTGAAAATAAGCATTAGCTGCTGTTCCCCTAGGCGCTGCTCCCTGTCAGTTGGATGCGGTTGGTTGATCTATAGTTTAGTTCACGTACGTCCCTATTTGCTGTGGAGACTTGTGTTGCTATGGATCTTGGTTTATTGATACAAATTTAAGGTCAATTTTGATATATGTATATTTTTGCTCTTGATTAAGGTATAGTGTTAGTGCAGCTCATTTAAAAATGTAATGTATAATTAAGAAATATAGAGATCCGCCTGCCTCTGCCTCACGAGAGCTGGGGTTAAAGGTGTGTGCTACCACCTCCAGCTACGACTTGTTTTCTCAGAGTGTGCTCACAAACACTTGGACTTCTCTCATGGCTCCATTCCTGGAACGTGTTCTGATACCATGTCCAGGCACTTTTTTTAAAAAAAAATGAGAAACCCACAGGCTATTGAGTCATTGTCCCCTTTGTGTGATAAGTCCATTTACTGTGCTGTCAGCTGACGCGGTCACTGGTACTGGCAGCTTTAGGTCACCATGTGAAAGTTGAACACAGAGCCCGCTTTCTCTTCCAGGACTTCTATGCTTTGGTCTCAAGTCTGATGCCGTCAATAAAACTTTCGTGTCCAGATATCTGTGTTTTGGGAGAGAGAGCCTAGGTGTCCTCCTGAGCTTGCATCAAAGCTGCGTCTCTGTTCGAGAACCTTCATTCTCCTTCAGGTTGTCTCCTGTCATTCTCCTAGCCTCCTTCCCGTTCCTGTCAGTGAGGGACACTTGAAGGGGGACCCCACAGTCCTCTACACCAGCGTTTACTTGGCAGTTAGCATCCTGTCTCTGTTGATACCATCAAGTGACTAGCGACCCATTTTCACCTTTTACGATGAGATGAACCGGAGAGCCATCCATAGGGACTTGTAAAAATGACAGAGCTATAAGACATGTCCAGGCCTGAGGGTGATGGCTTTCCCAGATGCTTGTTAAACAAAAAAGAGCCAAAAAAAAAAAAAAAACCCAAAAAACAAAAAAAAAAACAAACAAAAAAAAAAACAAAAACAAAAACCAGGTTGCGAGAGTTCATAGGCCAATGAAACAGAGCGTTTCTTCTCATCCCTGTGCGGCTTTTCCCAGGGCTGTAGAAGCAGCTGTGACTTCATGGATCCCGTGCTTCTCCAGAAACAAGGTGCGTGAGAAGGTCTGGAGAACGGTACCCACGCTCGCGACAGCATAGTCTCCCTGGAGTGTGACCCCAAGTGTCGGCGACGCCTTCTTTTTAAGACAAATGGAAACATGGGCTTCCGTGAATCACACACTTATGCTTTCTGCCTTTTCTTTGCTTCACCGATAGACTGTCCTCCACATTTATCCATGTTGTCGAAAATGACAGGATGTCCTGTTTGTCTTGGGCTGAATGCCTTCCACCATGTGTACACAACACCATGTCTGTCTGTGTGATGGGAGGCTCTTAGGTTGGACCCAGCGTATCCAGCTTCTGCTCTCATTCATAACGTAACTTCCAGCCTCTCTCCTCTCCAGCAGTGTAACGGAAGTTTCTCTAGTTGATTCGTTCCTAGAATCAACTTTGATTACATTGCTTTTTCTCAGCCTGAGCAAGCCATGGGGAGCAAGCCATGGGGAGCAAGCCATGGGGAGCAAGCCATGGGGAGCAAGCCAGTGAGCAGTGTTCCTCCATGGTGTCCACTCCAGTTCCTGCCTCCAGGATCCTGCTTGACCTTGACTTGCCTCACGAGAGACTGAAAACTGTAAGATTTTGGAAGAAACCTTTTTCTCCCCGGGTTGTTTCTGGTCATGATGTTTTATCACAGCAGTAGAAACCCTAACAAATACAAAATGTATGGGAACTTTCAAATGGTTGGTTATTGCCCAGTCTTCTTCCCATTGCTGGTCTTTAATATAATTCCCTGTGATTGACAGGGAATGGGTGCAGAGTCCACGCTATCTCCTTTAAGTTTTGAGTGTTTTTTTTTCTGGACTAAAATATGGTCTAACCTGGAGAATGTGTGCACTTGACTGTGATTCTATTGTCTTGGGAAGTAGTTGTTTGTTTTCAAGGGTCTTTATATCTTTGCTGATAGTCTGTCTCTCTGTTCTATCAGTTGCTAAGAAAGGAGAATTGAATTTTCCAATTTATAGCTGGTTTGGCTTTCCCCCTTAAGGACATTTTATCAGTTTTTACTGAGTATTTGGGGCTTTGTTGGTGTGTAGATGTTTTCCATTGTTCCATCTTGCTGATAGTTGACTGCATTCTCTTAGTGAGTATTGCTATTCCTTTTTTTTTTTTTACATTGCTATTAAAAAGCTTTTTGTGTGTGTGGTATAATTTTTTCTGTTTTGTTTTCTCTTATAACAGTGCTGGTGGGCTCCAGGGTTACTTATTTTCCTGTGTTAGTTTTACAAGCTGCCTTTTAGGCATTTTCGTTTGCTTGTTTGTTTGAGACAGGGTATCTCTTTGTAGCCCTGGCTGTCCTGGAACTCTGTAGATCAGTCTGGCCTTAGACTCAAAGATCCACCTGCCTCTGCCTCCCGAGTGCTGGGGTTAAAGGCGTGCGCCACCAGGCCCAATGGGAAGGAATAATATTAACACCCCGGTCCAACTTCTTCTCCTAATGTTCTTACTTTAGCCGGATGTGGTGATGCGCACCCGCACTCCCAGCTCTTAACATGGACCACTTAGCTAGTGACATTTCAGCCTGGGTTCTAGCCTGGGCTACATAGTCAAAGAAAGAAGAAAAGAAAAGAAAATCTTTATCCGACTTTACCCACATCAAAGTGGGAGCCACCTACATTTTACCTCAAGACAGCTAAGACTGTTTCTTCCTGAAGTGTCTATCCACACTCGGCACACTTTTAGGAAGTAGTCACTTAGTGGTGAAGTGGAGGCTGGGGCATGGACCATGGGCAGACAAGAGGCGTGATGTGAAGGACCAGAAAGAAAAGATCTGCAGGACAGAGGGAAGGCAGGGGAGGTTCTGTGGCCTGGGGAGGAATCTGCAATCTTCCATTGTGACCCAGCTCCCATGGTGATGCAGTGTGTGTAAGTTTGTAAGGGGGAGAGAAAGACGTGTGTGTGTGTGTGTGTGTGTGTGTGTGTGTGTGTGTGTGTGAGAGAGAGAGAGAGAGAGAGAGAGAGAGAGAGAGAGAAAGAGAGAGAGAATTGGTAAGTCTCAAATCCTGGGATAAATGGCTGAGATGCCTATTTAACATCACAAAGGGGACCTGGTAGCCAGGTTCTCCCAGCATCCCTCAGTTCCTACCTGTTACAGGATTTGATTGGCGTACCCTCTACCCCCAAACTGGGCTGCCCTTCCCCCAGAGGCTCTTCTCTATATAACCCAGACATTTTGGTACCTTTGCCTTTTTGGTTGCTAAGATGCCAGTCGCTGACCTCCGAGGTCCATCCACGGAGGTCTAAAGCTAGAGATGGAGGCTGACCGCAGATTTGCATGTCTTGGAGGGAAAAGGCAGCGGGTGACACTGGCCTTCCTTGCATATAGGAAAGGCTGCCTTGGGATCCCCAGAAATGGGTAGGAGTGAGGAACGGGCATGGGCGTTAGGAACCACAATTGTGTGGGTCCTAATTCTTCCATGCTTCCTCCTCCTTCTCTTCTTCTAAATAAATTTTCTTATAAAAGCAAAAGCCTTGCAAGTAAATAAAACCGCCACACCAAAATTAACTCTGCATTGTTACAGTCAAACTACAAGCACCGTTCTGTCTTATTCATGGTGGCAGCTGTACAGGGGCAAACCAGGATTGCTCTGAGGCGTCATGACGTCACATTTTCCCTTTGTCAGTATTTAGGAATAGACATGTGATCCAGTTACGGCCAATGAAACTCGGGGAGGACAAGTCCGGTGCTGTGACCATTAGCTTTAGCTATTTGCCAAGATGACTGTAGGCACCGGATAAGATGGGCTGTTTCAGGCAGTGTGAGTGAACCTCATACAATCAGTTGGAGGTCTGAACAGAACAACAAGGCCCATCCCCGGAGGAGAGACGAGATGCCTTCTGCCAGATGGTCTCCAGGCTGTGCCACTCGGGTTTTTCTTGGCTTTGGATATGAATTGAAACTTCAACTCTTCTTGGGTTTTGAACTTTCTAGAACTACATCGCCCACTTTCCTGGGTCTCCTTCAGATCTTGGGACTTATGAGCCTCCACAGTCATATGAGCCGACCCCTTGGGACAAGGCTTTTGTAAGTGTAGGTTCTGTTTCTGCAGGGCACGTTCTGAGAAAGCACCCTCTCTGTTGCGAAGAGCGAGCCTGTGAGGAGATGCCTCTGTGGTCCTATTTATGATTCTGTTAGTCTCTCGGGCTAGGACGGCCATCTTTGGGTTGTCAGAGCGCCAGCTGAGGCTGAGAGCTGTGCTGGGAATGGCCAAGGGCAGAGCTGGTGTCGTTAGTGACATTGTTGGGTCACTGAACCTATTAAGGGCCAGCTTGGTCCAGGCTCCATGCTCTGGGAGATTAAAAATAAAAAAAACAAAAAAAAACTCTTCTTGCTTAATTCTTACTACCAAACGTGTGTTCACATTGAGCAGGCGCTCCGACAGCTGTGACAGCCAAGAGCGCTAGTAATGCATGCTGTATTTCAAACAAACACGTGCAGGCTGCTTCTGATTTTTTCCAGAGCCCTCGCTCTACTTTTCTGTTATCGATTTCTTTTATTGATTGATTTTTGCCGCCCTGGGGACTTCATACACACTGGGCAAGTGTCCTACCACTCAGCCACACCCATAACCGCATCTCTCTCTTCCTGAGACAGGGTATCACTATCACTCCATAGTCCACTCTAGCCTGAAACTAGGGATTCTGCCTCCAGCTCCCGAAGCCCCCTCGTTGTAACAAGGTCTCCGGTGATCTGTGTCCACACTGGGGTTTGATACATGTAGACTTCAGTGACTTTCAGCTGTGAGTTCTGCTCCTTGGGTTGAGGCATGGGATCCTCAAATAGAAGTTTGTGAGTGTGTGCTTATGTTTTCTAACCAAGCCCTTGGGTCTGCTTGATTCTTGGACAGTATTATTTCCTACTTCCCCCCTCCCTAATTTTCCCAAGTGTTTCATGTTTCCTTCAAGACTTGACCAAGGCAACAAAGCCACCTGGAAGCTCCTGGCCTCTCTCAGAGGCTGAACACAGTGTTCCATGTCATGGGTTTTTGTTGTTGTTGTTAAGTATTTGTGTGTGTGTGTGTGTGTGTGTGTGTGTGTGTGTCTGTGAATGTGAGTGCTGTCTTGGGGTTACTATTGCTGTGGCCATGACCAAAAGAAACTTAGGGAGGAAAGGATTTATTTGGCTTACATGCACTAGGTCACAGCCCATTGACGGAACCAAGGTAGGAACTCAAAACTAGGCAGGAACCTAGAGGCCGGAGCTGATGCAGAGGCCATGGAATACTTGTTTGTTCCTCATGGCTCGCTCAGCTTCCACTTTCATAGAACCCAGGACCATCAGTGATTGATGGTATCCACAGTGGATTGGTACACCAATCATTAATTAAGAAAATGTTCTGTAGGCTTGGCTACCGCTGGATCTTACGGAGGCATTTTCTCAGTTGAGGCCCCCTCCTATCAGATAACTCTTGTGTCAGGTGGACATGAAACTAGCAAGTGGATAGAGCTGGAGTTACAGGAGGTTGTGAGTCATCAGTGTGGGCGCCAGGGATTGAACTCTGGTTCTCGGCTCCTAACTGCTGAGCCATCTCTCCAACCTCTTCAAGATTCACTGATTTTTACTTTATGTGTATGAGTGTTTTGCTTGCATGTGTGTATATACACTACATGGGTGTGGTGCCCAGTTATGCCAGAAGAAGGCTTTGGATCCCATCCCCTGGAACTGGAATTATAGATGGTTGTGAGCTACCATGTGGGGGCTAGGAATTGAACCCCCGTCCTCTAGAAGAACAGCCAGTGCTCTTAGCCCCTGAGCCATCTCTCCAGCTCAGTGTCATGTGTTAGTCACTTGTTTTCTTGTTGGATCCTTCAACCAGAACCTCTGTACCCCGAGGAAAACCCATTTTTCCCCTCTTTGTGTTATCTACTCCTGTCTGGTGCATGGAACTTGTTAAGTATTTTTCAAAGACGAAATGTGTACTGTGTGGCTGATCTACTCCTTGCTCCCATGCCCTCCCCAAGGCAACTCCAGGCCTTTTGTGGAGGCACTGCTGTGGCAGGAAGCCCAGAGGGATTAGGGAATTAGGAGGCCTGCTGGTGGCAGCTGCCTCTCCCATCTTGCCCTGTGGCTTTATTTCCCCAGAGACCTGGGTGAACAGGCAGCTGAGTGCTCTTCCGCCCCTCCACCCCACTTCCTCAAGAACAAATGTCACAAGCCACCCAACAGCTGAGGAAGAAATGCTTCGGCTTAGAGGGCAGCCTGCCAATTGAGATCCCAGGGCTGCAAGCACTTGCCTATGCCTCCACCTGTGCAGAAACCCATGCGCAGAGGCCGCCCACAAAAACCCTACTCTGGCCACTGTGGAAAAAAAGCTCAAAGGTAATGAAACGGAACCCGGTGTGGAGGCCATGATGGCATCCAGTCGAGGAGGTCAGTGGCCAAAGGATGATTTAGGATTGACGATTTCTCCCTTGCCAGATGCAATGCGCTCCATTAATATGCTGAGGTTTTTTTTTTTTTTTTTTTTTTTTTTTTTTTTTTTTTTTTTTTTTTGTAAAACTGGGCTGGCTTTGGCTTGGGATGAGTGAAGATGTCTGGGGAGACAGTCTGAGGGAGTTTGGGAGAGAATAGCCCAGGCCTGAGCCAAGGAACCCTGTGCTTGGCAGGCAGAGGTGAGATGTGCTCATTCCCCAGCAGGCTGAGGCTGGGGCTGCTCTCCTCATTAGCAGGGCGTCTGCCTCATTTGCTGTGCACACAGGCTCTGTGCACTTGGGAAATCAATTCCTGAGTTCAGATGCCTCACTCCAGCTGGTGCCTGCCTTGCCCAAGGGGCAGATGGAGTAATGCCTCGTTCTGATTTCAAGAAAGAACTGGAGAGAGGATGTAGTACAGGAGAGCCATGGTGTCTGCCCCAGAGAGGCCCCCAGAGTTATTCTCCAGTGGGAGCCGGTGGAAACGGAGACACCACAGTTCATTCATCCATTCTGCAAATGTCATTGTCGGGGGGCTGGGGTCTGTGGGGGCCCTTGGAGTACATATCTAGAGTGCAGCTCCTGCCCTCGGATGGCTTCCCGTGCAGGGGGAGACACATCTTTGATCCCACGCGGTCAGAACTGTGTTCAATAGAGTATGTAGAGCGTGTCCCTAAGGGGACAGCTAACGCAGACCAAAGGCAGAAACAAGGTGCCAGTGAAGGGACACATGCAGGAGAGAAAGCCAACATTCTCAGTGCCAACCGTGTGCCGTGTGCCACACCTGCCTCTAGATGGGGACCAGAGGCTCATGTAGGGGCCACCAGAGCCCAACTCGGGGGTCACATTATCCCCACTCATGCCAGGAACAAAGGAGGAACCATCAAGGCCATATTAACTACATTATTTTAGACCCTACACTGGATGTGTTGACACCTGGGGTCCTGTGCTCCCAGGGCCTGCCTGTAGGGACGGTAGACGCCCGCAGAAGACAAACCGCTTACTCGTTCAGGGGCGTGGGCGAGCCCTCACACTCTGCCCCTTTCAACCTCGGGGTGTCACGTTCAATGGCCCCTACGTACAAAGTGAACCAACCTCACCACTCGGCATCCGCTTACTCTGCATCCACTCTCCCTTCCCACAGAGACCACAGTGAAAGCTTTCTGTGCCTTTGCCTTCCCCCACCTCCTGACCAACCCAGCACTCCCCTGCCTGGCTCCACGTGGTGTGCTGTGGCCCCTTGGGGGCGGTCTGTTAGTAACAATAGCTTCCCAACATTCTTAGTGCCAATGGCAGCTGTCTCCTGATCCATTAGCCCTGCCACAGCTGATTAATAATACAACCCACACTTAAAGTCAGTCAGAGGGAGTAGCTGGGGTCACAAGACCAGCACGTCTTGCATGGACCCCGAGCTAATGGGGCTGAGCATGTAGGGCGGGGCTAGAGAAGATGGGCAGAGGATGGGCGGTGCTTGGCAAAAGCAGCCTTGCGTCTTGGGTTGCCTGATTCAGGGTTTGTCACACACGTGGGAGCGTCAGAGATGGGCTCTTGGGGGATGTTCCACTGCAACCGGAACAAAGTCCACCTGGGGTGGGACACTGGGGTAACGCAGAGTGGTAGATGTCACTACAACAAGAAGAGAGTCAGTCTGGGACAGCGGGGTAGCGTGGAGCAGTCTGTCCTGGTCCGGGGCCAGCCCAGACCATAAATTATTTCTCGGACCAGAGGGGAGGTGTGGGAATAAAGACACAACTCACATGACTTCATCGGGAGGGAGTTTTCAGGGATCCCTCATGAAATCCTGAGTTCACATCCTGAAAAATCACCCGTGTTTATGCTCCAAACAGGTTTTATACCAAAGAGTAAACTGAGGGGGAAATTCATTAGCATTCTGTTTCCTAGATAGCCAGGCGAATGACGTCTTCCTATCTATGCCTGCTCTGTCTTCCCGGGTGGACTATGGCCCTACACAGTCGATGTCACTGCAGCAAGGAGAGCATGGGCCTGGGACACTGGGGTAGCGTGAAGTGGCTGAAGTGCGAGGTCCTGAGGGACAATATTCAGTTTGGTGGCGGGTTTGGTGAGATAAAGTGACAACAAGGGAGGAGTTTGGACAGATGTCTTATCCCACCAACTTGTGCCGCCCTAACCGGAAACCTAAGGCCGGATGCTACAGGAAGGATGGAAACGTATCTCTCCTGGTTTAGGAGAGCGGGAAATCCACGATTAAGTGGCTGCACCTGGCCAGGGCCTTCACTTGGTTTCCCACTGTGGTGGAAAGAGAGTCTGCAAGAGAGAGGAAGGGGCGAAGCGTGCACCCAGCTGTGGATGAGGGGAGAGCCTTTCTGGGCTACAGGCCTTCATCCAGACCCACCTCCCAGCAACACAGCACTGGGTGACGTTTCAACACAGAAATTCCAAATTCAAAGTACATCAGGGCCAGCCGGGGAGAGGGCTCAACGTGTCACTGGCTTGCTGTGCAGCATGAGGACCTGGGTTTTGATTTCCAGCATCCACATAAAATTCTGGGCACACATCTGTTACTTCAGCACTGATGGCCGTGAAGACAGGCAGCTCCTGGGTCTCACTGGCCAGCCAGTCTAGACAATAATGAAGTCCATGTTTAGCGAAAGACCCTGTCTCAAACAACAACAGCAACCAAGACAAACAAACAAACAAGACTTCTGACTTTAACTTCCGACATGCACACATACACTCACAAGCAAGTGCACTGACACACATACATGCAAACCCACACGCGTGCGCACACACACACACACACACACACAGCACGGTAGCACGCAAATACATTAGTGGTGCCTGTTGTTGAGACAGTTTCTTCTGCATTGTGGCCTCAGAACATTCAGCTGGCAGAACTATTGGCCCCTCTCGTTCTAAAATTCTGAGCTCAGGGAAACAGATCAAAGTAAGGGATTAGAGTTACAACATCTGAGATTTTTCTAGATAATAATGTTGTACCTATTGGTCTGTCATTACTGGTTATTGCTCAGCATGTCTCACCAAACTAATAAAAGGCCTAACTGTAAATGATCATGCAATAACTGGCACCTAGAATATACAGAAATGCTTCTTGGGGACCTTAAAGATGCTCTTTGTCCACATCCCTTAAAAACGTACCTCACCCTGGGGAGATGCCAATCAGTAGGATCTGAGTGACGGGGACACACAATTCCTGCTGTACTGTTGTGCAATCAGGAGACTACAGGTGACAGAAATTGGCCGCACACCTCAAAATACTGATAAATGTTTGAGGAGTTGGATATACACAGCCTCACTTTAACACCACGCATCAGAACAACACGGTGCCTCTCAAAGGTGTGGATGTGAAGGCTTTTTTTTCTTTTAGAAGAAGATTTTATTTAAAAAAAAAAAAAAGGTGGAGGTAGCAGGAAAGAAGTAACAGAGAAATAGATCACCATGAATTTTTTGCTCTCCTAAATTTCTTGATTTATTTATTTATTTATTGGTTGTGAGCCTAGCCTTTAATGGCTGAGCCATCTCTCCAGCCCTTATTTTTTTTATTTTTTTTTAAATTTATTTATTTATTAAGGATTTCTGCCTCCTCCCCGCCACCGCCTCCCATTTCCCTCCCCCTCCCCCAATCAAGCCCCCCTTCCTCATCAGCTTGAAGAGCAATCAGGGTTCCCTGCCCTGTGGGAAGTCCAAGGACTGCCCACCTCATCCAGGTCTAGTAAGGTGAGCGTCCAAACTGCCTAGGCTCCCACAAAGCCAGTACGTGCAGTAGGATCAAAAACCCATTGCCATTGTTCTTGAGTTCTCAGTAGTCCTCAGTGTCCGCTATGTTCAGCAAGTCCGGTTTTATCCCAGGCTTTTTCAGACCCAGGCCAGCTGGCCTTGGTGAGTTCCCGATAGAACATCCCCATTGTCTCAGTTGTGGGTGCACCCCTTGCAGTCCTGAGTTCCTTGCTTGTGCTCCCTCTCCTTCTGCTCCTGATTTGGACCTTGAGATTTCTGTCCGGTGCTCCAGTGTGGGTCTCTGTCTCTGTCTCCTTTCATCGCCTGATGAAAGTTAATATTCAGGAGGATGCCTATATGTTTGTCTTTGGATTCACCTTCGTATTTAGCTTCCCTAGGATCTCGAATTATAAGCTCAATGTCCTTTATTTATGGTTAGAAACCAAGACAAAAAGGCAACCCACTGACTGGGAGAAGATCTTCACCAACCCCGCAACTGACAAAGGTCTGATCTCCAAAATATATAAAGAACTCAAGAAACTAGACCGTAAAAGGCTAATCAACCCAATTATAAAATGGGGCACTGAGATGAACAGAGAATTCTCAACAGAACTTCAAATGGCCAAAAGACACTTAAGGTCATGCTCAACTTCCTTAGCAATCAGGGAAATGCAAATCAAGACAACTTTAAGATACCATCTTACACCTGTCAGAATGGCTAAAATAAAAAACTCCAATGATAGCCTTTGCTGGAGAGGTTGTGGAGAAAGGGGTACACTTATCCATTGCTGGTGGGAATGCAAACTTGTGCAACCACCTTGGAAAGCAGTGTGGTGGTTTCTCAGGAAATTCAGGATCAACCTACCCCTGGACCCAGCAATACCACTCTTGGGAATATACCCAAGAGAGGCCCTATCATACAACAAAAGTATATGCTCAACTATGTTCATAGCAGCATTGTTTGTAATAGCCAGAACCTGGAAACAACCTAGATGCCCTTCAATGGAAGAATGAATGAAGAAAGTATGGAATATATACATATTAGAGTATTACTCAGCAGTAAAAAATAAGGACTTCTTGAATTTTGCATACAAATGGATGGAAATAGAAAACACTATCCTGAGTGAGGTAAGCCAGACCCAAAAAGAGGAACATGGGATGTACTCACTCATATTGGGATGTGAAGGCTTTATATTAGTTTAAGAAATGCCCACCACCCATGTCAGAGAACCCTAGGAAGGGTGTGGACGGGGAACAGCTGTGAGGAGGGATTTGAAATGACTTCTGATTTGACATCTGAGATGGATTGCAGTGCCCTGGAACCTCAACACTCAGTTCAGATATGGACCAAAGGTGGCCGAGGCAGAGAAGAAAGCATCCAATGCTCACCAATGGCCAGGGAACAGGGACACACCACAGCTGGGCCGTGTTCGGTGGCACTTGTGGAAGAGCTGTGGGAATTGTTGGCATTGTCTGCTGTGCTGTGTGTGTGCATATGTGTGTGCTGAAGGGAGAGGATAATGAAGCTGGATGTCTCGGTTATGGATTCTATTGCTGTGAAGAGACACCATGACCTTGGCAACTCTTATAAAGTAAAAACATTTAGTTGGGGTCGTTTACATTTTCAGAGGGTTAGGCCGTTATCATGATGGGACATGGTGACTGCAGGCATGGTGCTGGAGCCGAGAGCACTGCATCTTGGTAGGCAGCAGGAAGTGGTCTGAGACACTGGGTGGCATCTGGAGCATATATGAGACCTCAAAGCTCACCTCCACAGTCACACCAACAAGACCACACCTACTCCCACAAGGCCACACCTCCTAATAGTGCCATTCCCTTTGGGGCCCATTTTCTTTTAAACCACCACACTGGGAGGTGGTAAATAATCTTCATGCTGTTTCTTGTTTAATGATTGATATGGGAGAGGCTAGCCCACTATGGGCGGTGCCCTTTCCTGGGCCGGTGGTACTGGAGTACGTAAGAGAGAGGCTGAACAAGCCTTAGGGAGCAGGCCTGTGAAGGACCTTCAAATGCTTCTAAGGCCAAATGAAATCTGTGGAGAATTTGGGCCACAGCTGTGAAGCTGAACCACTGCTTGGGTGGTGTAGGGAAGGTGCGGGGGTGGGGGGGACGGACATGCGGCTCAGAATGGGGCTCTGTGTTTTCTGTGATTATGAGGGAGGGGGGAGGCAGTTTCTGTTGCTGTTGTTGTCAAATACTTAAGCAAACCAAGAAGGATTTCTTTGGTTCAGTTTCAGAGTTGTTAGGCCACCATGGCAGTGTGCCTGTGGTGGAGAGCGAAGAAGCTCACTTCTCAGGGGACAAGAAGGGACAGGCGAGGTACCTGCTCCATCGGGCTTTCCCCTTTTTCCTATTTTATGCCGTGTAGCCTCGCAGCTGCCGGTAACGGTGTCACCCACATTCAGTGCGCATCTCCCTCCTAGTTCGTTCTCTCTGGACACACCTACGTATCTCACCTCCTCGGTGGGTCTCCATCCTGCTCCCGTCTAATCAAGATCAGCCAGAACAGGAGCCCCTTTCAGCCCACCTCTCGACCTGGACAGACTCCCAAGAGCTGAGCCACGAGCTGAATTCAGGCTGTAAGAAACCAATCATTGTTGTCCATTCTCCGTTTGAAGATGCGCTTAGAGCCAATGACAGAATCCCAGGCATCAGGAGGTGCCAGGTGCCATTTTTTCCCATGGCTTCAGAACTGTAGGAGTTACATGATTGAACCCTCAGAGGGCATCAGAGCCCGTGGAGCTGGAATTACAGGTGGCTGCGAGGCACCAGGTGAGTGCTGGGAACTGAACTCGGGTTCTCGGGAAGAGCAGTAAGTGCCCCAACCACTAAATTGTCTCTCCAGTTCCACGCGTTTGTTATTGAAAATGTGAAAACTCTTTGGGGTGAGGGCTCTGGAAAAAGAGCTGGGGAGGGCGTGAACACAGACACATGAGACTAGCAGAGGGAAATGGGGAGACTGTATGTCAGAAATCTTCTTAATCGGGGCTCAGTGGGCAAGAGTGCTTGTTCTATAAGGGTGAAGAGTTGAGTTCAAATCCCTGACTCCCATGCACTAGTCCGTCATGGCTGCATGCACCTGTAACTCCAGCGATCCTGACATGCAGATCCCAGTGCTTGCTGTCCAGTCAGCGGAGCTGAAACAGCAACCTCAGGGCAACACAGAGAATACTGTGACAAAAGACAGCAGCTGAGGGCTGGAGAGATGGCTCAGCGGTAAAGAGCTACTCTTCCAGAGGTCGTGAGTTCAATTCCCAGCAACCCTATAGTGGCTCACAACCATCTGTAATGAGATCTGGCGCCCTCTTCTGGTATGTGGGCATACATGGAGGCAGAATGTTGTATAATAAATCAATAAATCTTAAAAAAAAAAAAAAAAGCAGCTGATACCCTGCTCCCGCTGCGAGAACGTGCACACACATGCGACAGGCAACTCAGCATGAAAGAGTATAGCTTTGTAATAGTTCATCCTTGAGCAGAGACCTGAAGTAGCACATCTGAAAAACCTTCATATTTAATGCACCCAGCTTTCGGGTCCAATAGTCTGTCTTCTTTTCTCTAACAGCCAAGGCAATCAGCGACTCTAGCTGGCTCTCGGGCAAGAGTTACACGCTTGAGATAAGCCCCTCTTCCCCACACAGACTAATTCTGCAGCCAGTGCACTTACCAGCCACACTGGAATCTTCCCCTAGAACAAAGATGAGGTGGTACCGGCTCAGGGATTCAGGCTACACATCAACATGACCCCCACCTGCCTGCCGCAGCCTTAGACGCTTGTCGTTGCCATGGCTTCCTTACAAGATGCACTCTTTTAGTTTCGTGGCTGCGGTCAAATCTTCTCTGGAGAATCTATAGAACAGGGGTCATTGTAAAACCTGCCACCAGGGAGATGTGACAGTTAGAGAGGGCACACACTGCTTCCCTGGGGCCCAGCCAGGGGACACACTCCGAGAACGATGCCAGAAAAGACACAAAGGCAACCACAGGCTTCTGCTCCATACTGTGGAAGGCGCCTGGAAGAAAGCAGCAACAGCAACAGAAAGCACAGTTTCCCAGCTGTTGGTGTGTGAACCTCAGGAGTAGCAGTGATATACGTGTGCTTGGAGTTGGGCAGCTCACAGTTAAAATGGGGGCTCATGGGAGAGGCGGGAATTAGTTGAAATCCTTGTCCTAAACACAGTTCTTGGAGCAGGAGACCTAAGAGGGGAGAGGCCCGACTTTGGTAGCCAGGGATATTACGGACAGGTGAATTCAGAATTGCCGGCTTAGCAGAGACCTGGCATCCAAGGAACCTTGAACTTTCAGTATGTAGAAATTTACATTTTCTTCATTTTGGTTTTGGTTTTTCAAGACAGGGTTTCTGTGTAACAGTCCTGGTTATCCTGGAACTCGCTCTGTAGGCCAGGCTGGCCTTGAACTCACAGAGATCCACCTGCCTCTGCTTCCCAAGAGCAAGGATTAAAAGCGTGAGTCACCACTGCCTGGCTTAGTTCATATTTTTGTAGACACACATGGGGTGGGGAGCAACATCACTATGCCTTTGGGGGCGTTTCTGGCTGCAAAGAGAGTTAATCACATTCTACCCTCTTGGCTTTCTTTCTTTTTCTTTTTTTAAACATTATTTAACTTTATTTCATGCACACTTGAGTTACAGACAGCTGTGAGCTACCATGTGGGTGCTGGGAATTGAACAGTCAGAGCTCTTAACCACTGAGCCATCTCACCAGCCCCGCCCCCCCTCGGCTTTCTATGTTTAAGTCTCAAAAGCATCATAGATCAAACTGTTGTTTGTTTCTAGTGGGGGTGCAAGAACAAAGAATCTAATTCCCATGAGTGGTCTTAGATAAAAGGCTGAAGCAGCAGTTGAAGTAATTTCCGTAAGACTCAGGGAGAGCTGCGCCCTTTCACACTAAATTTTGCCTGAGCGAAGATCTTTATTCCTCGGCTAGGCAGGTTGCTCCATGGAGAATGATTGGTCTTACCCTGCCACCTACTGGCTAATCTGGCAGTTACATGCCGTTGTGAGTCAGTTTTGGAATTTACACATCCATTGTCTTAGTAAAAAAACACCTTTAGTTCCCGTCACATCTGGACCCTGTTCCTGGAGCTTGAGGACTCAAGGGCGAGGCGTCTTGCCCTCTCCTGCCAAGTCACTGTCACCGGCCTTCCGTGGCAGCCTGACACGGACCCAGGAAGCATCCCCCAGCATCTTGTTGTGTATACCAAAAGCTCCTGTTGACTTTCCCACTAATTTCCAGGCCACCATCCAGCCCTGGCGCTCCATCTGTTGGCCACGGCTCTCAGAGAGAGCAGAGTGCTGTAGTGACTTCAGACCTAAGCATAGCCACTTCTTTCTGAGCCTAGAGCCAACCTGGTTTCTCGCCAAGGATTGAACTCATTCAGGGAAGGCAATTCCAAACAGGCTTCCCAGAATCTACTGCAACTGCTAACATGTTTGAGCCATATATATATATATATATATATATATATATATATATATATATATCCCGAGCAGAGACTTGGAGGATGGTGGGAAGGTCGTATCTGTGTGTGCCTGGGGCATGGACAAGATTAAGTGTTGATTTGAATAGAAAAAAAAATAGGAGAGAGACGTCCAGACACCCCATTCGTGTGGTGCAGAGAGCAGAAGCAAACAGAAAATCAGCCAGGCTTCTGGAAATCTTAGCTCTTGGCAGGATGAAGCAGAAAGATTGAGTTTTGGGTCAGACTTGGCTACATAGCAAGACCTTGTGTCAAAAAAAAAAAATCACTCACCAATGCAAATACTATACATAGCGAATACACAAAAATTTCAGAGATATAATGCTAAAAAGCCAAGACATAAGGGTACGTGGTCTGTGAATCCATTTATTTTAAAATTGAAAACCAGATGCCACAAGTCAATGGTGCTAGGAGTTGAGATAATACTTGTGGAGGGGTGAAAGGTCAAGGGGCGTAAGGTTGGAAGGGGTGTGGGGCACCAGGGGACAGGAAATGCTTTTGTCCACAATCATCTGGCTGCTGCACACGTGGACACGTGCACGTGTGGAACATTCTGTCAGCGTGTTGCACGTTACCATTCAGATGACGCCAAAATCTTTTTAAAGAAGTAAAACCAGTCTCTTTGGTCACCGAATGATACCACCAATTGGCTGTTTGCTGGAAGCATGGGACAAAGCCCAGGGACTCGAACAAACCTTGGGCCTGGGTCGGAGGGAGAAGCTATCCACACATCTCATTTCAGCCCTATAATTTAAGATTTAATTGCAGGGGCTGGAGAGACGGCTCGGTGGTTGAGAACACTGGCTGGCTGCTCTTCCAGAGGACCTGGGTTCGATTCCCAGCACCCGCATAGCAACTCACAACTGTCTGTAACTCCAGTTCCAGGGGATCCAACACCTTCTCACAGACAGATGTGCACATAAAAAAACATTAATCACATTTGGTTTTCTCATGATCATAGCTCTTTAAAATAGCAATAATTGGGGCTAGAGAGAGGGCTCTGTGGTTAAAAGCATTGGCTGTTTTTGCAGAGGATCTGGGTTTAGTTTCCAGCTCCCATATGGTGATGCACAACCACCTGAAACTCCAGCACCAGGGGGAATCTGATGCCCTCTTCTGGATTCCTTGGGTACTGCATGCATGTGGTAAACATACATGCATGCAGGCAAAGACTTAAACACATAAAATAAAAATAAAATCAGTTAAAAAATGACAACAATCTTTACCTCAGTTGGCATGTGGCCCCTTTCCTTGTTGAGGGGGTGAGGAGGTCTTTGCCTCAGTGGCCTTCAGAGTCTTTGAAGGGTTCTCACTGCCCCTTAACTCATGCTAGTCAGACCCTGTGGTATTCCAAATGGCCAGTTCATTCGTTTTGGACTGAATGTGGATGGAACTGAGCTCTGAGAAAACTACCTCCAGGAATTGCCAGTTCTCAGACATCCACTTTCCAGGAAGTGGAAGGCCTCACATCTGCTCCGCGGCTGTGCTGGCTTGAGAGAACTCAGGATGCGTTGGGTAAGGAAGGCTGCTGATTACAAAGCCATTTGTAACTCGTGGTCGGGTAATATAACCATCCCTCCGTCGGCGTGCTGGCCACAGTACTCTGCCAGGGCAGGAGTTATGGGTTTTTTATTGGTGCTGCAGGGGTGACATTCAAGCAGCCTTAGCGCTTAGTCATCATGGTTATCAGTGAACTGTAATGTTTCAAACTGCCGGGGACGGTCAGAGATAAACTTGGGCCAGCTGCAGACTGAGTGGCGCCTGCCACTGGCTTCACGTGTGCTGCGGATTCTCTTTTTCTATACATCTCTTTCCTTCCTTCTCCGCCACCCACCCCTCCTCATGCCTTTTAATAAGTTTAATAAGACACATCATTCTTTTGAAATATACATGCAAGATACAGGCTGAAAAAAAAATCTCATATCTAAAGGTGAGAGACTCCTATCAATAACTAGTTTGCTCTTTGTTTTTTTACTTCTCTGTAGTTGAGGAGATATTGATGGTCGGTCTTTTGACCTAGGTCAAATGTATTTGGAGACAAAATTGACAAATGTCTAAAAAGGGCAGTCAGTCCAGGGCTGGAAGGGGGCGTACATCTCTCAAGATCAGAATAGGAAAGGCATTTGAGGTCACGTGGAGTTCCTAGATACATCGCAAGGGCTGCTGGGACAGAAGTTAGACTCTGACCTCAGAGTGAAAGGCAAGAATCACGTCCAAACAAAATGAGCCTTGGAATCTTTTAGGTGTCCCATGAGGCCCGCTGCAGCGGTTCCGGGGTAAGAGCTCTGTGGAATATTTCTCTGTACATGCCAGTTTGACCTCTGTGGAAGGCCTTCTGGATGCTTCCAGGAGAAAGCCGCCATGCAGCAGGTGTGGATGCTGAACACCTTTAGCCACAGAACTTGGGAGGCTGAGGCAGGAGGATCTCTTTGGGTTTAAGAGTATCCTGGTCCACACAGTGAGCTCCAGGCCAGCCATGGCTACCTAGTGAGATTTCCAGGGTCCTCCCGTTGGCCTGCAGAGGTCCCTTACTTTGTCTATTAGTCACCTACTGTCGCGCACACCTAGCAGCGTGTGCGCATGGTCGTAGGAGTGAGGAAAAGTCCCCGCTGTGTAGTAAAAAGTGCCCATGAGGTGGCTGCCAAGGGGGAGACACTGACTTCCAGCAGGTCTTCGAGTACAGGCTACTGACAAGATCTTTGAAGACTTTAAATCGTTGATGTCATTACCAGGGCTTGTGGGAACTCCGTAGACAGCATCTTTTTCTCGTTGTCTTTCTCTAAAGAATATCTTTAAAAACCCCTGCCGTACCCAACTAATGCTGGGCAGGACCTGAGTAGCCATGCTGTTGTGGACATCTGCCCAGGCTGGATGTCGCTAAGGGAAAGGCTGGTGGGGCCCATCCGTCCACACCTCTCTCACCCCCACAGCAACAGGGCACTTCCTGGTGGTACTTTTCACTCTTTTGGGAGCTCCCGCTACATTCCACAGCCATCTCCCATGCGCCATGCAAGATCTCAGCACTGGGAAACTTTTGGGTTCTGCCATTTTATTTAAGATGGTAGAACGAAACAGCTTTGCCCCCCAAGGCACCCTAAATGTGACCAGGGTTGTTTGACTCTTTCAGAAACAGCTAGGGACTGGGGAGATGGCTTGGCCAGTAAAGCGCTTGCTGCATAAATGTGAGGACCTGAGTTCGAGACCCAGAAAAACAGCAGACATGGGGTTGAGTTCCTGTCATCCCAGAGCTGGGAGGGAGAGAGACGGGATCTCTGGGGTTTGACCACCTGTCTGTCTAGCTGAGTGGGTGAGCTCCCTGTTCAATAGAAACCGTACCTCAGAAAATAAGACACAGTGAAAGAGAGAGACACTAAACATTTACCTGTGGCCTTCACACACACATACACACACACACACACACACACACACACACACACATATACAACCAAAAAAACAAACAAAAACAACTGTGAAACAGGCCACCACAAGATGCCAATGGTTAAGCTGAAAGACTCGAGGAAATGCTCTTTGGAAAACAAGCAGATAAACTGTGGAGACGCTGTGCGTTGCCAAGCAAGGCTGGTCTTTGCCCTGCCAGCCATGCCTGTGACAGGCCACCCACTGGCTCTAAACATCCCCTTGGCACCCACTCAGGTTTCTAGAAGCACAGGTAAAGCATACCTTGGGGTAGATGGCTGTGCTGCATTTATTTTTATTATTTTTTTACTTTTTTTTGGAGACAGGGTCTTTCTACGTAGCCCTGGCTGTACTAGAACTGCTATGTAGAGCAGGCTGGCCTTGAACTCGTGGAGATCCACCTGCCTCTGTGTCTCAGAGTGTTGATATTAAAGGCGTGTGCCACACGCTTTTTGCTCTGTTGGTTTCATGGTGTTGAGAGGCGAGAAGCACACCCAACCAAGTCACCTTTCTTCCAGACTTTTATCTTGCTCAGTTCATTCCCACCTTTGGGTTTCAGAACCCAAAGTCTTCTATTTTTATTCCTTTGAACACACTGATTGATTGGTTGGTTGGTTGGTTGGTTGAGATTGGCTTTCTCACTGTGTATCCCTGGCCGGCCTGACACTGGCTGTGTGGACCAGGCTGGCCTCGAACTTGGAGAGATCCACTTGCCTCTGCCTCCCCCATGCTGTATTAAGGGCATGTGCCACTACAGCCTCTTGGGTGAACAAAGTTTAAACAAGTTGAACAAGGACAAGATTGTGTCAGAAAATGAAGTGTCCCATAAATTGCACAGCACCGCAGCTGCCAAGTTCACAGTTTCTGTCACTGGAATGCCTTCCCGGAAAGGACTCTGTGACGGATCGTGTAGAAAGAACAGCCCAAACCACGGCATCTGCACACTCATTGAAGAGGGGAGAGATGAACTATTGACTTTAGTCTCTCGTTTTCCTCATGGGCCTACGAGCCAAAACCCAGCCCCGTGGAGGTAGCAGATACCCACACACAGTTTTAATTCAGAAAATTCAAGCACGCACAATTGCACTCAGATCTGGTGCTGGGCCGACACAAGCATTTCTCCTGGTCCCATGCACATGAGGCTTGGGTTTTCTCCTAGAACATCAGAAATCATCCTAGAACTCAGAAATCATCCGGGGGTGTGTGTGGGGGGGACAGTGGTGACTGCTGACTACCCTGGCTGTTCCTGACCCCGCCCCCACGCACCCGCCCCGCAGTAAACCAAAGGCCCAAAGTTGAGGGTTCTTTGGGCAGTACGAGAGGACCAAACACTGTTTCAAATGATACAGACGCTAAGGTAAAAGCAAAAGTTGCTTGTTGTCTTGTCCTTTCAATAGCCACTCTTACATTTCCAGAGCCTGCCTCCTCCCGTGCCCTGTGTACACACTTTTACGCCTTGATGGCCAGCAAAGAGCCGGGGAGAGATGATGGCCCACTCCATTCAGAAAGACAATTTACAAGGCCATAGCTGGGCTACAAATTTTAATGCTTGTAAGCGTCACCTGTGGAGCTTGTAAAAAAAAACACATTCCCAGTCCTGACTCAGGAATTCTGCATTCCACGGATGCTGAGAGAGGATACTGTTGTCTCAGAAGTGCACACCTCATACCCCAGGCTGGCTTCCAGCATCCCTTCCTAAGCTGACAGATGCCAGGGCTCCCTGGTCAGGCCATGCCTTTGCGTGAGATCCCGTGGGGGCCTTCACTGGGATGGGAGGAGGGACAGGGTGTTCTAGGTCATTGCCCAAAGCAGGAAAACCCTCCGAGGTCGCGGCTTTTCCAGGAAGCTACAGGGAATGGTAGGTGTGGGTGCTGGCACTGCCTCTGCCTGGCTACCTGGCCTTGACCCATCCACTTCCCCCAAGGCCAGCTTCCTCAGGTGTGTCAGGCACAGTGTGGCAGCGCTGTTCCCATAGAGTCACAGCTGGGGTGGTGACATAATGGCCTTCCTGCTGCTGTCCTGGCTTGACTCATTTAAGTTCTTGTGTTGAGTGGTATCACTGGGGATTGTGGAATTGGGCTATAGACGACTGTCCTGGGGGCCAGGTCCTCAAGAATTCCCAACTAGGACATGTGGCCAGGGACAGATCTCATGAGCCTGTGGTGACAGCAGACGAAATAGGGGCTTTGAAAGAATCATGCACTTCCAGTTTCTTTCATTTGAACCACTTGGCAGCAGAAGTGTCTCAGATTCTGGAGTTTGTGGGGTTGGGGGTGGCGGTGGTAAAAGTCTTTGATTCCAACACTAAGGAGGCAGAGGCAGGAGACTCTCTGTGACTTCCAGACCATCCTGGTCTATGTGGTGCTTTCCAGGTCATCCAGAGCTATATAGTGAGGCCCTATCTTTGAAAAGGGAGTGTGGCCTGGGGGTGGAGAGATGGCTCAGTGGTTAAGAGCACTGACTGCTCTTCCAGAAGTCCTGAGTTCAATTCCCAGCAATCACTTGGTGGCTCACAGCCATCAGTAATGAGATCTGGTGCCCTCTTCAAATTCACACTTCTAGCTGAATCTTTAAACAAGAGTCATGTATTTACTGCAGCATTTTGGGGTTTTGCATAGATTCACATAGCACCCATGGTCACCTCATGTTGCAGATGAGGAACTGAGGCCTGCCCGGGATGCTCTGTTCCCATGCCTGTACTTCCTTTTATTTCTCAGCGTCTTCAGGGCAGCGATGAGGTCGATGCTAATGGACTTCTACCATGCACCCCTGACCTTTTCTGTCCTCCTGGGCCTTGCTCCCGTGGGCCCCCTTGACCTCTTGACACCTCTTGACCTGCCTGACACAGGCTGCTCCGTACTTATGTAAAGCTACTGCTGAGTGTTTGGAGACCCAAGCCAATCAAAACAAAACAAAGCAAAAACCAGAAACAAACAACAACAACAAAAAACCAGAAACAAAAAAAAAAAAAACAAAAAAAGACAAAACAAAACAAAACAAAAAAAAAAAAACCATGAAGTAGGGGAGGCTGGGATTGCAAAGGAGGCCAGGAAAGGCGATCTTACTGTGTAAGAACTTGGGACAGGGCTGAGTGAGGAACACTCAGTATGCAGAGGGTAGCTTTGAACAAGCTCTAACAGGCACAAATCGTGACTTCTTGCTATGCTCACGGAATTGTGACGTAGGCAGGCAATACTTCTCACACTGGAACGGACTGAGATGTCTCCCGCAAGCTGATCTGCTTGAATAGAACATGTAACTGAAGTCAGTGTCTGCACATGGTACTAACACATGAACACAGGCCTCGGCCACAGGGAAGTGTCTGATTGGCTCAGGAGGAGAGAATCTGGTCCGTTTCCTGGATTAGGGCCTGATCTTGCTTCTGTGCTTCTAGTCCAGCACAAAGAGATTCCTAGGGATGTTTTGCATGACTGTTGAGGATTTCAGCCCCTGGGCCCCACCGGATGAGGCCTGCCTTAGAAGTTAGTGGGTTCGCAGATTGCTGGGAGAGAAAATAATTAGCAAATAAGTCATGGTCAGTGTGGAAGTGGGTGTGGGGTCCAGGCAGTTTCTGTATCTATTTTCTGCAGCTTTTGCTGCTATCAGAAACGGTCCAAAGACAGGCTATGTCGTGTCTTTCTTCGGGGCAGAAGCAGGATTGAATATCTTTCCTCTAACCCATCCTGTGTTCACCTTAAAGGATAGTCCTAGTCGATAGTCCTCAACTCCCAGGTCTCTAGGGGCCCCCCACAGCCTCCATGGCCCTGGGTGGGTGTTAATTGGATGGTGTTTGGATTCAAGCACATGCATATATGCAAAAGGCTTGCAAGCGTCTTTAATTCTCAAGGCACCAAATGTTCACCAAATCATAGGAAAGAATGGATCAGCCCCTCCAATCTAATCAGACAGGTATCGGTGTGTACACAGCTTTCTCTACTCTGGATCTTCCAGTTGCTACATCAGGTGCCTTGTGACATCTCGTCTGTCTCTAGGCTTCGAATTCCAACGAGCTGGTAATCAGATCTAGGAGCCTGGATGGATTTGATTCTTTTCCTTGTCAAGGCGTGCCAGTTAACCTCCCCTGACTGTCACTCTGCTCTGCGTATGTTGTATGCATGCATTAAAATGTCACAGTGTACCTCACAGATATGCATAATTCTATACGTAGATTAATATATATACACTATATGTAATAAATATATAGTAGGTTGCTACTATCCTGCATATCTGTGACTTAATCAGTAGTCAGTTATTAGAAATAAAAATGCCCGACTCTAGGTGATGTTTTATTAATTAATATTTTAATTTATTCTTTGAAAGTTTCATACATTTGTACTAAGTTTTTTTTTTTTTTGATTGTATCTGTCCACCACTATCTGCCTTTGGTTCCCACTTAGGTCTCCCCAACTCCATGACATCATTTTCCACTGTTGTCGTTTTGTTGTTGACTCCCCAAGTGTCCCTCCTTCAGCAACCAGTAAGCGATGGCTCCTCCGCCAAGGATGAGGCCTTAGTGTCCCGCTGCATCCCTGCTGGAATTCTGACTGCTTGATTTTGTGTGGGTGAGCACAGTGGCTGTGAGCTGATGTATGTAATGGCCATGTCGTGTCCTGCTGTCTTCCTTTCGCAGCTCTCCTCCCCATCCTCCAGTTCTCACATCCTCTCCGCCCCCACATCTGTGACATCCCTTGAGACTCGGATGGGGGAGACACAGCTGAGTACACACAGACACCTATACTTGGCACTTCGGCCGGATCCAAGCCTCTGTGTTAACTAGTACTCATTGTAAAGAGAACTTTCCTGAAATGTTTTGATTGTGACATGTTGATAGCAGCAAGCATCTATGAGGGTTTTCTTGTTTTTTTGGTTTTTTTGGCTTTTCGACACAGGGTTTCTCTGTAGCTTTGGAGCCTGTCCTGGAAGTAGCTCCTCAAACTCACAGAGATCCACCTACCTCTGCCTCTGGAGTGCTGGGATTAAAGGCGTGTGCCACCACCGTCCAACACATCTAAGAGTATTTTTTAATGAATGCACATTTTATTTATTTATTTATTTATTTATTTATTTATTATGTATACAGTGTTCTGTCTATCTGTCTGCTTTCTGGCCAGAAGAGGGCACCAGGTCTCATTCCAGATGGCTGTGAGCCACCATGTGGTTGCTGGGAATTGAACTCAGGACCCCTGGAAGAGCAGTCACTGCTCTTAACCCCTGAGCCACCTCTCCACATCTAAGAGTATTAACAGAGAGATTTAGAATGCATTTTGACAGCATGGCCCTTTAGCAAGAAGACAAGAGCAGGTTTCCTCCAGGGTCCTGGGCTTTGGACCAGCTTTAGAATAGCAAGCATAAAATCCCTCCAAGGGAGCAGGCCTCATATTCCATGAGAAACTGGATGGTTACCCCTATAGCAGTCAGACCACTATTGAACCAGTGGGCACATCTCACCAGGTAGGTTGTATTGTAGCTTGCAGGGGCCAGTGTTGGATGAGACCATTAATATCTTTGGTGTTCCAGTAGCCTGCACAGCACATCTCAGGCAGGGGGTGTTATGTTCAGTTGAGACTGATTTCTCTATGTCCTACATCCAAAATCAATGGTGTCTTCAGAAATAGGGTCTTACTATCCTCTTATGGTGGGCAAGTGAGAGCAATGGCAACAATCTTTGTTCTTTCGGGGATTTCTGGGGCCTCCCTGATGAATAATTTATAAGGAGGTATCCTATACTAGACACAGAGATGTTCAATTAATAACCAATATCTTCTAGGAGCAGCATTGCTTGCCCACAAAGGGTACTTCTGCAGCATGTTCCTCCCAACATGGTCCACCTCGGAGAGACCTGTGGTCTGTGTCCAGTGTAAGCAAAGAGCTAACGTTCTGTCCTGAGTGTTGACATCCTCGTGCATGGACTCTGCATTATGATTTTGCTTGTAACTACGGGTTTAGGGCACCCCGTTGGTCATCATCTTTAAGGGAGGCTTCTAACTGTTTTATTTTATATATTTTTATTTTTAATTGTGTGTGTGTGTGTGTGTGTGTGTGTGTGTGTGTGTGTAAATGCAGTGCCATGGATACCAGGAGAGGGCATTGCATCCTCTGAATCTGGAGTTACACGTTATTGTGAGCTGTCTGATTTGGGTTCTGGGAACCAAATTCCAGCCCTTTGGAAGTGCCAGAACAGCTCTTAACTGCTGAGCCATTTCTTCAGCCCTTTGTTTTGTTTTGTTTTTGAGGCAGGGTCTCGCTACATAACCAGGGAACTCTCAAACTCAGGACCCTCCTGCCTCAGCCTCCTGAGGGCTGTATGAATTTTTAATTATTATTTTTAAACCCTCTTCCTTGACCTTGCTGATCCAGTGGAAGGGTTCCTTTTTTACTGTGTGCAGGGAACCTCAAGAGTTCACAAAGCAGGGGTGTGGGAGACTGAATGTAAACTGAGGCCTAAGTTCTTCTTGACTTTGGTTAGGAATCTCAAAGGAGTTTCCAAATTAGGACATCTTAAAGGGCAATGAGCATCCTAAGGGGAAAAGAAGATCCCAACACTCAGGAGACAGAGGCGGGAGCACTGCCAGTCTGAGGTCAGTTTGGGCTACACGCCATGAGCCTGTCATTAAAAACATGAATGAATTAATTAAGAGAAGGGGCAAGAGGAGGAGAGGAAGAATTAGGAGGCAGAAGATGGAAAAGGAGGAATATGGAGGAGGAGGAAAAAGATGGAGGAGGAGGAGGAAGACGATGGAGAAGGAGGAGGAGGTGAAGGAGGCAGAGGAGGAGAAAGATGGAAGAGGAAGAGAAGGAGGAATCAGCAGCACCTGAAAAGTCCCCTGAAAGAGTCCGTTCCTACTTTCACTGGAACAGAAAGGCCCTCTGTGCCTTAGGACAAGCCAGGCCATAAAGATAAGCCCTTAAGCCCTTCTACTTGGAAAGCCTTATCAGTCTTGGGTTTGGGGAAATGCAGCCTCCCAGGAGGACTCAAGTGCTCACCTTGGACTTTATAAGCCCGTTCTCTCAGTCTGTGGTGTCAGGGCTCCTGTGTCTGTGATGGGAGGGGAGTGAGGCCCCCACTCTTGGGTGGTTGAAAACTACACCCTCAGTGGGGGTGGGAAACTGGTTAGCAGTGATGCCAGGCTGGCTTCTTCCAGGCCCTCTGTACTTGGGGTAGGTTTAGAGGAGCTTTCTCATTATCACCCTGACCTCCAGGGGCCCCGGGCTGCTGGTTAATCATTAGTGAACAAGGGCTGTACCCCTGGCTCCAGGGTCTGTTTTCACAGCGCTGGGTTTATTACTGGCCAAGGGGCCTTGGCCATGTTTGGATTATGCACTGACAGCCAGCCAATTGGCTCTGGTTCAGCTGTCCCCCACGCCAGAGCCTAGCCTCTCGTGGGAAACTGGGGTGTCTGGGTTGGTTGAATCCCCTTCCCTATGCTGCTGATAGTCATTAAAGCGCCTCAAGTCTCCACTGTGAGAAAGCCACAGAACAAAACGGCTGCCCTAGGAGGCCCAGACTGCGAGCAGGAAACCAGTCAGAAGGCCAGAGAGGCCAGCGTGAGTCATGGCCACCTTCCTTAGGGACTCTGATCCTGAGCTGACATCTGGACTGACGGTGCATCCTGTCCTGAGAATTATCTGCTTGGTGATTTACACACACACACACACACACACACACACACACACACACACACACACACCATCCACAGAGAAGTAAAGATAAGCCTGGGATACTGAACACATACCCTGAAAAAGAGTTCTCTTCTACAGCGCCCCTGATAACCATGGGGAAGCCCTTAGTGATTAAACGTCATTGGGGAAGCTTGACCCCTATGTCACACTGTATGCAGAATGTGGCACCCACTGGTTCATCTGCATCTGAGCTTCAAGCTCCATGGCATCTCAACGCCTGGGCCCATGGGGACCCTGACAGTCTCTGTCCCCATGTCTGCTTTCTCATTGTCCTGTGTTCAGCCATAGCCTAGATTCCTGTCCTTCCAGTTTGTCTCGTCATCCGAGTTGGGCCACTGTGGGGTATCCTGGGCTCAGGGTACCTGGCTGCCCAGCTCCCCTCTGCATGAACACAGGGCACAGCTCAGGGTTGTAAACTGTGTGCTGCCTTGAGTCTCTGGGCAATGATTCAGGTCTAGGGAGGTACTGTCCGTGAGGTCAGTGCCCCTGGCTAGGGCCTGGCTCCCCTTCCCTTAGAGAGCTTCAGGTAGGTATTACAGAAGCGAGCTGAGTTCAAAGGGGACCCGCATCCCATCAGAATCGCAGGGGTAGAAATTCGTAGAAAACAAGGACTAGCCACTCTCCTCTGCTTCCTTCCCCGAACTGTGTTTGATGAGGCCTGCTCAGTGATGGACATTGGGGTGGGAGGTGTTGAGGCTTGACCACCTGCTGTATTCCAAGCCCCTCCATGGTCCACAGCTCCTTGGCTGTGTGTGTCCTTTTTGTCACCAAGCAGGGCTCTGCTATACGAAGACAGGTGAGAAGGTCAGGTGGGTCCAGCATAACCCGCCTGGGCCCGGGCTCCTTCTCTTTCTCTTCATCCTAGAGACACCTCATCTCCCACCCTCTTCTCTCCCTTGACAGCGACGCCCTGCTATCTGTGGTCCAGGCTTGCTTGGCGCGGCTGGAGAAAACAAATTACAAAGGAGCCAATGTCAAGACTTAGGGACTACTAAGGCGTTCAAGGAGGAATGGGATTCCAAAGACAGGACAAGAGGCCTGGCCATTGCTTCTGATGTGGCTTCTTATATAGCAGAGCAGTGAGCACTTTGCTGATCTCTTTAAAGGGGCAGGGTAGGGGCTGACTGGTTGAGAGTCACCGTGTGCTCACTGTGTGCAGCGAGGCCCAGCTTCCAACACTATCATGGCTATGACATTTGGCCTTGTGTGTGTCCACTGTGAACCAACAGGAGGGTGGTAGGGCTGAGGGTGTCATCCCCCTCCAGAAGAGCCCCTCCGCCCTCCACCTCCGAGTTTGTTTGAGTGGAGTTATGACTGTGGTGGCAGACAGTGAGTCTGAGAAGTGACTCCTTGGGATCCTGTGAGGGCCTCACATCTACGGCCCCTCATAAGCTCTTCCTCAGGGTTTGCCTTAAGCTCGTCAGACAAGACTTGGTTATTACAAATAGGGCTTCCTTCTATTACCCAGTAGATAGTGTCAATTTCCCGTAAGATTCCCTTTATCAGCCTCTGTTTTTATTAATCCTGTGGCTGTGGATGATAATGATCTGATAAAAATAGCTGGGTGAACTATTGCTGCAGCAGCCTGCTTAGATGTTTGCTACTGTGGTCCGCGTCCTGCAGTGTTGGAGCCCAGGACTTTACAGTAAATACACGGCTGAGAGACCAATAGGCGGATCCACGGGAAGTGTATACGTCCACGTCCACATGGAACAACCCGTTATACAGAGGGGCTCCAACACCGCAACAGACATGTGTAGTGTTTGAGTAGTCTGAGTCTCTCTCTCCCCCTTCCTGTCTTCCTCTTTCTTTTTTGAGGTTGGGTCTTACTGTGTAGCCCAGGCTGGTCTGGAACTCTGCCTCCCAAGTGCTGGGATTACAGAGGTGTCCATCTATCCCCAACCCCTGCCCCGGGGCACCGCCAGTAGTGAGAGTCTACAGCAGTGACCTCTTTCATACAGGTCCTCGTGTTGTGGTGACCCTATCCATAAAATTATTTTTGCTGCTACTTCATAATGCAACTTAGCCACTGTTATGAATTGTGATGTACATATCCGATATGCAGGATATCAGGTATGTGACCCCTAAAGGGTAGCGACCCACAGGTTGAAAACCTTCTAGACTCTGCTCTTTACATTTTCCTGCAAATGCAGCTGATCGTGAAAAACGTTCTTAGCGAGCAGGGCGGTCTGTGTTCCCTGGAAAAACAGGGCAAATCTAGCTGAAACAAAGAGGAGGCCAGTTTGAACCCGTGATGACACTGAAGACAGCCCAGCAAATAGCGCCTGGTGGGAGACACGGATCTTTGTGATCTAAAGCTTCCTTCTCCCTTTCTAGGTCTCTGGTTTTCCTCGGCCACACTGCTCTGGGGCATGCAGGACGGGAGGAGACTCTAGGCGTGTGGTGGTCCTGCCCATAGCAGGGCACACACCCGAGCCTCTCTTCGTTTAGTCACAGCTTTGACTCTGCATTTACATCGGGCACCTGCTAGTTGATGGACTTGAGTTAGACTTTCAAATAAAAAAAAATGACTTTAATTGCTTTGCATTTTATGAGCGAGGTATGTCTCAGGGCAATAGAAAGAAAGCTGTACAGAATGCTGAGACCTGATTACTTTCTTTTTCTTTCTTTTTCCCATGCCGGATCCATCCTAGTAGCAAGTGTTCTACTGCGGGGAGAGAGAGAGATCAGCACCATTTCTCAGTGCTGGCTTTTACAGTGAACGGACAGAGAGATAATCAGGGAAGCTCCGCCTAATCTTTCTTCTCTTCTTGTCCTAAGTTAATTGTGGACAGTCACATCAGTGGTTTTTAAGAGAGACGCCCTCTCCCTGGGTCCTTGGTCATGGGTAGAGCCTTTGCAGAGTTCTCCGTGGGAAAAAAATATTGAATTCCTTGCAGCGGTCACACTGGGAACCCATTGGTTTCTAGTCAGATGATGTTCAGTGATTGAGACAGAAGGAGCCTGGCCTAAGGACAATGAGGAGCTTGTGCTGATACCTGCCTGGGAGGTGACAGAGGCCCATGAGCTAGGGACGTGAGACATACCTGAATTTTCACAGCTTCTGACAACATATAAGCAAAGCGGGGATGAAGCGCCCCATCTTCTCATGGCTTTTGAGTCCATTACTACCAGGAACTTCCTGCTCCTGAGCTTCAGGGGCAAGGGAAGTGATGTAACAGCCCCATCCCAGTGACCCCAAGGCCTTCATCTTTGTCCAGTCAGTCTACCACACATACTGGACACTCTTGGTTTAGTGTTTATTTATACATCTCTCTGTCTCTCTCTCTCTGTCTCTCAATCTGTCTCTCTGTCTCTCTCTCTCTCTCTCTCTCTCTCTCTGTTTGTGTGTGTGTGTGTGTGTGATAGAGAGAGAGACAGAGAGAGAGCATGTTCCTGTGTGTGAATGCAGGAGCGCCCATGCCTCTGTACATCCTTGGGCATCCGTCCTCAGTTCCCATCCCGTTTTGGGGTCATGGGGAGAGTTTTCTCTGTTGGTTGCCACTGCTCTGTGTTCCAGGCCAGCTGGCGGTGAGCTTCGGCTGTGGGTTCTCCTGTCCATCCTGCTCTAAGCACATTGGGAATGCAGACACACACCGCCTGGAGCTGTGGTGTCCCAGGATGAGAACTCAGGTCCTTAGGCTTGCGTGCCAGGCCCTTTTACCAGCTAAACCTTCCTGGCTCCCACACCGGACACGCTTTCCACACCACTGCATTCCATATGTTCCTGCACACATAGCCCCTACGTCTAAGTCACATTTATGACCCACTGGCTGGGACTTGGCCTCTCTTTCTGTCTCTTCATTTATCTCTGCTTGTGCTGTGTAAAAGTCAATACTACACGGACATTCCCTTCTCAGACTCTGGGCTGGCTAAGTCAGAAAAGAAGTGTCTTGCATACCCAGCTCTCATTTAGTCTCACCCAAATCCATTTGTTCCCAACACAGATCTCTTTGTTGCAACTTCCCCATCACACTGTGCCCTGGCCTCTTCCGCTGTAGCCCAAAGCAAGCATCAGATGGGGAAACACAGACCAAGATTTCCAGTGTGGCATGAGTGTACCAAACTGTGCTACATCTGAAGACCTTCCCACCTCATAGAAAGCCCCACCAAGGCCTCGCTGTCTTTGCAAAATGGAAACAGTACAGGCAGGCATGGCTTGTTATCAGTAGCAGGGCATCGGCTCCAGGAACACACAGCTATCAAAAGCCCAAGATGTTCTAACAATGTTTGCAAGAACACACAGGGCTTGATTTTTAATACCTAATATAATGTCAATCCAATGCAAATACTACTATACTGGGTTGTTTAGGGAATGCTGGCAAGGATTTTTTCCTTTCATCTGTACATGTTCTGCATAGACATATATTTTCTCATTATTTTTGATCCATATTTGGTTCACTCAGCAGTGCAGTAGCCAACCCATGAAAAATACAGGCACAAGCATTTAAAAAATTTAATTTTATGTGTATGAATGTTTGGTCTGCATGTATGTCGGTGCGCCATGTGCATGCATGCCTGGTGCCTGCAGAGACCAGAAGAAGGCTTTAGATCCCCTGGAACTGGAGTTACCAACAGTTGTGGGCTACCGTGTGGTTGCTGGGATTTGAACTGGGGTCCTCTGGAAGAGCAACCAGTGTGCTTAACCACTTAGTTGTGTCTCAAGCCCCTGCACCTGTATTTTGACATATGCTGGCCAGAACTATAGACAGTTCACATTCCCTGGGGAAACAAACTGATTGGAACAGCACACGTCGTGTTGCTGAGAGAAGCCAGATGCAAGAGAACCTCCAGGAAACACGTAGGCAGGGAGGGCTCATCTGGGGCTTTTGGTGGTGGCCAGGGTAACGGATGTCACTGTGGCTTGGGTGAGAAGGGACACCTGGGGTGCTGGCAAAGCCATGTTTTGAATCTGTTCAAGTTAGGTAAGTAGGCCCACATGGTGGGAAATTACGAGGATTTCCGTAATTCATCTTGTACTCTAAGATTTTCCGGAGAAAGCCCCCTCATCCTCCAATTTTACAGAGGGTGTCTAGGGGACTATTCTTTCAGTCGGTTCCCTGTTGGCAAGTGATCTACTTTTTCTTTTGCTTATTTTGAGACAAGGGCCTCTCAACTCTGGTTACTCTGGAACTTGCTCTGTAGACCGGACTGGCTTCAAAGACACTGAGATTCTTCTGCTTCTGCCTCCCCAGTGCTGGGCATGCGCCACCACACAATGGTTCCCCTCCCACCCAGTTCTGCCCCAGAGCACAGGAAGTTCCAGTGTGATGAGCAGAAAGGCAGGTTTTCTTCCATCCTGTTTGGAGCCACAGAGAGGACGTCCGAGAGCAGGAAGCTCATCACCATGGCCGTGGCTGCTGTCATGCTAAGGGGACGGGCACAGCCACCCATACCTGGACGCTGGACAACCTGAAACTAACCCCTCTGTTCTCAGAAAGAGTGATCTCATGTTGCTCATTCGGCCTGTGGGGGACTTCGGCTTCAGGCATCCCACTTTGCAGTGGGTTTGTACTCCAGTGGAGGGTGACAAGGCCCCATCAGGTGGAGTAGGAAGTGAAGAGCTGGGACACAAGGCTCAGCTGCCCTAAGAGTGGCACCCACTCAGTTAGGCATTAACCAGGGATCAGCCTCGTGGCAGGCCGGGGCTGCAATAGAAAACCGAAAGGAGATGTTTATAGCCGGTGGCCTTCTAATAAATTACCTCTCCTGCCAAAAATGTGCCCTCTCCCCTTTTCCATGTCACCTTGTCTCAAAATTGAAATGACAGGTGAGCAAACAGCAAGGTTCAACAAGCAAAGAGGCCCAAGGTCCGACAAGCAAAAAGACCCCCTCCTCACCTCAGAGGGCCACAAAGCTTCCCTCAGTCTGACCTGAGAGTTTCATTATCGCTTGGGAGCAGTTTGTACAGATAATACTGTCCTGGGAGAGAACCCGGGAGGTCTGGGAGGGGAAGGGAGGAGACGGTGCCTGGACCACGAGGGCTGACGGGCAACCCCCTGCCTCAAAGCCTCCTCCGGGATTGGGTCTTCTGAGTTTCTTGTTCTGTGGCAGCAGAAAGCAAGCAGGGGTGAGGCGGGATGAGTGACTTTTATTGTGAACCATGATGCCACTCACACTGAACCCAAAATTCTGGGCAGTAAGACAGAGTAAAGGAGATAGCAAGTCCATTGAGGAAGGCCCAGCAACCCACTGCCGGTCTGTCCTGAGACCATATTTGTACACCTGGAGTGGTGGTGGGTTCTGACTGATGGCGTGCGTGTCTCCATTCTGTCTCTCTGGTCTGTTTTCTCACACCTCCTCTCCCGCCGCTCTTCACGTTTCTCTTCTGTATCTTTTAAGCACCATGCATAGCTCATCTCTGCTGCGGTAGCAGCATGGAACGCAGAGGGAAACCAAACTGAGCGGATTTTGCTGCATGCAGTTCCCACCAGTTGGGAGAGAGTCAAGTATGTGGGGCCACCTCTGACCCTACAGGTGGCCAGTGGCATCTGGGGAAGCACCTCCCTGGGCAGAGCCAAGCCTCAGGATCAGAGCTGGAGGAGCAGGCCCATTGTGATAAAGTTTAGCCACGGTCTGAAGCCCAGAGCCAAACCACTTGTACCTTGGCTCAGGTACTTTTGTCACAGTGATGGAGCGCTACCTGACCTCCATTTCCTCTTTCCTGTGATAACCCACTTGATGTGAGGTGGAAGTAGCACCTGGCGCCACTCTCCTCGCTGTCCTTCCCTTTAGCTCCCCTTCACTTACGCTGGAAGAGATTCATGCAAGTTTCCGTGCCCTGACCAGCCACGCTACGAAATCTTGAACACTGCCAACTTCCACTGCCTTGTCTGTAAAACACCGATGATAATTATATCCATTTCATGTGTGGCTAGTAATCATGAGCGTGGAGAGAAAGTTCAGTCAAAATGTAAGACTATATGAGAAGAAACAGGGACGCCAACCTTTGGGCAAAGTCTGAGCTTCACCCTGAAGAGGCTGTGGTCCTCGGAAACACTCACGGGTTACCAGTGGTTTATTCTAAGCATCAATAATCAAAGATGCTAGGTACAGCAGCAGCAGCCTCTACATCATCTGACCCCGCAGATTGTGATCCTCGGTGTTTACAGATGAAGAATCTGGGGCTCAGAGTGTGATGTTCAAGGTGTTGAGTGTTGCAGACCGATGAGGACCGGTGCCCTCGACAGAGTCTAAACTCAGGGCCTGCACACACCAGGCAAACATCATCCTTCTGTGTCTCATTCCAGACCTGCGTGTGCGCTCCTGGTCACCTCACTTCGCCGATCCTTGACTGAAGGAAGATGTTGGGTGACTTCCTGTCCGGGTGAACATCACCTGCATTACAAGGGCCGCTGTCCCGGGAGCTGTTGATCTTCTCTCTCCCATCTGGCCCTCCCCAGGCTGCTTAGAGGTGGCAGTGGGCAGGAAAAGGCCCATCTTACCGGGGTTGTCTGGAGAATGCAGCTCCCTTGAGCTGCAATCCCCATGAGAAAATAGCTTTAACTGTGTTTTTCAGGGACGAACCATTGCCTTTTAGCTAAAAGCATTGTATGTCTTAAAAGATGCATTGTTTTGGCCTACTTTAACGGCTTGTGTGCAAACCAATACTGATTACTATTTACAACTAGCACTTAGGGACATCTTAGACACAGCCAACACGTTGTGTGTCCTGCCCTCACTCTCCAGGGACAGCTGAGCCCCGTGTCCACTTCTGCTTCTACTGTTTACAAACCCTTACTCCAGTGGCCTGGACCCTGAAACCCACTTGATCTCACTTGTCCATGGAGCCTACCTCACCTGCTGCCAAGGTGCTGCCCTGGCAGGGCCGGCTGTGGAGCCTGCAGGTCCTCTTCCTTTATCTTCCCTGACCCACATCCCCATTAGCTCTAGGTACCCAGTGCATGCTGGGGCAGGGATTTTACAAGGTTCACCAAACAGTGCTGCCCTGTGTCCTCAGCCTAGGAGCACTGGCATGGAGAGTGGGTCGGGGCTGACGTGCAAGGATTCCTAAGGATTTACTCTGTGTTAAGCAATGAGTGTGAACAGATAGGGCGAAGGGAGACCCAGCAGGCTAAGATACAAGGGGAAGCATTGGCTACCCTCGGGACACGGAGGATATCTTGTTCGGGGGAGTTGCTTGGTCATTAGGCCCCTGGAAACTTCGTTCTTTGCTTAGCCACAGCAGACTGGGGTGGGGGTGAGAGGCTGGAAGACCTCAAATTCACACACCCCTTCCTCAACCAGTCCTACTCTTTGTTGGCTTTGTTACTTCTTATCATCTCCAACCCAAGACTCTAAATGAAGGTGTGCTCATATGTGCTGTGTACAGCACCCCCCTCCCCGCAACTCGTGTCCTCTAGGGTGTGGTTTGTCTTCCTGCGCCTCGGCATCACGCCTCGGTAGCGAGCATCGCTCATTGCTTCTGCCACCCAGCTCCCCAGCGCTCAGCACACCAGCCCTCTCTGAGTGGAGGGGCTTGTGTTTCCCAGGGCTGTTCCAGTTTTCTCCTCTCCACTCTGGCTCTATTTGCTTCCGAGACCTCCTGGGTCCAGCAGCTCAACTCTGGGATACCTTCCCAGAAAAGTCAACTAAGGAAAGTCCCGATAGTTACAACTCGTGTCTGACTCCTCTCTCTTCAGAGAGCCTCATCCGTTTCCCCCAGAACTCGTTTCCCCTGTTTAGAGACGAGAGCAAACACCTCCCAAGTTACAGAGCCAAGGCTGCCGTCTCTTGCCTTGCCTTCCTCGTCTGAACTCGGTTCTGGGATATCCGTTTACTTTGGGGCGTTAGTGACTCTTTATTTCTTCGGGCCTTGTATTTATGTCACCCTTGTGCTTGATCATGCCTGGTGCTCTTAGCTGTGGCCTCCACGCTGAGAATTTCGAGCAGCGGGAGGGGAGGGGCTCTCTGGATCTGGGTAAAGAATCCAAACACTTTCTGCTAATCGCAGGGTTTGTTGAGGCTCTTTGCTTAGAGGCTTTATGGCCAGTGGGAATTGATGCTTTCTGTTTGCTTTCCAAATAAAGGAACCTCGGAGGTAGAAGAGGGCATTTTCTGTGGATCTGCTGACTTCTGAAATCTCAAGCCCTCTTCCTTATCTGCCCGGTTTATTACAGGTTTCATAAATGTTTTATGAGGGACTGCTGAGGCTGCTGACTAGGGGCGGTGGCAGCTGTCCCCAACTTTCCACATTGTTGCCAAGATCAAAGGACAGATTTACCACCTGATAAGATAGTCTGGATAAGATACAGCAGATCCTGTACTGACTTCTTGCCTCCATGCACACAGGCAAACAAAACTTGCTAGATCTGAAGCCCCCACGCCCACCTCCTGCTTGGCACCATCTATAGGGACCACTGGGCCTCCTGGCAATTTTGGCCCCTCAAAGCTGACAATAAATTTTCCCTCATGTCAACACTTTTCAGAACGTAAGGCAAGAAGGTATGTCTTCAAGACATAAGTATGTTTAGTGATTTTATGGAATCAAAAACACTGAGCATGCCAGTCTCTGCTCTGCCGGGGCAAATGCCATTCATTTGAAAGTGTGTGCAGTGTGGGGCTGAGGAAAGAGTATATGAAAATAATTTATGGCCAAATAAATCATCTCGAGAACGTTTATACTTTCAGGTAGAGAAATTGTATTGACTTTATTTCTAGGCATTGTTGACTTTGCACTACAACTGCCTTAACAATCTTTGACAATGTTCTTTAATTTGTCCCATTACAATTGAATACTAGGAGCTCCCTTTATCACTAGAAGGCTTTAAAGGTGGTTTTATTAATTTTTCTTTCTGTTCTTTTTAAGAAGCAAAGCCCCCACCCCATCCTTTTTACCCCTTGTTGCCTTGCTGGCATTGCACAGACCAGGGTGAGGGTGATGGTGGAGGGGACAGCACAGACATGGGGGGGGGGCACAGTCGGACATGGATCCTGAGGCATCTGCCTGTTAAGGGACCAATTGGGAGGAAATGAGGGGTGTTTCCACAAGGGTAAAGCAGGTACTGGGGCAACTCAGCAGGTTCCAGAGCCGACCTAGGTCACCTGTGTTTTCTTTGTGGTGCCTTTCCCACACTCCACTCCCTTCCCCCATCCCAGGTTCTCCTGGCGCCCCAGCACCCTGATTTTCCTTGGCTGTGGTCACCTGCGGTGTATTCTGAGGACCCCTGAGGATTTCGGAGGACATACTACACACTCTTCCACCCTCTCATTTACAGGTTCGTAGAGAACGGAGTGTTTGGTGACATTGCAGCCAGGGAGGATCCCGTGTGTCTCCTCACAGGCACATACATCCTGGGACTCCCGTGTATGAAGTGTGTTCATCTCCCCAGCTACATCTTTGACTCCTGTGGTCCAGCACGTTAACAGGTGCACATCAGTGATGCTGCAGGCCTAGAAGCAGGCAAGAACTCCATCTTTTCATTCCTATATGGGAGAGAAAAACACACCCTTGTTCTGTCCACTCTTCCTGGGGCTGGAGTTGTCTATTCTAGAGGCTGAAGGTCCAGCCTTGGAATGGGTCAGGCCTGGGGATCCTCATAAAGCAAAGAATTCTTGGAAAAAGATTGGGGGAGGGGGATGGATAAAAGCAAAGGTGGTTTTGGCTTTGTTTTTAAATTTTTTAAAAATTCATTTACTTTTATGTGCTTTGGCATTTTGCCTGCAGGTAAGTCTGTGTGATAGTGTCAGATCTTGGAGTTACAGACAATTGTTAGCTGCCATGTGGGTGCTGGGACTTGAACCTGGGTCCTTTGGGAAAGCAGCCAGTGCGCTTAACCACTGAACCATCTTCCCAGTCTCCTTGTTTTGTTTTTAAAGATCCATGAGAACCTTCAGAAGCACTTATGTATGCCCAGAAGGTAGGGAAGCCTCTCCCTTAGCTCTCCCCAAATACTCTCCCCAGACTCCCCCCCCCCCCCAACTATGTAGCAACAAAAGGTGTCCAAAGACATTGCCTCATCTCCTCCACTGCACGGGTATTTAAGCCCTTAATTAAGACATACTAAGGACTACGTGTGTCTATTTAAAAGGCTGATTCCCAGCTCACAGAAAACAGCTGGCCTGGATGTCTGCCTCAGATACAGGACACCAGTTGGCGCCCTGGAACTTACCTAGTGGGATGAACAATCCAGGTACCTTCTAGTCTCCTGTTAGCCTCTAGTCGGCAATGACTTGGGACAAGTCACTTGCATCTATGTTCAGAAAGGCCACACAGTGTATCCTCTGATCCCAACCATAGCTTCCAGATGGTCAGTTCAGGTCAGTTCAGCTTGTCGTCAGCCTTCCTGGGCTCAGAAGTGAAATGTTCTAGACCTCAGAGAAGAGGATGGTGAGCAGGGAGGCTAGATTAGCAAAAGAGTGTTCTGGCTTTCCCCAGTGGCTTCGCATGCCAGGCTGACCTGGGTTCTTGGCAAGCCCAGCTGTGTGTACTGACCGTGCTGTGTTCTTCTGAGCCACAGAGCCTTCCTCTCCGGTGTGTCAACGAGCAACTGCACTCAGGACACAGAGCATTCAGGGTACCCCAGTTCTTTACCACCTGTGTGGCCTTGAACTCCTGCGTCATCTCCCAACCTCAGTTTCTGCATCATTAAAACAGAGATGATGATAATGACGATGATAAATTCTCTCATAGATTTTGGGGGGAATATTTTATTTTTATTTTATGTATATGGTGTTGTGCCTTCGTATATGCCTGTGTACCACATGCATCCTTGGTGCCCACAGAGGCCAGAAGAGGGTGACAGATCCCTTGGAACGGGAGTTACAGATGGTTGTGAGCCAACATGTGGTGCCGGGAATCGAACCCAGGTTCTTTGGTAGAGCAGTCGGTGCTGTTAACTGCAGAGCCATCTCTCTAGCCCTGGAGGAGAAATCTTTAAAGGTGTCAGCGGTTATAAAAGTGCTCAGCTGGGCGTCTGACTTGTGATGTGACTGCTTGCTTGGTGTAGCTTCTGTTTGTCATCGTGATACACTTGACAGTTTACAAAGAGTTTCTGCTATTTCCCGTTCCCTCTGACTTTTCACAAGGGCTTCCGCAGGGAGTAGGTGGGTCAGGAATTCCACAGATAAACTGCTGCCGCCGTGATGATCTCGGGACTCTAAGCCAGGGTCTGCTGATGCACCAGGAGCCTCCTATTGGTGGATAAGCCTCTTTTGAAAGGATTCTAGTTCATGGTCTTAAAGGTGTTCTGTGCCCACAGTTGTTTGGGGAGCTATTCTCTACCCAAGCATTCCATTGTCCCTCAGCCCTCAGCACGCTGGTAGGTAAAATTGCTACACTTGCCGTTGGGTGGGATAGGGACATCTCTTTCTCCTCCATCCCTGTCACTGTATCCCAGGCCACCAATCCCTACTGGGATCATGATGCTGACAAATGGGGAAGGGAGTGCAGGAAACAACCTCCACACAACCTTTCTACACAGACAGCAGCACCATGGACTCTATGGGACTAGCGTTCCCACTGAGCTCTGATTCAGGCAGTCAAGGACCCCAGAACTGCATCTGCTTCAAGAAGGGAGAACTTTCTTCTAGATCAATGAAAATATCTCATGGGAGATACTTGGAACCCAAGGCTGCACAGGCTCAGCAACTGTTTGGAAGCCTTTGAGTGACAACAGGCTCTCAAGCTCTTAGGAGCTAAGGGGAACACTGGCTCCTTTTCTTCCAAAACCCATAAAAGACTCAAAAGGGGGGTCCCTAAAAGCAGCAGAACCTCAGTACTGTGGTCTCAGGGCTGCGGGACACAAGTGAGAGACTGTCAGTACAGACTTTATGCGCCAAGTAAGCATCGCTTACACCAAGCACCACTTGGGGGACATCGGGGCAAACTGATAGTCTAGACAGTGAGAGAGCTCAGTGCCCCTGAAAGAAATAGGGGCTGAGTGTGGCAACACACACTTGTAACTCCAGCACGTAGGAAGTAGAGACCAGAGGAGCAGGAGTTCAAGGTCAGCTTCAGCTACTTAGTGAATTTGAGGTCACATGGTCCCTGTCTCCAGATTAAACAAAACCAAACCAATCAAGAGGAGAATGAAGGAGAAGTAGGAAGAAGAGGTGGAGAGAGGAGGAGGAAAGAGGAGGGAGGAGAAGGGAAGAAGAGGAAGAAGAAGAGGAAGAAGAGGAGGAAGGAAAAGAAGAAGAAGAAGAAGAAGAAGAAGAAGAAGAGGAAGAGGAAGAGGAAGAGGAAGGAGGAGGAGGAGGAGACGATGACGACGACGACGACGAAGAAGAAGAAGAAGAAGAAGAAGAAGAAGAAGAAGAAGAAGAAGAAGACAATAATGAACCAAGTTTCAAGCTTCTTGTTTAAAGACCATGACTCCTTTCAGGAGTGTGTTGTGCTCAGGAGCACCAACACTGACCGTGAGGCCCCTCCCACAGACAACTGCACATCTGTGGGCCACACTGCAGAGGGAGGTCCTCTGGGGACAAATGGTCCAGGGGTTCATCTTTGCCTGAACACACTCACAGCACAGTTCTCTCCAGGGCCCCCTATATCAGTGATTCTCAACCTTCCTAATGTTGTGATCCCTTAATACATTTCCTCATGTTGTGGTGACCCCAACGATAAAATTGCTTTCATTGCTACTTCATAACTGTAATTTTGGTATCATTGTGAATCATAACATAAATATCAGATATTCAGGATATCTGATATGTGGCCCCTGTGAAAGGATCTGTCAATGCCCAAAGGGGTCGCAACCCACAGGTTGAGAACTGCTACCTTAGATCATCACCCACTCAGGCAGTAGGAAGCCGGAGAACTGGTGGTCTTCCATGTAGAGGAACCACAGAAGGCTCCCAGACCCATCCTGTTCTAAGGAAGAAGCCCACAAAAGCAGAGGGAGCCGAGTTCAGTCTTCACAGGACCAGCTTCTTATGGTGCAGTCCGGGGAGATGGCTCTTGGGATTGGGCAGAGCGGGTGCTGAAGAAGGCCAGGAAAGGCGCTTTTATTATCTATGAAATTGTTTCCGAAACACTATCAGCTCAGATTATTGGCCACACATTTTCATCCTTAAATCAGAGAGTAATAGGTTTTTACAGAGCTGTAAAAAGCATACGAGCTGGTCCTGGGGTTGTCTCTCCTCCCATTGTCTCTAATGTTTTATCAATATTGCCATAATTTCACACTTGTGAATAGAGGAAGATTGTAAAGTGTCCATAGATCCCGTAAACCGTACTGAATACAGATTAGTATTACAACTAAGTTTAAACCCTAGTAAAAGATAATTAAGTTGATGGATGTGGCTGTAAATCTCTCTTTTATCAAGTGCTTACTCGTGCGGGAGCAGCCTGTAGCTTATTATTTTACAGCACCATTAATGCCTTGGCAGTACCAGCATCTTACATGGATGCTGCTACCTGCGCAGTGAGGAGACGGTTTGATGCACCGGGCAGATGCCTGTCTCACTTTCTCCCAGATTTACTGTGGTGCTTAGCCATGGTGTGAAAGCTCGTGCAGCGGGTTACCTGGTGCACACTGCCAGGCAAAGGCAACCCAAGAGCATCTCCCAGCCATAACCCATTTGGATCCCCATATTTCCTCCAGAGTGCACAGAGACTACCGTATCCCATGCTCTCGAGTGGGACGATTTTCTAGACGCCCCTCTGGGCTTGCTACAGAGGTGGTTTCTTTTGTGGCATAACAATGCTGGGTTTGGTGAAAATAAAACTGCCAGAGCACCATGAAGTGGAGGGTCCTGAAACACAAACGTCTTAAGTCAGCTGCAGATGGTGCCACTGAAAGGGGTGGTCCCAAGACGGTACGCTCTGAATGGTCCAGTCCTGGCAGATGCCCCTCTCACCCCAGGCAATGGGAGCGTTCTCTACCTTGACAAGGTTTAGTGTTGAGAGCAGAGTTTGGCTGCCACTGTGGAGCCCTGGGACTGTCCCTCTTTGAGGACACGTCTCTGGGGCTGCCTACTAAGAATTGCTTGTGGAGAACCCTCATCCCTACTCCATCTTTCCCATGTCCACAAGCAGATTCTGTGATGAGACTTGGTCAAGGGCAGAAACAGTGAGAGCCAAGGAGCGCTACCTGGGACTGACTTTTGGTCAGGGGTCAGGGCTGGCCAACACAGCATTTGTCTATCTGCCCAAAGACAGTTCACCCGCCATCTAATTCCTTCTCTCCAGGGCACCTAGTACCCACTACCAACCAAGATTCTTGCCTGATGGTGCAGCACCTGGACGCATGGCCCCAGGGCAGGTCGAGAGAAGGTGAAGCAGGCAATGTGGGGGCATTGTGTCTCTGGCCTTACACTGAGCCTAGTTCAGCTCTTGCCTGGTGCCGCTGGGCGTCCAGATACCCTCTTCTGCACATGTCAGCTTTCCTTGGCTCACCAGAGTTCCAATCCGGCTTCAAGAAGGGATTTATTTATTTAGAAACCTATCGAGAACCTGGAGGCCAGAGAGCTTTCTCAGAACAGCTCCTGACTTTGACTGTGATCTCGAATGGGGACTTTGGGAACCGGGTCCTGCTGCCTCCATTGAGAGGCTGGGTTCTCAGGCTTTCTGGAAGAGCTACCCTGACTGGCCTTGACTGGGAATTAGGACACAGAGAACCAGGAAATAGCCTGCTGGAAGAGTCATCTGGGAGAGACAGGATTTGACTCCAAAAGATAAACATACTTCTTTTTTTTTTTTTTTTATTGCCTGAACCTGAGCGATATGGACCTTGGTTGGAATTAGCAGGCTGAAAGTTCAAGCGATAAGTGCTTCTCAGGGGCAGGAGGATCAGTGGGGCCAGCTTGAGGCTCGTCAGGAGGCCCTGGCTGGGGCTGCTCACCTTTTGAACTGGGTGTGGATGGATATGAGCTGGCTCCCTTGGCCTGCTTCATCCCAGCATGGTTGTGAGCAGAGAAGGGGGGTTGGGGGAAGGAAAGTGGGGGGGGGGGGAGTGGGAGGGGAAGATGACTGGTTAGCCCCCTAGTTTCTCATGGTTGAGCCCTTTTCCTTTCTGATTCTGAGCAAGCCTGTGCCTCTAGGGAAGAGGGTGTAGCCAATATGCAGAAGCCTATGGTTCTCAAGGCTTTGGAGCCTTTCCAGGCCTCATCTTGGAGGAACCGAAGTGGGGTTGAGTGGCAGACTTGTGACCCACACTTCTCTTTGTGGGGTCTTGAGAGGACAAAAGACTGGTTGGAGTGATGTCCATGGGAGCATCTGCTAGTTCAAAAATGCGCCTTTCAGAATCCTCTCAAGGCCTGCCAGGAGGCCTTGAGACCTGACTCACTGACTAAAAGTCCCAGTCTCAACAGGGTTCGTTCCTCTCTTTGGTTCAGAATCTACTTGCCAGAGCTGAGAGTTCAAGTTCTCGGGGTTAGTTAAATCCCCAGCCTGGCCTTCCTGGACCTTGAAAGAAATAAAGGAGACAGACTGTGTGCAGAGAAGAGTGACAGTCAGCACATTGTCCCCTTACCCCCTGGACACACAAATGTGTGGGCGTGTGTGGGGTGGGCTCTGGGCTGGCATGCCTGGGGATAGTGTGCGCTCGTGGACTCTTTAGACCTCATTCTGCTCCACTAATCCAAGTCAAGTCCTAAAACCGCACACACCGGGCTGAGGCCAACTGTAACGTGCCCTAAGTGACTTAAGCTAATAAACCCAACTATCTTGAAGAGCAAACACCGTATTGTTGCGCCAACTATTAGCTCTTTACTACTCTCCAATAAAGCGAGCGCTTTATTCCTTTCAAATAATATTCCGCCCATTGCTTCCTAAAGATTAACAATTGAAAGAGGTGTCAACAGGTCTCACTCTTTAAATTAAGTATAATAGGCTTTTTATAGCACAGCATAAAGATATCAAGGAGAAAAGCTGCAATCACTACGGAGGAACCGCTAGGTCTCTTTATCTGTCCTTGCAGCTCCAACGTGACACTGGTGGGTTGAGCAAAAAGATCAGCAGACCCTGGGAAGCCGGGAGCGTGCAGATTAGCAAAAGGATCAGCAGACCCCAGGAAGCCGGGAGCGCGCAGATTAGCGCTGGAGCTAATTGCAGGCTCAGTAAAGTTGTGATTTAATTAACTAGCGGTGCTGTAAGCAGAATCTGTAGGTCATTTTCCTTTCCTGTAAGCAGGAGCCTGCACCTGAATATGCCTCAGACCACGCGTCAGACCGGAAAGGAACGTTTGCCTTGGGGTCCCCTGTCCTCGACTTGCTTCTGTTCGGGGTGTTTCTGTGGACTGGGCAGTTTATCAGTTTAATTTAGTTATGTGTATGAGCGTCGTGCCTGTGTGTGTATCTATGTGCCGCTTTTGTGCCTGGTGCCCGAGGAAGTCCGAAGAGGGCATCGTATCCCCTGGAACTGGAGCTGCAGATGGTCGTGAGCTGCCACGTGGGACTTGAACCTGGGTCCTCTGGAAGAGCAGCCAGTGTTCTTAACTGCTGTGCCATCTTGCCAGCCCCCCTCATTTTGAATAGTTTCACAGAGACTGCAAACATCTCCCCTGTGGGTGTTGACCTGATTGCCCATGTATGCCTTAAACATGTAGATGCCAGGGCCAGTGTGCTGACATGTCTGTGTTATGGAATGGCGGGTCTTACAGGGAACGTCTGCCTTCTGGCTTCACCTCTGCTACCAAAGAACTGGCTTCCCCATCCACTCGGTTAGGACTTGCATGCCAGCTGGGCTGCAAACTCTCCTCCTGGCAGAGGGAGAAGTATGGGTCAGGAGTCTAATTGCCCACTTTGGATTCTTTCCAGAAAGGTCAAAATCCCTCAGCGAACAACCCACTGTCCCTCAAGGTGCCCTTATCTTCTTTGGGGGCCCAAGAGGACAAAGAGCCTGGAGAAGGGGAAATCAGTGTCTCAGGCTAGGGCCCACTGAGCCCCCCCCCCCCAAGTCTCTGAGAGTGGTAGGATGGCCAGGGTCATAATGGGTGGGTGCCAGGGCTGGGTGCTCTTAGGTGGGGCTCTGGGGAAGGTCAAGCCTTTAGCTGCAAGTTGACAGTAGGAGGTCAGTGCTGAGTTTGAGCCAGATTCTGTGGGAGGAGAGAGATCCTTTTGATTGAGGAACCATTATTGAGTTTGAATTTTACCTTATGTCTTACCCAGAGCCACAAGCTCTAACCACATGGACCTGTAAAAGCAAAATACTTCTTCGTAATGTAGTATTTTAATTTGAGAATTTCATACAATTATATTCCGACATTGGCTCCCGCTCCTCCCCCAGCTCCTTCCAATCCACCCCTCCACCTTCCTACTCCTCTCGAGTCCATGTCCATTCTTTTTTTTTTTTATTTTAAGGAAGATACTCTTTAACTTTGATACCATAAAACTGACCACACCGGCCATTATCATACGGGCAGTTCAGGGGCGTTAGGTCCCCTTGAGTCATCGCGCAACCCGTTCCAGCCATCCAGCTCTTCAGCAGGCAGAACCGAAACTCTAGCCAATCTCATTATCCATTAACTCCCCGCCCCCCTCCTGCCAGCTCCTGGTGGCCAACGGCCTACTCTTCCTCTTTTAGTCTGACCTCATTTAAGGCATCTTCCTTTAGGGTCTGGCTTATTTCAGCTGGTGTCATATCCTCAAGTTCCAGCCACGTTGTAGCCTGCGTCAGAATTCATTCCTTTTAAGGCTGGGTACTGTTCCATCGGATGCAGAGTCTACTTTCGGTTCATGTTGGTGGGTGCTTGGCCACTAGGAACGATGTGGTGATAAATGCAGGTGAACTGGAGTCCTTAATTCATCCTACCTGCAAGGGGACACAGTCCAGGACCACGCTCCCACCCCACTCCCAGCCCCCGCCTAGGATGCTTGAAACCGCAGGGTTCTTGGGCACAAGCACTGTGATCCTGGGGACTAGGACAGTCAGTCTGAGAACTGAGCTATCTACCAAGTGATTAAGAGGAAGGTAGCATATACTGCGTGGAAACACTGGACATAAGGGTGGCACACCCTAGGCAGGGAGGAGCGGTATGACAGGAGGCATCATGCCTCTCAGAAAGGTGCGCAGTTAAGAATCCGTGCAGCGTTTACTCCTGAAATTCTCTGTTTTGTATTTTCAAACGGCAGCCGACCACAGTCAGGGCGAAAGGACTGCAAAGGAACTGAATGGCTTTAAAGATTCCCTGAGAGGTCCCAGCAAGCATCTGAGTCAAGAATGCCCAAGGTTGGGGCTGGAGAGATGGCTCAGAGGTTAAGAGCAATGACTGCTCTTCCAGAGGTCCTGAATTCAATTCCCGGCAACCACATGGTGGCTCACAACCATCTGTAATGAGATCTGGTGCCCTCTTCTGGCATGTGGGCATACATGGAGGCAGAATGTTGTATACATAATAAATAAATAAATCTTTTAAAAAAAATGGCCGAGGTTAAGGACTTTTGAGAACGTATTATACACCACTGGGTGCCGTTCAAAATATTGAATGGGTGTTTGCTAAATGGGTGTTTGCTCAGTAGCTCCTAGGCTCAATGAAGTGGGACCCATGATCATTGTTGCAGTCAGAAACAAGACACGAAAAAAGAACACTTGGCTTGGATGCGGTGGGGCTAAGGTACATTGCAGCTGGAGCTCAGGGCCTCTAGACCAGCGCTATGCTATTCAGTCCCCGACGGCCTGGTGGGCGCTTCCACTTCAGGAGAAAGTGTAAAGGGACCCTGGGGTAACTGCTCTGGGGGCGCTATGGCTTAGAAACTGCGTCAGAAAGCAGGCTTCAGCTCCACCCTGGAAGGGCTTTTTTTTTTTTCCCCACATCAAATATTTAGTGAGGATTTTTAAAAAAAGGTTGTTTAACTTATGTAATCATAGTTATTTTGTTTTTACTAACAACCTCGTGGTTACTTTATAATACTTTATTGAACTAGGATTCCTGCCTGGATATTTTCTGAGGTTCTGGAAAGTAGACGTAGTGTCCTGTGCCTCAGGCTTTGTGTTACCTGTGACAATACTGCCCTCCTGTGGCGGCCTGGAGCACCGTCATGTAGCTAATTCCGCATCCGTTCCAGCCAGCGCAGGTGAACCATCAGGCCGTGTTTAAACGCTTGATGTCAGTCAGACCATGCACTCGCTGTTTCAGAGTCCAGGGCACACACAGTTCCTGCTCCTTTTGTCACTCGGAGGCTCCTGCTCAGAAGATGGGCTCAGAGGTTAAGAGCACTGATTGCTCTTCCAGAGGTCCCGCGTTCAATTCCCAGCAACCACATGGTGGCTCACAACCATCTGTAATGAGATCTGGTGCCCTCTTCTGGTATACAAACATACATGGAAGGAATATTGTATACATAATAAATAAATAAATAAATAAATCTTAAAAAAAATAAGGTGTATGATCAGGGGCTGGAGAGATGGCTCGGCAATTAAGAGCACCTCTTGCTGTTTCAGAGGACCGGGGGTTCAATCCCCAGCACCCACATGGCAGCTCACAACCATCTGTAACTCCAGTCCCAGGCAACTCGGTGGCCTCTTCTGGTCTCTGCAGACACCAGGCATGCATGTAGTGCACAGATATGTGTGCGGAAAACACCCATGCTCATAAAACAAACAACAAAAAAGTAAAATGAAGTGTATGTTCAAGCAGAATTTATCTCGCATGGCCACGGATTTTGAAGTCATCAACACAGTCAATTCTAAAACATTCTTGTCTTGCTACATAGAAAGGTCAGACCCCTTAGCCCCCCCGCCCCAGGTCCCCAATGCCCTGTCCACAACTATATGCTACTTCCTGTCTCAATGGCTGAATAAAGACAGGGACTCAAATGTCTCCAGTGTCCCCAAAGACCACCGTCATATCAGAGGCTTTGTCAAGGCATTGCTGTTAGAAAAAGTGCGTATGGGCATTAGCAGGGAGGTGCTGTGGGGCGAGGTGGACCGGGTAGACAAGGCACCAGGAAAGGGCGTGAACTCGAAGTAAGAGTTCGGTGGAGGAAGGCAGAAAAGCCAGAGTTATGCCATCCCTGACAACCATTCTGCCCTCGGGGCTTGGTGCCTGCCGTTGTTGATACTCAAGAGTTACTTTTAAATTTATTTTATCTTTAATTGCGTGTATGTATGTGAGTCTGTGTGTGGGTATATACATGTGAGTCTGTGTGTGTGAATCTGTCTGTGGGTGCGTGTGTGTGAGTCTGTGTGTGTGTGCGAGTCTGTGTGTGTGAATCTGTGTGTGGGTGCATGTGTGTGAGTCTGTGTGTGAGTCTGTGTGTGTGTGTGTGAGTCTGTGTGTGGGTGTGGGTGTGAGTCTGTGTGTGGGTGCGTGTGTGTGAGTCTGTGTGTGTGTGTGTGTGTGTGTGTGTGTGAGAGAGAGAGAGAGAGAGAGAGAGAGAGAGAGAGAGAGAGAAGGCACCCTAGGAGTCTATTACAGGCAGTTGTGAGCAACCTGACATAGTGCTAAAAACCAAACTTGGGTCCTTTGCAAGAGCAGTATTGGATTTTAATGGCTGAGTCATTTTTATAGCCCCAATACATGTTATTTTCATAAGTTAACGAATGTGAGACATAGAGCAGAGTGTGAGGGACTAAAAGAACAGTAAATCATAAATGTAACAATAAAAGATTATTTGTATTAGTTTAGGTGTTTTTTTCTGCATGGATGTATGTGAACCATATATATGCCTGGTGCCTACAGAGACCAAAGAGGGCGTTGGATCCCCTGGAACTGGAGTTATACATGATCGCAAGTCACTATGTAGGTGCTGGGAACCGAACTCAGATCTGCCAGAGCAGTGGGCGTTCTTAACTCCTGAGCCATCTCTCTGCAGCCGGTATAAAAGTTCTAAAGACGAAAGGAACAAGACATCTGCAATTACAGTGGCTACCATCCACTTGGCCAGGGTGCCCTGGATCCACCCAGCTTACAGTCTGTGGGGGATTTTTGAGCTCAGGGCAACCAGCTACACAACCAGTGTGTGTGGTCTTTCCTCTCGACCTCACCTCCCTCCTTCCCCAGTAAGCTGGACAGACACACAGACATGCCCCTCCCATCTTTTTCTTTTTCTTTCTTTCTTTCTTTTCTTCCTTTTTATTTCTTTGGAGACAGGGTCTCGCTATGCAACCTTGACTGGCCTGGAACTTGCTGTGTGGACCAGGCTGGCCTCAAACCCGGAGATCTGCCTACCTCTACCTACTAAGTGCTGGGATGCAAGGCATGTCCCATCACGCCTAGTCCTTCTCTGCTCTTCGCCTTCCCCTGAAGTCCCTGGGTTTCACTTTGAGTCACTGCTCTGTGCTTCTCCCTGGCCCATGTTGGGTTCCTTAGTGGTCTAACATGCAGTGGACTCACCGGGACTAAGGGGGCTGTAGAGAAAATGGGCAGTTTCAAACCAAACATCCCCAGGGCTGGGGAGACGGCTCAGAAGTTAAGAACTTTTATTGCTTTTGCAGAGGAACCAGCACCCATACTGGGTGGCTCCCAACTCCCTGTGACTCCCATTCCAAGGGATCTGACACCCTCTTCAGGCCTCTTCAGGTACCAGGAATGCACATGGTACACAGCCATATTTACAAACAAAACACCCCATCTACATAAAGTAAACTAAAATGCATAAAATATTAAAAAGGAAAACTTCTTTCCGGAGTCCACAGAAACCTTGAGCACTGTGAGCTTCCCAGGACACGGGGTTGAGGTTAGAACCCGTTTAATCTGGTCCCACCAGCTGGTGGAGCTCACACCAATCCTTCAAAGGTGGGTCTGCTGATTTGTAAGTAAACTGAGGTTCAGAAAATCTTAACCATTTGTCCCATGCCACAAGACCCAGGCTTAGAAATTCCGAGCTAAGGGCCAGCCCCAATTTGTCCTCCCAACTCCTATATCCCCTTTATGTCAACTTGACACAAGTTAGAGTCATCAGAGAGGAGGGACCCTCATGAGAAAATGCCTCTATAAGATTGGGCTGTAAGCTCTGCTGGGTATTTTTAGTTGGTGATTGATGGGGGAGGGCCCAGCCCATTTTGGGTGGTGCCATCCCTGGGCTGGTTGTCCTGGATTCTATAAGAAAGCAGGCTGAGCAAGCCATGTGGAGCAAGCCAGTAAGCAGCACCCCTCCATGGCCTCTGCATCAGCTCCAGCCTCCAGGTTCCTGGCCTGTTTGGGTTCCTGCCCTGTCTTCCTTTGGTGACGGACTGTGATGCAGAGGCGTAGTGAAATACACCCTTTCCTCTCCAAGCTGCTTTGGCCATGGCATTTCATCACAAGAATAGAAACCCTAACTGAGACAGGGGATGATGGCCGGCTTGCTTGTCTGTGCGGCACAGACCCAATCCCATGAGCTAATGACAAAGATCTCCTTAATGCCGCATTTCCAAATAAAATGCAATTTCTCTAGAAACTTCCCTTCATAAATCCCCAAATGCCTTGTGCTTCTTCAATAACAGTGACCTTTGTTATTGAAGCAGCGCTTTTGATGATCTGAATTCTGTGTGATGCATCAGAATGGCTGCCTGTGGTTCTTCGGAAAGAGATTTATTAAGCACAGCCAATTCCGGAAAATGATGAAGTTACCACCTACCACCACTAGAGGGAGCGGAAGCACAGCTCTAGATGGTACTGAATAAAATAACAGTAATCACAATGATTGATTGGCTACTGTATTCTTCGCCTTGTACTCAGCCTTCTGTGGATCTCCCATTGCGTTCTCCCAGCAGTTATATTAGTACATTAGTCATCCTATTCTTGGGATCTTTCATGGAAACGCAAGCACAGAGCTCCTGATGTGCTCAGAAGTCTGTTGTGGGATTTCCTCCCCTGCTGTGGCTATCAACCAGGAAGCCCCGTGAGTACAGAGGGCTGACTGGGTAGACAGATGCTGCTGGTGCCCACAGAGACCAGAGCGGGTGTCAGGTCCCCTGGAACTGGAGTTATATAGGTGGTTGTGAGTTACCAGATTTGGGTGCTGGGATCTGAACTGGGGTCCTCTGGGAGAGGGAGTGCCCTTAAGCAGTGAGCTGTCTCACCAACCTCAAGAGGTGATAATTAATGGCCAATAAATAATTGGTGATTGCATGTGGAGTAGGGAGCTAAGTGATTTGATTCACTACTTCTAAAGCTCGTGACAACCCGATTACAAGATACTGCCACAAGCTCGCTGATATTCTTCACTTTAAGAGCAGGTTGTAAATGCACTAGGGCGGGGGACCAGAGAGAGTAGAATGCAGACCCTCAAGTTCATCATTTGATTTCTTACTCTGTCACCTGTGGCTGCGTTTGACATCATCATCATCACTGGCAATCATCACTTGGTTGTTATCTTAGAAAATGGCATTTCCCATAAAGACACCGTAATATTGTGAAATGAACGAGAATCTTGTAACATCTGTACTCAAAGTATAGACTCAAGTTGTCCCCCAAACGTCCTTCTTAAAAAAATAATAGTACTGTGGCTGGGCGGGGGTGGCGCACACCTTTAATCCCAGCACTCAGAAGGTAGAGGCAAGTGCATCTCTGTGAGTTCAAGGCCAGCCTGGTCTTCAAGAGCTAATTCCAGGACAGGCTCCAAAGCTACAGAGAAACCCTGTCTAGAAAAACCAAAAACCAAACCAAACAAACAAAAAAGTACTGTGTATGTGCATGTGAGTGTGTATATATTCATGTGTCTGTGTGTGAGAGTGAGCATATGGGGGTGTGTGAGCATGTGTGTGGCGTATGTGTATAGACCAGAGAACATCTTTGTGGAGTCTATACTCTCCTTCCATTTTTACAAGGCTTTCAGGGGACTGAACTCAGGTTTTTCAGGATAGCACAGTAGGTATTTTAACCAGCTGAGTCCTTTTACTCCAGTGCTCTGACCAAATTGTCTCTTATAATTAGTGTCTTTCAACCAGAATCCTAGCAAGAGCCACTCTTAGACATATCTTTAAAACGGAGACCTCAACCACTCTTTGTTTTAAAAATGGCTTCGGGCTGCTGGGATGGCTCTGAGGGTGAGGGTACTTGCTGCCAAGCCTGACACCCCAAGTTTGATCCCCAGAACCCACGTGGTGGAAAGCAGACACTGACTGGGTTTACAAAAGGGAATTCATTTAAACCCTTTTGTAAACTACACAAAGCAATGTGACTTAGTCACGGGATCATATACGTGTGTCTACTGTGAAGATGGTAAGATACATTTCCTCTTTGAGAAGCCCACACCCTTGCTTGGGAAGGCATTGCAATCCATTTTAATAAATTCCAACTCTGCTTCCTACTGCTGTGTCCCAACACCCCCCCCCCCAACCCCTGTGGTGAATCAAAGAATCCTGGGCTTGCTGGAATGGAAGCCTCTGGAAAGAAGTCCTCAGGAAAAGAACTCCAGGATGTGTGCCTCTGTTCTTATCACCTGCTGACAGTCCCATAATTGTCAGGATTGTGGGAAGTCTCTTTCTTAGGGGCAGCTTCCTCCTCTGGCTGGCAACCAGCTACAGTTTTTTTTTTCCTAGCATGAGAGTCCAGTGACATTCATTTTTGGTGGTGGTGGTGGTGGGTGTCTGTTATTTTAATAGTCTGACAGTCAAAGGGAGGGGCATTTACCTCTTCAGAAGCTTTTCATTCCTGCCAAGTGTTTATAATTCTCCACTCTGTTTTTATGCCTCAGTCTTGAGGTGAACTTTGCCTGTGTTTAGAAAAAACAAAAAATGAAAAACAAAACAAAAAACCTCCCCACAAAACACTAACAGAATACAAGAAGGAGATGTGATTGGAATGCATTCAGTCAGTGTCAGGAACCCCAAGAACCACACCGTGGACTGGAGTGCCAACCTAGCAGTTAAGAACATTGGCTGCACTTGCAGGGGACCAAGGTTCGTTTCCAGCACCCACATGGAGTCTCACAACCGCCTATAACTTTGGTTCCAGGGGATCCAATGCCCTCTTCTGGCTTCTGTGGGTACTGTGTGCAAGTGGTATACACACACACACACACACACACACACACACACACACACACACACAGGTAAACACTCACATACATAAAATAAAAATAAATAAAATATCTTTAAAAATACCTCCATAACCTCTTGACCTTAGTTTTGGAAAAGGCTGGCATAAGAGACTCCATTTTTGTTGTTGGCTTTGAGACAGGGTTGTGCTGTTCCCCATAGCCATGTGGTATCAGCCTTGCCACCCTATTCTTTGACATTGCGGTCTGTGTCCTTTTGAGCTCAGAAAACTTTCATGTTCTGAGCACCTGAGAGAAAGGGCCTGGTATGAGGGCTCCTCCCATCACAGAATTATCCCAGGATGTATGTGCCAGGTTGGTGACCACACATGCCGTGATGGTATTGGCAGCAATTCTGTCAGCAGAGGCTCGAGAATGAGAATTTCACCCTGAAGTGTCAGGTCCTGGTGTCCTGTTCTCGGCAAACGCCTGACCTCACAAATGGCTCTCAGCCTTTTCCCTTTGCCCCGGGTGTGAAGTTCACTATCATGGCAGCGCCTTGGCTTCATTTGGTTCTGGCTCTCTGAGCTTTCCTTTATATTTTGTGAGGAGTCCTTGCTGTTCTGTACAAGCTACCCAGTGGGTTGCTGTTATGACACCCACAATGCCTGGTACAGTAACAAAGTCATTGAGAGTCCAGGCCTGGTGGATGGCTGCTTTACCCGGCAGGAGTCTCAGCTGAGGGAGCTGGAGATTCAGACCCAGAAACCTCCGTGGTTTGCCTCCTTGTCCGGGATGTTACCAGGGAATGTGGAACACGACCCGGTGTACTTACTGACTTGTGTGCAATTTTCCTATGGAAGTCAGTTAATACTTTGGATCCCTTGATGGCTTCAAAGAGCTCACTGGGAGCAATGAGAAACAAGAGTAGGAGAAAACATACATTTTATTGTCCTAGATGCAGGCCCACTTCTTGACTTGGCGTGGCTGGCCTTGACTCCGGGGCTGCAACCTGAGCAAGTATGGAAGAAGCGACCTCATTCCTTCAACACTGGCTTCCTAACCTGCCTCCCCCGCCACACGCCCACCCAGGTTGGTATTCAGCTCTCCAAGACTTCCCTTGGCCCTGTGCTTATGCCAGGCTGCCAGCTGGCTCCTTCTGGTTTTCTGTTTCTTGTCTTTCATCTCCTTGTTCACAGCACTCTGAGCACAAGGAGCTCTTCCCTTCCCACACAGGACCATGGTGCCTGATTTATTTTTTCCTGGAATACTATCCTCGGACCATCTTACATTTTGTTCCTTCTTGCCTTTGAGGTGTCAATTCAAATGTCGCACCTTTTCTGTCTGTTTCCTTCGAACTGACCATTTTTTGTTTGGTGTTTTCTTCATCTTCCTCCTCCTCCTTCCCCTTTCCCCTCCAACCTCTTCTCCTCCTTCCTTCCCTTCCCCTCCCTCCTCCCCCTTCTCCTTCCCCTTCCCTTCCTCCTCCTTCTGCCCTTCCTTCCCCTCCTCTCCTTCCTCCTCCTCCCCTCTCTCCTCCCCTTCCTCCCCTTCCTTCCCCTGAGACAGAGTCTTTGCTTTGTTGATCAGGCTGACTTCAAACTCATAATTGTCTTTCCTTTGACCCCTGAGCACCAGGATTACAAGCTTGCTCCACCACGCTGGGCAGGGCATGTCATTTCTTAATTCTCTTATTTCTTTATAGACCCATGCCTTCTGCATGGTAGTTACTGGATAAAGTTTTACAGAATAAAGAGACATGAGCTAGTAAGCAGAACTTTTGTGTTTGTGGGTATATTTGAAAAAAAATTAAATTTTGTATCATATCTCAAAATATTTCCGCTCATGTACTATAAAACTATAAATTGCCTTAACACATGGGAAGTTAATTTACACGAATGGGTAAATTCACTATTTCGGGAACAAATGAGCGATGGATGAAGAGTTGGTGATCGCAGGGAATGCTCCAGTTTTATCCTCAGGCATCTTAGGCTTTCTGGCACCGTATGGGGTGCACAGGCCCCAGAGAACACAGTCCCATGGATCTGCAGGGAACACGATGCTCTGTCAGCCTCTCTCCTCCTTATGGGGAAGACAGAAGGAGCGCAGAGTCACAGTGTCCTCGGAGAAGTGAGGCTCCGGGCTGCCCTCTGCTGGGGGTTCACAGTCCTCTCTGGACTCAGATGGCTCACGTCTCCCCAACCCAGGCTCTCCTGCTCAGAGGGAGCAGAGTTCCTGTCCTGAAAGAGCATTCCTGGCTCAGTCTCTCCTGCTCTTCTTTGAAGAGCAAGTCCAGAGGCAGCCGCCTAGTTGTTTCTGCTTGTTATTGAACTTGGGGTCACACAGCTTGTGGCCCCAAACAACAAAATAAATTGGTTTATTTCTAATAAACCAATCAAAAGAGCCAAATCAAAAACAGGAACTAGAAAAAGGGGTGGCCACGTTGGGAAGAGGGACAAAGAAATCCAGGGAATGCCTCAAGTTTGTCTTCCGGGTAAATGTTAACTAGAGGGTTCAGGGTATGGACATCTAAGCAGCCTCTGGCACGGTGTGGTCCCACCCTCCACTGACCCGGCTTTGTCTGGGCTTCACTCTCCTGCTGTCAGTGGCCTGACAAGCTGTTAGAACCCTGTGGAATCTCTCTCCAGAGACAAGGGCCCCTCTGGCTGGTCCTTTTCCTTCTCCCAGCGTGAGATTCCTGGGGAAGGGGGAACATTTCCCATTTCTTTGGTATCAATCAGATCAGGAGACAGAGTTGGAATATCTTCATTTCTGCCAGGTTAGTATCATCCTGTATTGCTAACCCTGCACTAGCAACTCAGTGTTTGACTCACTTTTAAGAGCATCACAACCCGGTTGATGCCTGCCTTCGCCTAAAGGCTTTGGGCAGCACCCCCACCTCTGTGACCTCAGGAACTTACACAGAGCACAGCGTGAAAGCATCCTCCAGGAAAGAAACAAGAAGAGGACTACAGCTGTGTCCATCAACTGGCAACGCCCCTCCCCTGCCATTCAGGCAATGCCCACCTTCTTCACAGTACAGCTTCCTGCTTACAGATTTTTGCGTCTCTCTGAAAGAAAACACCGAAATTCTCTCGTCTCCATGGTTCCTATTCTGCAGTTCTCCCGAGGGACTTTGTGAGCATGGGCACAGATGAAACCCTTGCAAACACACTGGAGATAAAAATAAAATAAAACAAAACAAAACAAACAACAAAAAAAACCCAAGTGTTTCTTTCTAGGAGGCAAGGCATATTTGCATCTTGACCAGTATAATCTCCCCAGCACAGAAGTTGGGAGTTCCCAAAGGACAAGCTTCCCCAGTTACAACAGGGACCCACGGTGTATGCAGCCTCCAGGAACTTGGTGAAGGGTCAAAGGGACCTGATGGGTGACAGTCATGCTTTCTGCTGTACTTTGTTGTCCTCTGTCTTCTGATACCCAGGAAGCCACGGCAAGTTAATTTGTTAGCTGGGCAAGCAGGGTCAAAATACTTTGTGGCTTTGGAGAGATGGCTCGACTTTTAAGAGCATGTACTGCTCATGCAGGGACCGGATTTCAATTCCCAGCGTCTATGCCAGATAACTCACAAGCACTTGTAGCTTCAGCTCCAGGGGAATCTGGTGCCCTCTAGTGGCCGCTATAGGTGCTGCAGTCATTTGTTCAACTTTCCCCACACTTGTAACTAAAACAAACAAAAAACCTTCAAAATTTTATCTTAGGAATCTCTGCCAGACGGGGCTTGAGGCAGCGACCTCCACAAGAGCAGGAACAAGAGAGTGACTGCTGAGGGAGAAGGCCCGAGCCAGAGACCTCCGCCAGAGTAGGCCTGAGCCAGCAACCTCCACCAAAGCAGGCCTGAACCAGCGATATCCACTGGAGCAGGCCTGAGCCAGCAACCTCTGTGGGAGCAGGCCCAAACGACCCCCTGTACTGCAGAGCAACCCCAGGGAGCACTAAGTGACCTCCAGGAACACCGAGTGACCTCTGGGGTGACTGGAACCGTGACCGTGACTGCACCCTGAGAAGCAACCATCTGGGCCTTGGATCCACTGACACCTGGAAGATTGATCACCTGAGACACAGACAGCCCCAACTACACCAGAGGAAAAGATGGGTAGACAAGGTAAGAACACACTCAACATCACAAAGAACACCATGACACCAACAAAAACTAGCGGCTTTACAAAAGCAAGACTTACAACCAAATACAGATTAAGCAGAAGAAAATTACTTAAAAAATAACTTTAGGAGAATGTTTGAGGCCTTTAAAGAGGAAATGAAAAACACCCTCAAAGAAATGAAGGAAAAGGCAAACAAAAAAATTGGAAGAAATCAACAAATCCCTTAAAGAAAACCAAGAAAAAGCAATCAAACACGTGAAATAAATGATTAAACACTTGAAAACCAAAATAGAGACAATAAAGAAAATACAAACCGAGGGAAATGGAAATTATGAGAAAACGATCAGGAACCACAAATGCAAGCATAAACAGCAGAATACGAGAGATAGAAGAAAAAATCTCAAGTGCTAAATATACAATAGAGGAAATAGACTCATTGGTCAAAAAAACATTAAATCTAACAAAAGCTTAACACAAAATATTCAGGAAATATGGGACACCGTGAAAAGACCAAACCTAAATATAATAGGTATAGAAGAAGGAGAAGAACTCCAGCTCAAAGGCACAGAAAATATATTCAACAAAATCATAGAAGGAAACTTTCCCAACCTAAAGAAAGATATGCCTATGAAGATACCAGAAGCTTACAGAACACCAAATAGACTGGATAAAAAAAATGTTCCCTCGCCACATAATACTCAAAACACTAAACATACAGAATAAAGAACGAATATTGAGAGCTACAAAGGAAAAAGGCCAAGTAACATAAAGGCAGACCTATCAGAATTACTACACCCGACTTCTCAGTGGAAACAATGAAAGCCAGAAGGTCCTTATGAAGCATTATGCAGACTTATTAAGAGACCAGGGATGCCATTCTAGACTACTATACCCAGCAAAACTTTCAATTACCATAGATGGACAAAACAAGATATTCCATAACAGAACCAGATTTAACCAATACCTAGCCACAAACACAGCCCTACACAAAGTAGTAGAAAGAAAACTAGAACCCAAGGAAGTTGGTTATATTCACAAAAACACAGACAATAGATGATCTCACAGCAGCAAATCCCAAAGAAGGGAAACACACACACAATAACAACATCAACAACAAAAACTAAAATAGCAGGAGACAGCAATCACTGGCCATTAATATCCCTTAATATAAATGGACTCATCTCACCTGTAAAAAGACACAGGCTAACATATTGGATATGAAAACAGAATCCATCGTTCTGCTGCATACAAGAAACACACCTCAACTTCAAAGACAGATATCGTCTCAGAGTAAAGGGTTGGGAAAATTTTTTCCAATCAAATGGACCTAAGAAACAAGCTGGTGTAGCTGTCCTAATATCTAACAAAATAGACTTCAAACTGAAATCAATCAAAAGAGACAAAGCAGGACATTTCATATTAGTCACAGGAGAAATCCATCAAGAGGAAATCTCAATACTGAACATCTATGCCACAAGTATAAGGGCACCCTCATATGTAAAAGAAACACTTCTAAAGCTTAAAGCATACACTAAACTCCACACTAATAGTGGGAGACTTCAACACTCCACTCTTCCATGGGACAGGTCAGTCAGACAAAAAATGAACAGAGAAATAAGGGAACGAACAGATGTTATGACTCAAATGGACTTAACAGACATCTATAGAACATTCTATCCAAACATAAAAGAATATACATACCTTCTTCTCAGCACCTCATGGAACCTTCTCAAAAACTGACCACGTACTAGGTAATAAAACAAACCTCAAGAGATTAAAAAAAAAAAGTGGGATAACCCCATGTATCTTATCGGATCATTATGGCTTAAAATTAGAGTTCAGCAACAACACTAATTCCAGAAAGCCCACAAAAACATGGAAATTAAACAATACTCACCCGAATCATCAATTCAGGTCAAGGAAGAAATTAAAGACTTCATAAAATTCAATGAAAATGACCACACAACATACCCAAATTTGTGAGACACACTGAAAGCAATATTAAAAGGAAAGTTCATAGCACTAAACACCTACATAAAGAAGCTAGAAAAATCCCAAACAAGTGAGTTAACAGAATATTTGAAAACTTAAGAACAAAAAGAAGCAAACTGACTCAGGAGAACTAGACAGCAGGAAATAATCAAATTGAGAGCTGAAATCAACAAAATAGAAGTAAATAAAGCGATATAAAGAATGAATGAGACGAAGAGTTGGTTCTTCAAGAAAATCAATGAAATAGACAAACCTTTATCCAAACTAACCAAAAGGCAGAGAGAGAATATCCAAATCAACAAAATCAGAAATGAAAAGGGGGCATGACAGTAAACACAGAGGAAATCCCGGGGAATCATCAGGTCATATTTCAAAATCCTGCACTCCACAAAGTTGGAAAACTTGAAGGAAATGGATAACTTTCTGAATAAATATCACTTACCAAAATTAAATCAAGATAAACGGGGGAATCTCAATAAAAATCAATAAAATAAAAAAGACCAGATAAGCAAATTAAATAGACCTATAACTGCTAGAGAAACAGTCATCAAAAGTCTCCCAACCAACAAAAGTCCAGGACTAGATGGTTTCAGCACAGAATTCTACAAAACTTTCAAAGAACTAATACCAATACTCCTCAAATTGTTTCATACAATAGAAACAGAAGGAATACTGCAAAACTCTTTTTATGAAGCTACAATTACCCTGATACCCAAACCACATAAAGATAAATTACAGATCAATTTCTCTAAGAAAGAGATTTACAGATCAATTTCACTTATGAACATCGATGCAAAAATACTCAATAAAATACTGGCAAACAGAATCCAAAAACACATCAGAAAAATCATCCACCATGATCAAGTCAGCTTCATCCCAGAGATGCAGGGGTGGTTCAACATATGGGAATCTGTCAATGTAACCCACCATATAAACAAACTGGAAAAAAAAATACATGATCATCTCATTAGATGCTGAAAAAGCCTTCGACAAAATACAACATCCCTTCATGATAAAGGTCTTGGAGAGAGCAGGGATATAAGAAATATACCTAAACATAATGATGGCAATATAGAGCAAGCCAACAGCCAACATCAAACTAAATGGAGAGAAACTCCCAGTGATTCCATTGAAGCCAGGAACAAGACAAGATTGTCCACTCTCTCCATATCTATTCCATACAGTTCTTGAGGTCCTAGCTAGAGCAATAAGACAACAAAAGGAGGTCAAGGGGATACAAATTGGAAAAGAAGAAGTCACACTCTCACTATTTGCTGACATGATAGTTTACATAAGTGGTCCCAAAAATTCTACCAAGGAACTTCTATAACTAATAAATACCTTCAGTAATGTAGTAGGATAAAGAGTAACTAAAAAAAAATCAGTAATCCACCTTTACACAGATGATAAATGGGCTGAGAAAGAAAACAGAGAAACATCACCCTTCACAATATCCACAAATAACATAAAATATCTCAGAGTAATTCTGACCAAACAAGTGGAAGACCTGTATAACAAAAACTTTAAATCTTTGAAGAAAGAAATTGAAGAAGACACCAAAAAGTGGAAAGATCCCCCTTGCTCTTGGGTAGGTAGATTTAACATAGTAAAAATGTCAATCTTACCAAAAACAATCTACAGATTCAATGCAATGCCTATCAAAATCCCAGCAAAATTCTTTACAGACTTTGAAATAACAATACTCAATTTCATATGTAAAAGTAAAAAAAATAGTATAACCAAAACAATCCTGTACAATAAAGGAACTTCTGGAGGTATCACAATCTCTGACTTCAAACTCTACTACAGAGTTACAGTACTGAAAACAGCCTGGTACTGGCATAAAAACAGACAGGAGGACCGATAGAACCGAATCGAAGACCCAGATATAAATCCATACACCTACAAACACCTGATTTTTGACAAAGAAGAAAAAAATATAAAATGGGAAAAAGAAAGCATATTCAACAAATGGTGCTGACATAACTGGATGTCAACATGTAGAAGAATGAAAGTAGATCCATGTTTACCACCGTGCATAAAACTCAAGTCCAAATGGACTCAAGTCAAGACCTCAACATAAAGCCAGCCACACTGAACCTCATAGAAGAGAAAGTGGGAAGTACACTTGAACACATTGGCACAAGAGACCACTTCCTAAATAAAATTCCAACAGCACAGACACTGAGAGAAACAATTAACAAGTGGGACATCCTGAAACTGAGAAGTTTCTGTAAAGCAAAGGACATGGTCAACAAGACAAAACGGCAGCCTTACAGAATGGGAAAAGATCTTCACCAACCCCACATTGAACAGAGGGCTTATTTCTAAATATACAAAGAACTCAGGAAATTGGTCATAAAAAGAACAAATAATCCAATAAAAAAAATGGGCTACAGACCTAAACAGAGAACTCTCAACAGAGGAATCTTAAATGGCTGAAAGATACTTAAGGAAATGCTCAACATTCTTAGCCATCAGAGAAATGCAAATCAAAACAACTTTGAGATTCTGTCTTACATTTATAAGAATGATGAAGATTAAAAAACAAACAAACAAAAAACATGGATGACAACTTATGCTGGAAAGGTGGGAGTGCAAACTGGTACAGCCACTTTGGATATCAGTATGTTGATTTCTCAGAAAATTAGGAAACAACCTACCTCAAGACCCAGCAATACCACTTTTGGGTATATATCCAAAGGATGCTCAATTGTACCACAAGGACATGTGTTCAATTATGTTTGTAACAGCTTTGTTTGTCGTAGGCAGAAGCTGTAAACAACCCAAATGCCCCTCAAGTGAAGAATGAATAAGAAAAATGTGGTACAATTATACAATGGAGTACTATATATAGCAGAAAAAAATAATGACATCTTGAAATTTGCAGGCAAATGGATGGATCTAGAAAACATCATATTGAGTGAGGTACCCCAGACCCAGAAAGACAAATATCACATGTACTCACTCATAAGTGGCTTTTAAACATAAAGCAAAGAAAAGCCAGCCTATAATTCACAATTCCAGAGAACCTAGACAACAAAGAGAACCCTAAGAGAGACATACATGGGTCTCAACTACATGGGAATAAGAAAAAGACAAGATCTTCTGAGTAAATTGGGAGAATGGGGACCATGAAAGAGGGAAGAAAGGGAGGGGAGAAGAAGGGAGGGGAGCAGAGAAAAAATATTTTCAATTAAAAAAAATTATCTTAGACCCCTTATAATTCTTGACACTTTCCTGGTCTTTATCGACTCTTGTTTGATGGTGTCCCCCCCCTCCCAAATTCATGGATCAGGACTTTAATGCCCTGAGTGTCAGAAGGTGAGGCTAGGTAGAGATGGGGTGAAGCCTTTATGGATGGATCAGGGCCTTCCCTGCTGAGAGCTGGCATACTGACAGGATTAGATCAGTCGCTCTGAGAGGAGCTGGTTATGCAGCACGGTCCCTCACCTTGTCTCTTATGCACATAGTCACGTGCCCTGTGCTTTCTGCCAGGAGTCAAAGCAGCCCCAGATTCTCCCCAGCATTTGATCCTGGTCTTCCACCTTCTATAACTGTGGGCCCAAATAACCCTGTTAATAAAAAATAAACTACCCGGTTTCAGGTATTCTGAAAAGAGGCCCATGGCCAGAGTGCACCAGCTACTCTTGCAAAGGACCCCAGGTTTAATTTCTGGCTCACAAATACCTGTAATTCTAGTTCCAGGGAAATCCAGCTTACTCTTCGGGTTGCCACAGGTATTGCATGCATGTGGAGAACATACAGAAATACAGCAAACACTCATACACTTGAAGGAAGGAAGGAAGGAAGGAAGGAAGGAAGGAAAGAAGGAAGGAAGGAAAAAGAAAGAAGTCTTAATCAGAATCCCAGACTGATAAGAGGTTTCTAACAGGCTCACTTTGGTTCTCAGGAAGGAAAGTGGTTAAAAGAGAACCAGCTCTTGTGGATAAAAGTGTCTTGACTCACTGTCTGCTCCCCCAACTTGAGTTTGGGGGAAAGAAGAAAGAAGTACTATCCAGCCAAGATCTGAATGTACGGTTCCTAAGTTCAGTCTGTGGTGCCTTCCAGGCTTCAATTCTGCTTCTTGAGAAAACTTCACGGTGACCCTGCTGTGATCCTTGCAGCTTAGTCCTGGACACCTGCCTGGGAGTGAGGAGTGAGTGAGTATAGGATAGACCATACACACGGACAGGAAAGCTGGGATCAGGTGGGGTGTGCACTCTGGCGGAGACACACCGGCGACCACTGTGGAACCGAGTACCTTATTTTATACCTCCGAATCGAGGAGCAGGTTACTGTGTGTGGCTGAACAAGGAGGCAGGTTCAGCTGACCTTGGTGGGCCATCTCTGCAGAAGTCGCAGGCTGTAAATATCCGGGCAGGAAGCTGTGTTCTGTTCTTTCTGTGCACACTGCCTACAGCATCTGCCTCTCCATTTCCATGGGTCTGAGACCGTGGGGTCCCTGATGTGTCGTGACAACAACACCCATTCGCTTAGGGCTTCATCCTCTCTCCACCAACCAGTGAACCAGCCACCTCCAGCAAGTGACCTTACGGTTTTTCCTTCATAAAAGATCATGACAGTCAAAAGAAATGATGCCCGAGGGAAGGGTTTGCTGTACCCAAGATTACGACCTAGTTATTGTAACAACAAGCAGAGATCACTGAGCCACAGGCTCAGGAACAAACCAGAAGATGGCGCTTTGGTTCTGGTACACCTGCAGACCTCTGCAGACCCCAGAGATTGGTCGAAACAATGAAGAGGAGTCCAGGTCTGTATTACATTCTCTACACATTATTCTGAAATATAAAGTCAAGGTACTAGAGACTAATCTTTGTGGCAGCCTGCCAACTCTGCTTTAAAGTCATTATATCATTGCACTTCCAAGAGGCTCGTGAACTGGGCAGTAGCTTAATTCCTATTTACTGACATTTGTTTGTGCCTTAGCCGTGTTTTCTCCTCCCGTTGCTACATCTCTAGGTTGAGAGATGGCACGGCCGAACATGGACATGGACACCACACACTGTGAGTGGCATAGGAATGTTTCCCAAAGCAGGTTGGGGGGGGAGGGACATTAGGCGCTTCCTTTCCCATCGTCCCTAAGGATGTCATCAGTTCCTCAACACACTCCTGTGCTTTCTCCAGAAAACGGGGAAGGGAGGCATGTATCCCTGCCTTGCCCTGTCCCTCCACATCTGGTCCATGAGGCTTCTGTGACCCAAGAGCCTTCCACGGTATTTTACTGGCTGACTGGAGGAAAGAAACAAGCGGCTGGGACGCAGCGCAGCCACCCGTCTCTTGAGAGAGTGTGGTATAGCCATGTCTTAGTCTATTCAGATTGCAGGAGCGCATCTCCCAGACTGGGTGGTTTGAGCGACAGGAACGGACTGCTCAGAGTTCCAGAGGCTGAGAAGTTCCGAGTGAAGGTGCTGGCAGATCCATTGTCTCTAGAGGATATGATTCGTAAACAGTTCCCTCACCACACCCTCAACAAGGTGCAGGGGGCACGGTCACTGTCTCGGGTCTCTCTCTTAATTATTTTTAGATTTATTTTATTTTACATGTACGAGTGCTTTGCTTATGTGTATCTATGTGTATCGTGTACGTGCGTGGTGTCTTCAGTAGAGAAGAGGGTGTCAGGCTCCCGGGAAGTGGATGGTTGTGAGTGTGGGTGCAGGACATGGAACCCAAGTCCTCTGCCAGAGTGGCCAGTGCTCTTAACCGGCGCATCCTCTCCTGAGGCCTTCTTGGGCCTCTTTTAAAAGGGCACCAATCCTATTTTCCAGAGCTCCACCCTTGTGACCAAATCACAAAGGCCTCCTTCCCAGCCTGTCACATCCGGAGCCTGGGTTTCAACCCATGAGGTCTGAGAGGACCCAGGTACTCATCCCAGCTGGAATTGAAGTCTCCCTGACAGACTGATCTCGGGGATGATGCTCCGTGAGAAGAAAGGCCTGTATCATCTTTGATGCTGGGAGACTGCTTGCAGGTCTTAGGACCTGAATGCATGAATGCCCTCTCCTGGCAGCTCTGTGCTGCTGGGAGCTCCTGCTTCTCAGATAGAACGGGACGAACAACAGAGATCGTAGATGTCAATGAGCCACTGTACCAATTACTGTTTTGTTTCTGTGACAAAGCCCCATGGCCAATGTAATGTTAAGTTGGGAGCATCACCCCAGTCCCTGGCATCCATCTCAGATCCCTAGCCTGCTAGTTGCATTGGTCTAAACTCCAAATTCCAGCATGCCAGGTCCTGACCCCTCCCCAGGGGCGGGTCAGGGCCACTCCCACAGGGTATTTAAATGGGTGCCCAGAGGCGGAACACGTAGTCCTGGGTTTTACACGTGCTCCCTGGTTTTCTGTCTCCTCTGCCATGCTCTTGGCCTCCCGAGAGTGCTGTATTTATTAAAATATGGGCATTTTAATTTTGTTTGATTTGACCTGATTGGATTTCTTTGCGCCAGCAGAGCGGCTCGTCTTAGGATTTTTCCTAACAATCAAGGCAAATTATGGAAGAAAGAGTTTTGGCTTATGTTCCAGAAGGATAAGAGTCTGTTATGATGAGAAGCATGACGGCATATGGCAGGCATGGTGGGGTGGCAGGAACAGGAAGCTGAGCACTGGCATCCTCAGTGGCAAGCAGGAAGCAGAAAGAGAACCGAAGTGATGTGAACCTTTATCAAAGCCGCCCCCTCCAACCTCCGTGATGCACTTCCTCCCGCAAAACTGCACCGCCCGAACCTCCCCGAGTGGCACCACCAACTTGGGACCACGTGTTCAAATGCCACGAACTATGGGGGACCGTTCGTGTTAGGTAAAAGTTGGTGCTAGTCTACCTCAGGGACGGTTGACATATTTCTAGACTTGAAAAAAGTCCTAGACTAAGGTATTAATTTTTCTTCTAATGTATATGGGTGTGCACATGTGTGTGAAGGTGCACATGCGTGTGGAGAAACACATACATATGTGTGCACGTGTATGTGAATGTGTGCATGCATGTGTGTGGAGGTGTGTGTGCACATGTATGTATGCATGTGTGTGAAGGTGCACATGTGTGTGGAGAAACACATACATATGTGTGCACATGTATGTGAAGGTGTGCATGCATGTGTGTGGAGGTGTGTGTGTGCACATGTGTGTGTGTATGCATGTGTGTGAAGGTGCACATGCATATGGAGAAACCACATACATATGTGTGCACATGTATGTGAAGGTGTGCATGCATGTGTGTGGAGGTGTGTGTGCACATGTATGCATGCATGTGTGTGAAGGTGCATATGTGTGCACATGCATGTTGAGGTGCACAGGCATGATAAGGTATGCGTGTATGTGGGTGCCCATGTGTGAAGGTGCACGTGCGTGTGTATGCACATACATGTGGCGGTTGAGGACAACACCGAGTGTCATCCTCAGAAGTACCATCAGTCTCCGTAGAGACAGGGCTCTAATTATCCTGGAGCCCATCATTTAGTCTAGAATCGCTGCCAGAGAGCCCCGGGGATCCTGTAGGACTCAGCAGCCATGCATCCCACCCTAACAGACTGCTGGATGCCCCTAGGAGACCAGAGTCCCAAGAGTCCTTCCGTGTGCTAGAAGTGGCACATGCCGACAGCGGGAGAGCACTCAGTGTGGCTGCCATGCTGTGTGGGCCTCATGGTCAGGAATACATGTTTGTAGAGGGATATCAGAAGCCAGCAAATTAGACCAGAGGGTTGTGCATCTAGAAGAAAACATGGCGTAGTAAAGACATGCTTCTTAATATTTGGCTTTTACTTTTGGATATGAGTTATTCTGGATAAATATAATCACATTGGTGGTTTACATTGTGGGCACAAACAACTCATTTTTTGGTATGTGTGTGTGCGCGCACACACGTGTGTGTATATATATCCATCTGTATACGTGTGTGTTTCTGGGTGCAGGTGATATACATTTGTAGATGGGTACATGTGTGTGGGGAGACCAGAGGACAACCTCAGTGCCGTTCTTTAGAAGTGTTCTGCTTTGCTTTATGAAGATAGACTCATCTTTCCTGGACCTTGCCATGTAGGCCAGGCTGGCTGGCCAGCGACTCCTAGACCTCCATCTGTCTAACTCCTCCCAGAGATGGGGTTACTGTGTGCTTTTTATACTTGGGTTTAGGGACTTGAACTCAGGCAATTTACTGACTGAGCCAAACGGCTCTTTTTTATGTTAGGCAAACATTTGCCTGTATATAGAACAGTGTCCACTGCTGATTTCCCTGTGACAGCCTGTTCTGGGTCCCCCTGGGATCTGCACAGGTTTGGCTATTGTGCTAAGATGAATGACCCTGTCATCGTTAGCGTTGGTTGTCCAGTTGATATACCTGGGAAGAGAGACCCTCAGTGGAGGAACCGCCTCCATCAGTTTGGCCCATGGCCATGTCTGTGGGACATTTTCTTTATTGGCTAACTGACAGGTGAGTGCCCCGCCCACTGTAGATCACTGCCTACCCCTGGGCAGGTAGGTGGTCCTGGATTATACAAGAAAGCAGGCTGAGAAGCCAAAGTGAACAGTCAGTAAACAGAGTTCCCCCATGGTCTCTGCTTCAGTTCCTGCCTCCAGGTTCCTGCTTTGGCACCGCTGGAAGACGGATTGTAAACAGGAAGACAAATAAACCCTTTCCTCCCCAGGTTAGTTTTCATTGTGTTTCATTAAACCAGCAGAAAAGCAAAATATGGACAGACTCCATACTTTAGGGATCACTTCTGGTACGCTTTGGGACTGCCTTCTCCCATTACCCACGCACCGGGTGATGTGTTTGCAGTCCCAGAGTGGGCTCCTCTGCCTGGGGTAGATTTCTAAGAACATCTTCAGGGCAGCCTCTTCTCTCTGCTCTCCACCGTTGGCTGGGCCAAGCTGGCAGCACCATCGTCTGTGCCAAGCTTTCTCTGTCCTTCTCAAGTACCATGGCACCCAGCACATAGGGTACTTAAGCAGCCACACCTCAGTGTCTCAGACTAAAGGCAGATCTGGAACGGGTAGCGGGCTGTGTTTTCAGGGCTAGCCCCGGGTCCTGTTTCTCAAGCAGTGAGTGAAACTCAGAATCGGGTCTGCTCGTGAAGCCTGGCACAATGAGAGATGGTGTGGGAGAGGAGGCTGGGTTGGAGCAGCCCCAGATTTGGGTCCTGGAGCCCCTTTCTTCTTGTCTGAAGCCGTCTTCATAACTGAAAAGGCCGCTTGTTACCCTATGCCTAGGGTTGCACTTGGGGCTTTGAGACACAGTCTAAAGTGCTATGCCCATGCTCCTGGCCTCTGGAGGAATGAAAGCCAGTGTCAGCCTTGTTAACTGGTGGTATGGTTCGCGAATGAAATGCCCCCATAGGCTCATGTGTTTGAATACTTGGTCCCCAGATCGTAGCACTGTCCCCTAAAAGCATTGTTATTTGGGGCTGTGGAACCTTTCGAGGGTGAGGCCTCACTTGAGAAAGTGGGTCCCTGGGTGTGGGCCTTGAAGGTTTGTCTCTCTGCTTTCTGATTTTTGGGGATGTAAGGGGACCCAGTCACACATGCTTGCTGTCACGAGGCTGCATGCTGTTGTGCCTTCCCTGCCAAGATGGATAGCATTCTCTTAAACTGAGATAAATCATCCCTCCCTTGAGTTGCCTTTCACAGCAAAGAGAAAAAGAACTGATAAAATTGGCGTGTGAGTGGATCCTAGGCAGGAGACAGACTTGGTGCAGAAAACACGAAACTAAAGAACTCTCTTTAGAAGTGGGGCCTCGAGTTAAGATATATCGCTCCCAAGTGACTAAAATCAGAGCTCTTTTGGAATGGTTGTGGTGGCCACAGAGGCCTGTGGGTTCCTTGAGGGCATCACCCCTCTCTTCTGGTCCGGTGGGCTCTTGAGGTTTGCACACACTTCCTGGATCACAGCTGGGTTTGTGGCATCTTAGCAAAGGGAAACGAGTCAAATATAAAATGGTGACAACATTCGTGACCGGCAGAAAACATTGCCTCCTAATCAAAATAGCCTCAATTAGCCTGTGAAGTCATGTTCATATCTGGTGACTGTCTTCAAGATGCTGATGACACCATGGCAACCTCAGACAGTTCCGGAAGCCAGTTCTTTCTCGTGCACCACCTTAGGTCCTCATCTGCATGAGTACATCCACGGCGGAGCACGGAGGCCTGCTCTCCACTTAAACGCGGTTCCTCTGGGTACACATCAGGACTGACGCCCTCCTGGTGTGAAAATGGTCGCCTTGGATGGCTTTGAAGGAGCCCCCAGGTAGTAAATAAGGTCTTTCATCGCAGATGCTGAATAATGAGAGTTATTTAGAGACAAAATTTTGGCAATTCTTTACCTGTCAGATGGAAAAGGCACAGAAAATAAGCGTTTTAAAATAGCAGAGGGTCACACAGCGTGACGAGGTGGCTTGGAGCCTGAGAACCACAGTCTAGCAGCAGGGCATAGCGTGAACGTCACCCTCACAGTTGGTCCCTCCAGACCTCTTTGGCCAGGAGCCTTCTCTATTAGGTCTGAAGGACCAGGAGGGGCTTTTCCCTGGGGTGTGACCTTGAGACAAGGTCTCATTCCCTTACTTCTCATTGGAGTCTGAGCTTGGCCAGCATCTCCATTCGGTTCCTCCCCACCTGAAAAACAACACACAGACACGTGTGTGTGCACGCACGCACGCACCCACACCCACACACTCACATGCACGCAAACTCTGCAGAGGCAGATGGATTTTCACTTCGCATGAGATTTTTTTTTTTTTGGAGGTGATATATAGAAAAGAAGGTCTAGAATATTGGGGATATGCAAGTCAAGATTATGACGAGATGCTAGCTCACCCCAGTTAGAAGGCCGGCAGGATGGGTGCTAGAAACTTGGGTGCTGTTGCCGAAGGTAAACTGGTAAAGAGCCTGCAACTTCCGTGGTGGTCCCGGTCTTTCTAATGGAGTTTGGCAAGGTCCTCCCTATTCTGCTTCTCTAGCTCCTCGGGAGACTTTTGGACCAGCTTGACATTCAAGGTCTGCACCCGTACCCAGCAAAGCAGCTTGCATGGAAGGTTTTAGAAACACAGCAGTAGCCATGGTGACCAGATTTCAGCAGAACTAAGAAGTATGAGGCCGATCTAGTGGGGTTCTTGGGTTCCCGCAGAGAGGTACCGGGACATTGTGGTGCTGAATGTGACTTTACTGACTGGGAGGGCTTCCCATCCACCTGAACCAGGAAATCATATCTATCCAGATTTTCTTAAAAACATCTTTTCATCCTGGAAATTCCTCAGATATAATTGACTGGAAATTGACTTGGGGAGTACAGGCCCCTCCTCCCTTCTTAACTGAATCTTCAAGCAATTTCCATAACTGTTCTGTCTTCGTGAATTCTGAGGGAGGAGCATAGGAGAGATGCCTATGATATATAGTTGTGAGGATGAAGTGGGACGGGAAATTGAGATGTCAGTCAGAGCTCATGAGCAAACTGTCTCGCTCCTTTCTCTTTCTCCCAGCATCACCCACAGAAGCTGGTAGCCATCGGCCCCGGTCAGTCTTTCTTTCCTCGTGGTTGTTAGGAAAGACCTTGCCGTACAGTAAATGGGAACGCTTTGAGCAGTCAATCTGCAGATGTGGCTGAAGGGAAGGCTATTAAGCTTTAGAACCTTTCTTTCTGACTCCCCCCCCCCCCCCCCCCCCCGTGAGTAAGCTGGCTCTGGAGGGAGAGATAAATACAGGCTTGCTTGTCAAGGCCACAGAAGAACTTCAAAGCTCTCCGCAGCTGAGCACTGGCCCAATCTACTCAATATTCATCCCGTTCTTTTCCTTTCTAACAAGTTTCAATTTAAATTTCTGCTGGCCGAAGGCTCTGGGGCTCCCCCCATTCTGCAATAAAAACAGGAGCTATTACCCAGACCCTGTGTTTGCAACCCGCGAAGGGGACCTGCACTGACTTGTCAGTGGTTGAACAGGGCCACCTGAACCTCTTCCCTCGGTGGCCACAGGACCTCCAGAAAGAGAGGCCTGCCTGGGCTACACCAACCTTCGGTTTCTAACTAGAACAGTAACTTTCTTTCCAGCTTCTGAAGGAGGTTGGGGGGGATGGCAGAGGGGGTGGCACCTGGCTTTCTATTTTCAATGCCTTCGTTTACCATGCAGGTGGGAGTTTCCAAAAAGACACATGCGAAGTTTCTGAGTGTCGGCTCCAGCAATCTCTTCATTGCATTCCCGAGTTCCCTGAGAGGAATAGATAACTGAGGTCTCCCTGGACAGCCTGCTACCCCATCTCACTCGGAGCTGACGCCCCACATCCCTGAGGCCATGGGGTAAGCAACCTGCCTCGACTGTTCCCACTTTCAGCTCTCGGCCTCCAGAGAGGAGGTGTGGAGCCCTCTCATGCTAAGGCTGATGTCCCTGGCTGACTCTGGCCTCTGGTGCCTTTCACTTTGTCAGGGGCCTGGTCTGGATGGCTCCACTCTATGCTCCTGTGCCCTGCTTAGCTTCTCTACTGCTGTTGCAGTAATGAATTTAAGTGTGACTCAGTACCCAGTGGCTCGTTCAAGGACCCTAGCTTACCTACAATGTCTCTAGCTTACCTGCAAAGATCCTAGCTTACCTGCAAAGATCCTAGCTTACCTGCAAGGGTCCTAGCTTACCTTCAAGTGTCCTAGCTTACCTGCAAGAGTCCTAGCTTACCTTCAAGGGCCCTAGCTTACCTTCAAGGATCATAGCTTACCTGCAAGGGTCCTAGCTTACCTTCAAGTGTCCTAGCTTACCTGCAAGGGTCCTAGGTTTCCTGCAAGGCTCCTAGCTTACCTTCCAGGGTCATAGCTTACCTGCAAGGATCCTAGGTTACCTTCAAGAGTCATAGCTTACCTTTAAGGGTCATAGCTTATCTGCAAGGGCCCTAGCTTACTTGCAAGGGTCTTAGCTTACCTAGAAGGGTCCTAGCTTACCTTCAAGGGTCATAGTTTACCCTCAAGGGTCATAATTTACCTACAAGGGCCCTAGCTTACTGCCTGCCCTTCAGGAAGGAGATGCTTCATAACACCGCCAACATTTGCTGGCCATGAATGCAGAGTGAGAATTAACACTTTGAATAGCCATAATTTGGATGATTGTTGTCCCCTCCACCACGTGGCCTGTATATTGATGGTTTGGTCCCTGTAGTGGCACTGTTGGTAGATGGTGGTACCTCTCTGAGGTAGGATCTAGTGAGAGGTCTGTAGGTCACCGGAGACCTTGATTAGGAGATGTAGAGCTGGCTTGCCAAGTAACCTCCAAAACTGAGGGCTGACTCAGCACTTTTCTCTTGATAAGTTGATTACCTTGGGCATTCTGTTACATCAGGAGAAAGTTGACTAACATACATAGCATGCAATTCCGTGTCCAAGACTATGTTTCCTTGCTTAGGTCCCGTGCATCCTCTATTGGTAGACAGTAAATTCTCACTTAAAAGTAACTGAATTGTAAGTGGATACCAAAATTAGCAGGAAATCCAGGGAAAATATGTCTTAAAAACCAGCCCATCACCAAAATTTTGTGAAATGAGATAAAAGATGCCCAGGTATTTTTTTCAATTAGTCTTTCTAGCTTTCTGTAACTCTGAAAAAAAAATTTAACCTGGGGAAAAGTCCCCGAGACTAAAATAGGTTCTGTGAGTTTCAGGCCCACTTCTCATGCCTGAAGCCCTGAAGGCCTTCCTTTCCCTCCGCTCACCACTCAGACCATCTCCACCCCAGGAAGTCACATACTCCTGAGAGATCAGGAGCCGTATCTTCATGTCACTTACGACACCAGGGGCTGTCCCATCACTAGCGCAACGAGACAAGGAAAGGCAGGACCAGCCCACAGCTTCCATTCACCCCATGGCTCCTTTGCTGATAAGGGCAAAGCTAGACTCGGAAGGAAGAGTCGGTTTGCTGTATTGCACCTCCACTGCCAGGGCATCCCCTGTGCTGAGGCCAGCCCTCCCTGTTCTTGAGGCCGGCCAACTCTTGGCAGACTCCCGTGGCTCTTTTCCAACCAGAGGGTTCGTCTCCTCCTTGTCTTTGAGCACAGTGGTCCTATTGGACTTGTTGGGCTTTGTCAACTTAATACAATCTGGGTCATCTGGAAAGATGGAAACAGTTGAAAAAAAATGTCTCCATCAGACGGCCCTATAGGCAAGAGTGTAGAATATTTTCTTGATTAATGATCATGTGGGAGGGCCCAGCCCATTGTGGGTGGTGCCATCTCTGGACTGGTGGTCCTGAGCTCTATAAGAAAGCAACCAGCACTCAGGAGGCAGAGACAGGTAGATCTCTGTGAATTCGAGGCCAGCTTAGTCTACAAAGAAAGTTCTAGGACAGAGAGGACACAGAGAAACCTTGCCTAGAAAAAAAACAAAACAAAAACGAATACAAAAACAAAAACAAAAATCCAAAAGCAAATCAATCATATAAACAAAACAAAACAAAAAAGGAGGAAAGAAAGGAAAGAATACAAGCTGGGTGAGTCATGGGTACCAAGCCAGTAATCCGTGCTCCTCCATGGCTTTGGCATCAGCTCCTGCCTAAAGATTCACACTTCAAGTTCCTGCCCTGACTTCCCTCAGTGATGGATATGACGTGGGACACACAAGCCAAACAAACTTTTTCCTAGTCACATTGCTTTATTCATGGTGTTTATCAGAGCAATCGGAAACAAGCTAGAAGAGTTATTGCCGATATTTTTCTATTTACAATAGTGTTTTGTGTAGCCCAGGTTGGCCTTGAACTCCATGTGCAGGCAAGGAAAGATTCTCTTGAATTTCCGGTCCTCTCCCCTCCACCCGCAGTGATGGGCTTACAACTGTGCACTACCTTACTGTGTTCTGAGGTGTCGAGGATCAAGCCCAGGGTCTTACATGTGCTGTTAAGGACCCTACCAGCTCAGCTACACCTCAGACCCAACATACTATGGTACTCCCACTGTGTGCCAGCCAGATCATAGTGTCCAAAGAACGCCAGACTACCCCCCACTTCCTCCTATGAATATTATTTTTTAATTATTTCAGCTATACAAACAGGTTAACTCTGCTTAGAATTTGCACTTATCTTTTATTTGAGAAAGGGTTAGGCATTCAAACCCTTTAACACTAGGGTCCCACATCTCTTCAGGGATGGTATTTAAAAAGATGGTATTTAAAAAAAATCTTTATTAAAATCAGATTGAATGCATCAGGGCGTGTTTGAAGGACACGAGCGTGGGGAGAGCCCAAATAGTTATTGATAGCATTAGAGGGGCCTGCTCTGGCTGGTCCTATTCTGGAGAGGGCTTGATGTGTCTGAAGTCCTCCTGGGAATGTTGTTTCTGTGGGGTGTGAGCTGATTTTCCTTTCTTAGGAACTGATGGAGGAATGTAGGGCCTGGAGTATGCTAGGTACACACTCTATCTCTGGGCTGCACCCAGCCATTGAGTGTACATTGTCATATCAGAAGAGCCCTAGGACAAATTTTCCTCCAAACAGTGCCCAGCTTTGAGATAGTTTCAACCTGAGCCTTCCCCTGGGGAAGATTCCTGTTCCACAGCTCCATGACAACAGAAGATCAAAGAAATTCACGCTGTCAGAATCCCATCTGACAAGCCCAGGCAAGTATGCCATCCCTCGCTTTTGTAACAGAGGCTCTGAAACTGTGCTGTGGAGAGTCGGAGGAATTGGCAGTTTCTATAGGCTGAAGTCACAGCCCAGAACCTGGGGGAGCAGAGAATGGTCTTCCTGGGATGTTAGAGTCACCAAAAGACCCAGAGGGCCCTATGTATGGGCTGTCCCAGCCAGGGTTAGCTGAGTGGGGGAAGAACCTCCAGTTATATAAACGGTCCCGTGGCCGGGTGAGCTCAGCTTTGACTCTGCAGACAAGCAAATCTCCCTCCTCTGTGGCTTGGCTCTGCCTGGTGACCTCAGAACACTGCGCTCACATGGCTCATGCACACTTCAAAACCAAAAGGAAAAGGAAAAAATGCCAAACAGGGCCCCTCACCACCCATCTTTCCTCCTTGCTGTGCAGCAGTGAATCAGTCATGACAAATGTCAGGGAGTGCGTCCCCTGGGAGGAGAGCCCTGTGCCCTCACTCTGTGTGGAAGAAGTCACTGTGAGTCACACTTCAAACCATTTTTGAGTATGTCTAGTCTTCCTAGGATGGCACAATAAAAGAAAAATCTCTTTTTTTCGGAAGGATCCCACCCTGAGGGCTACCAAACGGTCCCAGGATCTGGAGCACTCAATAGTTCTCACTGCTGACCACATCCTGCTCAGAGGTGTCACAGTTCCAACAAGTGACACCCTCCTTTGTCAAGGAATGTCACCGCCTCTCCTCATGCGGTAACCGTGGATGCCGCACTGAGTTTGTTTGCTATGGCCAGTTCACTGTGTGTTGTTTGGATTAGGCTCTCGGAAAGCCACTTGGTAAATTGTGCAAGTGAGTCTACTCAATTATGCTGAAATGTGATGGTGTGTTTCTTTCCAAATTTCCTAAAAAACATTATCTTGTAAACTATTCAGCATGGAAATCCATCAATTTGCCAGTGCAGAAACACCTACTGTGTGCTAAGTTTCTATCTATTTACTTTTATGTGTGTGAAGAATATATTGTCTGCATATCTGTCTGTGCACCATATGCATGCGTCTATTTTGGCCTGCGTGCATGTCACGTGATGGTATATATGGCCACACTCGGAGGCAGTGATGAAAGAACACCTTGACCAGATCTTTACACATGGAGTTTCAAAGCTGCGCTCATTAGCAAGCACATTACAGCTAGATTACTGCTAGCAATTACGAGGGGAAAACAATAATTAAGCAAACAGAACTGTGGAAGATGAGATACAGTACGCACGGTATGTATACCATATGCATGGCACGAGAAGGGGCAGGGGCTCCGTGGCAAGTTTGAGATAGAAAATCCAAAGTCTCTAGTTTAAAATGTCCCTGCAGTGCACCCACACACTGTGACAATGGGGATGTTCTATCGGGAACTCACCAAGGCCAGCTGGCCTGGGTCTGAAAAAGCATGGGATAAAACTGGACTCCCTGAACATAGCGGACAATGAGGACTACTGAGAACTCAAGAACAATGGCAATGGGTTTTTGATCCTACTGCACGTACTGGCTTTGGGGGAGCCTAGGCAGTTTAGCTGCTCACCTTACTAGACCTGGGTGGAGGTGGGTGGTCCTTGGACTTCCCACAGCTCTTCGGGCTGATGAGGGAGGGGAACTTGATCGGGGGAGGGGGAGGGAAATAGGAGGCGGTGGCGGGGAGGAGGCAGAAATCTTTAATAAATATATAAATAAATTATTAAAAAAAATAAAATGTCCCTGCATTCAAGGGCCACTGCAGACGATACAGGGCAAAAGAAAAATAGGAGCTCCAGTAATTGAGGCTGCCAGGGATCCCCTGGGTCTAGAGCATAGGCTATTATTAAACCTTCTTATTGCCAGGCTTTAGCGCTCTCTGAAGCTCAGGCACAGAATTGCCCCACTGGGTGACTTGTGGTTTATTATACAAAGCCCAGAAGAAGAAAAAAGAGCCAGGACTGAAGAGCATTTTGTTCTTGGGTATGAGAAAATTCAAATACAAAGAACTTGACATTCTTAGATGTTCTCATCAGATACTGGACTTTCTCTCCCTTCCCCTCACCCCTCTGCTTTGTTTGCCTAATACATACCGATCATGGTGACGTTTTTTTCCCCCTGGGCCAGCAAGGTGCACATATTGTGGGATTTGAGAGGCAAAGGTGCCACTCTTGAAGGTCTTCTCTTTGAGTCAATTGGGATAATCCATCCAAGAGAAGGGGACCTGTCACCAGGCCCCAGGGACTTATGCAAATGTTAACAGTCAGAGCACAGAGCAAATAGGACAGGAGTATCACTGTGACTACAGGTAGCAGGAAGCAAAGACCTGTGTGACAATCTTGTCCCTGTTGGGAGAAGAGGAGCATTCAGTAGAGAAAATGAAGAGGGCACAGCTATCTGGGTACACGGAAACCAGGAAAAGGAGAAACAGGGAGGAGGGAGAGCTGTTCAAGGAGGCAGGGGCGAGCATCTGCATCAGTGATGGACACAGGTAAGGAGGCAGGGGCGAGCATCTGCATCAGTGGCGGGGACAGGTAAGGACACAGGAGCGAACATCTGCATCAGTGATGGACACAGGTAAGGAGGCAGGGGTGAGCATCTGCATCAGTGATGGACACAGGTAAGGAGGCAGGGGCGAGCATCTGCATCAGTGATGGACACAGGTAAGGAGGCAGGGGCGAGCATCTGCATCAGTGATGGACACAGGTAAGGAGGCAGGGGCGAACATCTGCATCAGTGGCGGTGACGGGTAAAGAAAGAAGGATAAGAACAGGTCATTGAGCTTATGATGTGGTGACTATCCATGGGGACCTTACACTATTGGGGAATGGACCAAAGTCTGAAAGGAAGGGTCGGATGAAGTGAGGAAGGAATGTGTAGCTCTTTCAAACTTTGCTCTAACTCAGAATAAAATAATGGGGTGGTCAGAGTTTTGGGAAAATGTCCTCAAAGATCCAAATGTTAGGTGCTGTTGGAAGATAGTAGATCTTTTAAGGGGTGGGGTCTAGTGAGAATCTGTTTGTCACTAGAGGTATGGCGTTGGAGGTGACTGTGTCACTCCAGCACCTTTTCTTTTTCTCTTTTTTCTTGGACAGGCGAGGTAGTTTTGCCATCCTACTTCCCCTCCAGAACCTTCTGATCATGAACTGGACCCTCGAAAACAGTGAATCAGGGCAACAACTTCCTCTTTAGAGATCAGCTGCCCCCATGTGTGTCTTACAGTAACAGCCAGCTGACAGATACAGGGAAGATGGAAGTTTGCGAAGGGAATGCAAAAGATGGGAGATGCTAGAACATTTGTGAGACTAGCAAGTGATTCAAAGTCAGGAAAAACTTTGGTGCAGAGAGACAGTGTGTAGTTGCTAGAGCAAAAGCCTTGAATCAACGAGAAGAGATGATTTCCAGAGCAGAGGTTTTTTTTGTTGTTGTTGTTTGGTTGGTTGGTTTGCTTTTTCAAGATAGGGTTCTTCTGTGTAGCCCTGGCTGTCCTGGAACTCACTCTGTAGGCCAGGCTGGCCTCAAACTCAGAGAGATCTACCTGCCTCTGCCTCTCAAGTGCTGGAGTCAAAGGTGTGCACCATTACTGCCTGGCTGACAAAAAGTGGTTCTAATGGGCAAATGGGGGAAAGAAAGGGATGAAGGGAGATGACTTTGGTCTCCATTTCTTTGCTCTTTACGGATGGGAAGAAGGTCTCTTCTTTCCTTGAACTTGCCATGCAGCCAAGGCTAGCCTTGAACTCTATTCTCTTAACTACACCTCCCAAGGGCTGGGAGTATTACAGGCACATGCTCACCAATACAGGAGCAATGCACTTCTCATGAATACTGAATCATGATGTACAAAGACTAGAAAGAGGTGAAGATTGATTATTCAAAAACAATTGCCTTTGTTATCAAAGCAAAATGACCTGGGGGGAAAAACTGGCACTGAAGAAAAACAGAACTGGAAAAGAGCAAAAACAATGTCAACCCCAACACATAGAGTTTGTAAATACAAACAGGCAAATCTGTGGTATGCAAGATTTGGGAAGGCCCCACAGAAGACCTCTGCAGGCTGGGAAAAGGGAGCTTGATATTAATTTCTTAGGAAAATTAGAATGTAATCAAGCTACCCAGCTTGATGGGCTTATTCTGTAACCCTAGTATCCAGGAGGTGAAGGTAGGAGGACAGATGCTCAAGGTCATCCTATTGCAAGTTTGAGACCAACCAAGGATACTTGAGAGCCTGTTTCAGAAGGAAGGAAGGGAAGAAGGAAGTCTTCATATAAAAGCAAAGAGTTAGTGAGGATAAAAATGCTGAAAAGTGCTAAAATTTTGAGAAAAGAGAAGTTGAGCATCCCAGAGATGAGAGTGACTAAATTTTCATTGAATTATCTAAAATTGGTATGGTAAAAGTGGCAAGAGAAACACAACATGCCACCACAGGAAGTCAGCAGCCTGGTACATGGAACATAAGGGAGGCAAATTCTAATTTGTTATGGGTGGTGTGAGGAATTGATATTTTAAGACAGGGAAGATAAAAACGAGGACGAAGTATTAACACAGAGAATAGCTGTGAATGTCACAGCCACCACACCTGCTGCCCAGATGCACTCTAGACTGTGTGAATGTGTTGTTCAAGTAAACACACACCTGCTCATTCCTCTCCATGGGGTCTCTTTCCATCATGTTTTTCTGATTGTACTGGTTAGATAGGAACCCAAAACTTATCCTAGGGAGTCTTCCCTCCTCCCCTCTCCTTCCCTCTCCACCTCTCTGCCTCCCCCATGCTGACTCGCCCCACTTTTCTCTCACCAGATATTCTCCCCTGTCACCACAACACACCCATAACCCGGTGCCTTCAATGCCCAGAGGGTTTGGTTTCAGGGTAATCTGTAGTCAGTGCTCAGCCCTTGGGTGGCGTTTCAGGACCATGGACAGCGTCGCCACACTGGACTAGGTGCCTCTTGCTCATTTAACCCACATTACTATGTGTAGGGTAATGTGCGCTGTTCAAATAGCAACCAGCCCTTGTCTCCAGTGGGACTCACAGCAGTGAGTGACACAGGCTACTCTGTTGAGAGCTGTGGTGTATATATAGGACACTGGTGGGAGTCTTAGAAAGAAGAGTTCTGAATTAGTATGGAGGAAAACACTATAGAATAGTGGAGCCTCAACCTTGAAGGCACTTGGCAGTCAGGGGAGGGGAATCAGAATTAGCATATTAGCAGCAGCAGCAACAAAAACATTTGCAGTGGCAGAAGGACCTGACTCACTTGGAGTGATGCATATAGTTAAAAGTGTAAGGAAAAGAAGGTTCCAAAGAAGAGCAGGTGTGGACACAGGTTTGAAAAGGGACAAGGAGAACACAACTTTGGAATGAACAGACTCTCAGGAGTGTACTTGAGTTGACATGGAGTAGTAACATTCTATTTTTCTTTGGTGCACTAGAGATTTCTAAATGACTATGGGAGTTGGGGGAGGAGGCAAGACTGGAGAACATTCGGTCAGAGCTTTGATGCGTCAAATATGGTCACTAAATTTAATAAATTAGCCAGGTGGAGGTGGTGCACACCTTTAATCCCAGAACTTGGGAGGCAGAGGCTGTCAGATTTCTGTGAGTTTGAATCCAGCCTAGTCTACAGAGTGAGTTCCAGGACAGCCAAGGCCACACAGAGAAGCCCTGTCTCAAACCCTCAAAAAACTGCACTGTGGCTCTTGCGGAAGACCCAGGTTTGGTTCTCAGTACCCACATCGTGTCTCACAACTGTCTGTGACTCCAAGGGATCTGATACACTCTTCTGACCTCTATGAGCACCAGGTACACATAGACACATAAGCAATCAACTCATACACCTAACATAAAAATAAATACATCTTTAAATTAAAATTGAATAACACTAAACATTCAGTTTCCAAGCCAGGCTGGGCCCATTTCAGGGACTGGATGGGGATGGACTTATAAAGCCCAGATCTATAAAGCTAATTCAAGTAGAAGCTACGTGGTCTAGAAGGAACATTAGCAAGTAGAAAGCCGTGAGAAGAAGACATCTGGTCTTTCTCAGATAAGGTTTTATAAAACATCACTTTATACCGCATGACTTTATGCTTGCTAGCTTTCCTAGCTGACTTTCCTGGTCTTCACCTTGTTGTCTGCCACCATGCCACACACTGGTATTCCTCGGATAGCCACTGTATTGTCAGCCTTTCCACACACCTGAAAGCTAGTCCCAACTCTATGTCCCTGTCAACTCTATGTTCTATGAGTTGTAGCTATGGGAGAGTACAGAGGAGTAGAGTCTGGCTTTGCAGGAGGGAAGGCTGCAGATTCTATAGCAAGCAGCCCAGTTCAAGGCCCCTTGTCATTTACTCCTCAGAGAGTCAGGCCTAGATAATGGTAAATGTGTTTAGTAACGGATCCCTTCCATACGCACAGAGCTCCCCGCTCATGAGCTGGGATCCAGAATGAGATAGAGACGGTAAGATCTGCTGGCGTGGATTCACCATCATGCTGCACTGATGGGTGGTGATGGATTGTGCTCACTTCCCTTTGAGCCCAGATGACAACCTGTGGAACTCAGCTCAGGGTCCTTGTGTAGGGAGAAGGTAGTGCTGGGTGAGGACTACCCTCAACCTCAGGTGTCTCTTCCACCGGAGTGGATAAGTCTGGGCTATTCTGAGCCCCACAACCTCCTCATTTTAGGAAGTAGAACCCTGTCCCGGGCTAGCAAAACTCTTAACATCAACTAACCCCTCCAGCCCACAGAGTGCATGATGGTTGGAGTTCAGTAGGAAGCAAAGCTCACTCACTATCTGGATGAAGAGTGGGACAGATGCTAGGGAAGCTGGGAACCCCAAGCATTTCCTGTCAACATTCTTAGAATTCTAGCACTGAATAGCAGGAGACATTTTAGTGTCTGACCCAGCATCCTTATTTGAAAACAAAACCAAAATCTATGCTTGGAGAGATGGCTCGGTGGTTAAGAGCACTGGCAGCTCTTGCAGAGGATCCAGGTTTGATCACCGCCACCCACATAGTGGGTTATGACCATTTGTAAATCCAGTTCCTGGGGATCTAGTGTGCTCTCCTGACCTTTGTGGGCACCAGGCGTGCATGTGGTGCACTTACATACCCTCATATACATTAGAGAAAAAAAATCTTAAAAAAGAAATTAAGAAAAGCAAAACTCAGACTAATAAGGAGTGTGTCCATGGCGACGCAACACAGATGTGACAGAGGCAGGATGCGAGCCCATTCCTCGTCCAAGACAAATACTTGTGCCACTATATAAAGCTCATTTCTCAGGGAAAATGTTGGGAATGAGCCTTTTGCTCTGAACAAAAGCCTGGTGGCCAGGATAAATCCTACAAGTACAGGCAGCACAAATTTACTTGTTTTTTTGGACAATATTCTGTGCTTGTCACTGAGCTAGCCTTGACTGAGTTCTCTGTCCAAGAGCCTTGGCTACTGCCCTCATCCTTTTCTAGGCAGCCAGCAGCTGAGGGGCAGGCAGCAAGCACCATGGGCTGTGAATAGAGATGAGAGCTTGCCTTCAGAAACCTTGCCTGCGATGTGGGGGTGATCAGCCAGTCCTTAGGGTGCTGAGAATGCAAATAGAATCCTACCCAGAGCCCGGTCTTGATCAAACACACAATATGGAGATGTTGTTATCCAGGCACCAGACTCCAAAAGAGGCCAAGTGAAAAATACTTTCAGTGATTTGAAGTGAGGCTCAAGACATGGATTGGGCAAGACAACATGAAGTTGCTGCCCCCAGAGTTAGGCAACTTCGTAGGAAGACCAGCATAGGTATAGCAGGGTTGGGTATAGTATGAGCGGAAAATGCTGATGGGTGGTCTGGAAGCTCAGGGTTGCTAAGAAACCAAGGACAGTAGAGGCAGGAAATGAGAAGCAGTGTGTCAGACAAAAACCAAGAGTTCAGCAGGGCTCAGCTGGGTGAGGATGTGAGCCACACAGCACAGTGCAGTGAGTGAGGGCAGCTGTGAGGATGACTATTATCATCCATAAAATGGGGTCACCCAAGGCCGGTCCCACCAGGGTCAGCGTGGGTACCCTGGTGGGTGGGAGACAGACAGATTCGTCATGCAGAGAGGGCTTGGGTATAGAGTTTATTTAGTGGATATTGGGAATGGTATAAGAGTAAGGGGTTATGGAGGGGAGGGGAGAGGGGAGAGAGAGAAGAGGTAACACAGAAAGAGAAAAGAGAGAGGAGAGAGGTAGGGGGGAGGCAATAGTTACCTCCTCAGAAGAGTGAGGGACAGAGAGAGAGCCCAGGCTAGAGAGGAGACCCCTTACCTTGGTGGGAAGGGAGTGAGCAGGGCTTGTCTCTTAAAGGGACAGGGTGCCAGGTGACAGGCCAGGCCAGCAGATCACAACAATGACTGCCGCCCACGGAGGGAGTTGAGGCTCACCAGGTGCCTGAGATTAAATACCCAGCAGGAAGAACCTGAGCCTGGCAGCCTACCTTCCCCAGAGAATGCCTGGGGAAACTGTCCTCTGGGGATAACCAGGGAAGGCTCCTACAAGGAGGGAAGCCTCCTTCCTAGAGCAACAGGGGAGTCTGCTTAGTAGGCAAGGTCCTGGAGAGGACATGGAGGAAACACATGGTGACATGATGCTGAGAACCTACTGAGGTTTTACTAACCCCCATCACGTGCTAGGTCCTGGGTTTTATATGTCCCTCAGAACACAGCTATGGCAGTCCTGGACCAATTCATGGGCCAGTAAGCTGAGATGCACACATGAATAGCAAGGAGAGGGCCTCTGAAGGTGCATTGGAAACTTACAAAGTAGACTGAGATACAGGCCTGTTGCCCGTGCTCAGGTTGACTGTTTATCAAAAAACAGAAAGCTGTGGTTATTAAATTGAAGGTGTTCTTTGAATTATTATTATTATTATTATTATTATTATTATTATTATTATTATTATTATTTTATGTGTATGGCTGTTTTGTATTATGTAGTTAGTGCACCTTCTACATGCCCAGTGCTCATGAGTATAGTCTCAAGGAGTCCAGAAGAGGGTGTCAGGTCCCTTGGAATGGAATTTACAGGTGGTTATGAGTCACTACGTGGGTGCTGGGAATTGAAACTGGATCCTCTGTGGCCGGAACTCTTAACTGCTGATCCCTCTCTCCAGTTTTTTGCACATAGTGACTTCTTTCTCTGTTGCATCGTGACAACTGCATGAGCAACGACGTCAGCTACAGAAACACCTCATGGACCTCCCCAGGGCTCTCTGTCCAGATGTCGTCACGCGGTGTGCAGGTCTGTTTTCCTCACTTCCAGCATCCAGATGTGGAGTCACTCTCTGTTGGACTGCCGTGAAAGCAGCAGAACAAGCCTTCCAGAAACATCTAGAAGCAACATGGAGGAACAGCTGGTTCCTAGAACTCTAGAACTAGATCCTCCCCCCTCTCCCAGACCACATGAGCCTTGTTCTAGCAACACTTTCTGGGCCTTCTTCAATCTTTATTCATTTTTAATGAATACAATGGAATTTAATTATAGCAGTATTGAGCCAGGGAGAGGGGTGGGGTGGGAAGGATCCTTCTGAGTAGAAAATAGCTTTATTCATTCATTTAAACAGAAATAAGCAAGGGAGATATGTTGATCAGTCAAATAACATTGATATAATCTTACTTCATTTCCTGTTGCTATAACAAATTACCCAAGACTATATATTTAACAAAGAAGAAGAAGAAGAAGAAGAAGAAGAAGAAGAAGAAGAAGAAGAAGAAGAAGTTGTTTATTCGGTTCGGTTTACCATTCTGGAAGTTGAAAGCCCATATTCAACTTACATATATCCATCTCCCAGCCTCCACATGGTTGCTCATAACCATCTATAACTTCAGTTCCAGGGATCCATCGCCCTCTTCTGGCTTCTGTGAGCACTGCACACACATGCTGTACACATATATATGTAGGAAACACACACAGATATATTTATATTATATATATATATATATATGTCCCAAACAAGAAAAATTATAATAAATCCAACCAGGCATTAGATCTTTAGAGTTAAATGTATCTACCTTTCTTTGTCTTGCTCAACTGATTCTCAAAATGGGAAAGGGAGTATTTTTCTTCTATGGCTAAATATCATACTGCCCAAAGAAGCTTAATTACAGAATGCTAAAATCAGGCCACTCGAATTAGCTGAGCGAATTATAATTAGTCCAAAGCAACGGTTATAGAATGCCAAGCTGAAAGCCCAACGACATCCCTGGGTCCTAGAGTTGGGATGCTCACCACAGCGATAGGCTGGATTTTAACTTGCATCTCAATTGTCACTTCTTCCTCTGTGCTTTGTGTAACCAGAACCACTATCCTGGTCTAATGAAGTGACATTTTATCTGAGGAAAAACTACCGAGTGAAAATGAACTTGACCATGATCACTCTGTTTACAAAAGGATTTACCATGCATTTCTCTTAGGTCTTAGAGAGTTTTGTACAATGTGTGTTGACCATATTCACCCTCTCCCCCAATTATTCTCATATCCACCCCTTCCCTTCCCTACTCATCAACTTTGTGTCATAATCTCTCTCTCTCTCTCTCTCTCTCTCTAATGCTTCAAAACCAATTATCTTCTCTATATATTCTTGGGTGTCTATTCTTCCACTGGGGTGTGATAAACTTACCAGGGCTACACTCTTAGAGAAAATGGTCTCTCTTCCCAGCAGCCCCTTTGTTAGATGTGAGATTTAATGCCCCGCTCCTGTCTTGGTGCTGGGATTTAGTATAGCTGGGCTCACATAGGTTGTGTGCAAGCTGTCACAACCATGGTGAGCTCATATATGCCGCTGCCTGACTGTGCCAGAAGTCGGTCTTCTTGTGATTATCCATTGCTTCTGGCTCTTCTTCACTCTCTTCCACAGTAATACCTGAGCCTGGGAAGGAGTGCATTAAAATATGCTTCCTAAGATTGAAAAAATTCCAATTCTTTGTTTCTAGAGAATGGAGCTAAAGGGAGCTGCCAGGAGATGGATTTCCCTCCCTCTATTCCCCCTATCAGAAGAAACACTTCTACATGCCTTAAAGCATGGTGGCGGAGTCCCTCTCCAGGAAGCACTGGAGGTGATGAAGAATCTACTTAGGAGAGGAGCTGTGGACTTCGTGTACATGTTGAGAAGGATAGAAGAAACATTTGTCTCTAGAGCTGGTAGGCTGGGTTTGTGAAGACTGGCCACCACTAGTTTGTGCAGAGACATCGTGTAGCCCAGCAACAGCAAAAGCCTGAAGCTGGATAAGCCTTAGCACACTTGGTCTGAATCCCTCATTCCACATAGGCAAATGGACACTACGGTCAGTGGCGACACTCAACATCACCACAGAGTCATCGTCAGCAAAAGCGGATGTGCTTCTCAAGGGTTAGAGGACCTGATGTTCATGTGGTGCCCCCGATGCCCTCAACCTGGGGTTTTACACACTGGATGACTGAGGAACAAGAGTCAACAAGGGATGCTGATGTCCAGCACACAAGGGATATAATTTCCCCTGCCTAAAATAGCTCATCAGTTACATTGGAGATGAACTGAGAGAGGTTCACAGATAGGAATGTACCTGGATGAATCAGGATTCCAGTCCGGGAATGAAGGAGTATAGTGTTGGAAGCCAGAATCGTAAATCACAGAGAGGCACAGAGTTCTTGAAAAGTATCCTGTAAGTCATGTTGGACAGGGTGGATGGTGAGATGAAGTAAATGGGACATCTGAGGCCGGTCCAAGCCATGCTTGGCCAATGTGTCAAAGGGTTGAAGAGCAGAGTGGTGCTATGAATGCTGGGAGTCTTTAAGGGATGGAGCCTAGCTGTAGGCCACCGGGATCATGCCTTCAAGGAGATGGTATGGTCCTGGCCACTTCCTCTTTCTATATATCATTCCCATCCACAGGTTATACATCCCTGAATATTTACATGATCGGAACTGAGACATTCGTGGGAGGATTCCCTTTAGATTCCTTTCATTTGGGTTATTACTACTCTCCTAGAGTGCAGTAGGATGTTTTGGTCAAGGGTGGACAGTGTATGTGTTGGTGGTATCATAAGAGTATGGTGCCTAGCAACATTATAAACATTTTGGCTTGTGCAAGCACAGTCATTATGTTCAGACAATGACAAAATCACCTGACAACACTGTTCTCAGGATGCACCCTCACTGGTATGCCATATATACCTATACTCAGGAACCCATTCTTTAGTAAGTCTTTATTGTGGTCACAGGTATACAAAGTTGTAACAAAGACCATTTCTGGAAGCCAGTCCCTGGGCTGAGTGCACCAAGCTCCATGGATGTGGTAGATACCATAAAAATCACATTTTGATGGATGAGAAAAATGACTCAAAGCTGTCTTACTTAGTCAAACAGCTACAGAGGTTATAGCGATTTCTTCTCAGATAAAACCTTCCAGCTCCTAAGACATTCTAAAAGGCAATGGGATACTCTATCCTGAGGGAAATTCCTGCAGGATGCTCAGGAAAGGACACAACTCAAAAGCTTCAGGAAGTCCCTGAAACTTATCAGATTCATTAGGTCCTTCTTTCCCCAAGTATACATAAGCAGTAAAGGTTTCTGAGATGTGGTTTTAGAACTGCTCAGCTGCCAAGAAGACTCAGGCCAGCCAAACTGCTTGGCAGAAGCAGAGACTAGCTGAACTGCCTAGAGATTCTCAGACCAGACTAGATGGCTGGAAGAGACTCCGAGCAACTGATACCTGGAAATGACACCTTCCAACCTGTGGAGCTGCCTGCAGGCTGTGCAGTGTGCTCCAGGTTTCCAGCCTTCATGGACTGTCACCCATGCTGGGGTGGGACTTGGTGATGTAGCTGTCTTTGAGTCATTTCTGCTCCTGTAAGTCACCCCTCCCCCATATTTCTGTCAGTAACCCTGATAAACTCATGGTTTACTTGTCAGACTTGGGTGATGTCTCTGCTTTGGTCTGTCACGGGTTCCTTATCTGGGGTGAGTAGACGTTTGCTTATGTCTCCTCAGAAATGGTGTCACCCAACAATCCTAGACTTCTATCCTTTGCTCTCCACTTCTCTTCCTTGCTACTCTTCTTTCTACTCTTCTCACTTCTGACTTCATTCAAGAAAGAAAATTAATAGGTCATTAAAGAATATCTTCTCCAATCAGTGTATAAAAGGAAGGCAGTCAAGGTGTTGTCTAGAAAACCCCAAGTCTTTAGAGAAAACTCCTCTGAGTGGGAAGGACCGACCAGTCCCTGAATGGGAGTCTAAAGTACATGATGGTGGCCAGCCTGCTAGCCTGGTGCCTGGTATCTGGTATCTTGTTTAACCCATTTTCCTTTCCCAGGGAGAATGCCACCCACTGCAGATGGCAGTGTTGAACCTAGAGAGATGTCCAGTGATTTCTCCATTGTCACCTAAGGGTAAGGCCAGGTCCACCCTGTAGGTCCTGCACTGTCCCTGCCTGGGTCTACCTGAGCCCTCAGAATGCCTCATGGACTATCTTGGAGTCATTCAGCCTGCATAACGATGGTGGATCAAATTTCCTGTGTAGGGACTCCAAGACTGAAGCTCTCATGGCCAGTGCTCAGCCCCGGTAGCCAGAACACAGCCCCTGTCACTCAGACTGCTTTGCACAATAATTAGCTCTCTAAGGAAAATGAAATCCTATTTCTTTCTTGAGTCCTCAGAAATGGGTGACATATAGCTTTTTGGATTTCTAAAGATGAAAAAAAAAGCATTGTTTATTATGATTGTGATTTCCCTGTTCTATAGATGTACCAGTCTCCTGGAGTTTTAATCATAATTTTTATCTGTTCCTCCATGTGGATTCAAGCCTCACTAATTCGCTACTCCTGCCCTGAGACTAAAATGGAGATTGACATCTTTATTTATATGGATTCCAAAAAAATCTTTTGGTTTTCTCTCCACGTAAGGTGGGCTGAGCAATAGTCTTCTCTTTCCATTAAATACTTTTTCTGGTTCCTCTAGGAGCAAGTACCACAGCCAAGGTGAAATGGCTGTCTGGGGATTGTAAATTAGGGAGAACTGAATGGATATACAAATTATATAGGTCTCCAGCAGAGTGGAGAGCAGCTTGCCTGAAAAAGAAGGCAGAAAATCACACTTAACAACCAAATCACTGGGATGTCTTTCTACATCAGTTCATTTCACTCTCTGTCTAAAAGGAAGAGCAGTGGGCTGGAGAAATGGCTCAGCAGTTAAGAGAGTATACTGCTCTTTGAGAGGACCTGAGTTCAGATCCCAACACCCATGTTGGGCGGTTCACAGCTCCCTGTAACTACATCTCCAGGAGACAAGACACCCCTTTTCTGGCCTCCTTGAGCACTGTACTCATGTGCCCACCCCCAACATAAGCATAATTAAAAAGCTGAGTATGAACAAGGTCTGTACATAACTGTCAGACACACCCAGATGTAGCCACATAAACATAGCCACAAGCACATGAGTTTTTCATGAGTTTTCTCTGAGCAATGAAAAAACTACCAAAGGGGCATCAAGGACCAGTTAATTCTGTGGTCCCAGGGCTCTGTGGAAGGTATCATCATGACGACCACTCCCGTTGTGTTCTGAAGTCCATAAACCCTCACTGAGAACTGGACCGTAAAGCGCCAGATGTTTAAAGGGGAATAAGCTGGGATTTCCTGGTTCTGTAACAGTACCCTGTTACAGGCAGATCCGTCCAGATCACTGTTGTAAATTACCCATCTGGAGGCATGCAGGGTGGCTCACTCAGAGGGGAAAAGCAGGCTGATTGAAAATTGGATTTGGTTCAAAGCCAGATGACCTTTTTTTTTTTTTTTTGCTTGTAAAGCTCTGGACTTGAAAAAGTGGCTTGCACCCCAAAGCATCTTACCTAAGTCCTTGCGCCCATCTCTGCTGCTATTTCTAAGGTTTCTCTACTATATTGGGAAAGGATCTATCAGTTCATTCAGAGCAAACATTAAATGAGTTTCTGTGAACCCCTGGCTCAGATCCACCCACCTCCTTAGATCCTGGGTGACAAAAATCCCCTCAGGCCTTGGTTTCACCTTAAGAGGCTGGAGTAGATTGCAGTTCTGAGAGAATCCCATATTCTTCCCCAAGCAGAGACTATTTAAGGTAAGCACACCTTTCTCTCAGGTTCGTACGTCCTGAACATGACTTCCTGAGCACCGCTTACACTTAAAGCAAACTACTATGTGTGGGGTCAGCAAACACGGAAGAGAGTCCCCCGCCCCTCCCGCACTGGAGTGCGTGCGTTTGAAGATTGCATTGGCAGGGTGGTGTGTTCGTGTAGGGACAATCTGAAGTTTATCAGAAAGGTGAATGCAAAATTATGTGCACTGAGAAAAACGTGGTTTTCCTGTTGAAGGTGGTTAGCTTGTCAAGGGCCCATGCTTCCTGAACCTCCTTTTCACCTTCAGGTTGACTATCTGATCTTATCAGATTGGGAAGTCAAACCCCAACCAATGGGTTGAGATTCAGGCACCCCTTCTGGTAAGGAGAAAAGAGAGAGGCCATCTTGGCCATGTGTGCATGCATCCTTTTTACAAAAAGAAATCACCTTGTCGAGTTATTTTTGCTTTCTTCGTGAGGTCCTTCATATGGCACCAAGAGTATTCTTTTCAAACAGCACTTTCAGATGAATTTAGAGAGGGGGACTAATGGAAAATCGTCTTACACGTCAGGCCTGTAGGAGACGCATTCAAACCAGTCTAGGCCATGCACCAGGTTCATGAGAGTTAGGGAGGCTGATAAAACGGACCCGGAAGCAGGGTGCACGGAGCTCCATGGTCTGCTAGCCACTGTTTGCAATAGTTAGTGAGCAATGGCTGTTGGGGGGAACTTGGCTCTGCCTTGAGTCCTAGGAGACCACAGCAAAGACAGATGTACTGTGGGGACAAAGTAGTTACAGCCTACCGGGGAGAGAGAAAGCAATGGTGCCCTAGAGCGAAGACAGTGTAGATCCTGACATGCCATCGAATGCCTCCCTCGAAGGCATCTGGATTGGTTCCGAAATATGTAGACTATTATTAGCTAGGAAGGATCTGTGGGTGGTAAGTGAATTTATCCTTTGGCCAGAATAGGGAGAATAGTGGCTTGAGTGTGCCACTAGAGGGCAGTAGACTGGGCAACAGCTACAGTTTGGCTTGCAGCATTAGCAGTGGGCGGTGGCGGAGGGATGCTTTCATTTTGGAGTGTTTGATTAGGATTTGCCAGCGTGCAATTTGCTGACATGGAGGTCACACCTCATGATGGACGGCAGTCCCAACTGGCCACTGTGCAGTTCTGGGAGGTGACGTGAACCACTGAGCCACAGAAGTTCTTTTGACCAAAGGTTAGATCTGGGCAGAGGTTTGGGTCACAGGCCAGGCAGCCACAGTTTGGTGTCACGAGGTCAAGGCATTCCACAGCTCTCAGGAGATTTTCCTGTTTGGGACTTCTGAATCACACGTGTAAGAATTCTCTAATGGGGACCGAATTTATTTTCTGAGCTATTAGGAATGGCCTTCCCTTTGCATGACACAGCTCAGAGAAGTGTTGGGAGTGTGACGCTTCTGGGACAAGAGACCAAAAACAGAGCTCCCTTAACCCGGTTGCTGACAGAGTCACTGGAAGAGGTGACCACACTCCAGAGTCTCAGGCCTGTCACACATGCTCCTGCGGAGGCCAGAGGAGGCCACGGCTTTACCATATCACTCTTGTTTATCCCTCTCTACCTTATTCCTTTGAGACAGGAGTTCAAGACTTCCCCTCCCCCAGCTAGGCAGACAACCTGCAAGCCCCAGAGATTCTCCTGTCCCCCAGACCCCCCAGTGCTGGAATTACTGGAATACACACTGTCGTGCCCCACTTTTCACAGAGGTACCAGAGAGCCAAACTCAGGTGTTTGCATAGCAAACACTCTTACCCCCTGAGTCATTGTTCCAGCCCAGAAACCCATTTTTGAAAACCGATTCTTTCAGTGGCATGACGCTAGCTCCTGGCACATAGTTCAGAGGATAACAGACCCAGGGAGATGACCTTCGCGCTTCTGTGCAAGCTGGTGGGTCACTGCTGGGATGCTTTAGCCTATTTTATGTGAGGCCAAAGATGGGTGTCCTAGCCATCGGCTCCTACTTAACAGAAAAATTAGAATCTGAGTGACGGGCTAGGGCTCTTGATCTGTAACGCAATATCCATTTTCATTTCAGGGAATCTACTGAGTGGACGCCGACTGCACAAAGTCAGAGAATAGACCGATCTCAGATGCCAGCCCTGGGGTGACATCTCTTCATCTTATCAGATATATGAGTCATGAGAGAGTAAAGGAAGAGATCCCAGCAGAGGGTAGATCTGAGTGTGAAACAGATGCCCATCCCCCAACCCAGACCTTCCCCAACGCGCTAAGCGTCGCTTTGGGGACACGTATTACAGTCCACGTCCACAGTAGTTTCCAGCTGCACTTCCGTTTGCTTAGCAAGCCTTGGTGGCGGCTCTCTCGCAGCACCACAGAAAGGAACAAGCCATTCTTATCACGGTTGACAGCTCAAAGGGATGCATTAAAAGCAGGCAAGCAATGTAATTCTTTGTGATTCAGAAGCGCAACTAGTCTTTGGAGGAGACCTTGGGAGGATTCCTCCCTCCACTGTCAAGCTCGGACTCCGCTTGGTTATTAAGTTGGTGGCAATTCACAAGTAAGAACCGATTCCAAGGGTGTCGGGCATTGTTGTTCCTGAACAGTCCAATTGCTTGAAAATGACTCTGAGAATTGCTATTTCTGGGACACAGGCCAACCATGTCCCTGCAGAAACATTCTGACCAAGTGAAAGCAACAGCAAAAAGCAAACAATTGTGTGGCAGTGGACGGCTAAGGGTGATTAGCGCTAGACTCCTCCTCCATAGGAATCTACTGAATATGAATCCCCATGTAACTCTGGCTAAGCTGGAACTTGCTATGTAGACCAGGCTAGCCACAAACTCACAGATATCCAGCTACCTCTGCCTCCTCAGTGCTGGGTTAAAGTTGTGACCATCATACTCTGCAACTTAAAATTTATTTTGCAACAATTTATTGCAAAATAATAAAAGTGTTTTCCTGCCTTCTTTTAAATTAATATACAAGGGAGAGATGACTCAGCAGTTAAGAGCACGGGCTACTCTTGCAGAGGACCCGTGTTCAGTTCCCAGCACCCACATGGTGGCTCACAACCACCTGTAACTCCAGTTCCAAGGGATCTGATGCCCTCTTCTGACTTCTGAAGGTCAAATAAAATACTAGATAACCGGACTGCAGTTCGGGTTTCATGGCTGGATGGAAGTGCCCCACCCCCAACTCTTATTTACTGAAAACGTAAAACACAAATGTACAGAAAGGCTCACTCAAAGTTCAGGGATGGTTGGTGCCTGGAATGGAGTCTGTCTTTGTTCTCACAACTCTCCTGCACTGGAGGGCTGAGGCCGACAAGGTCCTCTTAACCACAAACCTCCCACTTGAGGGAGGCTGCTACTCTTACATCACAAATCACCTGATGGCTTGGGCACTTTAATTTGCTCCTGGAAGTATCTAATAACCCAGGCGTGAATCTGAAACACGGAGGGGAATAATCTCGGTGTTCATCTGACTAAGCCTGAAAGAACCCAAGGCTCCTCGGCAGGTTGGGTTAAAAAGCAGTTTATCCTTCTCCAAGAAGATTGCCTTCTCTTTTATTTGGGTAACTTATCTTGATGTCAGCTATGTGCCCAGCATCCTGACATGCCTTGGGGACACTGAGGTGACCCAGACACTATTGTGAGTCTAGTGGAACAAGGAGAAATGGGTGACTCAGCAACAGGTCTGCAGGGGTGCTCTTCTGTGACCTCACAGCTTCCGGTAGGAGACTCGCAGGCCATCTCCAGTGCAGGTTTCTGTGTAGTCCGTCTCTTGTGGTGATCTTAGAGGATTCTCCATGTCCTGGACACTTAGCGTCTAGTTGACACAACTCCTGTCTTGCCCAGCTTCCACTGCTCTGACAAAGGACCTGAGAATATAAAATGAAAGGAAGAAGTTCATTTGGGCTCGTGATTTCAGAGTTGTTAGTCTGGCCAGTTGGCCAACACAGTACCTCATGGTGGAGCATGTGGAAGAGAAAGTTTACCACCTTATGGTGTCTGGAAAGCAAAATAAGAGAGAGACAGAGATACACAGAGACAGAGTTTCCAGAGTCCCAATGTACACTTCCAGAACACATCTCCAATGTCCTAAATTTCTTTCTCTATTTTTTCTTTCTTTTTTTCTTTCTTTTTTCTTTCTTTCTTTTCTTTTCTTCCCCCCCTTTTTTTGAGATAGAATCTTACTGTGTAGTCTTGGTTATACTGTAACTCACTATGAAGACCAGGCTGGCCTCAAACTCCTGGAGAGCCTCTTGCTTCTGCCTCCCAAGTGCTGGTATTAAAGATGTGTGCCACCACCAACGACCTATTTTCCTTCCATTGGGTCCTGCATCCTCAAGATCTCACCATCTCCATTAGTACTGTAGGCTGGCAGTCAAGCCTTAGCACCCAAGGGTGCTATATGTCTAAGCCAGAAACCACAACAGTTCCTAATCCTTTGTGCAGGGGGCAGGACGCTGAGGTCTGCTGCTGGCCTCCAGCTCTAGCTGTGCCGAGCTTTGCTCCTCTGTGCTGCTCATTTACATTCGTGAGCTGTGCTTTTATTGAACTGGTCTGCTGTGCATCTTTCGTTCCTGAACTGTAAGAACCTGAAGGCTCTGAGCCCCCAGTGTCTCTCACTGGGTTGTTACACATGAGATATATAATAGGCAGTTGTTGAAATGATCATTGGACAATATAAGTATAATAATGTATTTTGCTAGCATTTTAAGCCATCTGCTGGGTAATTACTATATTAATAATGCATATGTATACCGTATACACACCATGGCCATCGTTGTTATTTCAGAGGTTCATCTCTGAAAAAACCGTAACAAACCGTAACATCTTGGCTTTCTGAGTGGATATTGGCTCTTTTGAGGATCGTTTCTTCTCTCTGGATGGGTCAGAGTGAAGTGGTAGATACTAGATACACTTTAGCTCAGGGAGGCAGGATACCCACTGGCTTTCTCCTGTAACCACAGCAACCATGGAAGTGTTGACGGAAAATGAATAGTGCCATCCCACCAGCTAAACTCACTGCTACTTCCTGGAAAGGATTAGAAGGCCTTTTCTTGCCTTTGGGAGTCTACCTCTCCGTTTGGGGTCCCTGGACTGGAGAGGCACCCTTCATGAGAACTGTCCTTACCAAACCGATGATCTCCTGCACCCCAGTGTGTCGTAGCTAGTCTCCGACTTGCCTCTGCTGAAATGGGAAACATCCAGCATCTGCCATTTGCATAACGTGTGTGTTTTTACAGCTTAGAATTTTCTGTTTCTGCAAATAAATGCTCGTTATAATGAAACTGAAGTGCCAGAAAAAGAGAAACAACCTACTTTAAGGTCGCCACTGCCTCCCAGCAAGGATGTTTAAAAATAACCCCCAATCTGCTGTGTACTCTCAGCTCTCAGTGTACCTGCTTAGTGGCAGAGCCGGTGCCACACGGACATCCTGGGCCCTGTGTGTGTGTGTGCGCACACACATGTGATCTCACTCGTGTACTATGTACACGACATGAGGTGTCTGATTCTGATATCTGATTTGAGGGTCCCTCCATGAACATGGTGAGGGGCATGAGGCCGGCCCTTCCATTTTGCCACCAGTTTTCCGAGGGGATGAGCTGGTTGAGGGCAGGCAAAAGTCCACCCCAGGAAGGCTCTGTGACATTGCTCGTTTGTAACTTCAGTCTTATGAAAACCAGTGGTGAAGGAAACGTCATCCCGGGACTGCTGGACTCTCAGCATGGTCATCCTAGGATATGTCACTAACAAAATGTTCTGAGGCCGTTTATAAATGACGTGTCTTCGATGAAGACAAACAGATCAAAAACATTCTCCTGCAAGGCACGGCTCCTATGGCACAGATGGACTCGTGTTTCTCCTCCTGGACTCTACACTCTGCCTAGACACAGTGCTCGCTAGAGAGAAGCTGTCTTGGTGTGCCGACTAGCTGCAAACCTAGTCCTATAGAGTCTTGTTCACCCTCGTCCTCAGGCCCTCACTGGGCTACAAGGAGGAGAGCAAGCTCAGACCAGCCTGCCGGGTGAAACTAGTGACCTCATGTATCCCTGTTTGTCAGCCAACTGCCAAACAACCACTGGTCATAGGAAGGATTGTTGTCAAAACCAAATGGCTGTTCCAGCTCAGTATCCAGTTAACAGAGAAGAGGAGGCACAGCCTGGTCAGAGTAGCGGAAGTGCTGAGCTGACTTTCAGACTTTGTGGACGAGAATTTACATTTTAATAAAATATATATTTTAATGCTTTTAAAGCTACTGAGTTTCTAAGGTTTATTAAATGTTACTTATTTATCCCTATGAATGTTTTGCCTGCATGTATGTGCCTGGGGTCCACAGAGATCAGAAAAGGGCATCAGATCCCCTGAAACTGAAACCATCTAGGTGCGGGGAACGGAACTTGTGTCCTCCAGAAGAGCGGCCAGTGACCTTAACCGCTGAGCCATCTCTCCAGTTCCAGAAAGTCACTCCGCCCCACCTCACTGGAGCACACCCACACCCCAGGCATCATTCTCAGTGAGTTGGGTGTTCCACCATTGTTTCTGAAAGCTGAAGATGACCAACTCACAAAGAGACCGGATTATTGTGGCCTTGGAGGTTTCAGCTCACAGCTGATCGGTTGGCCCCGTTGGTTCAGACTTGTGTGTGGTGAGGAGAGCACCGTGGCAGGTGCATATACTCATTTCACAATAGGAAAGCAGAAGAGGGAGATACCAGGTTCCCACAAATCCCCTTCCAGGACATGTTTCCAGTGAATTGATGGCCTCTCATTAGGCCCCACCTCCACAAAAGCTCACTCCGTCCTAAGAATGCCAGCCTGGGGGCTGAGGCTTGCATGCCTGTGCCTTTGGAGGACATTATCTAAATCAATATCTAAACTACTGCAAACTCTTTTGAAAGCAATAATTCAGCTGCATCAAATCAGAACAAGTATAAGTTAGATTTACAGCTAACCTGCTCAGGGCACAGTAAAACAATACTCCAGTGTCTTGCTCGGCAGTGTTATAGTTCATATAATTTGGATTGATTTAACTTGCATGATATTTGCCATAAAGAAAAAACCTGTGAGTCAGTTTGCCGTGCTGCTACAACACAAATACTAGAATAATTTGACTGCACTGTCCAGGTAGTACTTAAAAATGTCAGAGTTAAATTGTCAGAAGAGCACTGTCTGAAGCTGCCTTCCCAGGAAAAAACGTTGCCCACAAGCACCTCAAGTGGCATTGTCATGGTGATCCCGGCTGTCTTTGTGTGCTTGGTGCTTCCTGAGAGCGTCTCAGAACTGCATTTTCCTGCCTGGAATCTGGGGCACAGGGTTGATGAGCGATGCTGAGTTTCATTACCACCTTCATTTCTACACCAACGGCTCGCTCGGTGGTGGCTGAATCATCCTCGTTTCCAATTTTAAGACATTGTTCAAAAGTCAGGGATCTTTATATATTTTGGAGATCAAACCTTTGTCAGTTGCAGGGTTGGTGAAGATCTTCTCCCAGTCAGTGGGTTGTCTTTTTGTCTTAGTGACAGTGTCCTTTGCTTTACAGAAGCTTCTCAGCCTCAGGAAGTCCCATTTATTCAATGATGCCCTTAGTGTCTGTGCTGCTGGGGTTATACATAGGAAGTGGTCTCCTGTGCCCATGTGCTGTAGAGTACTTCCCACTTTCTCTTCTATCAGGTTCAGTGTGTTCGGACTGATATTGAGGTCTTTAATCCATTTGGATTTGAGTTTTGTGCATGGTGATAGATATGGATCACAACAAGGACTTCTTGAATTTTGCATACAAATGGATGGAAATAGAAAACACTATCCTGAGTGAGGTAAGCCAGACCCAAAAAGAGGAACATGGGATGTACTCACTCATATTTGGTTTCTAGCCATAAATAAAGGACATTGAGCCTATAATTCATGTTCCTAGAGAAGCTAAATAAGGTGAATCCAAAGACAAACACATAGGCATCCTCAGGAATATTAACCTTCATCAGGCGATGAAAGGAGACAGAGACAGAGACCCACACGGGAGCAGAAATCTCAAGGTCCAAATCAGGAGCAGAAGGAGACGGAGCACGAGCAAGGAACTCAGGACCACGAGGGGTGCACCCACACACTAAGACAATGGGGATGTTCTATTGGGATCTCACCAAGGCCAGCTGGCCTAGGTCTGAAAAAGCATGGGATAAATCCGGACTAGCTGAACATAGCGGACAATGAGGAATACTGAGAATTCAAGAACAATTGCAGTGGGTTTTTGATCCTACTGCACGTACTGGCTTTGTGGGAGCCTAGGCAGTTTGAATGCTCACCTTACGAGACCTGGATAGAGGTGGGCAGTCCTTGGGCTTCCCACAGGTCAGGGAACCCTGATTGCTCTTCGAGCAGATGAGGGGGGGGGACTTGATCGGGGGAGGGGGAGGGAAATGGGAAGCGGTTGTGGGGACAAGGCAGAAATCCTTAATAAATAAATAAATTAAAAAAAAAAAAGTCAGGGATCCGTCACTAAAGAGTCAAGGTTGTTCAGGGGACAGTTCCCAGAACTTCAGAGCAACTTCGCAGGTCTACAGACTAATGAAGAGTTTTCAAAGGAAAATCATACAAGCCAATGACTTTAATAGGCTTTCCGTCCCCTAAACATTGTGCTCAGAATTACTTAACTAATAATACATAGCAGATACACAGTCCCCTGGGTCTTTATTCTTCATTCATTCAAACCCGCTCCTCCCTAAAGATAATTAAACGATATCTAGAATTCCCACCGCTAACATAAAGATATTGCTAGTGATTTAGTCGAAGTCTTAGATAAAATCTGTGTACACAATGACTGTATCTATGATACCACATACACCTGTAGTCCCGACACTCAGGAAGCTGAGGCAGGAGGATTGCTGCCAAGTTCAGGTCAGTCTGGGCTACAGAGTGAGACCATGGCTCAAAGCAAGAAAACAACAAACAAACAAACAAACAAAAACACCAACTAGTTAAATTAGTATAAGATCCTTAGTGAACCATACCATTTCTTTGTTTTTAGTCTAGGTCACGTATTTTGATTAAAGCGTAAATTAGTAAATGACCGACAAGGGTCAAATCATTTCCTCAGTACTCATAACAGTGTCTCAAACACGAGAGCAGTGTATTTGCTGAAAATCCACTCTGCACAAGGCACCGTGGGAAACACTTTACTTTTTCAGGGCATCCTCACAATGGCTCCTTGAGGCATATATTAAATCCCTGGCTTGAAGACAGCAAAACCAAGCCACATGCCACTCAAGAACAGGTAGAGAAGCAGACGGTCTCATGCTCACTGGGACAATATCTGTGTCCCTGCACCCTGCATCCCTGCATCCCTGTACCCTGCACCCTGCATCCCTGCATCCTCTTCCCTGCACCCTGCATCCCTGCACCCTCATCCCTACACTCTCATCTCTGCACCTTGAATCCTACATCACTGCACCCTGCATCCTGCATCCATGCACCCTCATCCCTGCACCCTGTACCCTCATCCCTGCACCCTGTACCCTCATCCCTGCACCCTCATCCCTGCACCCTGCATCCCTTCACCCTGCATCCCTGCAGCCTGCGTCCCTTCACCTTGCATCCTTGCACCCTCATCCCTGCACCCTGTACCCTCATCTCTGCACCCTCATCCCTGCACCCTGTACCCTCATCTCTGCACCCTCATCCCTGCACCCTGTACCCTCATCTCTGCACCCTCATCCCTGCACCCTGTACCCTCATCTCTGCACCCTCATCCCTGCACCCTGTACCCTCATCTCTGCACCCTCATCCCTGCACCCTGCATCCCTTCACCCTGCACCCCTGCAGCCTGCATCCCTTCACCTTGCATCCCTGCACCCTCATCCCTGCACCCTGTACCCTCATCTCTGCACCCTCATCCCTGCACCCTGCATCCCTGCATCGTGCATCCATGCATCCCAAATAGTTCTTCACAGTTTTTCTAGATGCTCAAGTAACATTCATACTAGACTAATGACAGTTTTAAAACGTGTGCTTTTCATCTTTCAAAATTTATAATTCCTGATTTGTAAAAATCCAGACTTCCTTGACTTTCTCACGATTTTAGAATGTGTCTCTGAGCCCTGATCTAGAGGCTACACCAAAGACAAATTGAGTACACACTGCCTTTTGAAGATTCAGTCAACTCCCTAGGTCCTTTCTTCCATGCCTGTTTCTCCCAGCCAGGGACCAGTGGCTCAGACCCTCCTTTCCTGGGCTCTCTTTGTCAGAGTGTTCTTGAAGTTTCTCCATCTAGACACCTTTGACCCACCCCTCTTAAGTGCCCTGAAATTCCCCGAGCAGCAGCTACTGCCCCCTTTAGTCATGGATGCACCCAGGGCTTGTGATTGTGAGCAGGTCCACTGTGCACCAGTGACCAATGTGTCTGAGTGCTGTGACACAGAGCTTATTGTGAAACTGACTTATTCCTTAAAATTGGTTGCAGGGAGCCAGGAGGTGGTGGCGCACGCCTTTAATCCCAGCACTTGGGAGGAAGAGGCAGGCGGATCTCTGTGAGTTTGAGACCAGCCTGGTCTACAAGAGCTAGTTCCAGGACAGGCTCCAAAACCACAGAGAAACCCTGTCTCAAAAAACCAAAAAAAAAAAAAAATGGTTGCAGGAAGCAGCAGAAGCCTGGATGCATGCAAGTTGGTCCCTCAGGGTGCAGGGAAGATTCCAGGGTGCACAGAATCTTGGCTGTTTGTGTGCTACGGTTCGTCTATAGGTTGAACATCACACAGAAGCTCAAGTACTAGGAGCTTGGTCTCCAGTGTGCCGATACTGAGAGATGGTGGAATCTTGAACAGTGAGGGATGGTGGAAGTTAATTAGGTCACTGAGGACTCTGCTCTTGCAGGAATTGACACAGCTCCCATGGGACCACAAGTGGTTTTGGCAAATGTGAGCTGTTTAAAACCAAGCCAGTCCCTTTGCGCCTGGATTGTTTTATCACCTAATTCTCTCTGTCTCTCTCCCTCTCTCATGCATTTTACACCACAGCACTATCCACTATGGAGTGACACAGTGGAGGGCTCATGAACATGCTGCTGGAACTTTCTGTCTCCAAATCTGTTCTTTACAAATTACCCAGCTTCATGCGTCTCAGCACAGCAACGTAAACTAGACTCGTGGAGACTGTCTCCCTTGCGCTTCAGTGGGGTGGACCCTATGTTGATTATTTTCCCATTGCTGTGATAAACACCATGACTAAAGCAATTTGGGGAGGAAAGGGTTTATTTCAGCTTGTAATGCCCAGGTCACACTCCATCACTGAGGGAAGTCAGGGCAGGAACTCAAGGTAAGATCCTGGAGGCAGGAACTGAAGCAGAGGCCACGGAGGAGTGCTGCTTACTGGCTTGCTCTCCATGACTTGTTCATGCTTTCTTATAAGACCCTGAAGCATCAGTTCAGAGGTAGGTTGGGCTTGGGCCCTCCCACATAAATCACTAATTAAGAATATGCCCCACAGATTTGCCTATAGGCCAGGACGATGGAAGCAGTTTAGCACCTTCCAAGAGACTGTAGATTGTGTCAAGCTGATAAAAACTAAACTGGACAAGCTCCAAAGGCAGCATACCCTTGCTTATACACCGTTGTGTGTTCCTCAGGAGCAGTGCGATGTGCTGAGCTGCAGTACTGAAGGTGCCCTGTTTCTAGGCGTGATTGAGAGCCAATCCTCTTCCACCTCAGAATCAGACAGCTCCTAACAGTGAAATAGTCAGTCTATTGTTTAAGGAGTACAAATAAGAAAATTGTATATGTGTGTGTATGTGAGTATGTGTGTGTGTGTAAATGTATGTGTGTAAATATGTGTATGCATTTGTGTGTATGTATGTGTGTGAATATGTGTATATGTGTATGTAAGTGTATATGAGAGTATGTGTGTGCATGTGTGTATATTCATGTGAGTATGTGCATGTGTATATGTGTGAATATGTGTATGTATGTGTGTGCATGTTTGTGCGAGTAAGTGTGGGTGTGTATGCGTGTGTATGAAAGTATATGTGTACGTGAACATGTGAGAATCTATGTGAGTATGTGTGGTGTGTGTGTGGGTGTGTGCATGTGTGTAGAACTGGGTCTGCCCAAAGGTCAGTCCAAGATCACTAAATGAACAGCCTCACACTCCAGTATGCATTAAGGCCAGCAAACGAGAGAGTGCATCTCGGATGGAAGTCAGCTTTTCTGACACACAAAGATAAGCTGAACAGAAATCTTCGGATGGAAAATAAGTTCTAACATAGCATAAAAATAAAACCCTGCCCAAAGGACCAGAAAGGTCATTTCAATTTTTTCTTCTGTAGCAGTGACTAGAAAAATTCAAAGACCTCATCTGGTTCTGGTCTATCATTCTTAATCGATAGCACTCTGAATGGAATGTCTGATGGAGTGGGCACAGACCAAAGGCTGGGGTGACGATGCATGCTTGCTGTTCTGAGTACCCTGTTCATCACAGACTCACGCTTGTAATCCCAGCACTTGGGATGTAGAGGCAGGAGGAGTGTGAGTTTGAGGCTAGCCTGAGCTAAAAGTGAGTTTGGGGCCAGCCTTGGCTACAGAGTACCTCAAAGATAAACAACGAAACAAAAGACTACCCTAGCTCTACTCTCAGCTTGTGTTCTGATGGAAACTGAGTTCTCTGACTTTCCTGGTTATGATGCAGTGAAAACGAGGGCTTGGGGTCTGGGGTCCCCGACAGTAGGCTCCTCCCCCATCGCTATGGTGAGTCAGCCTTCTCATGCTATGTTCAGAGCAGTGTGAATAAAAGCTCCAGGTCACAGAATGTGCTGAGCACTGAGGCCTCTAACACCCTTTTCTGATGCACAGTGGGAAAGGAATGTGTGCATACAGAAGTCTGCAGTGCATCCTGCGGAGTAGCACACACAGACAGGGAAGATTTCAAATGCACAGAAATAACTCAAAAGCAAATTTCAAAGCGTTGTATATGGAGTGCAATAGACGAGCCAGGCTTCTTGGTCAAGGACTACCAAGGTCAGAGCAAACTAACTCTTGGGAGCTCAGGGCTGCCAACCTGGGGAAGGTGGCATCATGTGAACACTGTAGACAGGGGGCAGCAGTCCCTTTGCAAGGTTGAGACCCAGCCTCTGATTAGGTTTGAGAACTACCTGTATCATTGCCTCCGTCTCCTTGCAAGGAAATGATGGAACACTGACAATCTCTTGGTTAGGACAGTGAACCCTGCCCAGTGGTGGTGAAGGCATGCTGCTGCTCAGCCTCCTTTCTCTTCCTACAGGGTTCCTCCCATCTCAAGAATTTAGTCAACACAAACCCCTCAGGTGTGACAGGGGCCTCTCTCCCATAGGATTCTGGATTCAGTTAAGCTGGCAACACTGACCATCACAAAGATCAATAAAATGTAAATCTCCAAGGGATTCTGGACTGATAAAGGAAGGTAACAGGTGCTATGAAGGAGGACCCTAAGAAACTTGCCTGGACACAACACACAGGCTGAAGCCCCAAAGCCCCTGAAGGCCGATAAGTCAAGGTTGGTGGCTGGGTCAAGCATCTGAGTGTCAAATACTGAGAGCTTAGACTTTGGAGGAGGCTGGTTACATGATCCATTTTCCCAGCTAGAAACTGAGTCAAGCTTTGAGATACATAGACAGCAAACTAACCCCTTATCCCTGACTATTTTTATGCTAAGCTAATTATAAACGCTCTATTTCTGTATACGTCAGTGAGGCTGCCATGCATCTGTGACTTCAGCTTCTTCTTTTTAAACATTTTATATTTTAAATTATTTTACTCCACTATAATTTCAGGAAATCACATTTACACCCCAGATGCCTTAGGCAGTCATTTCTCAGCTCTCTCCATCACTAGCTTATTTCCCCCAGAAAGATGACATTCGTCATAATTTAAACACACATACACACACATACAAATTCATGCACGCATACACACTCATGCACACACAAAATCTCTCGTCTTTGAATTTTTTTTTTCATCCAAATACTGCCACTTTTAAATCAGACTCTCAGTTAAACTCACACAATACCAGAGTTACTTACAGAAAAGTAGAGAGAAGGGGGAGGGGACAGTGACAGAAGAGGGGGAGGGGCAGTGAGAGAGGGTAGGGAGGGGGCAGTAGGAGAGGAAGGCAGGCTTAAGGGACCTGGTTAGCAGGAACCAGCAGAGAGGGAACCGCCCCCAGGAATATACTCCAGCTCCAGACTTGGGGGAGTCAGATCTGCTTCCTCCAGTTGGTTGGGAAGTCAGTCCGGGCTGAATAGGATTGTCTCCTTGCAAGTCAGGTCACCCGGTGTGCAACTTCGAGTCACACCTGCCCAACGTCCCGTCTTCAGTCACTTTGGAGAACTCCTTGACACTGTGTGTTCAAGCACAAGGTGGCTTTCCTGTCCCTGGGGTGTGACAGGCTCCTCCTGTCAAGGGGGTGTGGCCGGCTGATGACTTGCAGTTCACATTTTAAAACTATTAAAGTTTGTTTGGGACCCTGTTACTAGTTTAGATGTCAAATGCCTCCCTTCAAAGCTCCTGTACTCAGAGGGTTGTCTCCAGGAGGGGGCGCTGTTTTGGGAGGATGTGAGGTCGAGGTACAGCAGGCTATCTTTGTAGACTGTGCTATCTTTGTGTTTTCAAAGTTGCTAGGGTCAGGGTCTGGCAACCCTAGCAAGCTAGTGTGGATCACATGTTCTGCTTTTTTTTTTTTTTTTTTTTTTTTTTTTCAAGAGAGGGTTTCTCTGTGTAACAACTCTGGCTGTCCTGGAACTCTCTCTGTAGACCAGGCTGGCCTTGAACTCACAGAGATCCACCTGCCTCTCCCTCCTGAGTGCTGAGATTAATGTGCCACCACCCCCCCCCCAGCAAATCACATGTTCTTAATAGCCACACAAACAAATCATAGGGAAAGGCAGAAAAAAGAGATTTTCTCAGTGTGTCCACGTGGCTTAGAAGAGGAACAAACAAAGAGGTCCAGTGACGCCACCACAACACACACCAAGTTCATTTTCTAGGCTCAGACATGAGCTTTAGATTTATAGAGAAGTGTGCCTGATTTGGTTAACATGTGGTCCTGCCCATCATCGACCCATCAGTTCCTCAGCTAAATCTCTCCTGCAAGGTGCTCTGGCAAGTCATCAGAACTGTAGATCTCTTCCTAAAAGACAAGCACTCCCTCCTGCTGCCCTAGGAACGCAGCCTCTTCCTTCTCCCAGCACAAGACTCCTGGGAAAATTCCAATTTCTTGGAGACTATTGTAGTTTGAGTGAGAAATGTCCCCCACAGGCTCACGCATTTTAACACTTGGTCTCCAGTAGGTGGCGCTGTTTGGGGCAGTGGTGCAGCCTTGTTGGAGGTGGCACATCACTGGAAATGGACTTTCAAGGTTTGAAGCCTTATCCCCATCTCTCTTTTTCTCTCCCACCCTCTCTCTGCTGCCCACGTGTGGCTGTAAATGTAATCTCTCAGCTTTTTGTCCCAGACACCTGCTGCCATGATGAACTCTTATCCATCCAAAATCATAAGCCAGCTTCCTTTCTCGCTCCCCGGCCATCTTGGCGGCTGGTCTTGGTTGGGGGCCGTCCCGCACCTAAGGCAGGAAGATGGTGGCAGCAAAGAAGACGGAAAAGTCTCTGGAGTCGATCAACTCTCGGCTCCAGCTTGTTATGAAAAGTGGGAAGTACGTGCTGGGATACAAACAGACTCTGAAGATGATCAGACAGGGCAAAGCGAAATTGGTGATCCTTGCCAACAACTGCCCCGCCTTGAGGAAATCTGAAATAGAATACTATGCCATGTTGGCTAAAACTGGTGTCCATCACTACAGTGGCAATAACATTGAGTTGGGCACAGCGTGTGGAAAATACTACAGAGTATGCACACTGGCCATCATTGACCCAGGTGATTCTGACATTATTAGAAGCATGCCAGAACAGACTGGTGAAAAGTAAAAAGTTTTCCTTTAATAAAACTTTACCAGAGCTCCTTTTAAAAAAAGAAAAAAAAAACAAAAAAATCATAAGCCAAAGTGGACTTTTTCTTCTATGAGTCACTTTTGGTCATGGTGCTTTATCACAGCAACAGAAAGGATGGATATGGTACCATTGCTTTGAAGGTTTGGCGGTCAGGGTGTGTGTGCATGTGCGTGTGCATGTGTGTGTGCGCACACGTGTGTTTGTGAGTGTGTGTGTGTGTGTTAGGAAGATCTTCATTCCTACCGAGGCAGTAATGTAGCCCCTTGCTGTCACTCTTAACAGCCGTCTGTCATGGTGTGTGATATTCCTTTGCCATTCCTGCAGATAATCTCTGCAATCATGATCTCCCCAACTGCCCATAGACTGAACTTTATGGAACTGTGAACCCACTGTTCCTCTCGGGTATTTTGGTCACACTGACACAGAAGACATTGCTAGGAACCCCGGGACTATGGGGGACCCTTTCTTTTTACCAGATTTGGTTACTGGTCAACTGATCTCTATTGCCGTTACGTCTTGAGTTGGAAATTTTCGAGGCAGGGTCTACTCCAGAGATTTGTGACCTTAGGACCTCATGGTAGAGACAGACCTTGATAGTTTGTCCCCACAGAGCTCACGTAAAGCAGGTTTCAGACCCTAAAAGTCCTGGACAACCCCTAATAGTTATGGGACCCGCCCCCCCCCCCCCCACCAAGGCAGAAACGAAAGCCCATCACGCTACAGAGAAACAATATGAGGTTGATTTCCAGGCTCTCACTGACTGGATGATCTGCTGCTTATTGGTCATCAAACTTCCAGTGACTGATTGGCTATAGCTACCTGAGATTGCTAAGTGGCCCAGAACCCCCAGATGTGTCCTGAATTCCACTGATTCAAGTTTTTCAAAATGTAAGCCCCAAGGATGGTATTTTCTATGCCCTCTCTATTTTGAACTATGTCTGTGTCTTTGTGTCTGTATGGGGGCATGTGCACATGAATGCAGGTTTCTACAGAGGTCCCTGGAGCTGGAGTTCTGAGCTGCCCAGTGTGGGTCCTGGGAACTGACCTTAGGTCCTCTAGAAGGGTAGTGTGTGCTCCTAACCCAAACCATCTCCCTATCTCCCTTTTAATTCTTTTTTGAGTCATGTGTTCATACGGCTTCTCTGTGTAACAGCTCCGGGGACCCTCAAACACAATTGAAAGGGTTGAAGAACATGCAATTATAGTCAAAGTGTACAACCTTTTTGTATTTCCATCAGAAATATAAATGAGAAAGCATTTAGGTTTTCAAAAAGGCTATTTTTTTCTCCTAAAATACACAGGGTATCCTATAAAGATTCAAACTAGGTTACAGTTCATGAATATGAAAACCACAAGTCAAAGCTGTTTAAATAAGGCTTTGGATTTAATGTACATTGCTGAAGGAGCGAATACATCTTGTTAAATGCTCCCCTGAATAGAAAGCCATTTAAACCTCCAGGACTGGATATCCATCTAGAGGAGCTGAGGGGGAGGCTAGCTTCACCTGTGTAGGTGTTTCAGCCTGCACACACGCACACGTGTGGGCATGACCCACCCCCCTCCACAAGCAGCTGCTGCAGAAACCTCGGGCCCAGGAGACAGGTGTCTGTCCCCCAGGAAACGAGGTTTGTGGGGCAAGAATTGGCTGCATTTATGCTGGGAGGAAGGGACTTGACAAGTTAATTAATTTCTTTTGTCTAGAAGCATCCGCAGCTCAGTCCGGCCCAGGCTCTGAAGGAGCTTTTCCAGAGTCACTGATGTTTACAGTGGCGACAAAGCCCTCCCATCGGAGAGCTTGCCTTCCTCAGGCCCGAGGGGCTATTATTAGCTCTGGGAGTAAACATTTAGGATTAGAGTGTCCTGGACCAGCACAGGGTGTGGGCTGCTGAGGGACTGAGGCATTTGTGCTCCTTAGCGAAGGGTTGATCTTTGATTTTCCTTTTGACTATTTGTGACCTACAGGCCCTGGCATCACTCACAGCAGGGTCGCTTTTGCCCTGTTCTGGAAAATTGCTGACTGCTTTCCCTAGAAGACTGAAGCCCTAAGGCCTTATGTATGCTACCTGGGCCCTGCCCAGCCCCTTCTGCAAAGTGGTACCTACTGGAGGCTAGGGAAAAGGCTCTCAGCACGTCCACTGTCCCGAACTCAGACATCTTCTACAGTAAGAAGACAGGCAGGACTGCGAGGGACGAGAGGTTTAGCAGATGTCTTTGGGAGGGATTCCGGAATTATCCATAAACAAATTTGACCTTAGGGAAAGGCCAGCTGAAGGAAATTGCTTTAACTGTCTGAGTGTCTGCTGGCCAGGAAGGCTCATGTCTTTAATTTGTCCTTAAATCATTTGCTCAGCTATTTATAAGCCTCTTCATGTCTTCCCTCCAAATTCTGTTCAACCGGGGAAGAAGCTGGGGTGAGGGGTTATTTGCTCATTCCAGATGTTTCATTCGCCTATGTCACCTGTCCAGGGATGGAGGCGAGCTTGTCATGTCTTGTCCCATTAGAGCGGAGAGGACTGGTGGCTTCCCGCTGTTCTTCTTCCAAGGTCATTTCCCATCTGCCCTCGGATTATCGTGACCTCTTGTCATGGGCTCACCACGTCAGAAACATAAATGATCTGTCTGTGTCTTCCCACAATGTTAGAATCTTCTGCGAAGAAAAATAAAGCAAAAGGTGCTGCAGGACGACATTCACAAGTGCCGGGAACTACCTTGCTCACATTTCAGTTGTCACTAATAATAACTCTTGGATCATGCATTACACATCAATGTATGTATGTATACATGTATGTATGTATGCATGCATGCATGCAGGTAGAGTACAGAACAACTACGAAGGGTTAAAGGTCAGGGAAGTCTACGAGGCAGGGAAGTCTCTGGGATAAGCTGACAAACCTCATCGAGTCGAGAGGCTGCTGTGGCTGGTGGTTGCATTGAGTCAGGCAGCAAGGTCAGAGTTGAGCCAAAGGAGTAAGGTGCACTGAAGGCTGTAGAGGCTAAGGGCATGCCCAAGTCCAGCTTGCTGGCTGCCTGGCTGGCTGGTCCAGATGCATGAACAGGAGGATGGGCAGATGACTGTTTGAGTCAGTTGCATCCACAGTGGACACAGAACTGACCTGAGGTCCCAAGGACAGTGAGGAGCTCTCTGCCTTGACACACATGGGGTGTCCAGATGTCGGGTTGGTGAAGCGACTGCCGACTGCCGTTAGGTATTAGGGTCCAGATGGAGGAGTTGCACCTTTCCCTTGTCTAGTGTGTCTGCTAACTTTTAATGTGTCCTGGGTTTCCTGATGGTAATACAAGGTGACTTTCTATTCCCAGGAAGAAATTATTTGTCAGTCTATGTTGTGCTGGTGACACTGGACAGACAGAGTCTTGGCCATATCCAGTAAGGCCGAGAGTCCTCCTTCATCCTCAAAATGGAGTCCAAAGCTGCTTGTGACATGGAGTCTCTCAGGACAAGATATGGTCTAGAAAACATGGCTTTATACAATCTGGGGTAATCTAGGACAGGCCCGCTCATAACACGTCTTTATTCCACAATTCTGGAACACCCTGTTTTGCTGAGTCATCTGTTTCCAGACAGACTTTGTCTGGCACAGGAAAAATCTAAGCTGCCCAAGTAAAGGGTCTTGAAACTGCCTTTCAAGCCGTCAGTCTGGGTTTAAAAAAAAAGGGGGGGGGGGGGTTGCCTCTGTGGATAGCCTTGAGCAGGAAAGTTCTGCTGTAAATCTCCAGCAAGATTACAACCCTGCAGCCAGGACACCCACAGACCTGGCAGCTGCTGTATGTAAAACAGGGAAGGGGGCTCAGTGGGTAAACTGGGTTCAGATCCTCAGCTCCCATGGAAGAAGGCCAGAAGCAAAAGTAGGCCCCCACACAGGAAGAACACAGTGTGAAATTCAAGTTACATTGCTGTAAACCAAGACGTTACCACCATTGATACCCACCATCCGTGAATAATACCTGTGCTAGGGCCCAGCACCACCCATGGAATTGTCCAGAGCCGCAGAGAGGAGCTGCAGGTTACCTGTCTGTCAGGGTCTTTGGTCAGTAGAGGGAGCAGGGAAGTTTGCCTAGTGCTCAACATCCTGGCAATCCAGGAGAAACTCAGTCAACCTTTGATTGGTTCAACCCCCAGAACAGAAACTCGGAGATTAGGACAAAAGGGTGATTGCTTAAGTAATGGACCTGGGTCGGGGGAAGGAGGGGATGGCACCTCTGTTCTGGTTACTGAACTTGCTTTCATTGACAGAAGAAAGTTGACTCCACAAAAGGCAGGGGTTGGGCTGGATGCTAACAGCCCTCGTCTCTGCTCTCCCTCTTCTTCCCCCTTCCTTTCTTTTCTTTTTTCTGTTTTAGACCCAGGGCCTTCCACATCCCAGGCAATGATTGCCTTCTTTATTCTGGGCAGTTCTTATTTTTCTTTGGGTTTGGAAACAGAACCAATGTTTTTGCTTTGATTTCAGAAACTTATGGTGAACTTGACTGCTTCGTTAAGCCGTTGGCCGTTACCACCCTGCTTTTAATTTTTAAGTGCATGGTTTAGCTTTTAAAAACGGTCTCACAATTTGTGGGAGATGAAGACAGCAATGCACAAATGGAACAGTAGCAAGCCTTTTAAAATTGTTTCATTATGGGTTGTTATTGTATATTCACATAATGTGCAGGTACAGTCCATTACTGGGCTACGGCTGGCTAGGCCCAAGGTCTGCATCTTCCCTACTTTACTTAATAAAAAATTGGATTCTGGGTACTGATGTTGCAAACCTGTCTACATCCTAATCAGTCTATCTTTGCTTTAGGTTTTATACCTAGAGCTCATGGCTATGTTTTAACAGTCGATCCAGGCTTTACAATACACATTTTTAAAACTTATCTCAGTCCAGCTTCCAGTAAGGCTATATGATTTTTAGTATTATTTCAGAATAGTATGATAGTGTTTTTGCATTTTATCTGTCCTGGTTTTTGTGCTATTATTGACATAAACTTTAATTCTATTTATGTTATAAACCCCACAATACATTGCTAGTACTTCACTTGAAACGGCCAATTGTTTTCCAGTTTCTCAAAGAGATATTTGATGGCTAGAGAAATAATTGAGCAGGTAAAGGCATAACCACCAAGTCTGACCTGACAGTTTGATCATCGAGTTCTCCGTAATGGAAGGAGAGAACTAACCCCAGCAAAAATGGCCTCTATATGGCACATTTGTGGGCTCACACTCATATGGGTACCAATGTACACATGCACATGTGCACACATATGCACACATGATAAATAAAAGCAACTATAAAACAAAAAGACATTTGGTATTTGAAAAGTGAAGGGAAAATGAATTTGCCATTTGTCCAACATCTGTATTTCCTCTCTTCTGTGTTCTCTTGTGGAAACTTCTCGGCTGAAAAATAGAAACCCCTCCCCACAAACGTCCTTCACTATGGCAATGCCAGACTGCTGCTGTTGCATCCTTTAATTTGTGTGTGTGTGTGTGGGGGGGTCTTTGTTCTGCTTTCATTGTTTGAGAGTGGTTTTGTTGAATACAGGATTTCGCCTGATCGCTTTCTTTGTGGTTTTTTAATGATGTCACTCCATGGTCTTTGGATAACGATGTCACTCCGTGGTCTTTGGATGTGCACAGCTTCTATCGAGAGCTCTGTAGCTTTGGTTCCTCTGTAGCCAATGGCTTTTTCCTCCAGCGGTTCCAAGATTTTACCTTGATCCTTTGTTTTAAGCATCTGGGCGAAGATGTGCCCTGCCTTCATTTTCTTTTTTCTTTCTTCCTTCTTTTCTCTCTTGGAATATGTTAATATATTTTTATGTGTGAAATTTTGAGTTTCTTTTGTGTTTAAATGCTTATTTGGGCCATTTAAAAAATTATTCTAACTTTTTTGTTCTGCTCCCCCAACCCCAAGGGGAACGCCAGCTTCACAAATCATATTCTTGATATTAGTTCCCGGCTGTGCTAGCTCTCTCTCTGTTGCTGGTATAAATACCATGATAAGAGCAACTTGGAGAGGAAAAGCTCCCACCTCCGTCACAGTCTCTCACTGAGAGAAACCAAGGCGGCAACTGAAGCAGAGACCATGGAGGAGTTCTGGTTACTGGCTGCTCCCCCTGACTGTTTCCTTACACCCTTCACGACCTCCTGCCCAGGGGTGGCCCCACCCTCAGTGAGCTGGGCCCTTCTAAGATGGTCAACTTGTAAATGGGTCGGACTTATCCTGGCTGTCAGCTGTGGTCGTTTGGCTCTGTTGCTTTGGGGCCTAGAGCAGAGCCCAGTGTTGTGGCATGGGGTGTGGGGCGGAGCACAGCTGCTCTCCTCAGAGCCGCCAGAGAGTAGAAGGCTGGAGAAGGGCCCAGGAACCAATGTCCTGTTGAAGGGTAGGAGGTGGCTAGGGCCTCAGCACTGCATAGCTCCTCAGCACTGGATAGGGCCTCAGTGATGGACAGGGTCTCAGCGCTAGGTAGGGTCCCAGGGCTTTAGGCCAACGCAGAGACGCCATCCTGTCCTTCTCCAGCTGACTACAGTTGGGAAAATGGATCTTCCAGGTTTGATTTTCAATGTTCCCAAGGCTCAGTGTGGAGCAAGCAGATTTTCCAGAGCCAGGGCGAGGGACAAGGTGGAGCCAGGAGCCCAGCTGCAGCCCCAACTGTCCACTGGCAAACACTGTCCCTGTAGACCTCTTTTTCTTGGGCTTGCTCTAGCCCAGCAGACCCCTTGGGCATCAGATACACACCTGGTAGCTTCTTCTATAAATAGTTGCACGAGACCAGACTTGCCCGAGACTCCTGACAAACACTGGCTGTTATCAGGCCATACTGCTGCTCCCAAGAAGGAATTAGCTAACGTGTTATATTTCTTCCCTGAACCTGAATTGCTCTCTGATTTTTTTCTTAGGTAGAAAAAGAGACCTTCAGGTGAAGGTGACATCACCCAGTCCTCCAAAACCATTTGTGGCATGATAAAGGACACACATTGGCATCTCCTGCGCTGGAGAACTGGGTCCCAGACACTCACATGAGGGTCACATGATCAACAATGAGTGAGAAGTTGGGGCAAATTGAGTGGAAACTAGACCTGCAGTCAATGTCTTAATCCCCTCTTCAGATGCAGGACAAAGTCACACACATTATATTACAGACTTGCACTGGGTCATTCTGACCACAGATGCATTGATTTGGTGCCTGTTTTCTTTTGCTTTCTGCCGCTGTAAGAAACACCATGACCAAAAACAACATGGGGAGGGAGAGGTTTGCTTTAGCCTACAGTTGTAGGCCATCACTGAGGAAAGCGGGGTCAGGAACCCGGAGGCAGGAACTGAGGCTTGCTCCCCATGACTCACTCCTCCTGCTTTGTTAGAGTGCCCAGTACCACCCGTCCATGGATGGCACCGCCTGCAGTGAGCTGGGCCCTCCCACATCCATCTTTTATCAAGAGAAGGTCCCACAGACTTGCCCACAGGCCAGTCTTCTGGAGATATTTTCTCAGTTGAGGTTCCCTCCTCTCTGGCGACTCTATGTTAAGCTGACAAAAAACTAAACAGGTCACATAATTTTCACTCGGACAAATTTTAGGTGGCTTACATTTCTTTCTAGTCAGTCTTCTTTAGACAGAGATGCACCAACTTTCAAAGAGGCGCCGACACAGCGCCTGAGAACCGTGGCTTCTGCTTTCCCCTCAGCTACCTAGGCAAGGAGAGATTTGTCTCTCAGCCCTCACTGGCTGGCAGAGGAAGGCCCCTAATGAAAGGCTGACAGGACAGACACTGGTGCCTTTGTTTACTATAGGTTTGAGGTAGTGTGGGTAAGTTCAGATTTTCCTTTTGGAATCTGCCGAAATCAAGTGTCAAGAGACAGATAGGGGCAAAGGCAGAAAAAAAACAGTACCCGGAGAGCTGGGTGGGTGTGGCTTAGAGACCCTGGGAGGGAGAGGGGATGGGTTTGGTGGGTCCTATGAATGAGTTTGGAAGAGTAGTAAATAACATATATGTGTATGTATATATACATATATTTATATAAATAAATAAAATTATATTTGCATGTATATTTAAGTGTGTGTGTGTGTGTGTGTGTGTGTGTGTGTGTGTGTGTGTGTGTTTGGGGGAGGAGGTAACCAATGAGACTTGAGTGTCCTGGGACAAAGGTCCCTGGGCTCTGAAGTGCTGCATTTTGAGTTTCTCTGTGATAGTGGCTCGATCTTCCTGGATTGATGAGCTTTCAGTCAAAAGACTGGAGACAGTTGAGTTGCTTTTTGGCGGATGTGTTCTTTAGGTAGACAAGGGAGGTGGAGAGAAAGAGGACTGGGAAAGTGGAAAGGGGTGTCCCTGAGGCTGCTTCAGCTAAGCCTGGCAGTGAACCTTAATTTGGGTGTATTATTTTCTGAAGCCTAACAGTGGTGTGGGAGGGGGAGATGGTGAGCCGAGCCAAATGCTTGCTGTGCACACATGAGGACCAGAGTTCAGATCCAACTAACCCTGACATAGGGGTGGCACAGAAAGGTAGATCCTGGGGACTCACTGGTGGGGGTGGGGAGTGGAGAGGAAACAGGGGACTTGTGAGTCTTCACACCCTGTTGGATGAAGAGTGGATAGGTATAGAGAGGTACTATGGAACAAAGGGGGTCCTGGTGTGCTGCTTGTTACACTTGGGGACACGGCACACTCGTCTTGTTCCGTCTCCTCTGCAATGCTGCATCTTCAAGCCCAAGCTTGACCCTTTCCCTGGGTAAAGAGAGGGTAGATCATCTAAGAGGAACCCTTCGTAGGTGGAACAAAGGTGAGAGTGAACCCCTCCCCATGCCTGAGGCTGGCTCCATGCCAGGTGTCCTATTTGGGATGACACATCCTGAGTCCCATCAGTGACAAGCTGACTGTGTGGCCATGGTCAAGATGTCCTCCTACTTGGTTGTCTCATTTAGTCCTAGAGGATTTACACTAACAATGACGTTTACCCGGGAATATTTGAGGGTAGGAAAGCCTACTCTGGGGAGGTTTGGGAGCCATAAAGACGAGGTGTATGGTTTGTCAGGGTCTTCTACGCATACACAGAGCGAGTGTCTGAAGCTGGAGCTTAAAGTTGAAGTCTGGCCCGAAATCCCACAGCGGGCATGAACAGTGGAACCTGCCCTTGTAGAGAAAGCACCCAACTGTTTACAATCTGCTGTGACAGATGCAAGGTCTAAGCAACCTGACTATGCCTATCTCATCCCCAACGTCTGCATGTCACCTCCTTTCCCCTGGCTCCACATGATAACCCACTAGGATGATAACGAAGCATAAGCCAGCCCCAATGGGATGCGTTCCTTTATAAGAGTCGCCTTGGTGGAGGTCTTTTTACAGCAGCAGAACAGTGACTATGACAAGCCCCCTCCCAGAGGGAGGTTCCAGAAACAGTAGCACTTGCTGAGGAGAGGAGTCTGGGCTGGCTGAGCTCCCCGAAAGGCATGCAGGGAACTCCTAGGATGCAACTTTCATGAGCCGTCTTGCCATCTTCTTTATCAGCTTGTTGGCTTGTTTTGAGACAGGCTGTCTCTTTGTAGCCCTGGCTGTCCTGGAACTCACTATAGCAACCCACCTGCCTCTGCCTCCCAAGTGCTAGGATCAAAGGCACCTTTATGCCAGGCTACTTGTGTCCCGGTAAGGAACCCTGCACCCACACTCCTGTAAGTAATCCCAGTAAACTCACTGTTCCCCAAGCTAGGCATGGGCTGAATGGCTTCTTTGGTCTGTCACCTGTGCCCTATCTAGGATGAGAGATGTTTGCTCATGTCACCACCAGAGAAGAAGCACAGAGCCACGGACATTTCCCCACCCCTGAAAGCTGCTCCAAGGCTTTCAAGTCTCACATCCAGATTCGTGGAGCAGGCTGGCTGGTTAAGACAACTGTGCAGGTTGCTAAAGCAGTCAAAAAATAATCACAGAGTAAGAATTTGATGACCACAAGCAGTTATTGATTAAAATTTAATTATGGAGAATTAAATTAATTACGTGTTCAGGGCTTTTGAAGGGATGTATGGCTCCTCGCATTTAACACGCACAAGTTGGGCACCTGCTATCTGCTGCCCGAAATATGGAAAATTTGGGCCCTACAGATAAACAAACATTCCTAGAATTACAGCGTGGGGAGAAAACAAATGTGTTTCCATCATTTGATTATGAAGTGTCCCACCAAGGGCTCACGAGCTAAAGGCTTGGTTCCCAGCACAGCCGTGTTTAGGGTGAGGCTTTGGAGAAGTGACTCTGACTTCATCACTGGGTTAATCCTCTGAGGGACTCACAATGCAGCAGCATTCTTGAGAGGTGGTGGAGAGCAGTGGGTGGGACCCAGATGGATAGAGTAGGTCACTGGAGTTGTACCCTGGAAGGATTGACCCTGTTCCCACCCGTCCCCCACTTTCTGGTCGCCGTGATTTATGTCACTCTGTTTCTCCATGCCAAAGCAGTCTGCCTTATCATGGCCCAGGGAACAATGGAGTCAGGCAATCTTAGATGGAGACCTCCAAAACCGTGAGCCAACAGATTGTCTTAAACCAGTGGTTTTCAACCTTCCTAACACCAAGACCCTTTAATACAGTTCTGCATGTTGTCTTGACCACCAACCAAAAAATTATTTTTGTTGCCACCTCATAACTGCCATTTCGCTGCTGGTTTGAACTGTAATGTAAATATTTTTGGAGCGAGAGATTTGCCAAGGGGACCGTGACCACAGGTTGAGAAACTGCTATTTTTAAATCTTCTTTCTCAGCACATTTACAGCCTGATTTCCTTTCCTTCTAATGACCGTGCCCTGTGCCCCCGTCCATCTGGAGAGCAAGTGCACCCGATAGCTAATTAGGACTAAGCCACTTCATCTCCCCAAAGAGCCATGCAGACCGTACAGAGGCAACCAGGCCCCTCCATCACTAGGCATCGGCAGGGACTCTTTTTCTCAGCCTCTTAAGTGAACAGATCTACAGTCATCTGCACAACCTTGAGGCTAGTTGTATTTCAGATTCCAGAGAATTCACAAGACAGGGCAGCACGGGTGCGTTTTATTTAGCTCTGTCCTTGGGGACAGTCTAAGACAGTAGTCTATAATTAAACTCACCGTCTTTTCTGTAGCAAGGGGTATGAATAGACACCCCAAGTGCAATGAATTAAGATCCTAATTTGCCATGACATCAGAAAGAAGGCAAATACCTTGCCAGGTCTTAGACCCTGGAATCATAGCTCCCGGGGTGTGGGCTGGTTCTATTGCTTCCTTAACCCATCTAATGCCAGCCAACAATACATCTTTCTCCCTTTGTTCACGTTATTGGTCTGAGATGGAGCCATGTCCCAATTCTGACTCAAATGCTATCCTTACATATCTCTAGTATAATTGTCAGAATAATTATTCTCAGGTCACAAAGCTACAATCCCCTCCGTGCAAAGAGAACAAACAGGCATAGAGAAACCTGGTCTAAACTCATGTTTTCAATTTCTTAAAACAAATTAGTGTCTTGCTCAGCTCTGCAGACTCTCCAAATCTGAGCAATCTATGTCGGGGAGGGGGAGGTGGGCCTCTTGAGTTTTGAGAACACAAATGGATGTTTTAAGCGAATGACTCCCTCATCCTTCCTTCATCAGCTAAATCAATGAGGATTATCAAATGGTTCCTAGGCAACGAATCTCACAAGAATGATCCAAGAAATGCTTTCTAGTGGCAGATGACTTTCTGAAATAGCATGGTGTTACATGCAGATGATTACGCCAAGAAATAAAATTTTAAGAACAGGATCCAGCAGAATCTAGTAGATGCTTCGAACATGGATCTGAGAGCACTTTATACCCTGGGCGTGCTGACCTCGCGGCTCTCCCGGGGCCCAGGTTGTGGCCACTGCTCCGTGTCTCATGGACTTTACTCAAGAATGGTTGTTCTTACTTACACGTTCTGTCTTATTTACACATAGCAGCAGTGTCTGTAATAGCTAAAATGTAGAAGAAACCCAGTGTCCACTGGGGAATGAACTGAAAAGCAAAACGGCTGTAGAGACAGCTAACTGAATGTTAATATGTTTCGTAGAAGAAGGAAATCCTGGCATGTGCTATACTGTGCGTGAGCCAAGAGGACTTCACGCTAAGTGAGATAAGCCTGCCCCAGAAGGAGAATATTACAAGATTCCACTCCCATAAGCATCCAGATGAGTCACCATCACAGGGCAAAAAGAAGGATGGAGGTTAGTGGGGGACCAGGGAAGAAAGTGAGGATGAGAAGTTGGTATTTATTCCGTGCAAATTCTCGGTATGGGATAATGAAATGGTTCCCAGAGGTGGGAGGTGGTGGTGATGGCAAGACAGAATGAATGTCCTCAACACAACCGGGACGTAGACCT